>NC_053392.1:389062818-389679729 GCF_905171765.1 Bufo bufo
GGGCAAGGGCCTGCTGCTGAGCTGACCATCTAAAAATTTAGAGGTGAGTGTCTGCTGCTGAGCTGACCCTCTAAAACATTAGGAGCGAGGGCAGCCTAATAAGCATGCTGATATGATGGAGGAGGAGGAGGAGGATGATGAGAAAGGGGAGATTGAACCATATACCCTTTTTAGTGGTGGAAGGGGTGCATGAGAATACAGTGTATTTAATACACCATAAAAGCCACATTTAGAGTGCCTTTATGTTCATTCTCTTTCCTCTGGTAGTGTAGAGAAGTCAGGGGCAATCCAGGCCTTGTTCATTTTTATAAGAGTCAGCCGGTCAGCATTTTCAGTTGACAGGCTGATGCGCTTATTAGTTATTATGCCCCCAGCAGCACTAAATACACGCTCTGACAAAACTTTGGCGGCAGGGCAGGCCAGAACCTCCAAAGCGTAGAGCTCCAGTTTGTGCCACGTGTCCAACTTGGACACCCAATAGTTGTAAGGCACACAGGAATCACTGAGGAAGCTAACATGGTCTGCTACGTACTCCTTTACCATCTTCCAAAATGTTTACCTCCTTGTGACACTAGGCCGCGCATCAGGTTGAGGGTGCTGGTGGGGTGTCATAAAACTATCCCAGGCCCTGGAGAGTGTTGTCCTGCCTCTGTTGGAACTGCTGTGTGTTCCCATAGTCTCCACTCCTCGGTTGGCCAAGGAACTGGGCACTCTGCAGCCAGCGTTGTCAACTAGAAATATTTGGAGCAATTTTTCCACAAGGACCTTCTGGTATTGCACCATTTTGCTAGTCCTCTCCACCACAGGAATGAGAGTTAAGAAGTTCTCTTTGTAGCAGGGGTCGGGAAGGGTGAAAAACCAGTAATCAGTGTTGCCCAAAATGCGTACAAGACGAGGGTCACGGGAAAGGCAGCCTAACATAAAGTCAGTCATGTGTGTCAGAGTCCTAACAGACAAGACTTCACTGTCCTCATCAGGAGAATGACTCTCAATCTCCTCATCCTCTTCCTCCTCTTCTACCCATCCACGTTGAACAGATGGAATAAAACTTCCATGGGTACTACACTCTGTAGCGGAGGCAACTGTCTCCTGCTCCTCCTCCTCCTCCTCCTCATCATCTAATTCGCACTGAGAATATAAAGTGAGGGTCGTCTGGCTATCACCCTGTGTAATTTCTTCCCCCATTTCCATCTCTTCCACATGCAATGTGTCCGCCTTAATTGTGAGCAGCAAGTGTTTGAGTAGACACAGAAGTGGGATGGTTATGCTGATAATAGTGTTATCGCCGCTCACCATCTGCATTGATTCCTCAAAGTTGCGTAAAACCTCAGAGGTCAGACATACATGCCCACTCGTCGCTTGTGAAGAGCAGAAGCTGACTGGAAAGGCAACGACCATGTTGCAGCTGGTATTGCACTACTGCCGTCTGCTGCTCACAAAGCTTAGCCAACATGTTGAATGTCGAGTTCCAGCGCGTGGTCACGTCGCAAAACAGTCAGTGAGCTGGCAATTGCAAAGCGCTGCTGCTGCGTTGCCAGACCGGTGGAAGCTGTCGACTTTCTGAGATGGGCACACACGCGGCGCACCTTCAACAGTAGATCAGGCAAATTGGGGTAGGTTTTGATAAACCACTGAACCACTAAGTTGAACACGTGGGCTAGGTATGGTATGTGTGCGAGCTTGCCGAGCTCCAAAGCTGCCACCAAGTTATGGCCATTATCAGACACAACCATGCCTGGTTGTAGGTTGAGTGGCGAGAGTCACAGATCAGTCTGGTCCCTTATCCTTTGGCACAGCTTTGCGGCAGTGTGCTGTTTGTCACCTAAGTAAATTAGTTTAAGCTTGGCCTGTTGCCGCTTCCCCACTGTAGTTCTACACTGCTTCCAGCTACTGACTGATGGCTGACTGGTGCTGCAAGATGATAATTCAGAGGTGGAAGTGGAGGAGGAGGAGGAGGAGGAGGAGGAGGAGGAGGAGGAGGAGAAGGGGGGGGTTGCAGCCACTAACATAGGTGGCGACTGAAACACTGATGGAAGTAGGGCCCGCAATCCTTGGCATCGGTAGCACCTGTGCCATCCCAGAGTATGACTCGCTCCCAGCCTCCACAACTTTCACTCAGTGTGCCGTCAGGGAAATGTAGTGTCTCTGGCCAAAAGCACTTGTCCATGTGTCAGTCGTTAAGTGGACCTTCCCAATAACTGCATTGGTGAGGGCACGGGTGATGTTACGAAACACATGCTGGTGTAAGGTTGGGACTGCACACCATGAAAAATATTGGCGGCTGGGGACAGAGTACTGTGGGACAGCAGCCGCCCTCAGGCTGCGGAAAACCTCAGTGTCCACAAGCCTAAATGGCAACATTTCCAGGGCCAGCAATTTGGAAAGGTGCACATTTAGTGCTATGGTCTGTGGGTGGGTGGTTGGTATTTGCGATTTCATTCAAAGGCCTGGGGTATGGACATCTGTACGCTGCGCTGGGACACAGATGTGGATGTGCTAGCTGATAGTGCTTGCGAAGGTCCAGTAGGCATCCGGGCCTGCATCTTTGACAGGGGATTTGCCAGCATGTAACACAGGGGAAGAGGAGGCAGTGGTGTGACCCACAGACACTGGTTGTGGACCCAGGTGTTCGGCTCACCTATTATGGTGCTTTTATGCCATGTGATGGATCATGCTGGTGGTGGTGAGGTTGCTAGTGTTGACGCCCCTGCTCATTTTGGTACAGCATAAGTTGCAAATGACAATTCTTTTATCGTCTGCACTTTCCTCAAAAAAGCGCCAGACTGCGGAACACCTACCCCTTGGCAAGGGAGATTTCCGCAAGGTGGTGCTCCGGGGAACAGTTGTGGGCCTGTTTTGTGTGGCTCGCCTTCTCCCTTTTGCCACCCCACTGCCTCTTCCAGTCTGTTGCGTTGCTGCGGATCCCTCCCCCTCTGTACTGCTGTCCTCGCTCAGCTTGCAACCTTCCCAGGTTGGGTCAATGACTTCATCGTAAAGCACCTCCTCTTTCACTTCCTCACTCTGGTCATCCTCCTGACTGGTTGACCTAAGAACAACCTCAGTTATTCACAACTGTGTCTCATCCTCATCATCCACGTCATGAAACACTAATTGCCGTTCCCCACCGTCATCTTCCTCTGACTGTGGATGCTCCAGGTTGAGGGTGCTGGCGGGGTGTCATAAAATTATCCCAGGCCCTGGAGAGTGTTGTCCTGCCTCTGTTGGAGCTGTTGTGTGTTTCCCTCGTCTCCCCTCCTCGGTTGGCCAAGGAACTGCGCACTCTGCAGCCAGCATTGTCAGCTAGAAATATTTGGAGCAATTTTTCCACAAGGACCTACTGGTATTGCACCATTTTGCTAGTCCTCTCCACCACAGGAATGAGAGTTAAGAAGTTCTCTTTGTAGCAGGGGTCGGGAATGGTAAACAACCAGTAATCGGTGTTGCCCAAAATGCGTACAAGACGTGGAAGGAGTATCAGGGTGAGGATTCCTCTGATCAGACTCTTGGCTACAGAGCATTATCTGCTGCAATCCAACCGACCACCTGGTCGCACTCATCTGACTTCGAGAGTTGTGTCCTGTGCCACCCTGCAAACTGGGACATGAAGATGGGTATCGTGGATGAGTGTGTTTCTTGTGCTCCGGCAGCAGGCACAGTTTCACCACGGCCTCTGCATGCACCATCAGCAGCACGGCCACTTCCCCGTCACTTACTGCTCGCCTTGCTCATATTAAATGGTGTATTTGCTTGCAAGTATGTCACGCGTACAGTAGCACAGGTTTTGTAAGTAAAGTACACAGATAAAGTACACAGAATGTCACAGATATTATTAGGATGTGCACTCGTTAAACATAAGGTATAGCGCAAGTAATGTTACTGTAACCACCGCCTAATAAAAAATTACACTGAATGAATGTCACTGATATTTAGGATGCACAAACTTTATACAGGAGATATAGCGCAAGTTATGTCACTGTCACCACCGGCTAATAAAAAATTACACTGAATTAATGTCACTGATATTTAGGTTGCACAATTGTTATACAGGAGGTATAGTGCAAGTAATGTCACTGTCACCACCGCCTAATAAAAAATTACACTGAATGAATGTCTGTCACGGCAGGGATTGGGGGAAACCCCCCACCGTGCGGTGTTAAAGGAATAAGGAATCTGCTAGGCCAGGACGACAGGATCAGGGAGCAGGTCACCTCTTAAAATGTCCCTAATTCTGACCCTGACTCCTAACCGTATGAGTGGATGAGATGGTAGGAGGGCTCATACTCCGAAACCTCAGGTCCCTACTAGCCCTCAGGAAAACCCTGGACTAGGAGCAGAGTAAGACGACCTGTTCCTCCACATCACGGACGAACAGGAGTCTCAAATGGCCAAGCTGCAAGGAGAAGGGAACATATACAACATATGGATATGATCACCAAAAAAAATGAATGAAAATAACTTACATATGTATGAAGATCCAAACAGCTTTATTGTAAGTATATATAAACAATACATACAGTACAGACCAAAAGTTTGGACACACCTTCTCATTCAAAGAGTTTTCTTTATTTTCATGACTATGAAAATTGTAGATTCACACTGAAGGCATCAAAACTATGAATTAACACATGTGGAATTATATATATAACAAACAACTGTGAAACAACTGAAAATATGTCATATTCTAGGTTCTTCAAAGTAGCCACCTTTTGCTTTGATTACTGCTTTGCACACTCTTGGCATTCTCTTGATGAGCTTCAAGAGGTAGTCCCCTGAAATGGTTTTCACTTCACAGGTGTGCCCTGTCAGGTTTAATAAGTGGGATTTCTTGCCTTATAAATGGGGTTGGGGCCATCAGTGGCGTTGAGGAGAAGTCAGGTGGATACACAGCTGATAGTCCTACTGAATAGACTGATAGAATTTGTATTATGGCAAGAAAAAAGCAGCTAAGTAAAGAAAAACGAGTGGCCATCATTACTTTAAGAAATGAAGGTCAGTCAGTCAGTCGAAAAATTGGGAAAACTTTGAAAGTAAGGCCTATTTGACCATGAAGGAGAGTGATGGGGTGCTGTGCCAGATGACCTGGCCTTCACAGTCACCGGACCTGACCACAATCGAGATGGTTTGGGGTGAGCTGGACCGCAGAGTGAAGGCAAAAGGGACAACAAGTGCTAAGCATCTCTGAAAAATCCTTCAAGACTGTTGGAAGACCATTTCAGGGTACTACCTCTTGAAGCTCATCAAGAGAACGCCACGAGTAAGCAAAGCAGTAATCAAAGCAATAGGTGGCTACTTTGAAGAACCTAGAATATGACATATTTTCTGTTGTTTCACACTTGTTTGTTATGTATATAATTCCACATGTGTTAATTCATAGTTTTGATACCTTCATAGTCATAAAAATAAAGAAAACTCTTTGAATGAGAAGGTGTGTCCAAACTTTTGGTCTGTACTGTACATATATAATAAAACAGGCAGCACAAGGCGGGACACACAGATGAGTAGCAGGAGCCAAGGAGAGGCCGGGAGATCGATGCACGAAATAACAGGGAAAAAGAATGCTAGCTGAAAGAGCATACCTCAAAACCTCATAGCAGCAACGCCCCAAACAAAGTGCAAAGGAGGCGATTGTAGAGATTGAGGTTGAAATAAAAAGGACAAAGTATAAACATACCCTGGATAGTGCAGAGATCTCTCGGCCGACTCCTGACCCAACGCCGTTTCGCCAGCAGATCTGGCTTCTTCCGGGGATACGGAAACACATAAAAACATCTCCCCTATATAGTGCCCAAACAGGTGTGTGGAGGATAATTAAAATTGCAGGACCTGAATGACGTCAGCACCAATGGAATTGGAACCCCAGTACCTAAAAGCCAATCAATAGAACCAGAAGCACCTAACGGAGGCAGGACTGAGATGACAGAGCGAGCATGTGAGCAAGCATATGACCGCAGTGTCAGAGGTGCATCATACGACACGCCCTGACCATACCAGGAAAACCAATCAGTAGCCCATGTAGTCATACGGAGGAGGAACCGGGGGCAGTGCAGTAGGTGCGGCCAAACATCTGAGTGACAGCGGCACCAACAGAACATGAGGCCTCAGACTCCAAGGGGCGGAGAACTAGTGATGCGGCGATCACATGACACAGCACGCGACCGCAATGTCACGCGATGCGGCACATTTGAGGCTGCTCTCACACCCGCGCTCAGAGCGGATCCGTCTAGTGGCTGCACAGACGGATCCGCTCCCACAGTGCAGATATAGGGATCCGCTCGAAGACGGATCCGTCTGCACCATGGTTCAGAGGAGTTCCAAGCGTGCAAATGAATTTGTACTCCATTGGCACTTATCTTTCTAGCAATTGTGTATTGCAATAATTCAGCCCGCTAGGTTGGATGCTCCTGTCAATACTTATGTATATATATATATATTATTTCTGGTTTATGCATTAGCACTTTATGCCAAACTAAGTCAACTGTTGTCCTGGCATACTGACATTTGTGCCATTATTCCTCTTTATTATATTTGGTACGCACTTTTTATACTGTACACGGTGTGATGATAATGAGTCTGAACACGGTCTCTTAACACAACATCGCGGTGTGGTGGGGTGTAATCCACCTGTCCACAGCGCAATGTAGTTATCTGCTGTCCATTTGGATAATGAGGGGTTAACTGTGTGTTGTCGTATTCTATGTCTCTTATGTCATGTCCAGCTCCCAGCCACTGGCCTGGTATTTTTTACCCTGACCTATATTTAACAAGTTTCCATGCATTCTGACCATCTGACCATTTTTAGACGAGTCTGTGGGCTGGTATGTGTATCCGCATTTGGGCTGCCTTCGCACTGGTGTCCGGGGTTCCGCTTGTGAGTCCCATTTCGGGGCTTTCACTGGGTGGCTCCGAGCGGATCCGTGGACCCCCGGTGTCCTCTGGGTGGATGCGGATCCGCTCGGAGTGCAGCGGTTTGGCTCCGCCTGGCCTCCGTTCCGCTCGGCGGGCTGACGCCCAGGCGCAGTTTTCAGCGTTCGGGTGTCCGCCTGGTTGCGTGGAGCCAGACGGATCCGTCCGGGCTTGCAGTGTGGGTCGGTGGGCGAGGATCCGTTTGAGGTTGACACAATGTGGCACGATCTCGAGCGGGTCCGTCTCCCGCTGGCTTTTCGGTGTGGGGTCTGTACGGGTCCGTCTAGTTAATTTGCACACTTGGAACTCCTCTGAACCATGGTGCAGACGGATCCGTCTTCAAGCGGATCCCTATATCTGCACTGTGGGAGCGGATCCGTCTGTGCAGCCACTAGACGGATCCGCTCTGAGCGCGGGTGTGAGAGCAGCCTCAAGTGTGCCGCATCGCGTGACATTGCGGTCGCGTGCTGTGTCATGTGATCGCCGCATCACTAGTTCTCCGCCCCTTGGAGTCTGAGGCCTCATGTTCTGTTGGTGCCGCTGTCACTCAGATGTTTGGCCGCACCTACTGCACTGCCCCTGGTTCCTCCTCCGTATGACTACATGGGCTACTGATTGGTTTTCCTGGTATGGTCAGGGCGTGTCGTATGATGCACCTCTGACACTGCGGTCATGTGCTTGCTCACATGCTCGCTCTGTCATCTCAGTCCTGCCTCCATTAGGTGCTTCTGGTTCTATTGATTGGCTTTTAGGTACTGGGGTTCCAATTCCATTGGTGCTGACGTCATTCAGGTCCTGCAATTTTAATTATCCTCCACACACCTGTGTGGGCACTATATAGGGGAGATGTTTTATGTGTTTCCGTATCCCCGGAAGAAGCCAGATCTGCTGGCGAAACGGCGTTGGGTCAGGAGTCGGCCGAGAGATCTCTGCACCATCCAGGGTATGTTTATACTTTGTCCTTTTTATTTCAACCTCAATCTCTACAATCGCCTCCTTCGCACTTTGTTTGGGGCGTTGCTGCTATGAGGTTTTGAGGTATGCTCTTTTAGCTAGCATTCTTTTTCCCTGTTATTTCGTGCATCGATCTCCCGGCCTCTCCTTGGGTCCTGCTACTCATCTGTGTGTCCCGCCTTGTGCTGCCTGTTTTATTATATATGTATGTATTTTTTATATGTTTATATATACTTACAATAAAGCTGTTTGGATCTTCATACATATGTAAGTTATTTTCATTCATTTTTTTGGTGACTATTATGACTCCTTGGGGGTCCGATGTTTTTGATATTATTCTGTCCGGTTAATATTGGTTGAACATATGGATATGGCAGATGAGTGAAACCACTTCCACACCTACCTGCCACAGACACACAGACTGGAACCCGTGCTCAAATGCTGAAGTCCACACCAAACACAAAGGGAGACAGCACACACACATTAAACACACAGGAACCAGATCCATAGCTGCAATAAGGTAAAATACCACACAAACATAAGCGTAACATCAGTACATGTTTTTAACGTCTATGACCACAAGGGTGGCCCTCACTGGATAGATGGCATAAGAAGACCAGGAGGATGACTACAGCATGGCTGGAGTACCCCCCTGCTTCAGGCATCCAGCAGAAGCTAAATAACCCAAGTAGCCACACCCACACAGACACACACTAGGAAGGGAGTTAACCCTTCCAACACCAGACAAGGTAAGGTAGCCACTTAAAGGGGGAAGTGCACATACAACTTAATCCCATGCATACCAAACAAAGAAAGTGCACACATACAAACACACGTTGCCTGATGCAATCGCATGCATAGACAGTGAGCAGCCCAGCAGTCAGCTCAGGCTGCTACACTGCCAACAACATCATGTTGCCAGCGGCAACCACACGTGAGGCAAACAACTCACAGCCCTCACCTGCGGTGAACAACCAAACTGACCGCTGGCAACTGCATGCAGCTCTAAGAGTCACGACCATGAACATAGTCGTGACAATGTCGCTGATATTTAGGATGCACAAACGTTATACAGGAGATATACCGCAAGTTATGTCGCTGTCACCAGCAGCTAATAAAAAATTACACTGAATGAATGTCACTAATATTTAGGATGCGCAAACGTTATACAGGAGGTATAGCGCAAGTAATGTCGCTGTCACCAGGAGCTAATAAAAAATTACACTGAATTAATGTCACTGAAATTTAGGATGGGCAAACGTTATACAGGAGATGTAGCACAGGCAATGTAACTGTTCCCAGCGGACACCGTCTACAGAAAAAGTACACTGGATGTCACAAATATTTTTAGGCTGGGTACACGTTAGTATAAATCACTGAGAAAAATGCACCAAGAGGATATGCCACTGACTATACTAGCTGGTCATACAAGCAGATATTAAAAGCTGAGACTTTCGCCAATATATTCCTGTCAGGAAAATATCGGAGCCCATCATTGCACCACGTCACGGTCACTCAGCATGGCAAAGGGTCCTACCACTACGCTAACTGTGGTGTAAACACGGTCTGAAGGTGATGTAATCCAGCTCACAGCCCAGCCTGCACACAAATGCCTAGCAGGACAGCCAGTGCAATGTGAACAAAGCAGGACCGTGAGCCCCACCCATATCAGACCATGTGATGAAGGATTCCAGGTGCAAAGGAATGTTCAATTGCCAGATGAAGGCACATTCAAGACATAAAACAAAATCACTGTAGAATTGCAGTGGCCAGTATGGCGGAACTGCTCAAACCCCAAACACTGTAGCGTGTTTCTCATTGGGCGAGCAGTCCCATCGCATGTGAACCACAGAAATATCGTGGCAGATATGGAGGAGCTGCTCAAACCCCAAACACTGTAGCGTGTTTATCAGTGGGGGAGCAGTCCCACCGCATGCGGTGGGACTGCTCCCCCACTGATAAACACGCTACAGTGTTTGGGGTTTGAGCAGCTCCTCCATATCTGCCACGATATTTCTGTGGTTCACATGCGATGGGACTGCTCGCCCAATGAGAAACACGCTACAGTGTTTGGGGTTTGAGCAGTTCCGCCATACTGGCCACTGCAATTCTACAGTGATTTTGGGTACACGTTAGACAGAAGATGTAGCGCAGGTAATGTAACTGTCTGCAGTGGCGAAACAATTGCAAGCAATTTAGGGCAGGTTGCCCTAAAAATATGTATTGCTGCCAGATACAACTATAGTCCTTAAAAGGACTTTTCGGTCTATAACAAGTATAAAAACTAATCTTCCTATTTCACTCCGTACACTATCTCTCCCTTCTGCTCTCCAGCTCTCCTTGACTAAGACTGAGCCGAACAAGTGTCATCGGGTGCTATATAGCACCCGATGATGCGTTCCGGCCAGCCAATCACTGTAATGTCAGTAGCCAACATGGCTACGGCATTACAGTGAATGGCAGTACTTACCTGCACATTTATTGGCTGTGCAGGAGACTCGAGCATCGCGCTTCGAGCACACGAGGTATTCAGCCGAACAACGCGATGTTCAGAGCATCGCGATACTCGAGTAAATTTAGTGTTCGGCCAAGCATGCTCGCCCAACACTAATAAAAATATATGATATATAAGTTAATAAAAGTATAAGATAGTACAAGTTAACAATTATAGAGAAAGTACTGTAGATACCAGAGGACCAAAGGTCCCACAAGAGAAAAAAAGACTTCAGTGCTCATGCAGTTGACATTACAAAATCCTTTATTTTAATAAAAAATTCCATTTACATCTGAAGGAAGGGACTGTGTACACAAAACACATTATGTTGTGGATCCAATAAATGAAGTTTTTATTTCCACCGATATACGTGCTGAAAGCCTTTTTTCTCCTGTGGCACTTTTGGTCCTCTTGTATCTACTTTCTCTCTGGTCTACACGTCCGAATCTCACCTTAAGGCTGGGTTCAGACCTGAGCGTATCTGATATGCGCGTTTAACGCGCGTTTTTGTCGCACATTTTTATGCGCGTTTTTTGCAATAGTAAACGCGCGTTTGACGCGCGTTTGTGTGATTGACTGCAGTGTCCTATGGCCACAAACTCACGTCAAAACGCCCCAAAGAAGCTCAAGAACTTGTTTGAGCGTAGGGCGTTTTTCAGCGCGTTCAAACGCGCTGTAAAACGCTCAAGTGAGAACCAGGGCCATAGGGAAGCATTGGTTTTCATGTGTTGAGCGTTTTACAGCGCGTTTGAACGCGCTGTAAAACGCTCAGGTCTGAACCCAGCCTAACGGTCATAGGATATCGGCTGCTATAAGCCATCCAGATCATCTGCATATGCTTTTCCTAGTGGTTGTCCCTCATCACTACCCAATAAGGTAAGAGCAAGACCTAGCTCCTCTGACTTGAGTTCGCTGTCATTTAGCTCTACTACCCTATGTAGCACTTGGCGCTATTTTTATTTATTTCTCTATAAATTACCAATTATATCAGTAAAGTTTAAAAACTAGGAGTTACAATGTTTTGATTGAATAAATTAACCACTTCCAGATACAGGCAGTTTTCACCTTCCTGACAGCCTATTTTTGCAAATCTGACATGTGGAAATAACTTTGGAATGTGCTTTTACTTATCCAAGCGATTCTGAGTTTTCAAGACACATCGTTCTTCTAGTGGCAAATTTGGGTCATGTTTTACCTTTTAACTATAAAAAATATATATATATATATATATATATATATATATATATATATATATTCACAGAAACTTTTGAAAAAAATAATTATTTTCAAAATTAGAATTTCTCTGCTTTAAGGCCTTATGCACACAACCGTAGTTCTGGTCCAGTAGTGCGGACCTATTCACTTCAATGGGGCCGCAAAAGATGCGGACAGCACTCTGTGTGCTGTCCGCATCCGTTGCACCGTTCCGTGGCCCGCAAAAAAAATATAGCATGTCCTATTCTTGTCCGTTTTGCGGACAAGAATAGGCATTTCTACAATCGGCCGCCCGTTCCGTTCCGCAAATTGCGGAAGGCACACGGGCGGCTTCCGTTTTTTGCGGATCCGTGGTTTGCGGACCGCAAATAATGGCACGGTCATGTGCATGAGGCCTAAGGCAGATAATGATATGAGAAATACAGGTTTTAGAAGTAATATATGCATTATATTCTATATATTATAAATAATTTATTTCTGTGAATCAGAGTTTGAGAAATTGGTATGTGGGTGTATGCTCTTTTATCTTGCTCTGATTCTCACAGATAAGTCTTTAAATATCCTGCATCTCTTACATATGCAGATAAGGAGTGAACAAAAGGCACACAAAGTGTGCAAACAAGAGCAAAACTGACATAAATGGTAAATAAGCAATTTTCCAAGAGGATATTGTATAAGGAGGGAAGGCCAACAGATACTTGGATAACAAACATGGGGCTCTGACAAGGAGGCGGGTACATAATATCCAGGGATAAAAGACCCATGCATTAGGCATATAGTAGAGAGCTGGATGGAAGCTGGAGGGACCAGAGGAGAGTTTGGAAACCCATGGGTAGTAATTATAAACTTCAAGGTTTAAGCCCTTGGATGCCAGAGGTTTTTAATTTTCATTTTTCTTCCCCCATCTTCCTTGAGCCATAACTTTTTAATTTTCTGTTCACATAGCCATATGAGGGCTTCTTTTTGCGGGACAAGTTGTATTCTCTAATGTCACCAATTAATCTGGCATACAATGTAGTGGGAAGCAGGAAAAAAATTCCAAATGGGGTGGAATTGGAAAAAAAACTGAATTCCTCCACAGTTTTACGGGTTTTGTCCCTACAGCATTCCCTTTGCAGCAAAATTGTCCTATGTCCTTCATTCTCTGATTCAGTACAATTACAATGATACCACATATGCATCATTTTTTTTTGTCTAAATAGTGTAAAAATAAATGAAAACTTTGAGAAAAAAAATATTTTTCACATTACCATATTCTGCCCCCGATAACTTTTTTTATAGTTATATCTACTGAGCTGTGTGGGAGCTCATTTTTTGCGGGACAATCTGTAGTTTTTATTGATATCATTTTGGAGTGTGTGACTTTGATAGCATTTTACTTTTTTGGGCCATTTTGACGCTTTTTTTCATTACGCCATTTGCCATATTGAGAAATATATATTTTAATAGTATGGGCATTTTCATATGCTGCCCACGATGTTCATATTTTTTGTTATATATGTATTCAATTTTTTTATTCTACGGAAAAGGGGGTAAATGAGATTTTTATATCTTTTTATTTTTTAACAATGTTCTTTGCATTTTTTTTTTTTTTTTTTTTTTTTACTTTTTTATGGATTTGTAGTTCGTGTTTTGAGGACACTCCATCTTTTTTTTAAATTCTGTACCATTATGTTTCTTATAGATCCATAAAGGTACTAGAATTGCTCATTTTTTATGTTGGCCTGCCACCTGCAGGACAAAATAATAATTGCAGCTCCAATACTCTAGGACTCTTCAGAGAGAAGCAGCATATTAAATTCAATTACCGGCATCCTCATTTGCTGCAGAGGATGCTGTTAAGAAGCCCAGCTTCCGGGTTTTTTAGCTTTTAGATGGCGTGGTTACACTTGATCATGGCATCTAAAGGCTTTAATGACCACGATTGGCGTCATTGCTGGTCGCAGACATTATCCGGGGATCTCTGCTATATGAAACAGCAAAGACCCGCCGGCCATGGTGCCATGTTTACCCATCACTCCGGCCCTGTATATGTACGGCGCTGGTAGCAAAAGGGTTAATACATTGTACAAGTTTATAGTGTTACCATGTAGTTATTGTAATTAGACATGAGTGAAGTTTTGAAATTTTTTATTCAGCAGCTTCTCTGAACTTTCTCAAGAAATTTCATTTGTTACGAATTACAGATGTAGCCAAGCTAAAATGAACTGTGATAACACATGACACAGTGTTATCTTGGCTATCTCATGACAAAAGCAATTGAAATCCATAAAAAAAAAATTCTTGCCATTTTTTTACTTAACGCGTTAACCATCAAGTTTAGCTTGGCTGCATCTGTACTTCGTCACAAATTGCTTTTTATTGTTTGAAGCGGGTGCAGGCCCCCATCATTTAACCCCTCAGATGCCATGCTCAATGCTGAACGCAACTGCGTGAAGTGACGTTGTCACACTCGCCGCAGGTCCTTTTGTGAGTTTTCTTCACTGAAGATGGAGAGGATGGCCTCTCCGTGAGCAAATAGATGAGGTAAGTATAATTTCTTTTTTTTTTTTCAGCCACCATTTTAGGAAAAATGGATTTGCTAGCACAAAGCGCTCGAAAATTCGACTTCACGCCGAATCAAATTTTTCTGAACCTTTGATTGAATTCTGCTTCCCATGCTTCAATTCGCTCAACTTCTCTGATTGTAATTATTGTTGTTAATAATTCTCTCTGCAATATTTATTTCTTTTTTGTTCCATTTTATTTCCATTTACTTGTCAATAGAGATGAGCGAATCGAATCCCACAAAGTGGAATTCGATCCGAATTTCAGAAAAATTTGATTCACCTGTAACCCGAATTTCCTTGAGCTTCGTGTTAGCGAATCGATTTAACCTGAAATAGTGTAAAAAAAAAAAAAAAAAAAACTTACCTCCTCCATTTGTTTGCAACGGGCCACCAGCCATCATCTTGATTAAAGATCTACAGTCGTGGCCAAAAGTTTTGAGAATTACACAAATATTAGTTTTCACAAAGTTTGCTGCTAAACTGCTTTTAGATCTTTGTTTCAGTTGTTTCTGTGATGTAGTGAAATATAATTACACGCACTTCATACGTTTCAAAGGCTTTTATCGACAATTACATGACATTTATGCAAAGAGTCAGTATTTGCAGTGTTGGCCCTTCTTTTTCAGGACCTCTTCAATTCGACTGGGCATGCTGTCAATCAACCTCTGCACCAATTCCTGACTGATAGCAACCCATTCTTTCATAATCACTTCTTGGAGTTTGTCAGAATTAGTGGGTTTTTGTTTGTCCACCCGCCTCTTGAGGATTGACCACAAGTTCTCAATGGGATTAAGATCTGGGGAGTTTCCAGGCCATGGACCCAAAATGTCAACGTTTTGGTCCCCGAGCCACTTAGTTATCACTTTTGCCTTATGGCACGGTGCTCCATCGTGCTGGAAAATGCATTGTTCTTCACCAAACTGTTGTTGGATTGTTGGAAGAAGTTGCTGTTGGAGGGTGTTTTGGTACCATTCTTTATTCATGGCTGTGTTTTTGGGCAAAATTGTGAGTGAGCCCACTCCCTTGGATGAGAAGCAACCCCACACATGAATGGTCTCAGGATGCTTTACTGTTGGCATGACACAGGACTGATGGTAGCGCTCACCTTTTCTTCTCCGGACAAGCCTTTTTCCAGATGCCCCAAACAATCGCAAAGAGGCTTCATCGGAGAATATGACTTTGCCCCAGTCCTCAGCAGTCCATTTACCAAACTTTCTGCAGAAGATCAATCTGTCCCTGATGTTTTTTTTGGAGAGAAGTGGCTTCTTTGCTGCCCTTCTTGACACCAGGACATCTTCCAAAAGTCTTCGCCTCACTGTGCGTGCAGATGCGCTCACACCTGCCTGCTGCCATTCCTGAGCAAGCTCTGCACTGGTGGCACTCCGATCCCGCAGCTGAATCCTCTTTAGGAGATGATCCTGGCGCTTGCTGGACTTTCTTGGACGCCCTGAAGCCTTCTTAACAAGAATTGAACCTCCTTTCCTTGAAGTTCTTGATGATCCTATAAATTGTTGATTGAGGTACAATCTTAGTAGCCACAATATCCTTGCCTGTGAAGCCATTTTTATGCAACGCAATGATGGCTGCACGTGTTTCTTTGCAGGTCACCATGATTAACAATGAAAGAACAATGATTTCAAGCATCACCCTCCTTTTAACATGTCAAGTCTGCCATTTTAACCCAATCAGCCTGACATAATGATCTCCAGCCTTGTGCTCGTCAACATTCTCACCTGAGTTAACAAGACGATTACTGAAATGATCTCAGCAGGTCCTTTAATGACGGCAATGAAATGCAGTGGAAAGGTTTTTTTTGGGATTAAGTTTATTTTCATGGCAAAGAAGGACTATGCAATTCATCTGATCACTCTTCATAACATTCTGGAGTATATGCAAATTGCTATTATAAAAACTTAAGCAGCAACTTTTCCAATATTTATGTAATTCTCAAAACTTTTGGCCACGACTGTAGACTGAAATCCCGTGAGTTGTGACGTATGACATCACTGCATACTGCATCACGAGAGAGGTACAGTATCAGCACCTGCGTGGTATGCAGGCTGGGTCGGTGACGTCATATCACTGAGCCATGTGCATAACCCAGCGGTGGAGTGCTAGGCAGTTCAGCTGAGGAGTCACTGCTGAGAGTCATCCCCTGGACAAAGAGCAACTCCTGGACAATAGGCTATTTCTCTGGCTAAGTAGCATTAACCCCTAGACAATGAGAATTAACCCTTTATCTGCCTACTTCCCCTATACAATGAGCACCATACAGGTTAACCCGTTTCCTGCCTCAGATTAACCCTTTCCCTGCCTACTTACCCCTATACAATGAGAAACATGAGTCGCAGCTTCACCTCACAATGTGTCACATCAACACAAGACAACAAATGCTTGCCCATCTAGGCAATCACTATACAGAGGTCTCCCTAACTCACCTCTAGGTCAGTGTTCACACTGCGGTATTCGCCTTCGGTCAGACAGCCTCCTAGCTGTGACCAGTGCAACCCACCAGTCTTCCTGGTGGAAGCAGCGAAATACTTTGGGAGGATATGGTCCAGCAGTCCTCCTGACTCTGACCGTGCGACACCTCTCTTCTTCAGGCGTCGCTGGGTCCCACCAAATTCAGGCTTCCTCAGCCTTGTGTCCTCACAGCCCTCCTGGCTGGAACCACACAGAGCCTCTGCAGGTCTGTTCCCTGGGGCCTATCTAACTCCTCTCACACACTAAGGATTGTTTTATCGCCAAGTGATTATCGCACTTGGTCTCACCTCAGGCGAGGTGATCGTGGGGAAAACACCACAAATCATACCATACATCTCCTCTAATATATATGAGGCCTCATAATTAGAGATGAGCGAATCGAAGTTGATGAAGTGGAATTCGATCCGAATTTCAGGAAAAATTTGATTCACACCGAATCTGAATTTCCTCACGCTTTTCCTAAAATGGCTGCTGCACATGTGAGGACATGGAGCAAGGAACTCTGGGAAGGCGGGATCACCCATAATTCCATGCATGCAGCCAATGAGCAGCCAGCCATCCGTGTGATGTCACATGCCCATAAATAGCCTCAGCCATCTTGGATTCTGCCATTTTCCTGTAACACAGAGCCGGTGGTGCGCTTCCTCCTTGCAGCACCGCCGGCACCCCGCTGACCCCAAGGGAGGGGGGATTACCCGGCAGCGCGCACTTCCTCAGCGCGGCCGGCGTCCTCCAACCCCTAGGCAATGAGCAGGGGCAGGAATGAGTGCCGACAGTGATGAGTCAGCGCTCAGAGTAGTGGCTGGGTCTGAAGCAGGGTCATGTGACGCTGGTCACGTCACGTGACCATTCAGTCTGGCCTATTTAACATGCAACTAGCTGGCCACAAGTTGCCTGTGATTGGTCTTAATACTCACCAGCGTATATCCTGCATGTGTGTTTGTGGAACTTGACCTCTGCTTGTGTTTGACTCCTGATCTCGTGTTATCCCTCTGTACTGACGTGATCTCCTGACTTCTGACCTCAGTTTGTATTTGACCGCGATTTCTGTTTTATCCCTTTTGTACTGACGTTATCTTCTGGCTTCTGACCTCAGTTTGCATTTTGACCTCGATTCTGCATTATCCCTGTGTACTGACGTGACCTCATGGTACTTGACCTCTGCTTCCATTTTGTCCTGTGTTTGTCTATGGTGTGTTATTGCTTGTTTGGTTTCTACCCAGCCTGGAAGTTTTCAATTCTGTCTTTGTCTCGTGTTTTCTCCACTTCGTTCCCTCCCTGTAAGCCCCTGCACGTACTTAAGCATGGGACTGCCGTCCAGTTGTGCACCGTCGGTTAGGATGGATCGTGCAAGTAGGTAGAGATAGCGATGTGGGTGGAGCTCAGGGCTGCACTTATCCCTACCACTTGTGACAGAATCGCAGGCCCTAGCTATAACCATGGACGCCATGAGAGTCCTTACGGATCAGATGCAGAGCCTCGCCCAAATGGTGCAGGACCTGCAGAGAGGCAGCAGCAGAAGGAGTTGCTTCAGAATCCGCCTATAGGGGCCTCCTCTCTTCAAAATTTTGAGCCTCATGTTAAGTTACCCGATCGATTTTCAGGAGGTCGTAAGCATTTTTTTACGTTTAAGGAGAGCTGCAAGCTCTATTTTCCTTTATGTCCACACTCTTCGGGTTCTGAACAGCAAAGAGTAGGTATTATTATATATTTGCTGCAGGGAGACCCTCAAGAATGGGCTTATTCTCTCCCCACAGAATCCCCTTGGCTGACTACTGTTGAGTAGTGATGAGCGGCAGGGGCAATATTCGAATTTGCGATATTTCGCAAATATTTATTAGAATATTCGTCGAATCCGAATATTCGTTATATTCTACATTCTTTTTTTTAACTCGAAAATCGGCAAGGTAATGATAGTGTAATATGCAAATATTACACAATCAATACAGGCGTGGGTCAAAAACTAATATATAGCACTATAGAATATAGTGCTATATATTCGTTTTAGAATATTTGTCATTTTTTCCATCTGAACACGTGATTGGCCCAAAAGCAATCTAAGCAGGGAGGAATCATGACTTTAGATGGAAAAAAATGACGAATATTCTAAAAAACTAATATATAGCACTATATTGAATATAGTGCTATATATATTAGTTTTTTAGAATATTCATCATTTTTTTTCCATCTAAAGTCATGATTCCTCCATGCTTAAGTTGCTTGTGGGCCAATGACTCATTGGCCCACAAGCAAGAAGCAGGGAGGAATCATAACATCAGATGGAAAAAAATGACAAATATTCGAAAAATGAATATATACAGTAGCACTATATTCTAAATATTTGCAAATTCTCGAAGTTGCAATATTTGAGATAAAAATTTGCTTTGTTAAGGTGTTTTTTCAGGTATTAGGGGTACTTTACGACAAACCGGATAGGTCAACAGTAGCAGAATGTTAATTAAAGTCTCTTAGGCAAGGTAACAGGCCGGTGGAAGAATATTGCACCACATTCCAAAAATAGTGTGTTTTTTCTGGTTGGAACGATCCAGTTCTTAAGTGTCAGTTCAGGTTAGGGCTCTCTGAAGACGTGAAAGACATGCTGGTCAGTTACCGCTCGCAGGACACCTTAGAACAGACGATGACTTTAGCCATTAGACTGGACCAACGTATCAGGGAGAGACAAAGAAAACGTGTTAGTTTTTCACAGGAAGTAGCTAAACCCGGTTCTTTCCCATTGAGAACCAAATTGGAGGATTGCCTGGAGGAGCCCATGCAGCCCAGAGTTACCATGAGAAATCAAAGACGTCAGAGGGGTGCCTGCTTCTATTGTGGTGAAACTGATCATTGGTTGCGGCAATGTCCTAAACTTCCTCCTTCCAAGAGATTCCCGCGTCCTGACGCCAAGAAGGATAAGGTACTCCCCGAGGTGGTAAGAAAGAAAGTATTATTACCTGTGGTTATTTCTTTTGACACTTGTAAAGATTCTGGGTCCGCCTCTAATTTTATTGACCACCAATTCGCCGTTTCCCTAAGTGTGCCCATTTTGTCTCTTATAAACCCTATTCACATTATTGCTATTGATTCCACTCCTTTGGTGGGCGGGACAGTGGAATATTGTACCCCTGAGGTGACCTTGGTAGTGGGGGCTATTCATACTGAGAAGTACACTTTTTTGATTTTGAAAAATCTTCCCGTGGAGATAGTTCGTGGTATGCCTTGGCTTCAGGTTCATAATCCAGTTATCAACTGGTCCACGGATGAATTAGAGACATAGGGGTAAATTGTGGTTCCTGTTGTCTAACTGTTGTTCAAGCTAGTGTCTCTACAGAGTGGAAAATTCTTCCTAACTATATTAAATGTTTTCTCCATGACCAAGGCTGACTTCCTTCCCCCTCATAGACTCTATGATTGTGCCATCGACCTCATCCAAGGGTCCAAGTACCCTAAGGGTAGTATTTATAACTTGTCCGGTCCAGAACGACAGTCTATGAGGGATTACTTGAAGGAAAGTTTACAAAAATGTCATATTAGACCCTCAGTTTCTCCTATGGGGGCGGGATTTTTTTTGTGGGGAAAAAGGATGGTGGACTGAGACCATTGATTACAGGGATTTAAATAAATTTACTATTAAGAACCGCTGGGGCTTTCGAAAGTGTGCAGACCGACAAGGAAGGCAGGAGTGAAGACTGGGTGGAAGATGATGTGTAGGACGATGAGGTCCTCGACCCCACATGGAATCAAGGTCATGCGAGTGACCTATGTAGTTCGGAGGAAGAGGCGGTGGTCGCACAGAGCCACCAGCACAGCAGAAGAGAGAGCAGGGTGCGAAAGCGGAGCGACCGTTCTCTATACAGTACGCCTGCTACTGCCCACCGCAGCAAGGGACCGAGCTCACCAAAGCCAGCTCCAAGGAGTTCCCTGGCGTGGCAGTTCTTCAGACAATGTGCTGACGACAAGACATGAGTGGTTTGCACACTGTGCAATCAGAGCCTGAAGCGAGGCATAAAAGTTCTTAACCTGAGCACAACCTGCATGAGTAGGCATTTAAGTGCAAAGCACGAGCTGCAGTGGAGTAGACACCTTAAAAACCAAGAAAGGTCTCTGGCTCCTCCTGCTTCCTCTTCTGCTGCAGTCTCGGCATCTTCATCCACCTCTGGAGTGACAGTGCCACCTGCCACTCCGCAAACAGATGATCTGCCAGCAACACCAACACCTGGCTCACCAAGCATCTCCACAATGTCCCACGGAAGTGTTAAGCTCTCCATCTCCCAAACGCTGGAGAGGAAGAGGAAGTACCCCACTACCCACCTGCGATCCCTAGCCCTGAATGCCAGCATTTCTAAATTACTTGAAATGCTGTCATTCCGTCTGGTGGAGACGGATAGTTTTAAAAGCTTTATGGCGCTGGCTGTCCCACAGTACGTTGTGCCCAGCCGCCACTACTTTTCAAGGCGAGCCATCCCTTCCCTGCACAACCAAGTAGGGGACAAAATCAGGTGTGCACTGCGCAACGCCATCTGTGGCAAGGTGCACCTGACTACGGATACGTGCACCAGTAAGCACGGTCAGGGACGTTATTTCTTCATAACAGCACACTGGGTAAATGCAGTAGCGGCTGGGCATGAGACGGATAGCAGTTTGGCGCATGTCCTTCCACCACCGAGGATTGCAGGGCGCTTCAGTTTGCCTCCTGTTGCTTCCTCCTCCTACTCTGCTTCCTCATCCTCTACCAGCTCCTTATCCGGTCAGCGTAACACCTTCACCACCAACTTCAGCACAGCCAGGGGTAAACGACAGCAGGCAGTTTTAAAACGTATCTGTTTGGGGGACAAACCCCACACCACGCAGGAGCTGTGGACGGGCCTTGAACAACAGACCGAAGAGTGGTTTGTGCCAGTCAGCCTCAAGCCCGGCCTGGTGGTGTGCGATAATGGGCAAAATCTCGTAGCAGCTCTGGGACTAGCTGGTTTGATGCACATTCCTTGCTTGGCGCATGTGCTGAATTTGGTGGTGCAGAGATTCCTTAAAAATTACCCTGATATGTCAGAGCTGCTGCATAAAGTGCCGGCCTTCTGTGCGCGCTTTCTGCGTTCTCACCCTGCTGCTTGCCTGTCAGCGCTGCAGCGTAACTTTGGCCTTCCCGCTCACCGCCTCATATGCGACGTGCCCACAAGGTGGAACTCCACCTTGCACATGCTGGCCAGACTGTGCGAGCAGCAGCAGGCGACAGTGGAGTTTCAGCTGCAGCACGCACGGGTGAGTTGCTCGGCGGAACAGCACCACTTCACCACCAATGACTGGGCCTCCATGCGAGACCTGTGTTCCTTGTTGTGCTGTTTCGAGTACTCCACCAACATGGCCAGTGCCGATAACGCCGTTCTCAGCGTTACTATCCCAATTCTATGCCTCCTTGAAAAAACGCTCCTGGCGGTGATGGAAGAGGATGTGGCACAGGAGGAGGAAGAGGGATCATTTTGTAGGGTTTCCGGCCAGTCATTCCCAAGTGGCTCCGAGGGTGGGTTCCTGCACCCACAAACCCAAGGTACACAATTGTCCAGCCAGGGCACAGTTCTGGAGGATGAGGAGGTGTAGGATGAGGAGGAGGAGATGGAGTAGGAGAAACCATGTTCACAGCAGGGTGGCACCCAGACCAGCTCATGGTCATCACTGGTGAGTGGATGGGGGGATACAGAGGACACAGACGATACACCTTTGGGCAGCCTGGCACACATGAGCGATTACATGCTGCAGTGTCTCCACAACGACCGCCGAGTTGCCCACATTTTAACTTGTGCTGATTACTGGGTGACCACACTGCTGGATCCCTGTTACAAGGACAACGTACCGTCCTTAATTCCGTCACTGGAGCATGATTTTAAGATGCGCGATTACTAGCGCACACTGGTTGACGCTCTGCTGGTGGCATTCCCACCTGACAACGGGGGCACAGTGGAAGCACAAGGCGAAGGCAGAGGATGAGTAAGAGGTCGCCAACACAGCTGGGGCACCACCAGCACCTTAGAAGGCAGGGTTAGCATGGCCGAAATGTGGAAAAGCTTTGTCAGCACGCCACAGCAACCAGCACCACCAGCTGATATGGAACGTCTTAGCAGGAGGCAGCATTTCACCAACATGGTGGAGCAGTAATGTGTGCACACGCCTACACATACTGAATGATGGGTCTGCCCCCTTCAACTACTGGGTCTCCAAATTTGGCACATGACCTGAGCTTACCCTTTACGCCTTGGAGGTGCTGGCCTTCCCTGGAGTCAGTGTATTATCTGAACGTGTGTTTTGCACGGCAGGGGGCGTCATCACAGACAAGCGCAGCCATCTGTCCACAGCCAATGTGGACAAGCTCATGTTCATTAAAATGAACCAGGCATGGATCCCTCAGGACTTGTCCGTACCTTGTCCAGAATAGACATGTATACCGGCACTAACCAGCCATTGTTATACTGCAGCGCAATTGCTCATGCTTGTATTTTGGATATTTCACACTCTTTTGGAGTGTACCCTAATTTTAAAAAATAAAATTAAAACCAAAAACCTGTGTTGGCTACCTCGTCCTCATCCACTGCCGATTCCACCTACACCGCTACGTCCACCGCCTCCTCGAACTCCTACTCCATATGGAACTCCACTTCATAAATCACTTTTTTTTTTTTTATTTGTACGTGTTTTATTTTATATCATTTCACTACTTTGTCACTTACATTTTCTGGTGAAATTCACCAATTTTTGGGTGTATAGTACCACTGCTATACCTAGTAGGCTGGCTAAAAAAAATAAAAAAAATTGTCATTTACATTTTAGGGTGAAATTCACCAATTTTGGTGTGTATAGTACCACTGCTATACCTAGTAGCCAGTTTGAACAAAAAAAAATATTGTCATTTACATTTTTGGGTGAAATTAACCAATTTTTGGGTGTATACTGTATAGTAACACTGCTATACCTAGTAGGCCGTTAAAAAAATAAAATAAATTGTCATTAACATTTTAGGCTGAAATTCACCAATATATGGAATTATTATGTTAAATTACACAGGATGACAATGTACATACACTTAACAGGTTGTAGCGGGGTAAAAGAGATTAGTAACATAACTCTGGGATGTTACACAACCTCTACCCATCCCTAGTAGGCCTTGGTCTCATATATCCATAGACTTTATTACCGATCTTCCGATGTCTGTATGGGTGGTGGTGAATAGGTTTAGAAAAATGGTGAATAGGTTTAGAAAAATGTGTCATTTTATTCCTTTGTCAAAGTTGCCCAATGCTAAAACCCTAGCCTCTCTTTTTGTTGACCACATAGTTTGTTTACACGGTATCCCAGAGAATATTGTTTCTGATAGAGGCGTTCAGTTTGTTTCAAAATTTTGGAGGGCTTTTTGCCATAAATTTTATGTTTCTCTGTTGTTTTCTTTGGACTTCCATCCTGAGACCAACGGTCAAATTGAATGTCTAAATCAGTTCCTGTAAAAATATTTAAGGTGTTATATCTCTGACAACCAATATAGTTGGGTGAAATATCTATCCATGATGGAATTCGCTATTAACAATCAGATGAACTCGTCTACCGGTATGTCTCCTTTCTTTTATAATGAAGGGTTTCATCTGCGATTCCCAGGTTCCGGAGGCTGAATTTGTAGTTAAAGAACTGTGCACAGTCTGGGCCCAGGTTCTGTCGAACCTGAGGAAAGTCCAGGAGGTTCAGAAGGTTAATGCGGACAAAAGGCGTTCTCGAGGTGTAAATTTTGGGTTGGGAGTAGAGTTGAGCAAACACCTGGATGTTCGGGTTCGAGAAGTTCGGCCGAACTTCCCGGAAATGTTCGGGTTCGGGATCCGAACCTGACCCGAACTTCGTCCTGAACCCGAACCCCATTGAAGTCAATGGGGACCCGAACTTTTCGGCACTAAAACTGCCCAGGAAAGGGCTAGAGGGCTGCAAAAGGCAGCAAAATGTAGTTAAATCCCCTGCAAACAAATGTGGATAGGGAAATGAATTAAAATAAAAATAAAATAAATAAAAATTAACCAATATCAATTGGAGAGAGGTCCCATAGCAGAGATACTGGCTTCATGTCAGCAGAGAATCAGTCTTCATGTCACCCAACACTGGAACAGTCCATTGTCAGATATTTAGGCCCCGGCACCCAGGCAGAGGAGAGAGGTCCTATAACATTGATTCTCTGCTGACATGAAGCAAGATTCTGTCTTCATGTCATAGCAGAGAATCAGGCTTCACGTCACCCAAAACTGGAACAGTCCATTGTCAGATATTTAGGCCCCGGCCCCCAGGCAGAGGAGTGAGGTCCCATAACATAGAATCTGGCTTCATGTCAGCAGAGAATCAGTCTTCATGTCATAGCAGAGAATCAGGCTTCATGTCACCCAAAACTGGAACAGTCCATTGTCATATATTTAGGCCCCGGCAACCATGCAGAGGAGAGAGGTCCCATAACAGAGATTCAGGCTTCACGTCAGCAGAGAATCAGTCTTCATGTCATAGCAGAGAATCAGGCTTCACGTCACCCACCACTGGAACAGTCCATTGTCAGATATTTAGGCCCAGGCAGAGGAGAGAGGTCCCATAGCAGAGAATCTGGCCTCATGTCAGCAGAGAATTAGTCTTCATGTCATAGCAGAGAATCAGGCTTCACGTCACCCAACACTGGAACAGTCCATTGTCATATATTTAGGCCCCGGCACCCAGGCAGATGAGAGAGGTCCCATAACAGAGATTCAGGCTTCATGTCATAGCAGAGAATCATGCTTCACGTCACCCACCACTGGAACAGTCCATTGTCAGATATTTAGGCCCTGGCACCCAGGCAGAGGAGAGAGGTCCCATAGCAGAGAATCTGGCTTCATGTCAGCAGAGAATCAGTCTTCATGTCATAGCAGAGAATCAGGCTTCATGTCACCCCACACTGGAACAGTCCATTGTCAGATATTTAGGCCCAGGCAGAGGAGAGAGTTCCCATAGCAGAGAATCTGGCTTCATGTCAGCAGAGAATCAGGCTTCACGTCACCCACCATTGGAACAGTCCATTGTCAGATATTTAGACCCCGTCACCCAGGCAGAGGAGAGAGGTCCCATAACAGAGATTCAGGCTTCATGTCATAGCAGAGAATCAGGCTTCACGTCACCCTACACTGGAACAGTCCATTGTCAGATATTTAGACCCAGGCAGAGGAGAGAGGTCCCATAGCAGAGAATCTGGCTTCATGTCATTGCAGAGAATCAGGCTTCACGTCACCCACCACTGGAACAGTCCATTGTCAGATATTTAGACCCAGGCAGAGGAGAGAGGTCCCATAGCAGAGAATCTGGCTTCATGTCATTGCAGAGAATCAGGCTTCACGTCACCCACCACTGGAACAGTCCATTGTCAGATATTTAGGCCCCGGCACCCAGGCAGAGGAGAGAGGTCCCATAACAGAGAATCTTCCTGTCAGCAGAGAATCAGTCTTCATGTCATAGCAGAGAATCAGGCTTCACGTCACCCACCACTGGAACAGTCCATTGTCATATATTTAGGCCCCGGCACCCAGGCAGAGGAGAGAGGTCCCATAATAGAGATTCAGGCTTCATGTCAGCAGAAAATCAGTCTTCATGTCATAGCAGAGAATCAGGCTTCATGTCACCCAACATTGGAACAGTCCATTGTCATATAATTTAGGCCCCGGCACCCAGGCAGAGGAGAGAGGTCCCATAGCAGAGTATCTGGCTTCATGTCATAGCAGAGAATCAGTCTTCATGTCATAGCAGAGAATCAGGCTTCACGTCACCCAACACTGGAACAGTCCATTGTCAGATATTTAGGCCCAGGCACCCAGGCAGAGGAGAGAGGTCCCATAGCAGAGAATCTGGCTTCATATCAGCAGAGAATCAGTCTTCATGTCATAGCAGAGAATCAGGCTTCACGTCACACACCACTGGAACAGTCCATTGTCAGATATTTAGGCCCCGGCACCCAGGCAGAGGAGAGAGGTCCCATAACAGAGATTCAGGCTTCATGTCAGCAGAGAGTCAGTCTTCATGTCATAGCAGAGAATCAGGCTTCACGTCACCCAACACTGGAACAGTCCATTGTCAGATATTTAGGCCCAGGCACCCAGGCAGAGGAGAGAGGTCCCATAGCAGAGAATCTGGCTTCATGTCAGCAGAGAATCAGTCTTCATGTCATAGCAGAGAATCAGGCTTCATGTCACCCACCACTGTAAGAGTCCATTGTCAGATATTTAGGCCCCGGCCCCCAGGCAGAGGAGAGAGGTCCCATAACATAGAATCTGGCTTCCTGTCAGCAAAGAATCAATCTTCAAGTCATAGTAGAGAATCAGGCTTCACGTCACCCAAAACTGGAACAGTCCATTGTCATATATTTAGGCCCCGGCACCCAGGCAGAGGAGAGAGGTCCCATAACAGAGATTCAGGCTTCATGTCAGCAGAGAATCAGTCTTCATGTCATAGCAGAGAATCATGCATCACGTCACCCACAACTGAAACAGTCCATTGTCAGATATTTAGGCCCAGGCAGAGAAGAGAGGTCCCATAGCAGAGAATCTGGATTCATGTCAGCAGAGAATCAGTCTTCATGTCATAGCAGAGAATCAGGCTTCACGTCACCCAACACTGGAACAGTCTATTGTCATATATTTAGGCCCCGGCACCCAGGCAGAGGAGAGAGGTCACATAACAGAGAATCAGGCTTCATGTCAGCAGAGAATCAGTCTTAATGTCATAGCAGAGAATCATGCTTCTTGTCACCCAACATTGGAACAGTCCATCGTCATATAATTTAGGCCCTGGCACCCAGGCAGAGGAGAGAGGTCCCATAACAGAGATTCAGGCTTCATGTCAGCAGAAAATCAGTCTTAATGTCATAGCAGAGTAACAGGATTCACGTCACCCAACACTGGAACAGTCCATTGTCAGATATTTAGGCCCCGGCACCCAGGCAGAGGAGAGAGGTCCCATAACAGAGAATCTGGCTTCATGTCAGCAGAGAATCAGTCTTCATGTCATAGCAGAGAATCAGGCTTCACGTCACCCACCACTGGAACAGTCCATTGTCAGATATTTAGGCCCAGGCACCCAGGCAGAGGAGAGAGGTCCCATAGCAGAGAATCTGGCTTCATGTCAGCAGAGAATCAGTCTTCATGTCATAGCAGAGAATCAGGCTTCACGTCACCCAACACTGGAACAGTCCATTGTCAGATAATTAGGCCCCGGCACCCAGGCAGAGGAGAGAGGTCCCATAACAGAGAATCTGGCTTCATGTCAGCAGAGAATCAGTCTTCATGTCATAGCAGAGAATCAGGCTTCACGTCACCCACCACTGGAACAGTCCATTGTCAGATATTTAGGCCTAGGCAGAGGAGAGAGGTCCCATAGCAGAGAATCTGGCTTCATGTCAGCAGAGAATCAGTCTTCATGTCATAGCAGAGAATCAGGCTTCACGTCACCCAACACTGGAACAGTCCATTGTCAGATATTTAACCCAGGCACCCAGGCAGAGGAGAGAGGTCCCATAGCAGAGAATCTGTCTTCATGTCATAGCAGAGAATCAGGCTTCACGTCACCCAACACTGGAACAGTCTATTGTCATATATTTAGGCCCCGGCACTTAGGCAGAGGAGAGAGGTCACATAACAGAGAATCAGGCTTCATGTCAGCAGAGAATCAGTCTTAATGTCATAGCAGAGAATCATGCTTCTTGTCACCCAACATTGGAACAGTCCATCGTCATATAATTTAGGCCCTGGCACCCAGGCAGAGGAGAGAGGTCCCATAACAGAGATTCAGGCTTCATGTCAGCAGAAAATCAGTCTTAATGTCATAGCAGAGTAACAGGATTCACGTCACCCAACACTGGAACAGTCCATTGTCAGATATTTAGGCCCC
The DNA here is from genome assembly GCF_905171765.1 of Bufo bufo. Lineage (NCBI taxonomy): Eukaryota > Metazoa > Chordata > Amphibia > Anura > Bufonidae > Bufo > Bufo bufo. The sequence goes on from NC_053392.1 coordinate 389,091,334, forward strand.
GGCACCCAGGCAGAGGAGAGAGGTCCCATAACAGAGAATCTGGCTTCATGTCCGCAGAGAATCAGTCTTCATGTCATAGCAGAGAATCAGGCTTCACGTCACCCACCACTGGAACAGTCCATTGTCAGATATTTAGGCCCAGGCACCCAGGCAGAGGAGAGAGGTCCCATAGCAGAGAATCTGGCTTCATGTCAGCAGAGAATCAGTCTTCATGTCATAGCAGAGAATCAGGCTTCACGTCACCCAACACTGGAACAGTCCATTGTCAGATAATTAGGCCCCGGCACCCAGGCAGAGGAGAGAGGTCCCATAACAGAGAATCTGGCTTCATGTCAGCAGAGAATCAGTCTTCATGTCATAGCAGAGAATCAGGCTTCACGTCACCCACCACTGGAACAGTCCATTGTCAGATATTTAGGCCTAGGCAGAGGAGAGAGGTCCCATAGCAGAGAATCTGGCTTCATGTCAGCAGAGAATCAGTCTTCATGTCATAGCAGAGAATCAGGCTTCACGTCACCCAACACTGGAACAGTCCATTGTCAGATATTTAACCCAGGCACCCAGGCAGAGGAGAGAGGTCCCATAGCAGAGAATCTGGCTTCATGTCAGCAGAGAATCAGTCTTCATGTCATAGCAGAGAATCAGGCTTCACGTCACCCACACTTGTAACAGTCCATTGTCAGATATTTAGGCCCCGGCCCCCAGGCAGAGGAGTGAGGTCCCATAGTAGAGAATCTGGCTTCATGTCAGCAGAGAATCAGTCTTCATGTCATAGCAGAGAATCAGGCTTCACGTCACCCACACTTGTAACAGTCCATTGTCAGATATTTAGGCCCAGGCAGAGGAGAGAGGTCCCATAGCAGAGAATCTGGCTTCATGTCAGCAGAGAATCTGGCTTCATGTCATAGCAGAGAATCAGGCTTCACGTCACCCACACTTGTAACAGTCCATTGTCATATATTTAGGCCCCGGCACCCAGGCAGAGGAGAGAGGTCCCATAACAGAGATTCAGGCTTTATGTCAGCAGAGAATCAGTCTTCAAGTCATAGCAGAGAATCAGGCTTCACGTCACCCACCACTGGAACAGTCTATTGTCAGATATTTAGGCCCAGGCACCCAGGCAGAGGAGAGAGGTCCCATAGCAGAGAATCATGCTTCACGTCACCCACCACTGGAACAGTCCATTGTCAGATATTTAGGCCCTGGCACCCAGGCAGAGGAGAGAGGTTCCATAACAGAGATTCAGGCTTCATGTCAGCAGAGAATCAGTCTTCATGTCATAGCAGAGAATCATGCTTCACATCACCCACCACTGGAACAGTCCATTGTCAGATATTTAGGCCCAGGCACCCAGGCAGAGGAGAGAGGTCCCATAGCAGAGAATCTGGCTTCATGTCATAGCAGAGAATTAGGCTTCACGTCAACTAACACTGGAACAGTCCATTGTTATATATTTAGGCCCCGGCACCCAGGCAGAGGAGAGAGGTCCCATAACAGAGATTCAGGCTTCATGTCAGCAGAGAATCAGTCTTCATGTCATAGCAGAGAATCATGCTTCATGTCACCCACCACTGGAACAGTCCATTGTCAGATATTTAGGCCCTGGCACCCAGGCAGAGGAGAGAGGTCCCATAACAGAGATTCCGGCTTCATGTCAGCAGAAAATCAGTCTTAATGTCATAGCAGAGTAACAGGATTCACGTCACCCAACACTGGAACAGTCCATTGTCAGATATTTAGGCCCCGGCACCCAGGCAGAGGAGAGAGGTCCCATAACAGAGAATCTGGCTTCATGTCAGCAGAGAATCAGTCTTCATGTCATAGCAGAGAATCAGGCGTCACGTCACCCACCACTGGAACAGTCCATTGTCAGATATTTAGGCCCAGGCACCCAGGCAGAGGAGAGAGGTCCCATAGCAGAGTATCTGGCTTCATGTCATAGCAGAGAATCAGTCTTCATGTCATAGCAGAGAATCAGGCTTCACGTCACCCAACACTGGAACAGTCCATTGTCAGATATTTAGGCCCAGGCACCCAGGCAGAGGAGAGAGGTCCCATAGCAGAGAATCTGGCTTCATGTCAGCAGAGAATCAGTCTTCATGTCATAGCAGAGAATCAGGCTTCATGTCACCCACCACTGTAACAGTCCATTGTCAGATATTTAGGCCCCGGCCCCCAGGCAGAGGAGAGAGGTCCCATAACATAGAATCTGGCTTCCTGTCAAAGCAGAGAATCAGGCTTCACGTCACCCCACACTGGAACAATCCATTGTCAGATATTTAGGCCCAGGCAGAGGAGAGAGTTCCCATAGCAGAGAATCTGGCTTCATGTCAGCAGAGAATCAGGCTTCACGTCACCCACCACTGGAACAGTCCATTGTCAGATATTTAGACCCCGTCACCCAGGCAGAGGAGAGAGGTCCCATAACAGAGATTCAGGCTTCATGTCAGCAAAGAATCAGTCTTCATGTCATAGCAGAGAATCAGGCTTCACGTCACCCTACACTGGAACAGTCCATTGTCAGATATTTAGACCCAGGCAGAGGAGAGAGGTCCCATAGCAGAGAATCTGGCTTCATGTCATAGCAGAGAATCAGTCTTCATGTCATAGCAGAGAATCAGGCTTCACGTCACCCACCACTGGAACAGTCCATTGTCAGATATTTAGGCCCCGGCACCCAGGCAGAGGAGAGAGGTCCCATAACAGAGAATCTTCCTGTCAGCAGAGAATCAGTCTTCATGTCATAGCAGAGAATCAGGCTTCACGTCACCCACCACTGGAACAGTCCATTGTCATATATTTAGGCCCCGGCACCCAGGCAGAGGAGACAGGTCCCATAATAGAGATTCAGGCTTCATGTCAGCAGAAAATCAGTCTTCATGTCATAGCAGAGAATCAGGCTTCATGTCACCCAACATTGGAACAGTCCATTGTCATATAATTTAGGCCCCGGCACCCAGACAGAGGAGAGAGGTCCCATAGCAGAGTATCTGGCTTCATGTCATAGCAGAGAATCAGTCTTCATGTCATAGCAGAGAATCAGGCTTCACGTCACCCAACACTGGAACAGTCCATTGTCAGATATTTAGGCCCAGGCACCCAGGCAGAGGAGAGAGGTCCCATAGCAGAGAATCTGGCTTCATATCAGCAGAGAATCAGTCTTCATGTCATAGCAGAGAATCAGGCTTCACGTCACACACCACTGGAACAGTCCATTGTCAGATATTTAGGCCCCGGCACCCAGGCAGAGGAGAGAGGTCCCATAACAGAGATTCAGGCTTCATGTCAGCAGAGAATCAGTCTTCATGTCATAGCAGAGAATCAGGCTTCACGTCACCCAACACTGGAACAGTCCATTGTCAGATATTTAGGCCCAGGCACCCAGGCAGAGGAGAGAGTCCCATAGCAGAGAATCTGGCTTCATGTCAGCAGAGAATCAGTCTTCATGTCATAGCAGAGAATCAGGCTTCATGTCACCCACCACTGTAAGAGTCCATTGTCAGATATTTAGGCCCCGGCCCCCAGGCAGAGGAGAGAGGTCCCATAACATAGAATCTGGCTTCCTGTCAGCAAAGAATCAATCTTCAAGTCATAGCAGAGAATCAGGCTTCACGTCACCCAAAACTGGAACAGTCCATTGTCATATATTTAGGCCCCGGCACCCAGGCAGAGGAGAGAGGTCCCATAACAGAGATTTAGGCTTCATGTCAGCAGAGAATCAGTCTTCATGTCATAGCAGAGAATCATGCATCACGTCACCCACAACTGAAACAGTCCATTGTCAGATATTTAGGCCCAGGCAGAGAAGAGAGGTCCCATAGCAGAGAATCTGGATTCATGTCAGCAGAGAATCAGTCTTCATGTCATAGCAGAGAATCAGGCTTCACGTCACCCAACACTGGAACAGTCTATTGTCATATATTTAGGCCCCGGCACCCAGGCAGAGGAGAGAGGTCACATAACAGAGAATCAGGCTTCATGTCAGCAGAGAATCAGTCTTAATGTCATAGCAGAGAATCATGCTTCATGTCACCCAACATTGGAACAGTCCATCGTCATATAATTTAGGCCCTGGCACCCAGGCAGAGGAGAGAGGTCCCATAACAGAGATTCAGGCTTCATGTCAGCAGAAAATCAGTCTTAATGTCATAGCAGAGTAACAGGATTCACGTCACCCAACACTGGAACAGTCCATTGTCAGATATTTAGGCCCCGGCACCCAGGCAGAGGAGAGAGGTCCCATAACAGAGAATCTGGCTTCATGTCAGCAGAGAATCAGTCTTCATGTCATAGCAGAGAATCAGGCTTCACGTCACCCACCACTGGAACAGTCCATTGTCAGATATTTAGACCAAGGCAGAGGAGAGAGGTCCCATAGCAGAGAATCTGGCTTCATGTCAGCAGAGAATCAGTCTTCATGTCATAGCAGAGAATCAGGCTTCACGTCACCCAACACTGGAACAGTCCATTGTCAGATAATTAGGCCCCGGCACCCAGGCAGAGGAGAGAGGTCACATAACAGAGAATCAGGCTTCATGTCAGCAGAGAAGCAGTCTTCATGTCATAGCAGAGAATCATGCTTCACGTCACCCAAAACTGGAACAGTCCATTGTCAGATATTTAGGCCCTGGCACCCAGGCAGAGGAGAGAGGTCCCATAACAGAGAATCTGGCTTCATGTCAGCAGAGAATCAGTCTTCATGTCATAGCAGAGAATCAGGCTTCACGTCACCCACCACTGGAACAGTCCATTGTCAGATATTTAGGCCTAGGCAGAGGAGAGAGGTCCCATAGCAGAGAATCTGGCTTCATGTCAGCAGAGAATCAGTCTTCATGTCATAGCAGAGAATCAGGCTTCACGTCACCCACACTTGTAACAGTCCATTGTCAGATATTTAGGCCCCGGCCCCCAGGCAGAGGAGTGAGGTCCCATAGTAGAGAATCTGGCTTCATGTCAGCAGAGAATCAGTCTTCATGTCATAGCAGAGAATCAGGCTTCACGTCACCCACACTTGTAACAGTCCATTGTCAGATATTTAGGCCCAGGCAGAGGAGAGAGGTCCCATAGCAGAGAATCTGGCTTCATGTCAGCAGAGAATCAGTCTTCATGTCATAGCAGAGAATCAGGCTTCACGTCACCCACACTTGTAACAGTCCATTGTCATATATTTAGGCCCCGGCACCCAGGCAGAGGAGAGAGGTCCCATAACAGAGATTCAGGCTTCATGTCAGCAGAGAATCAGTCTTCATGTCATAGCAGAGAATCAGGCTTCACGTCACCCACCACTGGAACAGTCTATTGTCAGATATTTAGGCTCAGGCACCCAGGCAGAGGAGAGAGGTCCCATAGCAGAGAATCATGCTTCACGTCACCCACCACTGGAACAGTCCATTGTCAGATATTTAGGCCCTGGCACCCAGGCAGAGGAGAGAGGTCCCATAACAGAGATTCAGGCTTCATGTCAGCAGAGAATCAGTCTTCATGTCATAGCAGAGAATCATGCTTCACGTCACCCACCACTGGAACAGTCCATTGTCAGATATTTAGGCCCAGGCACCCAGGCAGAGGAGAGAGGTCCCATAGCAGAGAATCTGGCTTCATGTCATAGCAGAGAATTAGGCTTCACGTCAACTAACACTGGAACAGTCCATTGTTATATATTTAGGCCCCGGCACCCAGGTAGAGGAGAGAGGTCCCATAACAGAGATTCAGGCTTCATGTCAGCAGAGAATCAGTCTTCATGTCATAGCAGAGAATCATGCTTCATGTCACCCACCACTGGAACAGTCCATTGTCAGATATTTAGGCCCTGGCACCCAGGCAGAGGAGAGAGGTCCCATAACAGAGATTCAGGCTTCATGTCAGCAGAAAATCAGTCTTAATGTCATAGCAGAGTAACAGGATTCACGTCACCCAACACTGGAACAGTCCATTGTCAGATATTTAGGCCCCGGCACCCAGGCAGAGGAGAGAGGTCCCATAACAGAGAATCTGGCTTCATGTCAGCAGAGAATCAGTCTTCATGTCATAGCAGAGAATCAGGCGTCACGTCACCCACCACTGGAACAGTCCATTGTCAGATATTTAGGCCCAGGCACCCAGGCAGAGGAGAGAGGTCCCATAGCAGAGAATCTGGCCTCATGTCAGCAGAGAATTAGTCTTCATGTCATAGCAGAGAATCAGGCTTCACGTCACCCAACACTGGAACAGTCCATTGTCATTTATTTAGGCCCCGGCACCCAGGCAGAGGAGAGAGGTCCCATAACAGAGATTCAGGCTTCATGTCAGCAGAGAATCAGTCATCATGTCATAGCAGAGAATCAGGCTTCACGTCACCCAACACTGGAACAGTCCATTGTCAGATATTTAGGCACAGGCAGAGGAGAGAGGTCCCATAGCAGAGAATCTGGCTTCATGTCAGCAGAGAATCAGTCTTCATGTCATAGCAGAGAATCATGCTTCATGTCACCCACCACTGGAACAGTCCATTGTCAGATATTTAGGCCCTGGCACCCAGGCAGAGGAGAGAGGTCCCATAACAGAGATTCAGGCTTCATGTCAGCAGAAAATCAGTCTTAATGTCATAGCAGAGTAACAGGATTCACGTCACCCAACACTGGAACAGTCCATTGTCAGATATTTAGGCCCCGGCACCCAGGCAGAGGAGAGAGGTCCCATAACAGAGAATCTGGCTTCATGTCAGCAGAGAATCAGTCTTCATGTCATAGCAGAGAATCAGGCGTCACGTCACCCACCACTGGAACAGTCCATTGTCAGATATTTAGGCCCAGGCACCCAGGCAGAGGAGAGAGGTCCCATAGCAGAGAATCTGGCCTCATGTCAGCAGAGAATTAGTCTTCATGTCATAGCAGAGAATCAGGCTTCACGTCACCCAACACTGGAACAGTCCATTGTCATTTATTTAGGCCCCGGCACCCAGGCAGAGGAGAGAGGTCCCATAACAGAGATTCAGGCTTCATGTCAGCAGAGAATCAGTCATCATGTCATAGCAGAGAATCAGGCTTCACGTCACCCAACACTGGAACAGTCCATTGTCAGATATTTAGGCCCAGGCAGAGGAGAGAGGTCCCATAGCAGAGAATCTGGCTTCATGTCAGCAGAGAATCAGTCTTTATGTCATAGCAGAGAATCAGGCTTCACGTCACCCAACACTGGAACAAACCATTGTCATATATTTAGGCCCCGGCACCCAGGCAGAGGAGAGAGGTCCCATAACAGAGATTCAGGCTTCATGTCAGCAAAGAATCAGTCTTTATGTCATAGCAGAGAATCATGCTTCATGTCACCCACCACTGGAACAGTCCATTGTCAGATATTTAGGCCCTGGCACCCAGGCAGAGGAGAGACGTCCCATAACAGAGATTTAGGCTTCATGTCAGCAGAAAATCAGTCTTCATGTCATAGCAGAGAATCAGGCTTCACGTCACCCAACACTGGAACAGTCCATTGTCATATATTTAGGCCCCACCACCCAGGCAGATGAGAGAGGTCCCATAACAGAGATTCAGGCTTCATGTCATAGCAGAGAATCATGCTTCATGTCATAGCAGAGAATCAGGCTTCATGTCACCCAACATTGGAACAGTCCATTGTCATATAATTTAGGCCCCGGCACCCAGACAGAGGAGAGAGGTCCCATAGCTGAGTATCTGGCTTCATGTCATAGCAGAGAATCAGTCTTCATGTCATAGCAGAGAATCAGGCTTCACGTCACCCAACACTGGAACAGTCCATTGTCAGATATTTAGGCCCAGGCACCCAGGCAGAGGAGAGAGGTCCCATAGCAGAGAATCTGGCTTCATGCCAGCAGAGAATCAGTCTTCATGTCATAGCAGAGAATCAGGCTTCACGTCACCCACCACTGGAACAGTCCATTGTCAGATATTTAGGCCCCGGCACCCAGGCAGAGGAGAGAGGTCCCATAACAGAGATTCAGGCTTCATGTCAGCAGAGAATCAGTCTTCATGTCATAGCAGAGAATCAGGCTTCACGTCACCCAACACTGGAACAGTCCATTGTCAGATATTTAGGCCCAGGCACCCAGGCAGAGGAGAGAGTTCCCATAGCAGAGTATCTGGCTTCATGTCATAGCAGAGAATCAGTCTTCATGTCATAGCAGAGAATCATGCTTCATGTCACCCACCACTGGAACAGTCCATTGTCAGATATTTAGGCCCTGGCACCCAGGCAGAGGAGAGAGGTCCCATAACAGAGAATCTGGCTTCATGTCAGCAGAGAATCAGTCTTCATGTCATAGCAGAGAATCAGGCTTCACGTCACCCACCACTGGAACAGTCCATTGTCAGATATTTAGGCCCAGGCAGAGGAGAGAGGTCCCATAGCAGAGAATCTGGCTTCATGTCAGCAGAGAATCAGTCTTCATGTTATAGCAGAGAATCAGGCTTCACGTCACCCAACACTGGAACAGTCCATTGTCAGATATTTAGGCCCCGGCACCCAGGCAGAGGAGAGAGGTCCCATAACAGAGATTCAGGCTTCATGTCAGCAGAGAATCAGTCTTCATGTCATAGCAGAGAATCAGGCTTCACGTCACCCAACACTGGAACAGTCCATTGTCAGATATTTAGGCCCAGGCAGAGGAGAGAGGTCCCATAGCAGAGTATCTGGCTTCATGTCATAGCAGAGAATCAGTCTTCATGTCATAGCAGAGAATCAGGCTTCACGTCACCCAACATTGGAATAGTCCATTGTCATATAATTTAGGCCCCGGCACCCAGACAGAGGAAAGAGGTCCCATAGCTGAGTATCTGGCTTCATGTCAGCAGAGAATCAGTCTTCATGTCATAGCAGAGAATCAGGCTTCACGTCACCCAACACTGGAACAGTCCATTGTCAGATATTTAGGCCCAGGCACCCAGGCAGAGGAGAGAGGTCCCATAGCAGAGAATCTGGCTTCATGTCAGCAGAGAATCAGTCTTCATGTAATAGCAGAGAATCAGGCTTCACGTCACCCACCACTGGAACAGTCCATTGTCAGATATTTAGGCCCCGGCACCCAGGCAGAGGAGAGAAGTCCCATAACAGAGATTCAGGCTTCATGTCAGCAGAGAATCAGTCTTTATGTCATAGCAGAGAATCATGCTTCACGTCACCCACCACTGGAACAGTCCATTGTCAGATATTTAGGCCCAGGCACCCAGGCAGAGGAGAGAGGTCCCATAGCAGAGAATCTGGCTTCATGTCAGCAGAGAATCAATTTTCATGTCATAGCAGAGAATCAGGCTTCACGTCACCCAACATTGGAACAGTCCATTGTCATATATTTAAGCCCCGGCACCCAGGCAGAGGAGAGAGGTCCCATAACAGAGATTCAGGCTTCATGTCAGCAGAAAATCAGTCTTAATGTCATAGCAGAGTAACAGGCTTCACGTCACCCAACACTGGAACAGTCCATTGTCAGATAATTAGGCCCCGGCACCCAGGCAGAGGAGAGAGGTCCCATAACAGAGATTCAGGCTTCATGTCAGCAGAGAATCAGTCTTCATGTCATAGCAGAGAATCATGCTTCATGTCACCCAACATTGGAACAGTCCATTGTCATATAATTTAGGCCCCGGCACCCAGACAAAGGAGAGAGGTCCCATAGCAGAGTATCTGGCTTCATGTCAGCAAAGAATCAGTCTTCATGTCATAGCAGAGAATCAGGCTTCACGTCACCCAACACTGGAACAGTCCATTGTCAGATATTTAGGCCCAGGCACCCAGGCAGAGGAGAAAGGTCCCATAGCAGAGAATCTGGCTTCATGTCAGCAGAGAATCAGTCTTCATGTCATAGCAGAGAATCAGGCTTCACGTCACCCACCACTGGAACAGTCCATTGTCAGATATTTAGGCCCCGGCACCTAGGCAGAGGAGAGAGGTCCCATAACAGAGATTTAGGCTTTATGTCAGCAGAGAATCAGTCTTCATGTCATAGCAGAGAATCATGCTTCACGTCACCCAACATTGGAACAGTCCATTGTCATATAATTTAGGCCCCGGCACCCAAACAGAGGAGAGGTTCATTCAACTTTTGGTTGCTCCGCAATATAATGGTAAAATGAAAATAAAAATAGGATTGAATGAGGAAGTGCCCTGGAGTACAATAATATATGGGTAAGGGGAGGTAGTTAATGTCTAATCTGCACAAGGGATGGACAGGTCCTGTGGGATCCATGCCTGGTTCATTTTTATGAACGTCAGCTTGTCCACATTGGCTGTAGACAGGCGGCTGCGTTTGTCTGTAATGACGCCCCCTGCCGTGCTGAATACACGTTCAGACAAAACGCTGGCCGCCAGGCAGGCCAGCACCTCCAAGGCATAGAAGGCTAGCTCTGGCCACGTGGCCAATTTGGAGACCCAGAAGTTGAATGGGGCCGAACCATCAGTCAGTACGTGGAGGGGTTTGCACACGTACTGTTCCACCATGTTAGTGAAATGTTGCCTCCTGCTAACACGTTCCGTATCAGGTGGTGGTGCAGTTAGCTGTGGCGTGGTGACAAAACTTTTCCACATCTCTGCCATGCTAACCCTGCCCTCAGAGGAGCTGGCCGTGACACAGCTGCGTTGGCGACCTCTTGCTCCTCCTCTGCCTTCGCCTTGGGCTTCCACTTGTTCCCCTGTGACATTTTGGAATGCTCTCAGTAGCGCGTCTACCAACGTGCGCTTGTACTCGCGCATCTTCCTATCACGCTCCAGTGCAGGAAGTAAGGTGGGCACATTGTCTTTGTACCGTGGATCCAGGAGGGTGGCAACCCAGTAGTCCGCACACGTTAAAATGTGGGCAACTCTGCTGTCGTTGCGCAGGCACTGCAGCATTTAGTCGCTCATGTGTGCCAGGCTGCCCAGAGGTAAGGACAAGCTATCTTCTGTGGGAAGTGTATTGTCATCGTCCTGCGTTTCCCCCCAGCCACGCACCAGTGATGGGCCCGAGCTGCGTTGGGTGCCACCCCGCTGTGAACATGCTTCATCCTCATCCTCCTCCACCTTCTCCTCGTAATCCTCGTCCTCCAGTAGTGGGCCCTGTCTGGCCACATTTGTACCTGGCCTCTGCTGTTGCAAAAAAACTCCCTCTGAGTCACTTCGAAGAGACTGGCCTGAAAGTGCTAAAAATGACCCCTCTTCCGCCTCCTCCTCCTCCTCCTCCTGGGCCACCTCCTCTTCCATCATCGCCTTAATTGTTTTCTCAAGGAGACAAAGAAGTGGTATTGTAATGCTGATAACGGCGTCTTTGCCACTGGCCATGTTGGTGGAGTACTCGAAACAGCGCAACAGGGCACACAGGTCTCGCATGGAGGCCCAGTCATTGGTGGTGAAGTGGTGCTGTTCCGCAGTGCGACTGACCTGTGCATGCTGCAGCTGAAACTCCACTATGGCCTGCTGCTGCTCGCACAGTCTGTCCAGCATGTGCAAGGTGGAGTTCCACCTGGTGGGCACGTCGCATATGAGGCGGTGAGCGAGAAGGCGAGAAGTTACGCTGTAGCACAGCGGCAGGATGTGAACGCCGGAAGCGCGAACAGACGGCCCGCACTTTATGCAGCAGCTCTTACATGTCAGGGTACTTGTGAATGAACTTCTGCACCACCAAATTCAGCACATGCGCCAGGCAAGGTATGTGCATCAAACTGGCTAGTCCCAGAGCTGCAACGAGATTTCGCCCATTATCGCACACCACCAGGCCAGGCTTGAGGTTCACCGACAGCAACCACTTATCGGTCTGTTGTTCTATACCCCGCCACAACTCCTCTGCGGTGTGGGGCCTGTCCCCCAAACATATGAGTTTCAGAATGGCCTGCTGACGTTTACCCCAGGCTGTGCTGAAGTTGGTGGTGAAGGTGTGTGGCTGACTGGATGAGCAGGTGGAAGAAGAGGAGGAGGAAGCTGAGTAGGAGGAGGAGGAGACAGGAGGCAAAGAATGTTGCCCTGCGATCCTTGGTGGCGGAAAGACGTGTGCCAAACAGCTCTCCGCCTGGGGCCAAGCCTCCACTACATTTACCCAGTGTGCAGTTAGGGAGATATAGCTTCCCTGGCCGTGCTTACTGGTCCAAGTATTTGTGGTTAGGTGGACCTTGCCACAGATGGCGTTGCGCAGTGCACACTTGATTTTATCGGATACTTGGTTGTGCAGGGAAGGCACGGCTCTCTTGGAGAAGTAGTGGTGGCTGGGAACAACATACTGTGGGACAGCAAGCGACATGAGCTGTTTGAAGCTGTCTGTGTCCACCAGTCTAAATGACAGCATTTCATAGGCCAGTAGTTTAGAAATGCTGGCATTCAGGGCCAGGGATCGAGGGTGGCTAGGTGGGAATTTACGCTTTCTCTCAAATGTTTGTGAGATGGAGAGCTGAACGCTGCCGTGTGACATAGTTGAGATGCTTGGTGACGCAGGTGGTGGTGTTGGTGGTACATCCCATGTTTGCTGGGCGGCAGGTGCCAACGTTCCTTCAGAGGCGGAGGAAGAGGCCGAGGCGGCAGCAGCAGAAGAGGCCGAGGCGGCAGCAGCAGAAGAGGTAGCAGGGGGAGTCTGAGTGACTTCCTTGTTTTTAAGGTGTTTACTCCACTGCAGTTCATGCTTTGCATGCAGGTGCCTGGTCATGCAGGTTGTGCTAATGTTCAGAACGTTAATGCCTCGCTTCAGGCTCTGATGGCACAGCGTGCAAACTACTCGGGTCTTGTCGTCAGCACATTGTTTGAAAAGTGCCATGCCAGGGAACTCCTTGAAGCTGCCTTTGGGGTGCTCGGTCCCAGATGGCGGCGGTCAGTAGCAGGCGGAGTCTCTTGGCGGCGGGTGTTCTGCTTTTGCCCACTGCTCCCTCTTTTGCTACGCTGTTGGCTCGGTCTCACCACTGCCTCTTCCTCCGAACTGTGAAAGTCAGTGGCACGACCTTCATTCCATGTAGGGTCTAGGACCTCATCATCCCCTGCATCGTCTTCCACCCAGTCTTGATCCCTGACCTCCTGTTCAGTCTGCACACTGCAGAAAGACGCAGCAGTTGGCACCTGTGTTTCGTCATCATCAGAGACGTGCTGAGGTGGTATTCCCATGTCCTCATCATTAGGAAACATAAGTAGTTGTGCGTTAGTGCATTCTATGTCTTTCACCGCTGGGGAAGGGCTAGGTGGATGCCCTTGGGAAACCCTGCCAGCAGAGTCTTCAAACAGCATAAGAGACTGCTGCATAATTGAGGCTCAGACAGTTTCCCTGGTATGCATGGGGGTGATGTGACAGACTGATGGGCTTGGTTTTCAGGCGCCATCTGTGTGCTTTCTGCAGAAGACTGGGTGGGAGATAATGTGAACGTGCTGGATCCACTGTCGGCCACCCAATTGACTAATGCCTGTACCTGCTCAGGCCTTACCATCCTTAGAACGGCATTGGGCCCCACCAAATATCCCTGTAAATTCTGGCGGCTACTGGGACCTTTGGTAGTTGGTACACTAGGACGTGTGGCTGTGGCAGAACGGCCACGTCCTCTCCCAGCACCAGAGGGTCCACTAACACCACCACGACCATGTCCGCGTCCGCGTCCCTTACTAGATGTTTTCCTCATTGTTACCGTTCACCACAATAAGAAAAATATTATTTGGCCCAATGTATTGAATTCAAATTCAGGCCTTTTTTTGCAGACACCTAACACTATCTGGCTATCTATTTAGGTACCGTATTACACTAATACAAGCACAGCAGTAATGACAGATTTAGCTGAATATAAATTTGAGGCCTATTATTTATGCGCTGGGTGACAGGTATACGTTTACGGACAGAATTAGACTTGGATATGCACAGTAGCATGTGTGTGAAGTTATTGAGAATGACCCTATTAGCACCTTCAATCTAATATACCCTTTTATGGATAGATTTAAAGTAGGCCTGATACAGCAGAAACCACTAATTTAGGAATTGCTAGGTTGGGAATTGTATTTCAACCCAGAAAAAAAACTGTGCTTTAACGGACACAATATAACTTGACCAGCTACAGCAATAACCACAGATTTAGCTGAATATAAATTTGAGGCCTATTATTTAGGCGCTGGGTGACAGGTATACGCTTACAGACAGAATTAGACTTGGATATGCACAGTAGCGTGTGTGTGAAGTAATTGAGAATGACCCTATCAGCACCTTGAATCTAATATACCCTTTTAATGAATAGATTTAAAGTAGCCCTGATACAGCAGAAACCACTAATTTATGAAATTGCTAACTTGGGAATTGTATTTCAACCCAGAACAAAAATATATACTTTGCCAGACAGCAGACAGTATTACAATTGGCTGGCCACAGCTGAAACACCAGATTTAGGGTACTGCTATTTTGGCAATTGTATTTCACCCCTCAATAAAATAGCAAGCACAGCCAAGCCCCTGATGTAGGATATAGCAAAAAAAATAACCACACTATTGATGGTTAAATGGACTTGGTGGCAGCTTGCCCCTGATGTAGGATATAGCAAAAAAATAACCACACTATTGATGGTTAAATGGACTTGGTGGCAGCTTGCCCCTGATGTAGGATATAGCCAAAAAATAACCACACTATTGATGGTTAAATGGACTTGGTGACAGCTTGCCCCTGATGTAGGATATAGCAAAAAATAACCACACTATTGATGGTTAAATGGACTTTGTGGCAGCTTGCCCCTGATGTAGGATATAGCCAAAAAATAACCACACTATTGATGGTTAAATGGACTTGGTGACAGCTTGCCCCTGATGTAGGATATAGCAAAAAAAATAACCACACTATTGATGGTTAAATGGACTTGGTGGCAGCTTGCTCCTGATGTAGTATATGGCCAAAAAATAACCACACTATTGATGGTTAAATGGACTTGGTGACAGCTTGCCCCTGATGTAGGATATAGCAAAAAAATAACCACACTATTGATGGTTAAATGGACTTGGTGGCAGCTGGCCCCTGATGTAGGATATAGCCAAAAAATAACCACACTATTGATGGTTAAATGTACTTGGTGACAGCTTGCCCCTGATGTAGGATATAGCAAAAAAATAACCACACTATTGATGGTTAAATGGACTTGGTGGCAGCTTGCCCCTTGATGTAGGATATAGCCAAAAAATAACCACACTATTGATGGTTAAATGGATCGATCACTGACTTAAGTGTTTTAGAGGAGTTAATCACTGCCTAATCTCGCCCTAACGTCGCAGCTGCAACCTCTCTCTACACTAAGCACAGCAGAGTGACGTGTGGCGCTACGTGACTCCAGCTTAAATAGAGGCTGGGTCACATGCTGCACTGCCCAATCACAGCCATGCCAATAGTAGGCATGGCTGTGATGGCCTCGTGGGGCAAGTAGTATGACGCTTGTTGATTGGCTGCTTTGCAGCCTTTCAAAAAGCACCAAGAAAACGACGAACACCGAACCCGAACCCAGACTTTTACTAAAATGTTCGGGTTCGGGTCCGTGTCACGGACACCCCAAAATTCGGTACGAACCCGAACTATACAGTTCGGGTTCGCTCATCCCTAGTTGGGAGACAAGAATTTGCATCTTTAAGTACCTTAGAATAAATTTGCACCTCGATTTATTGGTCCATATGAGATTATCGAGATTATTAACCCTGTGTCCTTTAAGTTACGGTTATCTGACTCCTTTCGTATTCATAATGTGTTTCACAAATTTCTACTCAAATAGTATGTGCCGCCTGTATCTCCTGCTGGTCAACTAGAATACGAGGTTTCTAGAAACCTTGACGTAAGAAAAATTTGTAATTCTTGCTAGTATTTGGTTCACTGGAGAGGTTTTGGTCCGGAAGAAAGGTCTTTTGTGCCAGCTAGTAAAATGCATGCTACTACCTCGATTAGAAAATTTAATCTGGCACACCCTGAAAAACCGTCTCCGGTGAGTAAGGGTCTGGTGGCCCCTCATGGAGGGGGGTACTGTACCATGTTGCCGGCATTGCGCTTCCTCTTTGCAGCACCTCTTGCACCCCGCTGACAGAGAGGGAGGAGGAGCCGGCGTCGGACGTGGCTGGCATCCTCGTCTCCCTGGCAAAAAGGAAGGGAGTAGGACCTGGCAGCGCGCACTTCCTCAGGGCGGCCGGCGTCCTCCATCCCCTAGGAAATTAACAGGGGCAGGAATGAGTGCCGATGCTGATGAGTCGGCGCTCAGAGTAGTGGCTGAGGATAAAGCAGGGTCATGTGACGCTGGCCACGTCACGTATCCATTCAGTCTGGCCTATTTAACAGGCAACTTGCTGGCCACAAGTTGCCTATGATTGGTCTTAATACTCACCAGCGTATTTCCTGCATGTGTTTGTAGAACTCAACCTCGGCTTGTGTTTGACTCCTGATCTAATGTTATCCCTCTGTACTGATGTGATCTCCTGGCTTCTGATCTCAGTTTGTATTTTTCCCTTTACTGCATTATTCCTGTGTACTGACGTGACCTCCTGGTACTTGACCTCGGCTTCCATTTTATCCTGTTTGTCTACGGTATGTTATTGCTTGTTTATTCAGGAGAGAGATGAGAAGGAGACAGCGGCACTCACCAATTCCAAGATAAAACGTCCAGTTTATTAGGCTTCTATAAAATAGGGTACAGGCAGGTTTGTGCACATAGGTCAAATGGAGGCACCAGCACCGTACCTCCATTTGATCTATGTGTACAGACCTGCCTGTACCCTATTTTATAGAAGCCTAATAAACTGGACGTTTTATCTTGGAATTGGTGAGTGCCGCTGTCTCCTTCTCATCTCTCTCCTGAATACACCATTGTGTCTATCTCAGCAGAGCACCACCGTATCCATTTTCTGAATCGCATTACCTGTGTCTCCCTTGCAATCCTGCATACTGGTCAGGTGTAGCAGTGCCGGCAGCGCTTTCTCCTCTTGATTATTTTGTTATTGCTTGTTTGATTTCTACCCAGCTTAGAAGTTTACGATTCTGTCTTTGTCTCTTGTTTTCTCCACTTTGTTCCCTCTCTGTAAGCCCCTGCACGTACTTAAGCTAGGGACTACCGTCCAGTTGTGCATCGTCAGTTAGGACGGATCGTGCAAGTAGGTAGGGATAGCGATGTGGGCGGAGCTCAGGGCTGCACTTATCCCTACCCCTTGTGACATTTCCAGTGTACTCAGTGCAGGGAGAGACGTCAGCAGGCGCTAGGGACTGTGCTACAAAAAACTTTATTCCACAGCATTTATGTTGAACAGGGTTCAGTAGGGGAGGTTAGAGCTTGGGTAATAAGAACAATCCTATTACACCTTGCTGCACAGACTGGGGACCCAAATTGCCATTATACAGCTCTGTAATTCCAGCAACCTGTTCTTGTTATTGGGGTGCAAGTGCTGTTTGATCCAGCCATTAACAGGGTTTATTACAAGGAATGTGCGGTGCAGTTATGTGTTCTAAAGCATTTTTTGGTTTGTATTAGTGGGAAAAAAGGGCTTATTAATCGTTGTGTGGTGAAGTGCGAAAAATACAGCCCTTTTTGTCGTGTATTAGTGGCAAAAGAAAAATATACTTGCTGTTTAGCGATGCAGTTATATGTTCTAAAGCCTTCTGTGGTGTGTATAAGTGGAAAAAAATAAGGGCCTATTTGCCGTTGAGCGATGCAGTTATATGTTCTAAAGCCCTTTATGGCTTGTAATAGTGGCAAAATAAAAATATATTTGCCGTTCAGTGGAGCAGTTATATGTTCAAAACCCTTTTTGGCATTGTGGCAATGTGAATAGTGATGGGTGCAGTAAAGTCCCGGGGAAGCACGAAAAAGGGGTGTTGTTTGCACCAGGAGCATATCACCAAGGGGCCCGGCCTTGGTGGAGTAAAGGCCATAGATATAGGTGGCCACCAAGTTAGTTGGTGGACACCAAGACAGTTAGCTTAGCTGGCTCCAGCTAGTCCGGGGTGGGCTTTTACTGGGAACAGGCAATGTGTTGGGTGGGTGCCTGTTCCCCATGCTCCAGTCCGGGATTTTGGAATATGCCCATGTCCAGGGATGGTATTTAATCCTATTGCTGGACTTGAGTGCGGCTCCCAGTCTGGGGAAGGAGACAGAGTTTTTGTGAAGCACAGTCCTGCTGGAGGCTCCGGAAGAGTGGTCTCAGCTGGGCTGGCTGAGAGGCCACAGGGATAGGTGCTAGCCAGATTGTTGGGGGACGCCGTGACGCTTGGGTGCAAGTGGTCACAAGGCCAAAGTCGGGAGGACTGCTGAGCCACACTCCCCCATAAAGGCACTGGAATTTAGACCGTGTGTGAACGGTGCCCTGTACAGCCAGGAGGCTGATGGACATTGGGCTGGTAAAGCTGCATGTTATGACCGTGTGTGAACGGTGCTTTATGTGAGTTAGGTTATGTTATATTTAGTTAGAGCCCAGCCGGGCAGGTGTTTATTTTGTATAATTTATGTTTGTTTTGCTGAGGTGCCAAATAAAGCGATGTTTGGACCTGAAACTTGGTGTCTGGCAAAGATACTTGTGTGAATAACCCCCGGAGAAGAGCTAACCCCCCACAGCATGTATTAGTGGCAAAAGTAAAAACAACATTGCTTACCGGTAATTGTTTTTCTCGATACCCATGACGGCACCCCATGCGACCAGGGACCTCCCATCCGGGACAGGAAACCTGAGAAGATAAAAGGTTCACACCCCCACCAAGCACCAGTGATAGTAATAAACAGTACTCCGGAGGTGAATACACGAAAGAAAAATAGAGAGAGAGAGATCCAATACGGTACATTATATCTCTTCAATACTTGAGAGAGAACTCTCAGAAACCAATAAGGAAGTAGCGGGCTACTCCGCATATAATCTAATAAAGGACAACTAAAGGTTTTTTTTTTTTTTTTTTTTTTATTTATTTTTTTTAAATATACTTCTATTATAGGGAAGGGAAAATTTCGGGGGTGCCGTCATGGGTATCGAGAAAAACAATTACCGGTAAGCAATGTTGTTTTCCCCTCACCCATGACGGCACCCCATGCGAGATAGACTATTAATGAGAAATTAGGGGGGGACAACCGCCTGAAGCACCTTCCTACCAAAGGCGGAATCCGCATGAAGATGGAGCCTGTAATGTTTTAAAAAGGTATGTTGAGAGCTCCAAGTTGCTGCTCTACAAATTTGGGCCAGGGAGGCATCCGCCTTCTCGGCCCAGGACGTAGCTACCGCTCGAGTGGAGTGGGCTCCAAACCCTGAAGGGGGAGAGAGACCCTGCGCTGAATAGGCCTCGGAAATGGCCCTTTTAACCCATCTGGCAATAACCGCCGTGGACACTTTCCGCCCCTTATTTCTACCCCAAAACTGAATAAGGAGGTTTTCATCCAACCTCCAGGCCGAGGTAGACTCTAAATAAGCAAGCAGACATCTTTTGACATCTAGGCAATGATACTCCCTTTCTAAACTATTAGAGGGATTAGGGCAAAAAGATGGAAGGACAACATCCTGACTTCTATGGAAGTCCGAAACCACCTTTGGCTGGAAGGACGGGAGAGGCCTAATGATAACTTTGTCATCCAAGACCTGGGTATAAGGAGGAAAAGCCGAGAAAGCCTGAATCTCTGAGATCCTCCTAGCTGAAGTAATGGCCAGTAAAAAGGACATCTTAAATGAGAGCATATTCAATGGCAAATCTGACAGGGGCTCAAAAGGTTTCTGTGACAGGGCCGTCAAGACCGTGTTTAGGTCCCAAGGAGGGGACAAGGGTCTTATCGAAGGGCGGATCCTGGAGGCTGCCGACAGAAACCTTTTAACCCAAGGATGCAGGGCCAGCTGGGAATCGAAGAAGTAACTCAAGGCTGCCACATGTACTCTTAGGGTGGAAGCCCTAAGCCCCTTATCCAAACCAGCTTGTAAAAAATCTAGAACCCTAGAGACATCTGGAGGAGAAAAGGGGTCAGGACTGATCCCTAAAAAGGAGGAAAAGACTTCCCAGATCTTATTATATTTTCTGGCCGTGGTGTCCTTCCTACTTCCCAAAATGGTGGAAACTACAGATTGGGACAGACCCCGACCTAACCAAATCTCCCTCTCAGCCTCCATGCTGCCAGATGCAGAATTCCTGGACTGGGATGCAGGATCGGGCCTTGATATAATAGATCCTCCCGAGGGGGGAGAATCCAAGGGGGGGCTATTGCTAGGTCTAGGAGGCAGGAGTACCAGGACCTTTTCGGCCACACTGGGGCCACTAGGGTAATCGTTGCTCTCTCCCTCTGGACTTTTTTCAGGACCTGCGGAATTAGGGAAAATGGAGGGAAGGCATAACCCTCCTCCTGAGTCCAGTCCTGTGCTAAACCGTCTAAAGCTGTTGGATCGTCCAGACGATTTATGGAGAAGAACCTTTCCACTTTCCTGTTCTTTCTGGAGGCAAATAAGTCGATCGTAGGGAAGCCGAACTTCTGTGTTAACTGGGAGAAGACTTCTGAGTTTAGGCACCAGTCCCCCTGCTTTAGCTGGGTGCGACACAGAAAATCGGCTACTATGTTTTCTTTCCCCTTTATGTGGACTGCCGACAGAGATAGATGTCTCTGCTCCGCCAGCTGAAAGATCTGGTGACAGAGCATTGCCAGAGAAGGTACTCTTGTTCCGCCTTGATGGTTGATGTATGCCACTGTAGTCAAGTTGTCTGAGTATAGAACTATGTTTCTGAAGGATATGTCTGGAGCTATTGCTTTTAAGGCCATCTCTACTGCTTTCAGTTCTTTGAGGTTCGAGGTGGCTTTCCTGGTGTTTAAATCCCACCTCCCTTGCCAACCCTTGTTCTCCGAGTGGGCCCCCCAACCCCACGGGCTGGCGTCCGTTGTTATTACAATGGGATCCCGAAAGACCCATGGTACTCCTGCTGAGAGATTCTCTGTCACAGTCCACCAAAGAAGAGACATTCTCGCCTCTGCGGATAAGTGGAAAAGCCGGTCCAACGACTGCTTGCAGCCGTCCCATTGGCGCAGGATGCATGACTGTAGCTTCCTTGTATGAGCCTGTGCATATAGGACCGCTGGAAAGGTTGCTGTCAGGTGGCCCAGCACTGCCATTGCCCTCCTGAACGAGCAGAGGTAGGATCTGAAAAGATCCAAAACATGCTCTCTGATGGAGAATATTTTGGCGGACGGGAGGAAGGACTTTTCTACTCGGGAGTCTAAAAGGATGCCTAAAAATACACAACTCTGGGATGGAGTTAGGCAAGACTTCTTCCAATTTATTTTCCAGCCCAGGCTCTTTAACAGGGCGCAGGAACCCTCGATGTTTTGAATCAAGCCCTCTTTGGTCTGGGAAATAAACAGGAAGTCGTCCAAGTATGGCAGCAACGGAACCCCTGACAATCTTAGGAAGGAGGCTACTTCCGCAATCACCTTCGTGAAGATTCTGGGGGCTTGAGAAACCCCAAAGGGGAGGGCTCTGTATTGCAGGTGTAGACATTCTCCCTGAACCCAGACTGCTGTCCTTAAATATTTTTGGGAGGACGCATGTATTGGCACGTGGTAGTACGCGTCCTCTAAGTCCAGAGTCGCCATCCAGCAATTCTTTGATAGTAGATCTATGGCCGTCCTTATGGTCTCCATGCGGAATCTTTTGTAGCTGAGGAATTTGTTTAATTTCTTCAGGTTCAGGATTACCCGAAAGGATCCATTGGGTTTTTTTACTAAAAAAAGAGGAGAGTAAAAACCCCTGCCCCTCTCTGCCTGCGGAACCGGGACAACCACCCCTTTCCGCAGAAGTAGCAGGACTTCTGACTCTAAGGCCTGTCTCTTGACTAGATCCTTGGGGTAATCTGTTAGCCTGAACGAGTCCCGGGGACGGGTCACAAGCTCCAGCCGGAACCCTTCTCCAATTCCCCCCAGGGTCCAGCCGTTCTTGGTTATGTTTTTCCAGGCTGGGAGAAAGTGATAACCTTCCCCCTACCTGGGATTCGGCGTCATTGCTTATCTTTGGGCCTTTGATCTTGGGGTTTAAAAAGGAAACCTCCGGATTTCTTAGGAAATCTATCCTTTTCCCTTTTATCATACTGCCTACCCCTTTGCCTTTTGCCTTGGTATCTACGAAAAAAGGGGGGGCGTTGAGGAGCTGGAAAACCCTTCTTCTTATCTGAGGCTTTTTCAAGTATATCATCAAGGGAAGACCCAAAGAGCCTGTCACCCTCACAGGGGATAGCGCATAACCTAGCCTTAGAACCCTGATCCGCCTTCCAGGACTTCAGCCAAATAGCTCTTCTAGCTGCATTGGATAAGGCGGAAGATCTGGCTGAAAACCTAACTATATCTGTGGAGGCATCGGCTAAAAAATCAACAGCCTTAAAAAAGGTGGGAAGAGAGGCCAGAACTTCTTCTCTTGGTTTCTTCTCACTGAGATGCTGTTCCAGCTGTTCCAGCCAGATATGTAGTGACCTAGAGACCCATGACGCTGCAACCGCCGGCCTCAAGCAGGTAGAGGATCATTCCCAGGCCTTCTTCAAATAAAAATCTGCTTTTTTATCCAGAGGATCGGATAAGTTACCCAGGTCATCGAACGGAAGAGCAGACTTCTTGGCAATCTTTGCCACCGGAGCATCAACAATAGGGGCCTTGTCCCAACAGGCTGCTACCTTTTCATCAAAGGGATATTTCCTTTTGACAGAGCTTGGAATAAAAAATTTCCTATCAGGATTCTTCCATTCCTTTTTAATTAATGCCTGCACATTCTCATGAACGGAAAAAACTCTCTGCTTTCTGGGACCTAACCCCTGAAAGGCAACGTCTGCAGTTGATTTAGGCTGTTTCACCTCTTCTAATTGCATCGTCGCTCTGACCGCTTTAAGGAGGTTTTGGGTATCTTCAGGCGAGAAAAGGGATCCCCCTGTTTCTTCTTCTGCTGATGAAGTATTATCATCAGAGAGTAACTGGCCTGCTTCTCTTTCCTCCGCGTCAGAGCGGTCTATATCCGAACCCCTCATATCCGGAGATCTTCCCGGAGACTGCGGGCGATTCGTAGTTAAGGATTTAAGGGATGCTTTCACTTCAGATCTTATTAAAGATCGCATATTCCTGGAAAGACTCCGTGACTCCTCTGCCACCAATTTATCAATACATGGGGTGCATAACGGCTTAGAATAGGAGGAAGCTAGGGGGGTCTTACATCCTGCACACTCCTTATGCTTCGTCTTTGAGGCCGCTTTTTTGGGGGGCTTTGCCACCTACACAAATCAAGCAGATAACACCCCATTAATAAAGAAGGATATATCTCACCAGCCTTCTTTAGCCCCCACTCCTCAGGACTGGTACCGGACTCGCGGGCCTTGAGGGTTCCAGGGGTTCGGCGCGTCCGTCTGTAGGCTCCGACATCTTGCTGACCGCAAAGAGCCTCTTCAGCACCACACTGTGTGCCACATCAGCCGGCTGGGTTCCCCCCCTCTGCCCCATTTATATTTTAAAAGACGCGCCAGGGCACACATCGGCGTTCAACCCGACTTCCGGGTTAAGCCCCGCCCCCCCGCGTCGGGGCGTGCGCATGCGCAGACGCCCCTTCCGACGCCGACAGGAAGACAGGCAACCCGGGAGCAAGGAGAGAAGCCGCCTGAACACGGCCACGGCGGCTTCCTCAGGCCAGCGCCGGAATGTGGGGGAAGAGGCCCAGACTGTAGGCAGCAGCCCCGGAGAGCTTGACGCCACCTGGGGGAGGCCACCCACCGGATAAGAACCTGGGCCTCCCCCCGGCTGTAGGTAAGAACCAACGTGAACCAACATGAGCTTCCCAGAGACTTCCCATCCGGAGGACAGGAAACCTGAACTGGTGCTTGGTGGGGGTGTGAACCTTTTATCTTCTCAGGTTTCCTGTCCCGGATGGGAGGTCCCTGGTCGCATGGGGTGCCGTCATGGGTGAGGGGAAATATATTTACCATTTAGTGGTGCAGTTATATGCTCTAAAGCCCTTTTGTGGAATGTATAAGTGGAAAAAAGTTAAATATACTTGCAATTCAGCATTGCAGTTATATGTTCTAAAGCAGGGGTACTCAACTAGTTTTATTAAAGGTCCACATACCAGGGTCTGCAGTCAGGTGAAGGTCCGAGCTGAACGCCAACAGTAAAGATGCCATGCGATCATGTGATACATGCGCGTGGGGCGCTCTGACGTTATAGTGGAGCGCCCCGGGTAAGTCCCAGAATTAGTAATGGCCACATTAGTGCCCCAGTAAGAATAATGTCCCCATTAGTGCCCCCAGTAAGAGTATTGCCCCCCTTCTCTGCTTTTGCAAAAAAAAAAAAATAATTTGCATTCACCTGGCTGTGGTGAACATTCGCTGCTGACTGCAAGCTCAGGACCGGTGCTCTAACGTGATGACGTCTTGTAGGTCCTGTCCTGAGCTTCTAGTCAGCAGGGAGTGTTCTCCACAGCGTGAGCAAATGGAGGTGGAGGTACCGTAATTGAGCTTCTAGTCAGCAGGGAGTGTTCTCCACAGCGTGAGCAAATGGAGGTGGAGGTACCGTAATTACGTAATATATATATTTTTTTACTAGCACAAGTAGCGGTGGAGGTAAAGGCTGTACTAATGGGCGTTCCATGATGCAAGCGCTCATTAGTAAGGGTACTTTCACACTTGCAGCAGGATGGATCCGACAGGCTGCTCATCCTGTCAGATCCATCTTGCCACTACTTCGCCATGCCGCTGCTCTGTGCCCATCGACTATAATGGGGATGGGGGCAGAGTTACGGCGCAGCACGGTGAGAGGCCGCCAGACTAAAAGTACTACATGTCCGACTTTTTCGTCTGGCGGCCCCCTCAATATAATAAACATTGGTGGCGCAGTGCACCCCCCCATCACAATAAACATTGGTGGCGCAGTGCGCCCCCCCTCAATATAATAAACATTGGTGGCGCAGTGCGCCCCCCCATCACCCCAGTATAATAAACATTGGTGGCGCAGTGTGCCCCCCCATCACCCCAGTATAATAAACATTGGTGGCGCAGTGCGCCCCCCCATCACCCCAGTATAATAAACATTGGTGGCGCAGTGTGCCCCCCCATCACCCCAGTATAATAAACATTGGTGGCGCAGTGCGCCCCCCCCTCAATATAATAAACATTGGTGGCGCAGTGTGCCCCCCAATATAATAAACATTGGTGGCGCAGTGCGCCCCCCCTCAAAAAAATAAACATTGGTGGCGCAGTGTGCCCCCCCATCACAATAAACATTGGTGGCACAGTGCGCCCCCCCTCAAAATAATAAACATTGGTGGCGCAGTGTGCCCCCCCATCACCCCAGTATAATAAACATCGGTGGCGCAGTGTGCCCCCCATCACCCCAGTATAATAAACATTGGTGGCGCAGTGCGCCCCCCCTCAATATAATAAACATTGGTGGCGCAGTGTGCCCCCCAATATAATAAACATTGGTGGCGCAGTGTGCCTCCCAATATAATAAACATTGGTGGCGCAGTGTGCCCCCCAATATAATAAACATTGGTGGCGCAGTGCGCCCCCCCTCAAAATAATAAACATTGGTGGCGCAGTGCGCCCCCCCATCACCCCAGTATAATAAACATTGGTGGCGCAGTGCGCCCCCCCCAATATAATAAACATTGGTGGTGCAGTGGGCAGTGCCAATGAGGGTTAAAAAATAATTTACTCACCTCCTCCAGTTGATCGCGTAACTGCCGGTCTCCAGTTCTTACTTCTTTCTTCAGGACCTGTGGTGACATCACTGAGCTCATCACATGATCCATCACCATGGTAATGGGCCATGTGATGAGCTCAGTGACGTCACCACAGGTCCTGAAGAAAGAAGTAAGAACTGGAGACCGGCAGTTACGCGATGAACTGGAGGAGGTGAGTTAATTTTCTTTTATTATTTTTAACCCTCATTGGCACTTCCCACTGAGCCACCAATGTTTATTATAATGGGGAAGGGGGGGGCGCATTGTGGGGGGGGGTTTATTATAATGGGGAAGGGGGGGGGCGCATCTTATACTAGGGGGGGGGGGGCGCACTGTGCCACCAACGTTTCTTATACAAATACAGGAGGCGGGTGCCGGAATCAAATAGCCGGCACCCGACCTTTGTGACAGGGGGCTGCGATCAGCTACAATTAACCCCTCAGGTACCGCACCTGAAGGGTTAACTCAACTGCAGCTGATCGCAGCTCCCTGTCACAGAGGTCGGGTGCCGGCTATTTGATTCCAGCACCCGCCTCCTGTATTTGTAATACAGGTCAGTTTTCTTCATTGGTGGCGCAGTGGCCACAGCCCCTCCCCTCCTCCTGCCTCTTCTTATTGGCAGCGGCGGGGACAGCAGCAGCACAGGGGGGAGGGAGAGACTCCTCCTGCGCTGCTGAGAACTATCAGCTCCTGTGCCCCGCCGCTGTATTGAGCAGAGCTGCCAGAGTGTGCAGGAGGAGGAGCGCTACATGTGGAGGAAGCCCTGTCTCACTGCGCTGTGGGACAGGTGGAAGTGCGCCGGTAAGCTCCTCCTCCTGCACGGCACAGTGGTCCGGACAACTGGCGGCCGCGGTCCGTATTTGGACCGCGGTCCGCCAGTTGAGTACCCCTGTTCTAAAGCTTTCTGTGGCGTGTATAAGTGGGAAAAAATAAGGGCCTATTTGCCGTTCAGCTGTGACGTTATATGTTCTAAAGCCTTTTGTGGCGTATATAAGTGGAAAAAAGTAGGGGCCTATTTGCTCTTCAGCAGTGAATTTATACAGTATGTTCTAAAGCCTTTTTGGCGGGTATTAGTGGAAAAAAACAAAACAAAAGGGCTTAATAGCCGTTGTGTGGTAAAGTGAGAAAATTGCTGACTTTTTTGGGTTGTTTTAATTTCCTTTTTATTTATTTATTTTATCTAACAGTATGTCAGACAGAGAAGTGCCAGGCCCTGGACAGGGGAGTGGCAGAGACATAAATGTTTTTGGCGCAGGCACAGGTCACTTAAGAGTAAGGGAGCATGGCAGCAGGAGTCGCAGCGAGAGGCCTGAACTCCCGGTATTATCTAGCGGTCGAGTCTTGACCAGAAGCCCAGAGGTTCTTGAATGGTTGACTCGGTTGTCCATTTCGTCCCAAGTGACATCAGACACCCCCAGCCAAGAGTTGGTGGGTTTGTCAGACACAACCCTTAGTTGGCATGGGCCGGGAGCAGGCATTGTGCCCTTACCTGTCCTCAACCTGCCTCTGTACTTCTCTGTTCCCTCAGCCAGAGAAGTATTATATGCTGTGGGCTCAGCTCCACTATACAGCGAGGACAAGCTACTAGAGGACAGTCAGCAGCTACTGGCCAGCCAAGATGTGAAGGAGACATCCGCCGCTTCCTCCATTAGGCGGGCAAGTAGTGATGATGAGAGTGGCGTGGGAGCTGGTGTTGCGAGCGGTCAGAGACCATTGAGGAGGACATCTGTGACGTGCAGATAGTACTAGGTAGGTGAGGCGTGGCAAGGGTGCCAATGTTGGCACCACAGCCCTGCATCAACAAATGCAGCATCACCATAAAGTGGCATGGTCCAGCTTTCCGCAGCAACCGCTGCATCACCCAGGGGCAAGCTCCCGATTTCAGGCAGTCAAGGCTCCACTACCTCAGCCAAAGGGAGCTGTCTGTCCTTCCCATTATCTACTGGTCCTGATGCTCCTGCTCATACTCCTACTCCTCATCAGTCATTCCGTCAGCAATCGATCACCACAGCGATTGCCAAGAGACAACAGTATGCATGTACTCATCCAACACACCACAGAAGCTGAACGTGCTCCTGACCAAGTTGCTGGTGCTGCAGTCCATCCCTTTCAAAGTAGTGGACTCTGCACCTTTCAGAGAACTGATGGTTTGTGCCGAGCCAAGGTGGAGAGTCCCAATCCATAATTTCTTTGCCAAAAAGGCAGTACCAGCCCTGCACAAGTATGTAGAACAGAAGGTGGGCCAGTCCTTGAGCCTGTCTATGTCTGGCAAAGTGCACGGTAGCGCCGACATGTGGAGCTGTAACTACGGTCATGGACAATACATGTCCTTTATGGCCCACTGGGTGAATGTGATTCCTCCACAGCCACGCCAACAACTTGGCCAGGTGACCCCGCTTTTGCCTTTACGTTCTCACGCCATTGGTCCTGCAAAAATGTCTGCCTCTGCCTTCTCATCCTCCTTGTGTTCTCATCCTACACTGCAGGGACAATTCACAGTGCTCCTCCAGCATAGCACATGTGCAGGAAACGGCGGTGTCATGCTGTTCTGCACCTCGTTTGCCTGGGAGAACTGTGTCACACAGGGGAGGGACTGCTCCGTGTTCTTCATCTAGAAATTGAATCCTGGCTTTCTCCTGACAACTCAAAATCGGAACCATGGTGACTGACAAGAGGAAGAACATGGTGTCAGCGCTGCGTCAAGGAGGGCTGAGCCATGCGCCTTGCATGGCATACGTGTTCAATCTGGTTGTCAAGCGGTTCCTGAAGTCTTCCACCCATCTGCAAGACATCCTAAAAATGGCCAGGATACTTTGGATGCACTTCAGCCACCCAACGTTTCCACCGTTGGATTTCCACCCTCCATATGTTGGACCGACTATATGAACAGAGAAAGGTCATAAATGATTTCTTGATGATCCAAGCGGACAGGAGTACTCCGCTGTGTAACTTCAATGTCAGCCAGTGGCAGCTCATGCGTGACACCTGCCATTTTCTCAGGCCCTTTGAGGAGGCCATGTTATTTGTCAGTCGCCAGTACTACAAGATGAACAACGTCATGCCACTGCCTCATGTCCTGGAACAGATGCTGGTAAATCTGTCTGGTCAGGGGACTGGAGACGTGGCGCCTAGATCTCACAGCCACATGAGCCCTGTGTGGCTGAACTGGTGGAGGTGGAGGACATTGGAGCACAAGCAATGTGTAGCGAAATGGGTGGTTTTTCTACACAAATGACAGGAGAGGGGGAGCAGAAGCAGCCAGAGGAGCTACAGGGTAATAAGGAAAATGAGGCAGAGGACACAGACACACCATGGCAGTATGCAGTGGAGATGGAGTCACTTGCACAAATGGCCCGATGCATGCTCACTTGCCTGTGTAGGGACTGCTGAATTGTCAGCATTCGGCAGAGGGATGACTTCTGGCTCTCCACCTTGTTGGACCCTCTCTACCGGTCCAAAATTGGGCCCTTATTCACACCCGCTGAGAGGGAGGACAAACTGAACTATTATAGAGACATCCTATGTAGTCAGTTGGCCGCTGCCTATCTGCGCCATTGTCCATCCTCTTGCAGGTCTTACTGGGGGGGGGCCCTCTGCGCTCATGTTCCACTGCCATGGCTGATGAGCAGCTTTCATTACCCGCATAGTGAAGAAACTACTCACCAGCAGCAGCAGCTAGACCGGGAGCAGGACCTGAACCAGCACTCTGCCACCCCACATTGAAGATCCGCTAGACTACTGGGCATCTAAACTGGATTTGTGGCCGCAACTGGCAGAGTTTGCCCTGGAAAAGCTGTCCTGCCCGGCCAGTAGTGTGGCATCAGAGCTGGTGTTTAGTGCAGCAGGAGCCATAGTTACCCCAAGAAGAACTCGCCTGTCCACCAAAAATGTGGAGAGACTGACCTTTCTCAAGAGGAATCAGGCATGGATCAGCCAGGATTTCCACCCACCAATGCCTGATGCATCAGACTAGATCATTCATGGTGCCACACCAACACTTTGACAAAAGAGACCGGTTTCTTCTGGTTACCTGCCTCAGCTACTATTCTGATTCTGCCACCCACCTGATGCCACATATCTGATGCCAAGTGCTCCTTATTTCACCCACCATCTTCAGCTGGTACTGGTATTGCCATCCACCTCCCACTCTGTGAATGGGTCACTCTGTGGTCTCCTGATGCTGCTGCCACCTCCACACTATCATAGTGCCACCCTGTGGCCTCCTCCTGATACTGCTGCCACCTCCACACCTTGCCATGGCGCCACTTTGCGGCCTCCTGATGCTGCTGCCTTTTCCACAGTCATTGTGCCACCCTGTGGCCTCCTCCTGATGCTGCTGCTGCCGCCACCTCCACACTCTGTAATTGTGCAACTCTGTGGCCTCATTATGATGTGGCTGCCACATCCACACTATCATTGTGCCACCCTGTGGCCTCCTCCTGATGCTTCTGCTGCCACCTCCACACTCTGTCATTGTGCCACTCTGTGGTCTCCTGATGCTGCTGCTGCCACCTTCACACTGTCATTGTGCCACCTGGTGGCCTCCTTTTGATGCTGCTGCCACCACCCCCACACTCTGTCATTGTGCCACCCTGTTACCTCCTCCTGATGCTTTTGCTTCACACTCTATCATTGTGCCATTCTGTGGCCTCCTGATGCTGCTGATGCCACCTTCACATTGTACCACCTGGTGGCCTACTCCTGATGCTGCTGCCAACACCCCCACACTCCGTCATTGTGCTACTGTGACCTTATGATGATGATGCTGCCACCTCTACACTCTGTAGTTGTGCCACTCTGTGGCCTCCTCCTGATGCTGTTGCTGCCACCTCTACACTGTCATTGTGCCACTAGGTCATAGGGTCACTCTATGGACTTCCCACTTCCTGAATGGGCCACTATTTTGACTTTCGGACTGGCTGACATAATCATTTATTTGACCCTTCTTCTGATCTGTCAGAAGGAAGGAAAAATGAGACCCACAAGGGATCCTATCTATGTAACAGCTGTAAGGCCTGTATGACATAGTCCCTATTTTGCATCAGAATTGGCTTATGATTTGGTAGCCAAAAGCAGGAGTGGGTACAAAACACAGAAGACATGCAAATATTCCATTCAGGTGTCATCTCTGTTTTGGGTCCACTCCTGTTTTTTTTTTTTTTTTGCTTTAGCAATAATGATGGATTACTTAACAAATGCTGACCGATTAAAGGCTGATGCTCCACAGACAGGACCCGTTTTTTGGATGGGTTATTGTTCTTATGAATCAGACTTACTGCTGACATCCTCTCCACTCTGTCAGGGGGCTCTACTTATATAAGCGTTTAATAGAACAGGTTCTGTAGACATCTATGTGGATTCAGCTGCCGACGATGTAAAAGGAGTACACTTCTTCTTGACGCTAACATTGACCTGTAAGGCTGAGTTCACACTTGAGTTATTTGGTAAGTTTTGGCTCCATAACTGACAGATCAGAGGAAGGGCAAAATAATCAGTGACGTCAACACAAACTTACTGCTTACACTTGTAACATCCCAGAGTATGTCACTAAACTCTCTTCACCCAGCTTCATTATGTTAAGATGTGAATGTGTTAATATCTGATGTAATCTCAATGTGCATTGCCATGTTTGTGTCTGTATTTTATATATTTGCTGTAATTTCCATGTACACCAGCAGGTGGCAGCAGTATGTAGCAGATGTAGTCTGTAGGAAGATCAGTATACCTAGACTGGAATAGACTATTTCAGGCTAGCTCCCCCATCTGAGGAGGAGTGGAATGTGCCCACTCTTACTTCAGAGGGAGGACAGAAGGTTCTAGGCAGAGCGGAGTGTGTGCAGTGTGCACCAGCCCCCCTGTGTCACGGATGGTGTACAGAAAACAAGACAAAGCAAAAGAATCTATGACTCACTGGATCCAAAACTAAGGAACAAAAGGGAGACCCCTGCATGAGACCTGTCACTCTCCCTGACTGCTCAGCCTATGCGAACACCCCAAAGGTGGATGGTCGCATATCCACGTACCTCGACTATCTACCACCTGAACACCCTACAATAGTGAGGGGACACGACCACCGGCTCCCTACACTTGACACGGAGGGAGTCAGGGTCAACTGAGATCCAGCAAACAGAAAATCACAAATAAAAGTACAGCACTTATCTTTGTAGAAGACTGGGCAATAGGAACAGCATGCACACACACTCCAGGAAGTTGTATAAGCCGCACACTATTGCATTATGGGGAGGAATTTAAAGGGATGCAATCAGTCCAAACACATGACAGCTGAGAGAGGCTAACGAGATGGGGAACTGAAAACCAAAACAAAGAAAACTCAAGGAGGAGGTTCTGAAAGGCTTCTGTCAGAGCTTCTCAGCTGTCTGGTTGTGACAGTACCCCTCCCTCTACAAGTGGACTCCGGACACTCAGAGCCCACCTTCTTAGGATAAGACCTATGGAAAGCCCTGATGAGACGAGTGGCCTTAATGTCCTCTCCTCAGAACCATAACCCTCCCAATGAACGAGGTACTGGAGAGAACCGCGGACAAGACGAGAATCCACAATCCTAGAGACCTGAAATTCAAGATTCCCATCAACCATAATCGGAGGAGGAGGCAAAGGCGAGGGTACAATGGGTTGAACATAAGGTTTCAATAAGGACTTATGAAAAACATTATGGATCTTCCAAGTCTAAAGAAGATCAAGACGGTAGGCAACAGGATTGATGACAGACAGGATCTTGTAAGGCCCAATAAACCTAGGACCCAACTTCCAGGAGGGAACCTTCAATTTGATATTCTTGGTAGACAACCACACCAGATCACCAACATTCAGGTCCGGACCAGGCACACGTCTCTTATCCACCACACGCTTATATCTCTCACTCATGCTCTTTAGATTATCCTGAATCTTTTGCCAAATAGATGACAAAGACGAGGAGAATCTGTCCTCATCAGGTAAACCAGAAGACCCCTCTCCCGAGAAAGTCCAAAACTGCGGATGAAACCCATATGCACCAAAAAATGGTGACTTATCAGAGTACTCCTGACGACGGTTATTTAAAGCAAACTCAGCAAGGGACAAAAAAGAACACCGATCCTCCTGATTCTCCAGCACAAAACAGCGCAGATTTGTCTCCAGATTCTGATTGACGCGCTCTGTCTGGCCATTCGACTGCGGGTGGAAAGCAGAAGAGAATGACAACCGCGAGAACAGAAAGCCTTCCAGAATCTGGAAACAAACTGCGTGCCCCTATTAGAGACTATGTCTGAAGGAATACCATGCAATTTGACAATGTGATCAATAAATGCCTGCGCCAGCGTCTTAGCATTGGGCAAACCAGGAAAAGGGATGAAATGCACCATTTTGCTAAAACGGTCCACCACCACCAGAATCACAGTCTTCCCCGAGGAACGAGGCAGGTCCGTTATGAAGTCCATGGACAGATGTGTCCAAGGACGGGAAGGAATGGGTAAGGGAAGGAGAGGACCTGATGGCCGTGAATGAGGGACTTTGGCACGAGCGCAAGTCTCGCAGGCTGCCACAAAACCCTCAACCGACTTACAAAGCGCAGGCCACCAGAATCTCTGAGCGATGAGATCCAGTGTGGCTCTTGCCCCCGGGTGCCCAGCAAGGACCGTATTGTGGTGTTCCTTAAAAATCTTGTGTCTCAAAGCGAGAGGCACAAACAACCTCCCAGGAGGACAAAGATCAGGAGCCTCCGACTGGGCTGCCTGCACCTCTGCCTCCAATTCAGGAAAAAGAGCAGAGACCACCACACCTTCAGCCAAAATGGGACCCGGGTCTTTAAAATTCCCACCTCCCGGAAAACAACTGTCACAAGGGTATCAAGAGCCACGTCTGACTCAGTTATACCCGGGGTCAGGAAGTCGCAGCGGGTGGCTGCGCGCTCTATATCTAAAGATCACGTTGTTTCTTAGTGATTGTTTTCTGTGTTTGCCTTGCTATCCTTTTTGTCTCTCTCAGGGATCCGTAGCTTCTCCTCCTCAGCTGTTTCTTGTCTGCCACTCCCTACCTCCTTATATTCTCCCCTCACACTTCTCTAGTTGCCAGTTATAGAGCTTCCTGCCTGGACATCTATACTGACCCACTGGAGTGGTGAATCCTGGTTGTCGTTCCTGAGTGCTACCCTCCGGATCCCTGTTGGGCTTATTGTTGTCTCCTGTTGTCGCCCACCTGGGATTATATGTTGAGTCTGTGTTGTCTGTCCTCCCCTTGGTGTTTTCCCTTAGAGTTAGTGGTGCGGACTAGTGTTCCCATCGCCCTGTTCACTATCTAGGGCTCAGCTCAGGGAAAGCCAGGGCTTTAGGCACGTGATCGGCGTACGGGTGAGGAACCCGTCTAGGGACGTCAGGGCAGCCAGGTGCCAGCCACCAGGTGAGTCAGGGGTCACCATCTTCCCTCTCACTTGGGCAGGGCCTTCCTCGTTCCCTCCCTCTGTGTCACGTATGTGATAGCCACGCCGACCGTGATATTATAACTGGCCCTTACTTTTTGAGAAAAAATAAATAAAAAATTATATAATTTTTTATTTGTTGTTTTTTTTTTTCTCTCTCTACTTAGAATCCAATATGGATCCTATTGATGCCTTGGCAGAACAGCTTCAAAGCCTGTCTTTGGAGGTGGCAGGATTGAAGGCGTCTGTTCTCCAACAACAGCAGCAAATGCAGCAGACCGCACCCCCAGCGGTTGCTATGGGTAACCAGGTTGTCACAGAACCCAAGGTTGCTCTTCCCGACAGATTTTCTGGGGGAAGGGACAAATTTGCGACGTTCCGTGAGGCCTGCAAATTATATTTTAAGTTGCGCCCTTACTCCTCAGGTCATGAAGAACAGCGGGTAGGGATTGTCATTTCCCTGCTTCAGGGGGATCTGCAATCCTGGGCGTTCTCGTTACCCCCTGGTTCTCAGGCTCTTCGGTCAGTGGAGGGATTTTTTGGGGCTTTGGGTCTCATATATGATGACCCTGACCGAGTCGCCCTGGCTGAGTCGAAGTTACGGAGACTCCTACAGGGAGATCGGTCAGCAGAGGAATATTGCTCAGAGTTCCGTAGGTGGGCTACGGATACTCAGTGGAACGACCCGGCTCTCAGGAGTCAGTTCTGCTCTGGGTTATCTGAAAGGGTTAAGGATGCACTGGCGCTGTATGAGACCCCCCTTTCCCTTGATGCTGTTATGTCCCTCTCTATCAGAATAGATAGACGTCTTAGGGAGAGATCGAAAATTCCGGAGCAATTGGTTACCTCTCCCAAGCAACAGTCAGCCTGTACTGACTTAGATGAGCCTATGCAGCTAGGCGGAAATTCTCGTCAGGTCCGTCCTCCCGAGGTTCGCCGTAGGGAGGGGGGCTGGTTTTTTCTGTGGGGGGAGGGGTCATTTCATTAATATCTGTCCCTCCTTTCTCAAAAACAAAAGACCGTCGGAAAACTACTAACCCCGGGCTGTGCGGAGGATGTCAGCCGGGGGGTATACGTTTCCTCCATACGAACATCTCAATTTGTGTTACCAGCGGTCATTGTTTTTGCTGTTAAGACGGAGTCTATTTCTTTTTTTCTAGACAGTGGAGCAGGGGTAAACTTGATTGATGCCCATTTTGCCCGCACTATGGGTTTGTCTCTCTGTACGCTGCAGAGACCTATTCCCGTATTCGCTATAGATTCTGCTCCTCTGTCTCAGAGAAACCTCACCCACATTGTTCGTAATTTACACCTTCGGGTAGGGGACCACCATAATGAGTGTCTTTCATGTTACGTTCTGGAGGGCCTTCCCTCTCCGGTGGTATTGGGTCTTCCCTGGTTGGTAGCGCACAATCCAGTGGTGGATTGGCAGGCCAGGGAGATATTGGAGTGGAGTGAGCATTGCAGAGAGAATTGCTTAAATAACAATTGCTTAATCGCCTCCATAGCTTCCCTACCTACATTTATTTCGGACTTTGAGGACGTTTTTTCTGAAAAGGGTTGTCAGAAACTACCACCTCATCGTCCTTATGATTGCCCGGTTAACCTGATTCCTGGGGCAAAATTACCCAAGTCCAGGTTGTATAATCTTTCGGGTCCCGAGAGACAAGCCATGAAAGATTATATCTCCGAGAGTCTGGCTAAGGGACACATCAGACCCTCTTCTTCACCCGTGGCTGCAGGGTTTTTCTTTGTTAAAAAGAAAGATGGGGGCCTGCGTCCTTGCTTAGATTTCCGTGAGTTAAACCAGATAACCATCCGTGACCCATACCCTCTTCCTCTCATTCCTGACCTTTTTAATCAGATTGCGGGTGCTAAGTGGTTCTCCAAACTTGATCTTAGGGGGGCCTACAATCTGATTCGTATCAGGGAAGGGGATGAGTGGAAGACAGCTTTTAACACCCCTGAGGGGCATTATGAAAATCTAGTTATGCCTTTCGGTCTGACCAATGCCCCTGCTGTCTTCCAACATTTCGTTAATGATATTTTTAGTCATCTCATCGGCAGGTTTGTAGTCATATACCTAGATGATATCTTAATTTATTCGGCTGATCTGAAAACACATGAGGTGCATGTCAGGCAAGTACTGCAGGTCCTACGGACGAATAAATTATATGCGAAAATTGAAAAATGAGTCTTCGCTGTTCAGGAATTACAGTTCCTGGGATATCTATTATCTGCTTCAG
This sequence comes from Bufo bufo, assembly GCF_905171765.1. Lineage (NCBI taxonomy): Eukaryota > Metazoa > Chordata > Amphibia > Anura > Bufonidae > Bufo > Bufo bufo. The sequence goes on from NC_053392.1 coordinate 389,127,598, forward strand.
GTTTCCGCATGGATCCTGGGAAGGTCCAGGCAATTTTAGATTGGGATCTTCCTGAGAACCTTAAAGCCCTACAACGGTTTTTAGGTTTCGCTAATTTCTATAGAAAGTTCATTAAAAATTATTCAGTGATCGTTAAACCCCTTACCGACATGACTAGGAAGGGGACGGATTTTTCCAAATGGTCTGACGCCGCTAAAGATGCATTTTCCTCTCTAAAGGAGAGGTTTACCTCGGCACCTGTTCTAATTCAACCTGATGTCTCCCAGCCTTTTATTGTCGAGGTAGATGCGTCAGAGGTGGGAGTGGGAGCTGTATTGTCTCAGGGTCCGTCTCCTGGCAAATGGCGTCCTTGCGCTTTCTTTTCCAAAAAATTATCTTCTGCGGAGAAGAATTATGATATTGGAAATAGGGAACTGTTGGCGATTAAACTGGCGCTTGAAGAGTGGCGTCACTTCTTAGAGGGAGCAATCCACCCCGTCACGGTGATTACGGATCACAAGAACCTTCTGTACCTAGAATCGGCTAAGCGTCTCACCCCTAGACAAGCTAGGTGGTCGCTATTCTTTACCAGATTTAACTTTGTAATCACCTATCGTCCTGGGGCAAAAAATACCAAGGCAGACGCATTATCTCGTAGTTTCCCTGGAGGGGGTAATGTTTGTGATCCGGTACCTATTTTACAAAGAGGAGTGGTTGTCTCTGCTGTACACTCTGTTCTAGAGGGAAAGGTGTTAGAGGCTCAGGGGGACGCCCCGGCCTCTTGCCCCTCAGAGAAATTGTTTGTACCGTTAAACCTGCGTCTTGAATTATTAAAAGAACATCATAATTCGGCACTTGCTGGACACCCGGGTAGTAAAGCAACCTTGGAGCTTTTATCTCGTCGTTTTTGGTGGCCAAGGTTGCGTCAGGATGTAATGGATTTCGTGTCTACTTGTTCTACTTGTGCATGCGCGAAAGTCTCTCATACACGTCCAGCAGGGTCTTTATTGCCACTTTTCATCCCCAATAGGCCATGGACACATCTGTCAATGGATTTCATCACTGACTTACCGTTGTCGGCGGGTAAAACAGTTATCTTGGTAGTAGTAGACAGGTTTAGCAAAATGGTACACTTTGTTGCGCTACCCGCACTTCCTAATGCTAAAACTCTCGCTCAGGTGTTTATCAGTGAAATCGTGAAGCTTCACGGGGTCCCTTCCGATGTGGTTTCGGATCGGGGAACCCAGTTTATTTCTAAGTTTTGGAAAGCTTTTTGTTCCCGTTTGGGGGTTCACTTGTCCTTTTCCTCAGCTTTCCATCCTCAGTCGAATGGACAGACTGAGCGTACCAACCAAAACCTAGAAACATATTTAAGGTGTTTTGTGTCTGAAAACCAAGAGTTGTGGTCATCATATTTACCGTTAGCTGAGTTTGCCATAAATAATCATTATCAGGAGTCCACTGGCAAGTCACCATTCCTTGGTGCATACGGTTTTCATCCCCAATTTTGTACTTTCAAAGAGGGGGGGTCTTCTGGGGTTCCCGAAGAGGAAAGGTTTTCTTCATCTCTTTCATCGGTATGGCAGAAGGTGCAAGTTAACTTGAAAAAGATGAGTGGTAAATATAAATGCATGGCCGATAAGAAACGGTCGCCAGGTCCGGACCTAGGAGTGAATGACTATGTGTGGTTGTCTACTAGGAATATTAAGTTGAAGGTTCCTTCTTGGAAACTGGGTCCTAGGTTCATTGGTCCCTATAAAATAGTAGCCGTCATTAACCCTGTGGCTTTTCGCCTGGAGCTACCTCAGACTTTTAAGATCCATAACGTCTTCCATAAATCGTTACTCAAGAAGTATGTTCCACCTCTAGAACCATCGCCGCTGCCACCTCCTCCTGTCATTGTGGCTGGTAATCTGGAGTTTCTGATTCTCAGGAAGCTCCCACTCAAGCACAGCGCGGACCTTCTCGGGGTCCATGCGAAAACCAGAAGCGGAAAGAAGAAACCCCAGAAATTTAACCTCTGGAACCGCAAACACACATTTTTCCAGTTTCGCGTATAATTTGTTCTCCCGCAGGATGAATAAGTGTTCCTTATGAGTTTTGAAATCAGGAGAAAAAATCAAAATGTCATCCAAATACACTAATACAAATTTTCCCATTAAATGATAAAAAATGCTGTTCACGAAATGCTGAAAAACGGCTGGGGCATTCATCAAACCAAAAGGCATAACCAAATTCTCAAAATGGCCCTCAGGGGTATTGAAGGCCGTCTTCCATTCGTCTCCTTCTCTGACCCTGACCAAGTTGTATGCCCCTCTTAGGTCTAATTTGGAAAATACTTTAGCCCCAACAACCTGGTTAAACAGGTCTGGGATCAGAGGAAGCGGATAAGGGTCACGAATAGTGATACTGTTCAGCTCCCTGAAATCCAGACAAGGTCTTAAAGAACCATCTTTCTTCTTAACAAAGAAAAAAACAGCAGCAACAGGTGACTTCGAGGGTCGTATGTGTCCTTTTCTCAGACTCTCAGAGATATAAGCACGCATAGCGACCCTGTCAGGTTGGGAAAGATTGTATAAACGAGATTTAGGCAGCTTGGCGCCTGGGATGAGATTAATAGGGCAATCGTACTCCCTGTGCCGGGGCAAATCCTGAACTCCACTCTCAGAGAAGACATCCGAAAATTCAGAGAGGAAAGGTGGTACAGTCTTAGTAGAAACCTCAGAAACAGATGTCGTGAGGCAATTCTCTCTGCAAAAGTCACTCCAACCATTTATTTGCCTAGCTTGCCAATCAAGGGTGGGGTTATGTTTAGTGAGCCAGGGTAGCCCCAACACTAGAGGAGTAGGCAAACCGCTAAGGACGAAACATGACACATCCTCAACATGAGCATCACTCACAATTAAACGGATATTGTGAACTATGCCCTTTAATGATTTCTGAGAAAGTGGAGCGGAATCAATAGCAAATACAGGAATATCCTTTCCCAAAGTGCATACCTGGAAACCATGAGTTATTGCAAATTGATTATCAATGAGATTGACAGCTGCTCCACTATCCACAAAAATCTCACAAAAAATGCTCTTGCTCTCTAGCACCACCCTAGCAGGCAGGACAAAATGAGAACTACAAGCAAACGGAAAACCTTCAATTTCCGCCTCAACCCTGCCAATAGTAACAGACGGAACATTTTTAAAAGATTTTTTCCTTTTTGTTTCTTTATTACTCCCAGAAAACTGCCTGTATCTCCTAGAGGGACAAACATTTGCCAAATGATTTGTACCTCCACAACAAAAACAAACCCTCCCATGCGGGCTGAATCTTCTATTGTCAGAGGCAATCAACCCCAGCTGCATGGGCTCCTGCTCAGAAGGGGCTGACAGCGACTGAGACCCCTGCGCACAGAATGAGACCGCTGCACTGTCCCGGGACTGAGTATGACAGGAAGGAGAGATCTCTCCTCTCTCTCTAAGACGCCTGTCAATACGAACGGCCTGAGACATAGCAGAGTCCAAGGAGATAGGCCTCTCATGAAAGGAAAATGCATCTTTCAATCCCTCTGAAAGACCATGGCAAAATTGACTTCGGAGTGCAGCATCATTCCAACCAGTATCAGCTGCCCATCTCCGAAATTCTGAGCAGTATATCTCTGCGGATTGTTTACCCTGGCATAACAGATGTAGTCTAGACTCAGCCAGAGCAATACGATCCGGATCATCATATATCTGACCCAGGGCTAAAAAGAATTCATCCACTGAACGGAGGGGCCGTGCCCCCTCCAGCAGCGAAAAGGCTCAGGACTGAGCGTTACCCCTGAGCAGCGATATAATGATCCCCACCCTCCGTTCCTCATCACCAGAGGAATGGGGAAGAAGGCGAAAATGGAGTTTGCAAGCCTCTCTAAAACGCACACAAAATTCTCACTACCCCCGGAGAACGTATCCGGGAGCGAGATCTTAGGCTCAGAACAAACTCCATGAACGCAAGCTGAACCGGTCACTTGAAACTGAGAAAAAGTCTTACGGAGATCAGCTACCTCCAACAAAAGACCCTGGAAGCGTTCAGCCAAAAGTGAAACCGGATCCATGCTTGAGATGGTTTTGGGCGGCTTATAATGTCACGGATGGTGTACAGAAAACAAGACAAAGCAAAAGAATCTATGACTCACTGGATCCAAAACTAAGGAACAAAAGGGAGACCCCTGCATGAGACCTGTCACTCTCCCTGACTGCTCAGCCTATGCGAACACCCCAAAGGTGGATGGTCGCATATCCACGTACCTCGACTATCTACTACCTGAACACCCTACAATAGTGAGGGGACACGACCACCGGCTCCCTACACTAGACACGGAGGGAGTCAGGGTCAACTGAGATCCAGCAAACAGAAAATCACAAATAAAAGTACAGCACTTATCTTTGTAGAAGACTGGGCAATAGGAACAGCATGCACACACACTCCAGGAAGTTGTATAAGCCGCACACTATTGCATTATGGGGAGGAATTTAAAGGGATGCAATCAGTCCAAACACATGACAGCTGAGAGAGGCTAATGAGATGAGGAACTGAAAACCAAAACAAAGAAAACTCAAGGAGGAGGTTCTGAAAGGCTTCTGTCAGAGCTTCCCAGCTGTCTGGTTGTGACACCCTGTTGGGGTAGGCTGTGTGTGAATAGGAGCCCCCAGAAAGACAGAGATCCCAACCAAGGATTCAGGCCTAACCTGAGGCCCAATGCAACCTTCCCAGCCTGAGTTCCTTACCTCAGCTGGATGACAAAGAAAGCAGCCATCTTCAGAACTAATAGATCTCCAGGAAGAAACCACCGTTCCCTGCGAGCAGTCCTGTAAGTACAGATTCCAAATACAAGGAGAAGATAAGTACCTCCATAGCTAGTCAGGCCCAAACAAAGCAGAAGATAGACAGAGCAGAAGACAGATACCTGCCAGATTCTTAAAGGTGTATGTACTAGATGCAGAAGATATATAGAATTCCTGCCACATATTGCCAAAACCTGCTGGGACCCTAGACTATTGCTGTAACATTGTATGGATCTAGAGCTGCATAAGATAACCTCAAGTAAAGACAAGTTGGACCCTATTCTCTGTGTGGAATTCCATCATTCCTCCATTACTCCTATTTACAACACTCAATTTGTTGCATGTGAGCCAGGATACAGGAGTTTAGCCGTGCTAAGGTAGGAGACACCGTTGACACTACAATATCTACCAACATAGAGATAATATCCCCCTCTGGCATTCCTAACCTAGTACGTGAGCTATAACATCTTAAAGAGCCCTGTTACAGTACCTGCGCAAGCTGCAATTGGCGTCACGAACTCAAACCCATTAATATTGCGCCAGTGTGCATCTGTCCCAATCCGGCTTACTGCATATTCACTCCACTCTGTTGGGGGGGATCTACTTGTATAAGCATTTAATAGAACAGGTTCTGTAGAAATCTATGTGAAATCAGTGAATTGGTGTAAAAGGAGTGCGCTCTTTCAGGTTATAGTAGGATCTTGGGCCTCTGCACAGTTCTTTATACCTGGCGCTAACATTGACCTGTAAGGCTGTGTTCACACTTGAGTTATTTGGTCAGTTTTTGCTCCGTACCTGCCCAAATAAGTGAAATGTGCAGTAATTCTATGAGCGACACCTGTCATCTACATGTCATACTGACTCACAGTATATTTTCACTACCACAGCAGACTCCCTATGCGTGTTACTGCAAGGCACAGTGTTCTACACCACTATACAGACTCTGTGCAGCCAGGAAATAGCCGTTTTTTAACGCAATTCGCCCCGAATAAATTCAGATCAAACCAAATATTTTCAGAAAATTTGGTGAACCGTCCGAAACAATTTTTTTTTATTTGCTCATCTCTACTCACATTATGCTTATATATAATTAGCTGAAGGACCCGGCTTTGCTCAGATATATTTAATCTATTTCATTTAATGTTTGTGTGTCATTAAAAGATATCAACAATATCCACTATAACAGTGAGATCTATAGCACCCCGCCCCCAAAACAGTGACCTCCACAGTCTCCCACCCCTTAACACAGATCCCCCCACAGTGCCCCGCCCCCTAAAATTGGACCTCCACAGTAGCCCACCCCCTTAACTTTGACCTTTACAGCAGCCTTCCCCTTTAACATTGACTTTCACAGCATACCACCTTTTTGACAGTGACCTCCACAGGGGCCCGCCCCCTTAACAGTGGCCTTTACTGGATCGGGGGCGTGTCCTTTTGAACAGCTCACTCTAAGACATCAGCACTGTGCTGTCTGAGTGTGAGCAGCAGGGAGAAAGTCAGCCTTCCTCCCACCTCTGCAGCTGACAGAAGTTGATTTTTACCTTCATTTTTTCAATCCCCGTCAACTCAGGAGTTGGAGGGGGTGTGGCCTAACCAGATCTTGATGTGGCTTAGCAGGACCTAGAAGTAGATTTTTAACTTCATTTTTGCCATCTCAGTCGGCTGAAGAGTGGGAGGGGGCGTGGCCTAACCGGATTGGGGGGGGGGGTCCTTTTGAACAGCTCACTCTAAGACAGCAGCACTGTGCTCTCTGAGTGTAAGCTGCAGGGAGAAAGTCACCCTTCCTCCCACCCCTGCAGCTGACAGAAGTTGATTTTTTCCTTCATTTTTTCAATCCCTGTCGGCTCAGGAGAGGGAGGTGGTGTGCTCTAACCAGATCTGGGCGTGACTTAGTGGAATTTGGGCGGGGTTTAAGTCTTTTGAGGGTGGACACATTATGGCAGGGGGCGTGTCTGGGCTCCTTCCTGCAAGAGTGATGCCCCTCTGGGCACCATACTTGCTAATTTGCATATCAAATAAACTGGATTTTCAGAGGATAAAAAGCCGGAATTAGACTTACCGGTAATTCAGTTTCCACGAGATCACCACGACGGCTACAAGGAGAGATTGACCCCTGACCTCTGTAGGGGCAGGAACAGAGAGAGGGTTTAAATCCCCCCCTCCCACCACCAACACCAGTGTGTCCAAAATTACAGAGACAATCAAACAAAAATGGTGGTGAGAACAAACATAGTAAATCAAGAGGGTATTACTTCATAACCTCATAGAAAATAAGTAAGGGGTAGGGAAAATACGTGCCGTCGTGGTGATCTCGTGGAAACTGAATTACCGGTAAGTCTAATTCCGGCTTTCCACCTCATCACCACGACGGCTACAAGGAGATATACAAAATTATCGCCTAGGGGGGAACGACCGCCTGAAGGACCTTACGTCCAAAAGACAGGTCTGAACTGGATAGGTCTAACCTATAATGTTTAGTGAAGGTGTGAATGTTAGACCAAGTGGCAGCTTTACAGATATCCTCCAGGGAAGCTCCTGCTCGCTCTGCTTGGGAAGAGGACATAGCTCGAGTAGAGTGGGCTCTCAAATTTGTGGGGCAAGGAAGACCCTGAGACTCATAAGAAAAGGAAATGGAATCCCTGATCCATCGAGCTAAGGAGGACCTGGAGGCTTTTAGGCCCTTATTCTTACCAGAGAAGAGGATGAATAGGTTGTTAGATCTACGGAAACCTTTAGATACCTCAAGATAACGTAGTACTGAACGTCTCACGTCCAGGGAATGGAAGCTAGCCTCTCTATCATTAGAGGGATTACTGCAGAAGGAAGGAAGGATTATCTCCTGGTTCCGGTGGAAATCTGATACTACCTTAGGTAGAAAACCTGGATCTAATCTTAGGATAATTCGGTCATCGGTGATGCGGAGGTAGGGCTCCTGAATGGATAGGGCCTGAATCTCGCCTAACCTTCTTGCGGACGTGATGGCCACTAAAAAGGCTGTTTTTAGAGAGAGATGTTTGATAGAACAGCTATCCAAGGGCTCAAACGGGGCGAGGGTCAGGCTGTGAGTACCGTATTGAGGTCCCAATTGGGGATCCTGGTTTTCAGGGAGGGACGAAGTCGGGAAGCGGCTCTCATAAACCTTTTGATCCAGCGATGATTGGCTAGGTCTAGATCAAAAAAACAGGCTAGGGCCGAGACCTGTACCTTCAGGGTGGAAGGCCTGAGACCCAATTCAAGTCCCTGCTGGAGGAAATCTAAGATCCTCTGGAAGTTGGGTGGCTCCAGATTTGGGGCAGGATTGCCGCTCCAAGAACAAAAACGCTTCCAAATTTTTAGGTATATCGAAAAGGTGACTTTCTTCCTACTTGCTTTAAGGGTTGAAATCACTTGATCGGAAAGTCCTTGAGATCTCAACCTCTGGACTTCAGGATCCAGGCCGATAGCTTGAGAAAACTCGAATTTGGGTGCAGTATCGGCCCCTGATGAAGAAGGTCCCTCCTGGAGGGAAGAGGCCATGGATCTTCTATCGATAGGTTCTTTAGTAAAGTGAACCAGCTCCTTTTCGGCCAATAGGGGGCTATTAGGATCAAAGTCGAGTTTTCTGAGTTGAGCTTTTGAATCACCCTGGGAAGCAGAGGCAAGGGTGGGAATGCGTAGCCGAGATCCCAGTCCCAGGGAATCGTCAGCGCGTCCAGAGCCCAAGGGTTGTCCCGAGGGTTCAAGGAGCAGAATGTTGGTACTTTTGCGTTTTTCTTGGACGCAAACAGGTCCACCTGTGGGACACCCCACTTCTCTACGAGAGTCTGGAACGCGTCCTGATTCAGGGACCACTCGGTATGGTCTATCCACTGACGACTGAGATAGTCTGCCTCCACGTTTAGGATCCCTTTTAGATGGATTGCGGAGATGGACTTCACGCGGGACTCTGCCCAGTCGAAGATTTTTCTTGAGATTGACATCAGTTTCTCTGACCTTGTGCCTCCCTGATGAGAAAGGTACGCCACTGTCGTCGTATTGTCGGAGAGTATTTTTATGTGGTGACCCACAAGGAGGGCTTCTGCCGCCTTCAGGGCTTTCCGGACCGCTTCTAGCTCCCTGAAATTGGAAGATTGGGAGCGGGTTACCGAAACCCAGGAGCCTTGAAAGAAGTGATCTCCCACTTTCGCACCCCATCCTTTCTCGCTCGCGTCCGTGAGAACTTGGATGTAGGGGGTCTTCTCCCAGGCGACTCCCAAGGACAGGTTGGCTGAGTGTCTCCACCAGTTTAGGGAGACCTTCACCGCGGTGGGAATCAGAACCTTGTGGTTCAGTGAGGACTGTCGCCTGTCCCAAGATCTGAGGATCCATAGCTGAAGTGATCGAAAGTGAGACTGGCTCCAGGGAACGGATGGGATGCAGGATGAAAGAAGGCCCAGGAGGCTCATAGCCTCTCTTATGGGACAAGACCTTCTGCTCTGAAACCGATGGATCTTCAGTTGGAGGCCTTTGATTTTGTCTGGTGGAAGGAAGGTACGCTGAGCCCGGGAGTCCAGGATGACCCCCAGAAACTGGATAGTGCTGGACGGTACCAGATGTGACTTTTTCTGGTTCACCAACCATCCCAGATCTTGGATGAGAGATAGGAAGGTTAGTAAGTCCGATTTTAGATCGTCCTCTGAGTTCCCGACTAGGAGGAAGTCGTCCAGGTATGGAACGATCACTAGTCCTTTGTGTCTCAGGAAGGCTACCATCTCGACCACCAGCTTCGTAAAGATTCTGGGCGCAGACGATATCCCAAAGGGGAGGGCCGTAAACTGGAAGTGGTTGGTTATCCCCTTGTGATCCTGAATAGCAAATCTTAGGAGCCTCTGGGATTCTGGATGAATTGGGACATGATAGTAGGCATCCTGAAGATCTACTGAGCACATTAGGGCGTTCTTCCCTATTAAGGGGATCAGGGATTTTAGGGATTCCATCCTGAACTTTCGATAAGTTATAAACTTGTTTAGGGCTTTCAAGTTTATAATTGTACGGAAAGACCCCTCTTTCTTCTCCACTAGGAAAAGGCTTGAATAGAAGCCCTGCCCCAGTTGAGAAGGGGGGACCCGTACTATCACGTCCATAGCCAGAAGGCTCTGAACTCCTTGTAGAATTTTTAGACGAGTGTTGGGGGAGCCTGGGTTCGTAATGACGAAGCGGTTTGGGGGAAATGAGGAAAGTTCGATCCGATAGCCGGATTTTACGATGTCCCGGACCCAAGGATTCGGGGAGATGGACTCCCACGGAGTCAGAAATCTCCTCAATCTCCCCCCTACGCTGGCGTCATTGTTTATCGGATTTATTTTGGGCAGAAGAGGGATTACCTCTACCCCTGCCCCCTTTGGAATAGCTCCAACGCCCTGACTTTCCCTTATCCCTAAAGGGTTTATTCTGGCTAGAGGGGGCCCGAAAGGGATATTTTCTTTTAAAAGATTTTTCCTCAGGAAAGCCCTTCTTCTTATCTGCGGCCTTTTCCAGGATACGGTCCAAGACCGGGCCAAATACATATTCCCCCGAAAACGGGATAGCACACAGCTTCATCTTTGAAGTGTTGTCACCCGACCAGCTTTTCATCCACAAGGCGCGGCGGGCAGCGTTGGAAAGCCCCGCATCCTTTGCGGCGAATCTAACAGATTCGGCCGAGGCGTCTGCCATAAAAGCTGTGGCTGATTTCAATAAGGGAAGGGACCTGAGTAGCTCTTCCCTAGGGGTATTATCCCTAATATGATTTCCTAACTCGTCTAGCCATATCCTCATGGACCTGGCTACCGAGGTGGCCGCGATGTTAGTTTTCAGATTAATCATGGCCGCCTCCCATGATTTTTTCAGGAGACTATCTGCCTTCCTATCCATAGGATCACGTAATTGCGAGGTATCTTCAAAGGGCAAGGCAGTCTTTTTATTGACCTTGGCGACCTGAATGTCCACTTTGGGAGTCTCATTGAAGATCTTCACCTCATTTGAATCAAATAATAAACGGTTCTTGAAGGATTTGGAAACCCCCAACTGTTTTTCGGGGTTGGACCATTCGTCCAAAACCATATCTCGGATATTTTCATTGATTGGAAATACACGGGTTTTCTTAACCCGGAGTCTCCCAAACATCTCATCTTGTATTGAGTGGGCTTTTGGGGTTTCTTCTATACCCATCGTAGCCCGGACAGCCCTTAGAAGGTCTGGCATCTCCTCTAGCGAAAAGCAAAACTTCCTCTCTGACTCAGCCATATCGGTATCAGAGAGAAGCTCCTCGTCTTCCCAGGCTCTAGATGTAGACGCATCTTCCCCTGTTACCTCCGGGTCAGATAAGGAGGGAGATGGTTCCCTTCGCCTTTTCGGTGGAGGCGAATCCCGGGGAGGGGGGGAAATTTGGGATAAGGAGGTCTTTACTTCATTACGAATTATGGACCTCAGTTCCTCAAGGAAGGAAGGCTGTTCTTCTGCAATGACGCTAGAGATACAGTCCTTGCAGAGCTTTTTGCGATACTCGTCCGGAAGCCGTTTGAGGCAGGACACGCATTTGGCCTGTTTCTTGATCCTTTTCTGGACCTCCTTAGGAACCTGGGGGAAATAATCCCTATCAGCCATAGGTAAAAGTCGAGGAGAGAAAAAAGCCCCAAGCCTGAGAAGTGGAGGAGAAGGAGTATGCAACCTGGTACAGTGTTTTCAAAACAAGTAGCAGAGCAACGAGCGCTTCCCCACAGGGGACTTACTGTAGGCAGCACAGGAGGGTCTCCAGGGGAGCGGGGTTCAGCCGACATGACCAACACAGCTCCAGGTACACCGCACAGATCGGGCGTTCAGCGCTTGCTGGCGCCGAAAATTTGAAACTGGAGACGCTTCCTGGATGACGTCACTTCCCTCCGTCCACCGGAAGTGACGTCGGCCGCCCCAGAAGCGCTTTGGTGCGCACCCGGCGAACGCCCCAGACTCGGCGTCGGCGGGAGATCGCAGCCGGGAGCAGGCTCACATCTAATAATGGAGCGAGGCCTCCCTCCTCACCCCTGCCCAGCATTAGTACACCGACCGCAGGAGGGCAGGGGGAACACCGGTAGGTGCCAGGAAATTATTACCATCTTCATCTCCCCGCAGGGAGACTCTCTCTGCCCCTGTCCTCTGTAGGGACAGGAAACACTGGTGTTGGTGGTGGGAGGGGGGGATTTAAACCCTCTCTCTGTTCCTGCCCCTACAGAGGTCAGAGGTCAATCTCTCCTTGTAGCCGTCGTGGTGATGAGGTGGAAACATCTATTGCTGGAACAAAGGCACATCTTGAAATAAGGTACTAAGTGCTATTAGGCCATGGCTTTACTTCAATAGCAATTATCCTTGTGACATATTTATTTTAAAGCTCTCTACAGCAGTGAAGATAAATGACTGAGTTGTTCTGGAAACCTAGAGTAAAACTGTGTATGTGGAGCCTGGAGGACCTGCGAGCTTCTATTGGCTGATAAGGGTCATTTGACCAAGCTTCTATTCGCTAATGCATTTTTTTTTAATAACTCATGAAAGGTACATCCTAGAGAGCTGGTCTAAAACCTTCCCGGACACCTGATGTACCTGTGTGCCAAATTTTGTGATTGTAAATGCGACTGTGTGGATTCCTTTAGTGTACATACATATAGACATATAGACATACAGTACACTCAGCTTTATATATTAGATAATTTCTTACAAGTGATACCTTTCAAAATAGTTATTAGTGATTATTATATGTCTACTTCATGTTGGCAACATTTTTAAATTTCATTTTATTGTTTTAGGAAGTTAGAAGGCTTACAAATTAAAAGCGTTTTTCAAATTTTTCAGAAATTTTCCTAAACAGACTTTTTAGAGCAAATTTAGTATTTCAAAGTCACTTTGAGGAGCCTTCATAATAGAAACCACCCATAGATGACACAATTTTAGAAACTACATCCCTCAAGTTATTTAAAACTGATTTTAGAAACTTTGTTAACTGTTTAGATATTCCACAAAAATTATAGCAAAACAGAGGTGAAATTTTAAATTTTCTTTTTTTGTGCTGATTTTCCATTTTAATCAATCATCATTTTTTTCACCTGTAACACAGTAAGCACAGTGGAACAAACCTTCATATTTATAAGCTTGAAACTGTATTTTATAGAAACATGCCATATGTGGTCGTAAACTGCTACATGGCACACTACAGGGCTCAGAAGGGAAGGAGCACCATATCGTTTTTGATGGGCAGATTTTACCGCAATGGTTTTTGGGTGTCACATTTGAAGAGATCCTCACGTACCCCTACAGTAGAAATACCTCAAAAGTGACCCCTTTTTGGAAACTACAATCCTAAAGGAATTTTTAGAGGTGTGTAGTGAGCAAATTGACCCAAGAGGTGTTTCATAGCATATAGATACATTTGGCTGTGAAAATAAAAATAGAATCCCCCCCCAAAAAAATAAACATAATTATGTTACTATGCTGTGTTTCCTGATTTTATAAATGCCCTATATGTGACCATAATATTTTGTCTGACCACATAAAACAGGGCCCAGTAGTAAAAGAGTACTATGTGGATTTGAGGCCCAATGTGTTGATTTATGCAGTTTGTGCTGAAAACTGTAGAGGTTCTTGGGTGAAAAACTAAATGGAACCTTTGAATCCAGAGGAAACAAAACAGGCTGGTTTTGAGAGCTCCATTTATATAAGCAGGCTTAAAACGTGAGTTTGCGCGTCGCGTGTTTGATTTAAGTGTGTGTTTGTATAAGTGTGCGACTTTAGGTTGAGTGACTTCAGATTCAGGGACTTCAGTGGGGGACTGCAGTAAATCAGTTTCTTATTACTGCATTATGTTGTATTTTTCACTTTCTTTGTGTAATCCCCATCTAGTAATCCATGTGTTCCATTATTGACAGCGCAGACCAGTGCACATCTTGTCTGATGTATGCAGTCCTGGAACAGCCGTTCAAGGGTGTCTATCATTGTTCAAAATGTGAGCAAATTACCCGTTTGGAATCGCAAATTGAGTATCTAAACAGGCGAGTTTCAACACTGAGAGGCGTTAACAATTTGGAAAAGAGTTTGCTGGTCACTGAGCAAGCACTCTATGGGGTAGATGAGATGGAGGGTGAAAGTGAGGAGGCTGAGGAAAGTGAGGTAGCTAGCTGGGTAACATTTAGAAAGCGGGGTAGAGGGAAGAGTGCCAGGGAGGCTAGCCCTGATCTGTCACACCCCAACAAGTTTGCACGGTTGGCAGATGAGGGGTATGTCGGTTCAGGGACAGCACTGCTGCAGCCAGACACTTCCTCTGCCAGTCAGGGAGTGTCCCCTCCAGTAAGCAGAGGAGCAGGAGAGCAGGGCAGGGAAGACAGGTGCTGGTAGTGGGAGACTCTATTATTAGGGGTACAGAAAGGGCAATCTGTCCCAAAGACCGAGCTCACCGAACAGTGTGTTGTGTTCCTGGCGCTAGAGTTCGACACATCGCGGATCGGGTTGACAGATTACTGGGAGGAGCTGGAGAAGATCCGGCGGTCATGGTCCATATCGGAACAAATTACAAAGTTAGAGGAAGGTGGAGAGTCCTTAAAAATGATTTTAGGGATTTAGGTCAAAAGCTTAGGCCAAGTACCACGAGCCACACAAGAAAGGCAGCGGGAGATTAAGGAGGTTAACAAGTGGCTCAATAATTGGTGTAGGATGGAGGGGTTTGGGTTCCTGGAGAACTGGGCCGACTTCTCTGTCAGCTACAAACTCTATCGTAGGGATGTGCTGCACCTCAATGGGGAAGGGGCAGCTGTGCTGGGGAGAAAGATGGCTAGAAGGTTGGATGAGTGTTCAAACTAGAGACTGGGGGGGAGGGTAAATACATTATAGGAGGGGAAGATAGTGCAGATAGAGACCGGGGGCAAGGTAGTGGGACTGGGGGAGGAATGGAAGGAGGGACTAGAACAGTTCAGAAGGAAATGTGTAGGGTAAAAAAAATACATAAACCTCTTAATTGTATGTATACTAATGCCAGAAGCCTGACTAATAAAACTGGGGAACTGGAATTAGTGATGTGAGGAGGACTATGACATGGTGGGAATAACTGAGACATGGCTGGATGATAGCTATGACTGGGCAGTTAATGTACAAGGTTACAGTCTGTTTAGAAAGGATCGTCAAAACCGAAGAGGGGGGGGGGTATGCCTTTATGTAAAGTCCTGTCTAAAGCCCACACTCCGGGAATATATAAGTGAGGGACATGAACATGTGGAGTCACTGTGGGTAGGGATAAATGGAGCTAAAAACAATAATAAATTACTAATAGGAGTTTACTATAAACCACCTAATATACCAGAGTCCACAGAAAATCTACTACTAAACGAGATAGACAAGGTGGCAAATCATAATGAGGTGATTATTATTGAGGACTTCAACTACCCAGATATAGACTGGAAAACTGAAACTTGTATATCTCCTAAAGGAAACAGGTTCTTGGCAATAACCAAAGACAATTACCTCTCCCAACTAGTTCAGGACCCGACTAGAGGGACGGCCATACTGGACTTAGTATTAACCAATAGGCCTGACAGAACAACAGACGTGCAGGTTGGGGGACACCTGGGAAATAGTGACCATAAAGTAATAACCTTCCAATTACCATTCAAAAGAGCGTTTCTACTGGGAGGAACAAAAATACCAGACTTCAAAAAAGCTAAATTTAGCCAATTGAGAGAGGCCATAGGCCTAATTAACTGGGACAAAGTCCTCAAAAATAAAAATACAGCCACAAAATGGGATATCTTTAAAAGCATCCTAAAATCTCATTGTGAGAGGTACATACCGTATGGGAATAAAATGTTAAGGAACAAAAAGAAACCAATATAGATAAATATAACTGTAAAGAAAGCAATAAATGACAAAAAGAAAGCATATAAATCACTAAAACAGGAGGGCGGCACGGAAGCACTGAAAAACTATAAGGAAAAAAGTAGAACATGTAAAAAACAAATAAAAGTGGCCAAACTTGAGACCAAGAGATTAATTGCCAAAGAGAGTAAAACTAACCCTAAAATGTTCTTCAATTATATAGATGTTAAAAAGTATAAATCTGAAGGTGTTGGCCCTTTAAATAGTAATTAGGGGGGAGTCACAAAGAGCGACGAGGAGAAAGCAAAGCTGTTAAATATTTTTTTTCTCCAATGTATTCACTGAGGGAAATAAACTGTCAGATAATATGCTGAATGTAAAAATAAATTCCTCATTAAAAGTGTCCTGTCTGACCCAGGAAGAAGTACATCAGCGATTTAAAAAGATTAAAATAGACAAATCGCCAGGGCCGGATGGCATACACCCCCGTATCCTAAGGGAAGTATTGTCATAGCCAGACCCTTATTTCTGATATTTACTCTATACTGACAGGGCATGTCCCACAGGATTGACGCATAGCAAATGTGGTGCCAATATTCAAAAAAGGTCCAAAAACCGAGCCCAGAAACTATAGGACGGTAAGTTTTTCTCAGCGGAAATAAACAAATAACGCCATACCAGCATGGCTTCATGAGGAATCGGTCATGCCAAACTAATTTAATCAGTTTCTATGAGGAGGTAAGTTCTAGACTTGACAGCGGTGAATCAATGGATGTTGTATATCTGAACTTCTCCAAAGCATTTGACACTGTACCACATAAAAGGTTAGTATATAAAATGAGAATGCTTGGACTGGGAGAAAATGTCTGTATGAGGGTAAGAAACTGGCTCAGTGAAAGAAAACAGAGGGTGGTTATTAACGGTACACACTCAGATTGGGTCACTGTCACTAGTGGGGTATCTCAGGGGTCAGTATTGGACCCTATTCTTTTCAATATATTTATTAATGATGATCTTGTAGAAGGCTTGCATAGTAAAATATCAATTTTCACAAATGACACTAAACTGTGTAAAGTAATTAACACTGAAGAGGACAGTATACTACTACAGAGGGATCTGGATAGATTAGAGACTTGGGAAGATAAGTAGCAGATGAGGTTTAACACTCACAAATGTAAAGTTATGCACATGGGAAGAAATAATGCAAGTCACCCGTACATACTAAATGGTAAAACACTCGTTAACACTGACATGGAAAAGGATCTAGGAATTTTAATAAACAGCAAACTAAGTTGCAAAAACTAGTGTCAGGAAGCTGCTGCCAAGGCCAATAAGATATTGGGTTGCATCAAATGGGGCATAGATGCCCGTGATAGGAACATAGTCCTACCACGTTACAAATCGCTAGTCAGACCTCACATGGAGTACTGTGTACAGTTCTGGGCTCCTGTGAACAAGGCAGACATAGCAGAGCTGGAGAGGGTACAGAGGAGGGCAACTAAAGTAATAACTGGAATGGGGCAACTACAGTACCCTGGAAGATTATCAAAATTAGGGTTATTCACTTTAGAAAAAAGACAACTAAGAGGAGATCTAAATACTATAAATAAATATATCAGGGGTCAGTACAGAGATCTATCCCATCATCTATTTATCCCCAGGACTGTGACAAGGGGACATCCTCTGCATCTGGAGGAAAGAAGGTTTGTACACAAACATAGAAGAGGATTCTTTACGGTAAGAGCAGTGAGACTATGCAACTCTCTGCCTGAGTTGGTGGTGATGTGATTACAATAAAGGAATTCAAGAGGGACCTGGATGTATTTCTGGAGTGTAATAATAGCTACTTGAGAGGGGTCATTGATCCAGGGAGTTATTCTGATTGCCTGATTGGAGTTGGGAGTTTTTTTTTGCCTTCCTCTGGATCAACTTGCAGGATGACAGGCCGAACTGGATGAACAAATGTCCTTTTTCGGCCTCATGTACTATGTTACTATGTTACTATGTTACTGGAGATGTGGCGCAGCTAATGTCACTGTGCGCAGCGGACACCGTCTACGTAAAAAGTATACTGGATGTCAGATATTTTTTGGATGCGCATACTTTACACTGGAGATGTGGCGCAGCTAATGTCACTGTCAGAATCGGACACATTCTATTGAAAAAGTACACTGTATTTCACAGATATTTTTTGTATGCGCACACTTTACACTGGAGATGTGGCGCAGCTAATGTCACTTTCCGCAGCGGACACCATCTACGGAAAAAGTATAATGGATGTCAGATATTTTTGGGATGCGCACACTTTACACTGGAGATGTAACATAGTAACATAGTACATAAGGCCGAAAAAATTCATTTGTCCATCCAGTTCGGCCTGTCATCCTGCAAGTTGATCCAGAGGAAGGCAAAAAAACAACAACTGTGAGGTAGAAGCCAAAAAGTCGATCATACGAGTGTATTACTGTAGTGCAGCGGCGGCATGAAGCGCACGCAGTCATAGCAACCAATGACGCTGTGCTCTCCTGCTGTCAGCAGGATGCCAGGCCAGGATACAACGGACCGCTCACGTCTGTGTTCTACGGCCGTGTGCATTTGGCCTTAGGCTCATTTCACACTTCACTTATTTGTTCAGTTACAGGTCAAAAGCACAGAAGAGGTGCAGATGTTTTCATCAGAGTAAGAATGGCTCCTGATTTTCGCTCACCATACAGTGATAGCTGGAATTAACTGACCAAATAACCAAATGACCAAGTGTGAACTCAGCCTTACAGGTCAATGTTAGCGTCAGGTCTAATTTACTTAACTATGCAGTGGCCCAAGATCCTAATATAGTGGGAAAGAGCGGTCTCATTTTACACCGTCTTCTGTGTCCACATTTATTGATAGATAGCCTACTGTATTCTGTTAGCCACTGATTGTACTATAGTGTGAAAGAGTGATGAGCGGCATAGGCAATATTCGAATTTGCGATATTTCGCTAATTTTTGGCCAAATATTCGCCACAAATTCGCACATTTGAGAATTTGTGATCTCCAGTCATTGTTTACTTGATTGCAAAAATCAGCAATGTAATATATTCATGATAAATTTGCGATAAATTTGCGATAAATTCGTGATTAGAATATTCAACACTATTCTCAAATGCGAATATATAGCACTATAATCTAAATATTCGCAAATTCTCGAAGTGGCGATATTCACTATTAAAATTTGCGATTCGAATATTCGCGCTCAACACTAGTGTCCCCATTGATTGATAGATAAGGTATGCTGGTACCCACTGATTCAAGTAGTGGCCCCATGACAGAGTGGGGAGTGTGTGAGCAGTAAGGTTTTGTTGACATCACTGTTTATTTTTCCCTTCTTCTGATCTTTCAGAAGAAAAGCCCAAAAAACTCTTCCTATATTTTGAGCATCTGCCTTTACATGGTCAGTATTTGTTAAGCAATTGATCTGTATTTGTAAAGCAAAAACACGAGTGGGTCTGTAAGCCTTGTACCGGGGTGGGCCCCCCAGGATACAGCGAAGTCACGAACGAGGAAAGCAACTCCAACACCAGCTTTTGCCTAAACAGGATTTTACTAAAACGTGGTAATGAACACAACCACAAATGCTGGGAACATAAGATTAATTTACATACCCCCAGCCATTGGCCCACAAGCAACTTAACCGCCTCACGTCCGCCCATAGACTATAAACGTCCTATGGGTGGACGTCTATTTCTGACAGCACGTTTTAAAACGTCCTGTCAGAAATAGCAGCTGCACGCTAATCGTGCAGCTGCTGATCGGGTTGCCCGCTGTCAGTGACAGCAGGGCAACCCTAAGACAAGGCAGGGACAGTTCCCAGGTGTCCCTGCCTTCACGATCGCTGCAGACACAGCGCTCACCGAGCGCTGTGTCTGCAGAGCAGGAAGCGCTGTGCGCTTCCTGTTCCGGCCCGGCGGTCATGTGACCGCCGGGACCGGAGAGTGCAGGGGCTGTGTGAGGTCTCTCAGAGACCTCGATCAGCCCTGCTCTGAGGCTGTACAGCGCTGGATTGCTGCTGTACAGCCTCTCTAGGGGTGCATTTGTTCTGTAACTGGGGCTACTATGTCAGCCCCAGTTACAGGAGAAATCAACAGTGAAAAAAAAAAGAAAAAGTGAAGTAAATGTCCCCCAGAGGTCTTGTATGACCTTATGGGGGACGAAAAGTGTAAAATAAAAAAAAATAAAAATAAAAGGTTGAAAAAAAAAAAAAAAAAAAAGTTTCACATGTAAAAAAAAAAAAAGTCCCCAAGTAAGGAATGAAAAAAAAAAGTTAAAAATAGAAAAAATAAAAAAAAGTATACATATTAGGTATCGCCGCGTCCGTATAAACCAGCTCTATAAAAATATCACATGACCTAACCCCTCGGGTGAACACCGTAAAAAAAAAAAAAAAAACTGTGTCAAAACAAGCAATTTTTGTCACCTTGCATCACAAAAGGTGCAACACCAAGTGATCAAAAACGCGTATGGCCCACAAAATAGTACCAATAAAACCGTCACCTCATCCCGCAAAAAATGAGCCCCTACATAAGAAAATCTCTCAAAAAATAAAAAAACTATAGCTCTTAGAACATGGAGACACTAAAACATCATTTTTTTTGTTTCAAAAATGCTATTATTGTGTTAAAGTGAAACAAATAAAAAAAGTATACATATTAGGTATTGCCGCGTCCGTAAAAACCAGCTCTATAAAAATATCACATGACCTAACCCCTCGGGTGAACACCGTAAAAAGAAAAAAAAAAAAAAACTGTGTCAAAACAAGCAATTTTTGTCACCTTGCATCACAAAAGGTGCAACACCAAGTGATCAAAAATGCGTATGTCCCACAAAATAGTACCAATAAAACCGTCACCTCATCCCGCAAAAAATGAGCCCCTACATAAGAAAATCTCTCAAAAAATAAAAAAACTATAGCTCTCAGAACATGGACACATTAAAACATAATTTTTTTGTTTCAAAAATGCTATTATTGTGTAAAACTTTAATAAATGAGAAAAAGTATACATATTAGGTATCGCCACGTCCGTAACAATCTGCTCTATAAAAATGTCACTTGACTGAACCCCTCAGGTGAATGCTGTAAAAATAAATAAATAGAAACTGTGCTAAAACAACCAATTTTTTGGTCACCTTGCCCCATAAAGTGTTATAATGAATGATCAAAAAATCATATGTACCCAAAAATAGTACTAATAAAACTGGCACCTTATCCCCTAGTTTCCAAAATGGGGTCACTTCTTGGGAGTTTCTACTGTAAGGGTGCATCAGGGGGCTTCAAATGGGACATGGCATCTAAAAACCATGTGGAGTTCCTTTTCTTCTGCACCCTGCCGTGTGCCCATACAGCAGTTTATGACCACATGTGGGGTGTTTCTGTAAACCGCAGAATCTGGGTAATAAATATTGAGTTTTGTTTGGCTGTTAACCATCGATGTGTTAAAGAAAAAAATTGATTAAAATGGAAAATCTGCCAAAAAAGTGAAATTTAAAAATTTGATCTCCATTTTCCTTTAATTCTTGTGGAACGCCTAAAGAGTTAACAAAGTTTGTAAAATCTGTTTTGAATACCTTGAGGGGTGTAGTTTCTACAATGGGGTCATTTATGGGGGTATCCACTATGTAGGCCCCACAAAGTGACTTCAGACCTGCACTGGTCCTTATAAAGTGAATTTTGGCAATTTTCTTAAAAATTTGAAGAATTCCTTCTAAACTTCTAAGCCTTCTAACGTCCTAAAAAAATAAAATGACATTTCCAAAATGATGCCAACATAAAGTAGACATATGGGGAATGTTAAATAATAAATATTTTATGAGGTATCACTTTCTGTTTTAAAAGCAGAGAAATTGAAATTTAGAAAATTGCGAATTTTTCAAATTTTTGGGTAAATGTGGGATTTTTTCATAAATAAAGGTGAAATATTTTGACTCAAATTTATGACTATCATGAAGTACAATGTGTCACGAGAAAACAATCTCTGAATGACTTGGATAAATAAAGGCGTTCCAAAGTTATTACCACATAAAGTGAGATATGTCAGTTTTGCAAAATTTGGCCTGGTCAGGAAGGGGGCAAAGGGCCCAGATGGGAAGTGGTTAAGCAGGGAAGAATCAAGACTTCAGATTGAAAAAAATGACAAATATAAAAAAAAACGAATATATAGCACTATATTGAATATACTGTAATGCTATATATTAGTTTTTTTTAGAATATCCATCATTTTTTTCCATCTGAAGTCAGGATTCCATCTGCTTAAGTTGTTTGTGGGCTAATGACTCATTGGCCCACAAGCAAAAAGCAGGGAGGATTCATTTTTTCAGATGGAAAAAAATGACGAATATTCTAAAAACGAATATCGTTTTTTAGAATATTCGTCGTTTTTTTCCATCTGAACACATGATTACGAATACGAATATTCGTGAATATATGACGAATATTCTACCACATATTCGCGAAATATCGCAAATTCGAATATTGCCCCTGCTGCTCATCACTATCAGACACCAAGATTCATCTTTATAAAGGTTAATCTATCTATATTTTGTGTTGAAAGACGAGTTCTCTTTGGGGTAACTGTGCCCCCCGTGGCACTAAACACCCGCTCTGATGTCACACTACTGGCTAGGAAGGAAAGCTTGTCCAGAGCAAACTCAGCCAGTTGCGGCCACAATTCAAGTTGGGATGCCCAGAAGTATAGGGGATTTTGGATCTGGGGCGATAGGGTGCACTCCAAGTATGACACCACCTGCCGCTACAGGTTCTGCTCCATGTCCTGCTGCTGTATGGTTTCTTCAGTAGTTTTTTTATTCCTTTCAGCAGGTGTAAAAGAGGCCCCCATTTTGGCACAGTTGCAAGGATCTAACATCCTGAAGAGCCAGTAGTCATCCCTCTGCCAAATGGTGGTAATGCAGCTGTAGATAAAATGAAAAAATGCTCCGGCACCCAAGGACGTTCTGTGCAAAAAATCCCGGTCTTTATTTATTCTTCACTAAAATACAGGTACAGACAGCAACAGTGACACGAGGACCCCACTGCTCCCCACGATCTACGCGTTTCGAACTGTGTCGTTCTTACTCGCGATCATGAGTAAGAACGACACCGTTCGAAACGCGTAGATCGTGGGGAGCAGTGGGGTCCTCGTGTCACTGTTGCTGTCTGTACCTGTATTTTAGTGAAGAATAAATAAAGACCGGGATTTTTTGCACAGAACGTCCTTGGGTGCCGGAGCATTTTTTCATTTTATCTACTTACCGCTGGACTGGCTTGAGTCCGCCCCGTGCACCATCGCATAGGATCGGAAGGTGAGCTGGCTGTAACCTTTTTCTGTAATGCAGCTGTCACTACA
The DNA here is from genome assembly GCF_905171765.1 of Bufo bufo. Lineage (NCBI taxonomy): Eukaryota > Metazoa > Chordata > Amphibia > Anura > Bufonidae > Bufo > Bufo bufo. The sequence continues at coordinate 389,150,599 of NC_053392.1, forward strand.
TAAGCATTTCCGCATTCATATGGTCATTTGCAAAAGGGACTGGAAGGGACTTCCGGCCTCCATCTCCACTGCATACTGCCACAGTCTGTCAGGTTATCTGTGTTGTCTTCATTATCGCCCTCTAGCGCCTCATGCTCCTCTCCTGTCGCTTGGACAGATTAACCACCTATTTTTGTATACAATTCCTGGACGTTTATGTCCTCCTCCTCCACCACTTCAGCCCCCACAGGGCTCAGGTGGCTGTGAGATGTAAGTGTGGTGTTAGAGGAACTACAGTAACCAACTCCTGGCTGTGTGTTTCTGCTGTTAGTTGAGATGATGTCGAAGATAGCGTCAACCATCCCAGGACAGGGGGATTAGTCGTCATAATTAAACAATGTGGACACCCCAATAATAGTTGAACGAGACCGGTTATGCACCCCAATTTGAGAATCAAGGCCTAATAGAATTGTTTCTCTATTAAACTATGTAGACACCCCAATAACAGTAGAACAAGACAGGTTATTCACCCAAATTTGAGAATCAAGGCCTAATAGAATTGTTTATCTATTAAACAATATGGACACCACAATAACAGTAGAATTAGACAGGTTATTCACTCCAATATGAGAATGAAGGCCAAATGGAATTATCTATTAAATTTAACTCCATTATTGATTCGTCTACTGGTCAATCTCCCATTGCCTTTAGATCATTAAGCAAACTCAGCAGTCATTACATAGCATGAAATACAGAGATGTGTGGCGCTTCATTAAAAAAGGACCCATTTTTCCTTGCCGCACAATTCCTATTGCTGCTTGGACTATTTCTTAGTTCCAACAACCCTTTTACAACACTGTTTGAACCTACGTATCCTAAACCACATTTTCTCAGACCACTCCCCAATTACACTTAAGTTGTTAATTTAATCCATGACTAAACAATCACCTTCATTGCGCATAAATGAAACTATCATCAAACAAAGGAGCCACCAGAAACGTTTAGCGGGAAGGCTTTCAGACTTCTTCATATCCAATGACAATGGTGAGAAATCACTACAGGTTCTTTGGGAATCCCATAAGGCCTTCTTTAGAGGTGAATTTGTCTCCCTAGCTTCGTATATTAAAAAGCAGCGAGACAAGGCGGCTCAGGACCTCCTGGACCGGATTGCCTCCATAGAAAAGCTAAAAAAGAGATCTTTGACTTTAGCTAACTCTGTGTTGCTATCTTCCTTGAGAGCAGAGCTAAAAAATATGCTTAACCTACAATCTGCAAAAATATACTTAGTCTCTCAACATAAACACTATGCCCATGGAGATAAACCCACTAAATTCACGATATCCCAGGTTAAAACGCGTAAACTCAAATCTCATATCCCGATCATCCAACCATCCCCACAGATGAAACATTACTCCACACCTGAGATAGCAGAGGATTTTAGAGAGTTTTACTCCCAATTATATAATCTAAATCAAGACGACTCATCAGAAGAACAAAGCAACAAGGAAAAACTGACCAAACAATTCTTAGAGTCTCTAAATCTCCCATCAATATCCTCCCAGCAAGCTGAAAATCTTTGCAGACCCTTCACTCACCAGGAAATCCTTACCACCCTTACATTAGCACCCCAAAATAAGTGCCCAGGTCCTGATGGACTGACTCCTTGCCTTATATTACCAAACTATTTAACACAGCACTGAAAGGAACTCCTTTCCACCCACAATCATTAATGGCACAAATTTCTGTAATCCCGAAGGAAGGAAGAGACCATACTAAATGCAGTAACTACAGCCCCATATCTTTGCTGAACTCAGATCTTAAATTATTTGCTAGCTTGCTAGCAAATAGAGTAAAACCATTATTGCCGAAATTAATTGACCCAGACCAGGTAGGATTTGTCCCCCAAAGGGAGGGTAAGGAAAATACATATAGAATGCGACAGCTAGTGGACCTAGTCAAGTCACGAAATATACCAGCTGTGCTCTTAGGCACAGATGCCGAAAAGGCTTTTGACCGTGTGATATGGTCCTTCGTAAGAAAAGTTTTGCAGAAGTACCAGATGCCGTTCGGATTCATTTCAGCTATCTTCACCATGTACTCAAGCCCATCGGCACAAGTTGCAGTAAACGGTCACCTATCTAGGCCGTTTAGTATCGGAAATGGGATGAGGCAACTTGATAAAGGGCATTCATTGCGGAGATAAAGAACATAGAGTTGCAGCATTTGCTGATGATCTCCTTTTCATAATAAGAGATCCAGCACAAACCCTGCCTCGCCTATCACCGATATTCAAACAGTTTGGATATATATTGAGCTTCAAAATCAATAAGTCAAAATCTCAAGTTTTAAATCTCACGCTCCCACAAGTGGCTGATAAGCTTAGTACACACTCAGAGTTTGACTGGTCCAAACCAACTCTAAAATACCTAGGGATTCACATTGCTCCCCAACAAAAAGATCTTTTCAAAAATATTTATTCTCCCCTATTAAAAAAATATTAAACAAGCTCTCCACTCTTGGGCAGTCCCCTTTGCTTCTTGGATTGGAAGCAAAAATATTATTACCAGCATGATTCTGCATAAACTAATCTACTTATTCCAAGTTCTACCCATCCATATTCCGAATAAGTTATTTACGGAAATCAAATAATTATTCTGCTCCTTTATATGGTGGACAAAAATACCCCGTATTGCTTTTTCCACAATGATTAGACCCCAGACCTCGGGTGGTATTGGACTACCTGATATCAAATTGTACTATCACTCAATTCACCTAGTTAGAATTATGGACTGGTTACACCAACCAAAACACAAACACTGGGTGTCAATTGAAGAAGACATGTCCCGTACACTTCTCAGGCACTTAATTCTTTATAACTTGCCCCCCAAACCAACTAGCCAATTGCCTAAACTATTCACCATACAATCCTGCAACATATGGCAACAATATGATAAAATACATACATTTGTGCCTGTGAATACCCCTCTGGTACAGGTTAGAGATATAACCAACTCTAACTCAAGTCAATTAACAACTGTTACATTACCGATGCACTCACTTCTCTCTCAAGGGCTCTTACAAACCATGGAGGAGGCTAAAATTCTTCTGAATATGCCTATACTCAACTTTCTGTCTCATAGCCGCCCTTAAATACCTTATTAAAACTGAAGACCTAAATAGACCCTTGACTCGTTTTGAATCCATGATACAACAAATTGCACCTCCCAAAAAAACTATTTCTTTCTTTTACAAAACCCTTTTAACACAGTATATTGCGGATCAGCAAGACCTCTCATTTATCAAAGATTGGGAATCTGATCTACAGGTAATATTTATTGAAAACCAACGAAAACTGATTATGAAGGCACCTAAGATCGCTTCAAGATGTGTATACACACAAGAAAAAAGCTTCAAAATTCTTACTAGGTGGTACATGACCCCAGCAAGAACACATAGATTAAATACCTCATACCCTGACTTATGTTGGAAATGTAAATCAGACCTGGGATCATACTTTCATATGTGGTGGACATGTAACAAAGTATCTAATTTCTGGTCATTAATTAGAGATAATATAAATAAAGTTTGTGATACAAAACTAGGAAGGACTCCGTAAGTTTTTCTGCTGCTCCTTCTGCCAGAGAATACCCTAAGTACTATTAAGCTTCTCCTCTGCCCTCTGATAGCAGCAGCCAGGTTGATCTTAGCAGCATCATGGAAATCAACCAAAAAACCGTCCATTGCTGAATGGATTGCTAAAGTAGATCAGATTTACAGATTAGAAGAAATGTCCCATTGGGAGTTTCGCAATCATGCTAAATTTGATGATCTGGAGTCCATGACAGACTTTTAGGGGCTTCCGGGCAGGGGAATCATTAACCCAGTCTTAAGAGACTTATGACAGGTAGGACAACTCATATTTACGTACCAGGGCACACATTGACCATACCCCCATCTTCCCTCCCCTCTCTTCCCTTCTTCTTCCTAGTTACCCCTACTTAAATAACTGGTTATTTATGTTAACTTACTACTGCTTAGCATAATCAGCAACTTTTGTATAAAGAATGTGTCAAATCAAAAAAAATAAAAATCACTCACTTTGCTTTTATTAGCATACTAACACAAACATAGGTGATTTAAGATATTGTGAATTATATTATTCCATCACCGGGTTACTAACAACCAGTCCAGTAATGCTAAATTTACTTTTTTTGACTGTTCAAAAAAGTTATATACTGGTTATACTCAGTTTTTACGTCCTGCGTGACATACTTTCTTACGATGTATCTCTATGGAATTGTAGATTTATATCCCTGTTCCCTGTGTTATTCTCTTGTGTTATTCTCTTATGCAATAAAAAGATATTTGAAAGAAAGGAATTATCTAGTAAAGAAGGTGGGCACGCCAATAACAGTAGAACGAGATAGATTATTCACCACAATTTGGGAATCAGACTTGTTTATCTGTTAAACAATAGACTTGTTTATCTGTTAAACAAGGTGGACATCCCAATAACATTAGAATTAAACAGGTTATTCACCCCAATTTGAGAGTCAAGGCCTAATGGAATTGTTTATCTATTAATCAAGGTGGATACCCCAATAACAGTTGAAGGAGACAGGTTATTCACCCAAATTTGACAATCAAGGCTTAATAGAATTGTTTATTAAACAAGGTGGGCCCCTCAATAACAGTTAAAGGATAACTGTTGTTTTATTTTTATTTTTTGGAGTATTGGATTGTGGTGATTAATATCACCTTGGTGGCCCTATTTCAACTTTTCACTGTGTATTCAATTACCCCTTAATTCCACATTTTTGTTCCCTGTACTGCCTACTTTTACCTGTGCTTAAAATAGGGTTGCTAGGCATGGTCCGTCTATCTGTTGATAGATGGAGCACGCAGAAGCAGGCTGCGTGCAAGGTCACATTACTGACAGCCAGGGACTGTAAGTAAATGTTTAAAGCCAGGTCCTCCCCAGCAGCTGATAACAGTGCCTGGGCTGTGTGAACTTCTCCCTGTCCCTGCGCTTGGCAGACTCACTCAGCAGAGCTGGAGAATGCAGAGTTGAAGCAGCGCACAACAGGGAAGGGAGATTTGCCATCTGCTCAGTGTATAAATGAAAGCAACATGTGGTAAGAGGACCCCTTTGTGCTGCAGGAGATTAACCCTTTAGGGGGGAGGGCTCTGTTTACTGACACTTTTGGGGGGCTATTGTTACTGGCTAGTGAGGGCAGTGGCGGCCATCTTAACTGAATAGTGAAATTGCAGTTTTATGCAGACTGGTTGCTAAGGGCTGAATCTTATTAAATATGGGGTAAGTCCGTCTAATAGTAACTGATTCTTGAATATCATGTTATTAGTAACTACACATATGAAAATTTAAATTAGGGTCTGAATGTGACAGTTATCATTTAAAGGAGACAGGTTATTCACCCAAATTTGACAATCGAGGCATATCAGAATTGTTAATCGATTAAACAAGGTGGACACCCCAATAATAGTAGAACGAGACAGGTTATTCATCCCAATTTGGAAATATAATTGTTTTTCTATTAAACACTGTGTACACCGCTCAATTAGATAGCTCTGTGCCCTACACCATGATTGATTTAAACTGTGTTCAGTGGCCAGAAGAGGCGCATTTGCGTGAAACGGCCATCGCTCTTTTGGACTGCATGAAATTTTGTCCGCCCCTGCCATGTATTTATGTGTCTTTTTAGACAAATAAAGGATTCTTTCAACAAATGGTGAGTGCCGCCTTGCAATTTGCTCTATATTTTGGGATTTATTGACTATTTCGGCTGAGCACCGCATGTTTTGTTTGCACGGATATACAGGATTGCAAATGTGTATGCACTCTTGAGGTTTAGGCAGTGCCACCCAATCCCTGTTCTCTATATATACAGTACAGACCAAAAGTTTGGACACACCTTCTCATTCAAAGAGTTTTCTTTATTTTCATGACTATGAAGGCATCAAAACTATGAATTAACACATGTGGAATTATATACATAACAAACAAGTGTGAAACAACTGAAAATATGTCATATTCTAGGTTCTTCAAAGTAGCCACTTTTTGCTTTGATTACTGCTTTGCACACTCTTGGCATTCTCTTGATGAGCTTCAAGAGGTAGTCCCCTGAAATGGTCTTCCAACAGTCTTGAAGGAGTTCCCAGAGATGCTTAGCACTTGTTGGCCCTTTTGCCTTCACTCTGCGGTCCAGCTCACCCCAAACCATCTCGATTGTGGTCAGGTCCGGTGACTGTGGAGGCCAGGTCATCTGGCGCAGCACCCCATCACTCTCCTTCATGGTCAAATAGCCCTTACTTTCAAAGTCTTCCCAATTTTTCGGCTGACTGACTGACCTTAATTTCTAAAAGTAATGATGGCCACTCATTTTTCTTTACTTAGCTGCTTTTTTCTTGCCATAATACAAATTCTAACAGTCTATTCAGTGTATCCACCTGACTTCTCCTCAATGCAACTGATGGTCCCAACCCCATTTATAAGGCAAGAAATCCCACTTATTAAACCAGACAGGGCACACCTATGAAGTGAAAACCATTTCAGGGGACTACCTCTTGAAGCTCATCAAGAGAATGCCAAAAGTGTGCAGAGCAGTAATAAAAGCTAAAGGTGGGTACTTTGAAGAACCTAGAATATGACATATTTTCAGTTGTTTCACACTTGTTTGTTATGTATATAATTCCACATGTGTTAATTCATAGTTTTGATGCCTTCAGTGTGAATCTACAATTTTCATAGTCATGAAAATAAAGAAAACTCTTTGAATGAGAAGGTGTGTCCAAACTTTTGGTCTGTACTGTATATATATCTGAATTGATTTAAACTGCGCTCTCTCCTATGGATCCCTTTAGCTTCAGATTACAGTCCCTGCACTATCCCTTTAACCCTGGAAGTTCAGTATTCTCTGGGGGCTGGATATCTGAGGATTGGCTGGCTGCACGACATTATGTGTGACCTTGCGTTCCCAAGCTTCCTACTATAACACGTGCAGCCGCCATTTTAAATTCGGAGTCATTGCAAATCAAATTTTTCCTAAACTTTGGATCAAATTCCACTTTGGATTTTTTAATTTGCTAAACACAAATGACAATACCAATGAAGTTTAGTTTTTATGCAAAATAAGGAAAGGGGTAAAAAATGTTATCATTTTATTATACTTTTAACAACCAACTCTATGCTGTTAGGCCCAAGGGGGCCTGAAAAAAAGTAAAAAAAAAACAGTAAAAAAAAAAAAATCTAATCACCCCCCTTTCACCAGAATAAAAATAAACTATCAAAAATAAACATCAAAGGTATCACTGCATTCCTAAATGACCATACTATTAAAATATAAAATTATTTCTCCTATACGGCAAAGGGCATAAGGGGAAAAAAATCTAAATGGCTGATTCAACATAAGAAAAACTATATGTGTGGTATTGTTGTAATCATTTTGACTCAGAGAATGAAGGTCAGGTTTACTGCATAGGGAGTGAAACCCATAAAAATGTGTCATAATTGTGTGTTTTTTTTGTTATTTTTTTTCAATTCCACCCCATTTAGAATTTTTTTCCAGCTTCCTAATATATAATATGCAACATTAAATGGTGCCATTAGAAAATACAACTTGTCCAGCAAAAAATAAGCCCCCATACGACTATGTTAAAGGGATTCTGTCACCAAGTTTTGGGCTATAGAGCTGTGGACATGCACGGCTAGATCGCCTCTAGCATGTCCGCAATATACCGGTCCTATAGGGCTGTGTGCTTTTATTTTCTTTAAAAAAGGATTTTAGAGATATGTAAATTAGTCTTGTATGTGTCCAAGGGGCTGTACGAACCTTCCTGGAGCCCAGCCACGCCTGCCTGTGAAGGAGCCCAGCACCGCCTATGTCCTCCGAATCTCCTCCTTTCATCAACGATAGATTGCCGTAATATCGCGATGTGCGAGCTTGCGCATGCGCAGTTATTTCCCTGAGGCTGATGCCAGCACAGAGAAGGAACACTATACCGGCGATCTAGCCGTGCATGTCCGCAGCTCTATAGCCCAAAACTTGGTGACAGAATCCCTTTAATTGAAAAATTAAAAAGTTATGGCTCTGGGAATGCAAGGAACAGCAAATGAAAACACAAATACAGAAAATCGAAAAACCTGGGGTTGAAGACTTGTCGTCCAACTTGATTGACTTCTATCTTTTTTTAAACCTGTGTAGCTATGTAATGAATATTTAGTATATTTTGAATGTCAAATATTTAATAATAATAAATCACTGAATGCATAAATAATATACTTACATAAAAGAAAAAAAATATTGTAAGTATAGTATACTATAGTATAGTAAGTCTTAGGAAAGTTGTAAGATTTCCATTTTGTATATTTTTTGCCATAAACTCTCCATTTGCACACACTAAAAGCTAATTCCTTTACAGCTTCTTAATGCCTTTCCCAGGTAAAGAACATTTCGATATTTCTCAGTGATAATCAAAAGAACAGCCTGAGGAAACAAGAAGGTAATATTGCAATGCATAATAAAACAGTGCTTTGAATAATATTAGCATCTCTTCCTTAACCTCTGCTGATATTTTATGATTTCCCTTTCCTTAAAGAATAAAGAGATTATAGACCAAAACCGAAGCAGAAAGATCAGAAAAGTCAAGACACACTTCAAAGTAAAGCAATACAAGAAAGGATTTACAATCTACACAAAAGATGATCTATTAAACCCTAGTTAGCTCTTGTCTTCTCTAAAAAGTGTAGAAAAGAGTGCATGCTAGGCTTTAGAAAACCACTGCATGATCCTAATATCAATTTCATGTTTTTACTTTTATAGGCACTACAGTAAACATGGGCTGAATTCTCAATGTAGGCTTGATAAATTCATCCTATAAACACTAGTGTTGACAGAAAAATAACCCCTCTGGACTATCATTATGTCTTACTTTAATTGGCTGGATTTAAACATTTTCCCCTTACCTGAGAATTGCTAAATTGTATCCACATATCATAGCTACAGTGATATGAATGGTGATAACTGCCTCATTTCTATTCTGTCCATGAACTGCTCTAAGAATCTGTCAATCTGAAATTTATGAATAATACAAAGAATGAACAGCATAATGTGAATGTTAACTGCTAAAACCTTAATTTTAATATCTGTTATGGTACTTCTAGATGCAAATTTTATATGAACCGTATGTTCACTTCTGAATAATAAACTGTGATTATAAGCCTATTAATATTCTTCTTTCCTAGGGGTTAACACCTTATTTACTGTTGTTAAAATATAATGGAAGTGCTTTCTTTTTTTAGGAATTTGTCCTCATTACTTGGACCATTGAGTTCTCCTATTATTCATGCATCACTTATTTTAAATGGATACTATTTTTCATGCACTACTTCTCTTTCTTTGTGCTCTGTATCAAGTAGTGGCAATCATTATATCCATTTTGAGTAACATAGCTTATTTTCTATATTACCACTGCTTCATTTTGAATCTTTAATGTTCTGTAACGAATACATTTCTACTAAGCTTTTGCAAGTATATTTCCATGTGCAATATTTTTCAGGTTACTTATTTCCTGTAGATAATTACATATATTAATCCAAAATGCATCCACAAGATACATGGCATTGAAAAGTTTATTATGTTTTTCCTTTTTTTTTATTTTTATTCTACCTTTTAATCTGATATAAAATGAAAATGCTGCTTGCTTATTTCATGAGATGTTTTATTATAAAGGTATACATATTATATGCTACAATACTGCTGTTTAAGATAAAAAATGTAATCAATGTTGTAGCACTGTACAATAAAAAGCAAGTTTTCTTCAATTAAAGGGGCATTCCCAAAATACAAATGTATTCCCCATACACGTTTGTGAATGCTAACGTCTGCTAGAGTAAGATGCATCAAGTTTATTAACAAGTCTATATTCTTAGAACATAACACTTTGGAGCTGAAAAAAGAAGTCACAGACATTAGCTCTAGGGTTGAGCGAATCAAAGTATCCAAAGTGGACTGCGATCCGAATTTCAGGGTAAATTTTATTTGTTACAGAACCAAATTTCTTTGTGCTCCATGGTAACAAATCAATTTGCCCTGAAATGGGGGTAAAAAAATATTCATAGTCACCTCATCTATTTTAGCGCAAAGAGGCCACCGCAGCCATCTTGAATGAAGATACCACACAAAATCTCATGCGTGGTGACGTATATCATCACCACGCTTGCCAGAGCGATGTCTTAATTACACAGCACTAGATTTTGTGCAGGATCGTTACGCACAAATGGATAAGGTGAGTATTTTTTTTCCAATGGTTTAACCCCTGAAAGCCCTCACTATTAGGGATCATGCACACAAATTTGTGTCGGCCATTCCGTGCACTGGGCTTCATGAGGGACCAGTCATGTCAAACTAATTTAATCAGTTTCTGTGAGGAGGTAAATTCTAGATTTGACAGCGGCATCTGATACTGTGCCACATAAAAGGTTAGTATATAAAATGAGAATGCTTGGACTGAGAGAAAATGTGCGTATGTGGATAAGTAACTGGCTCAATGAGAGAAAACATAGGGTGGTTATTAATGGCCCACACTCTTCAATATATTTATTAATGATCTTGTAGAAGGCTTGCACAGCAAAATATATTTTTTTCAGATGACACTAAACTGTGTAAAGTAATTGACACAGAAGAGGACAGTATACTGCTGGAGGCTTGGGCAGATAAGTGGCAGATGAGATATAACACTGACAAATGCACATGGGAATGAATAATAATGCAAGTTATCCATACATACTAAATGGTAAAACACTGGGTAACACAGACATGGAAAAGGACCCATTGGCAGCTCCTGTCAAGGCCAATAAGATAATGGGTTGCAAGTGGCGTACACACAATCCATGGGGCCCCTGTGCGAAACTGATCCAAGGGCCCCACCGCTCCCCCCAGTGTCCCCGCCCCCCAGTGTCCCCGCCCACCCTCAAGCCACACCTAGGCACAGCCCTACCTATATATCGTGCCCATACCTCTTACATCCAGTGACGTCTCCTTTGATGTAGATGTTCTCTTTCTTCATCTTCTCCATTCAGACCGGACCACCATGATGATTTCTTTCAGCCATCTCTCATCTCTGCAGAGTTTGACAGACAGACATCTTAGTTTCCTACCCCCATCAGACCCCCAGTCAGCCCCCATGAGACCTCAGATCAGCCCAAAGACCCCCAGTCAGCCCCCATGAGACCTCAGATCAGCGCAAAGACCCCCAGTCAGCCCCCATGAGATCTCAGATCAGCCCAAAGACCCCCAGTCAGCCCCCATGAGACCTCAGATCAGCCCAAAGACCCCCAGTCAGCCCCCATGAGACCTCAGATCAGCCCAAAGACCCCCAGTCAGCCCCCATGAGACCTCAGCCCAGACCCCCAGTCAGCCCCCATCAGACCTCAGATCAGCCCAAAGACCCCCCCATCAGCCACCAGATCAATCATCAGCCGAAAGAGTCAAGACCCCTCAGATCAGCATCAACCCAGGGTGGGCCCCAAAGACCTTAATCCCATCAATAAATTGGGGTCATGGTAGGCCAGGGCCCCCAGGGGCCCTCACTACTCGAGTCAGGGGCCCAGGCCCAGCCTGAGGCGGGCTTTTCCTGCCAGGCAGCTCAAACACCCCCCGGGTGCCTGGGGGGCTAGTGTGCCCTGCTGCTGCGGCCTGCCACTGCCCCCCCCACCGGTCATCTGCCAGGGGGGATGCCTGGGGGGCTGTGGGCCTAGTGTGCCCCAGAGAGACGACGAGTGCCAGGCCAGCCCAGGGTCAGGTCGAGTCCGGTACGCCCCCCCCCCCGGCTTTTACTCACCGTCGAGTTACCGGCTGGCAGGGCAGGGGAACTTCAGTTCTTCTTCTGTTCTTCCGGTCAGTGCCTCGGCGGTCCTCTCTTTCGAATCTGACATCCTCTCTGAGACTGAGTCACGTCCGGATCCCGTTCAGGCGCGTGTTCCCGCGAGACCTGCACAGGAGTTCACACAGGTCTCGCGGGAGTTCACGGGCCCGGCGCTGACCGCAGGGAGGAAGGAGGAGGGAGGAGGGAGGGAGGAGGGCGGGGGGCAGGCGGGCCCGGGGGGAGGGCAACTTAAATGTGATGTGATTGTTGAATATGTGAATCGGACGGATGGATGCCAGACACAGCTGCAGCAGGGGCCAGGGGTCCGCAGGCGGCCGGGCCCCCCTGGGGTGCCGGGCCCGGTCGCAACTGCGACCCCTGCGACCCCTATATGTACGCCACTGCGGGTTGCATCAAAAAGGATATAGATGCCTGTGATGAGAACATAGTCCTGTCACTTTAAAAATCACTGGTCAGACCACACATGGATTATTGTGTACAGTTCTGGGCTCCTGTGAACAAGACAGACAGCAGAGCTGGAGAGGGTTCAGAGGAGTGAAACTAAAGTAATAACTGGAATGGGTGGACTACAGTAAGAAAGATTATCAAAATTTGAGTTATTGACTTTAGAAAAACGACTAAGGGGAGATCTGATAACCATGTATAAATATATCAGTACTGAGATCTCTCCCATCATCTTTTTATACCCAGGACTGTGACTGTGACTCGGGGACATTCTCTGCGTCTGGAGTAAAGAAGATTTGTACACAAACATAGAATAGGATTCTTTACTAGTGTTGATCACGAATATTCAAATTGCTAATTTTTATTGCGAATATCGGCAATTTGAGAATTTGCGAATATTTAGAATATAGTGATATATATTCGTAATTTCAAATATAATTTTTTTTTTAAATCAGTACACATGATCTCTCCCTGCTTCTAGCTTGTGGGTCAATGAGAAGGCTGAAATATTTGTATATTGCAAATTTTTCAATTGCCGGTTTCCACAATCAAGAAAATAATGACTGGAGATAACAAATTCTCGAATTCGCGAATATTCGCTCAAATATTCGCGAAGTATTTCTGGAGTGTAATAATATTACAGGTTATAGTTATTAGATTTCTAGAGAGATCATTGATCCAGGGAGTTATTCTGATTGCATGAGTCGGGAAGGATTTTTTCCCCTAAAATGGGGAAAATTGACTTCTATCTCACAGAATTTTTTTCTGCCTTCCTCTGGATCAACTTGCAGGATAACAGGCTGAACTGGATGGTCAGAAGTTTTTTTTTAGCCTTACAAACTATGTTAAAGAGATATGTGCTTTGAGAGCATCCTTTTGTAAGCAGTAAACATGTTTGAGAGAGGAACTAGTGATATTGGAAAGGGAATTTGCAAAATTCCCAATAGAAAGGAATTGTCTACAACTAATAGAGTTACAGGAGGAATAACGGCAATTCCAGTCAGAAAGTTTTTTTGCTGGTCAAAGGAATTTTACTGAATCAGGAAAATCAGGCAAATTTCTTTCCTCTATGGTCAAGACTAGCAATGGAAGAACTGGTATTTCCTCCATTGAAATAGGTAGAGGGATATTTGTACAGGATCAAAAAAGTATAGCACAGGAATTTATTTCTTCCTATAAAAATCTTTATAGAAAGGAAGTCAGCATTGGTGAGTTGAGGTAGAAGCATATTTAGTGAAAAAGTAATCTCTTAGCGCTCAATAAGGATTGGTTAAACTCATGGATCACTATTGAAGATGCTTTAAGAACTATATCAGGTGTGGTGATGTGTACAGTATAAGTGCTGGGAGGCGTGTATATCCCACCCAGATACCTCATCTGGGTGAGATAACTGAAATCCAGAAAGCTGCAGTGGTTTCAGCAAAGTGTAGTTTGCTGAGACAGTTTTGTCTAGATGTTGTTCTGGGCTGGATTTCATGTGGACTGGGGGATAGGTTTGGTAGTGGGATCTGCCAGTTCATAACCTTTCACTACATGTATTGTCTTTTGCCAGAGGTGATCGCAGGTGAGGCCTGCTGCTGTAATCAAGGAGGGATAAAACAACGCTGTGTATGACTTGGGGGAGAAAGGCTGAGGAAGCATGAGAGAGAGGGGAGCCTGAGAGGCTCTGTCTGGTCTCAGCCAGGAGAGCTGAGGGGCCATGAGACTTTGTAAAGCCTGAAGTTTGGCGGGGGCAGCGAGGTCTATGGAAAAAGGGTCGCAGGGTCAGAGTTAGGAGGACTTCTGGACCATCTCCCCCCAAGGGTGCTGGTGTGGTCACAGCCTGGAAGCTGCTGGACCGTATATGCCTGTGAAAGCCAGATCTAATTCCGTGTGTGAACAGCGCTCTATAGGTGAGGTAGAGACAACACGTGTATTAGGTAGAGCCAAGACGGAAAGGTGTTTATTTTCGATGTTTATGTGTGTGATGGGGCTGAAGTGCCAAAATAAAGCACCATTTGAACTTGAACTCTGTTGTCAGAGGAGAATTCTGTGATTGTGACCCCCTGAGAAAGAGCAATCCCTTACACAGTTAATTCCTCCCCAGGTGCAGATGGCTTACCTTATGAGCTTTACAGAAGATATGGAACTGTGATTTTTCCATGTTTCTTGAAAATGTTGGGTAAATCTATGGAGATTGGCTCCCTGCCCCCATACATTTCTGAAGCTATAGTTACTCTCCTCCTCAAGGTGAAATTGTACAGACCCATTTATCTCTTGCATACCAACACCAAGATTTTTTAAAAGGTTTTGGTTAATTGTCTCAAAAGAGTAATTTGGGATATGATTCATCCAGATCAATCTGAGTTTATGCCCAAATGGAGTGTAAATATTTATATTCAATGAGTTTTTGCTAACATTCAAACTGGAAGCCCCAGGGATAGATCTATTCTGTCCCTGGATGCATACATGGCCTTCGATAGAGTAGGATAGAACTTTCTCTGGAAAGTTATGGAGAGACTGGGGCTGGGAGCTGACTTCATTAAATGGGTGAGGTCATTATATACATGTCCTAAGACTAGATTAAGTATTCATGGGGAATTGACTGAGGGTTTTGAGCTCTTCAGGTGTACACAACAAGTATGCCCCCTCTCTCCAATGCTATTTGTAATTTTCCTTGAGCCTCTTACAGGAAGGATACGAGCATTAGAGGATTTGGAGTAGAGGGGGAAAGAGACAAAAGGGGAGATTTATCAAACTGGTATAAAGTAGAACTGGCTCAGTTGCCCATAGCAACCAATACAATTCCATATTTTATTTTTCACAGCTCCTGAGCTGAAATATGATTGGTTGCGATAGACAACTACGCCAGTTCTATTTTACTCCAGTTTGATAAATCCCCCCCAAAGATTGTTTATATGCCAACGAGATACTGTTGTTCTTGAGTGATACCTTTTCCTATCTAATAAAAATGATTGAGGTTATTGGGGTGTATGCAAGGGCGGACATACCGCCTGTGCAGCTGGTTCAGCTGCACAGGGGCCCTGCAAGGGAGGGGGCCCATCCCAGTGCCAGCAGAGGCATTTATTTTTTTATCTTTATCTTGAAGGATATTTTTCAATTCCCTACCTCTGCCAACAGAGTAACCTGGGTACCTTGGTGTGGAGGTCGGTAGGGGGGCAGAGTTTTTTAGGGGGTGGGGGGAACGATTAGCACTTACTGTGAATATGCTGCCAGTTTGGGTCTACACTCCATAGCTGAAGGACCTTTGATTACATCATAGTCATGTGATCTTTTCAGCAGTTGAAGTGGAGGTAGGACCTGTGATGAGGTCACCATCATGTGACCAGTGCAAAAAGAGGCAGCACTCAGCAATGGAGACCTGTGATGCCATGGAATGAATGTAAGTGTCAGAGAAATGCTGGGAGATGTGGTTATCCCTATTTTACTTGCTCCCTGCTTAGTGGGGGGGGGGGGGGAAATATGTTATTAAACTGGGACTGTATGTTATAGAAGATTGGAGGGAGATGAATGGTGTTATTTACATGGAACTGGATATTTTAGAAGACTGGAGGGTAAGGAGTGATGTTATTTATATGGGACTATGTGTTGGAGGGGTGTGAAGGAGGGGATTTAAGTTATTTACATGGGACTGTATGTTATAAAGAACTGTAAGGAAGATAGGTTATTTACATGTGACTGTATCATATACAAGACTTGTGAGAGACTGGTGTTATTTACAAACCGGATTCCAAAAAAGTTGGGACACTATACAAATCGTGAATAAAAACTGAATACCATGATGTGGAGGTGCCAACTTCTAATATTTTATTCAGAATAGAACATAAATCATGGAACAAAAGTTTAAACTGAGAAAACGTACCATTTTAAGGGAAAAATATGTTGAATCAGAATTTCATGGTGTCAACAAATCCCCAAAAAGTTGGGACAAGGCCATTTTCACCACTGTGTGGCATCTCCCCTTGTTCTTACAACACTCAACAGACGTTTGGGGACCGAGGAGACCAGTTTCTCAAGTTTAGAAATAGGAATGCTCTCCCGTTTTTGTCTAATACAGGCCTCTAACTGTTCAATCGTCTTGGGCCTTCTTTGTTGCACCTTCCTCTTTATGATGCGCCAAATGTTCTCTATAGGTGAAAGATCTGGACTGCAGACTGGCCATTTCAGTACCCGGATCCTTCTCCAACGCAGCCATGATGTTGTGATTGATGCAGAATGTGGTCTGGCATTATCTTGTTGAAAAATGCAGGGTCTTCCCTGAAAGAGATGACGTCTGGATGGGAGCATATGTTGTTCTAGAACCTGAATATATTTTTCTGCATTGATGGTGCCTTTCCAGACATGCAAGCGGCCCATGCCACACGCACTCATGCAACCCCATACCATCAGAGATGCAGGCTTCTGAACTGAGCGTTGATAACAACTTGGGTTGTCCTTGTCCTCTTTGGTCCGGATGACATGGCGTCCCAGATTTCCAAAAAGAACTTCGAATCGTGACTCGTCTGACCATAGAACAGTCTTCCATTTTGCCACACTCCATTTTAAATGATCCCTGGCCCAGTGAAAACACCTGAGCTTGTGGATCTTGCTTAGAAATGGCTTCTTCTTTGCACTGTAGAGTTTCAGCTGGCAACGGCAGATGGCACGGTGGATTGTGTTCACTGACAATGGTTTCTGGAAGTATTCCTGAGCCCATTCTGTGATTTCCTTTACAGTAGCATTCCTGTTTGTGGTGCAGTGTCGTTTAAGGGCCCGGAGATCACGGGCATCCAGTATGGTTTTACGGCCTTGACCCTTACGCACAGAGATTGTTCCAGATTTTCTGAATCTTCGGATGATGTTATGCACAGTTGATGATGATAGATGCAAAGTCTTTGCAATTTTTCGCTGGGTAACACCTTTCTGATATTGCTCCACTATCTTTCTGCGCAACATTGTGGGAATTGGTGATCCTCTACCCATCTTGGCTTCTGAGAGACACTGCCACTCTGAGAAGCTCTTTTTATACCCAATCATGTTGCCAATTGACCTAATTAGTGTTAATTGGTCTTCCAGCTCTTCGTTATGCTCAAATTTACTTTTTCCAGCCTCTTATTGCTACTTGTCCAAACTTTTTGGGGATTTGTTGACACCGTGAAAATTGGAATCAACGTATTTTTCCTTTAAAATGATACATTTACTCGGATTAAACATTTGATCTGTCATCTACGTTCTATTACAAATAAAATATTGACATTTGCCATCTCCACATCATTGCATTCAGTTTTTATTCACAATTTGTTTAGTGTCCCAACTTTTTTGGAATCCGGTTTGTACATGGGACTGCATGGTATAGAAGACTGCAGGGAGAGGACGGGCATTATAATTTATGGGGGCACTGCAAAGATGATTTTAACTCTGGGGGTATGACAGGACATATAATTACAGGGGGCACTGCAGGGAACATTATAAATACTGTGGGCATTGGTGGAGCGCATTACTACTACTGAGGGCTCTATAGAAGTGCCTTATAGATTATAAGAGGTGCCCTATAGAGAGGCCTTATTAGTACTGAGGGCACTGTAGGGAGCATTATTACCACTGGGGATAATATTTGGGGTGGCTTCTGCCTGGCAGTGAGCCCGGTGATGTCACTGGCACTAATGGACATGCTTTAGCGTTGCCTTAGCCTGTAAAATGACTAGGGCAGCACTAAAGCCACCCATCAGTGCCTGTCTGTGTTGGGCCCATATTCTAATATAGAACCAAAAAAGAAGCCTCACTGTAATGCCATAAGATAGGGCAAACGGAAAAGCAACCGTATAAACCTAAAAATGTTGTCAAACAAACAACCAAAGAATGCCCAATGTATTTAAAAATATATACTTTATTTCATAATTATCAAATTGCGTTCCACCCCTCCTCCTGATGAATTATTATTGTGTTCCACCCCTCCTCCTGATGAATGCGGCGTCACCATGATGTACTCGGCGTGCATCATCAGGCAGAAGCGCTCGATAGTGAGTATCAGCTGCTATATTCAATTAGTCTATGCCCTGAAGCTACATGGGGGGTATAAATAGGGGACTATGGCCACACTTTCATTGACCTCCTGACGAAGCTGAGGTGAAACGCCCGTTAGGGTTTTCACCCTGTCCTGTGCCTGCTGTTTCTGCCCTCCATCATGTCTCATGGTATGTTGTAACTTTTCCACCTATGGGCGAGTTCTGTTTATAGCCTCTATTGGATGGCCTGATGCATGGGGCCCTATTTATTTGAGTATTTCAGATAGATATTATTTTGCTTTTGCAGCCATTTGTGCATCATTAAGGGTCTAATGCCTAAAGACTCGTCCAGTGGCTATGCATTGGAGTGATGATCACAGCTATTATTTTAGTGGTTAGTACCATATACCACTCTTCTGTGAATGACTCCACTGCATATCATACACACACCTGACATGTGTTTCATCTTCTTGGCGGGCTACAGAGACACCGGCCGGGGGACTACGGCATCCAAGTTTTTTGCTGACTTTTTCCAATTTTTGGTGCTATCTTTTATATCTGAATAATCATGATTTGATAATTATGAAATAAAGTATATATTTTTAAATACATTGGGCATTCTTTGGTTGTTTGTTTAACAACATATTTAGGTTTGTACCATATTTAAATATGCCTGCATTATTGAGAAAAAAAAAGAATATTTTAATATGTGCAAATGATCCTCTAGGAGCAACCGGGGAATTACCATTACAACTAGAGGCTCTGCTGTCTCTGCAACTGCCGCTCCCTGTCTACTTTGACAGGGCCTGGCAGTGAAAATGTCATCCTACCGGGCCATGTTAATGTGCAGAGGGTGCAGCAGTTACAGAGAGAACGGAGCCTCTAGGTGTAATGGTAAAGCCCTCGTTTATATATAATAAAATATAATTTTTCTCATCAATGCAGTCACATAAGAACATGGGACCAACACAGATGCCTTCAGCTGCCAAGCACACGTAACAGGTCAGTCCTTTAATTGTCAGTCCAATAAGTGTATGAGGGAGTCCTGAGCGATAGCTGAAGACCTAGGGAGCATTTTACCATCAGCTATGGACTTCATTGGAGGGAGAAAGCTGGCACTAAAGTGCCTAGGGCAGCATCAAATCTAAATATGGACCTGGCTCCACAGCAGCAGCAGGATGTAGGGTCACACTGCTGGTGTGTGTACGAGGAGGAGCGATGTGGCTGGGAATCTTCTGTGCTCCTCCTCCTACACAGACCAGCAGAGCAATGTGTGACAGTACATCTTGCTACTGCTGTGGAGCGCCAGCGGCTGAACTGTGATCATGAGGAACTAGGCGAGTATATTTTTTTAACTTCCTGTGAAGGAGTCACATATCTATCTGACCATTACTACTGTGAGCGGGCACATATCTGGACATAACTACTATGTACTGGCACAAAGGGGGAATAATTACTATGTGGGGGCATTAAGGGTACTGGGTGTGTATAGTTATGCTTTGGGCAGAGTTAGAGACATTACCTAGCATGAAAAGAATATATATACATGTTGTAAACATATTCACAAGATGTTTTTTATTTGCACATATATGTTTATATTTGTACGTGTGGTTTGGGGGGGGGGGAAGGCCACGTACATCCATTGCACATGGGCCCTTTGCTAACTGTGTCACCTTTCTGGCCTTGAAATAAACTGGGAAAGGTCTATACTTTTTCCTTTCGACAGACAAACAGTGACTGGATATTCTGGTTCTTTAGGTTTTGGATCATGGGGATCACTTCACTTACCTGGGAATTTCTGCAAATATTAAGGAATTTGTTCCTTTAAATATTGTTGCATTGATAAGACAAAGTTGAAGTAGGGTCTTGACGGGTAGACAGAATTTCCATAGCTAAGATGGTGATTCTAACCATCTTTTTATATCCATTAACTGCTAGCATGGCATGGATTGATGATGCAACTTTCAAGTTAATTGAAAATATTATCAGTTCACTGATATGGAGGGGAAAAAAGGTTTGTATAAGACAAAAATATCTCTGCCTCCCTGGAAATCAAAGTAATAAATGTCTTTTATTGTTGGCACACCACAATTCAACAGGCGGTAGTGATCAGCTTACTTCAGCCAACACTTAACCGCTTTACGTCCGCCCATAGGATATAAACGTCCTATGGGTGGACGTCTATTTCTGAACGGACGTTCCAGAACGTCTTTTTTCAGAAAGTGCAGCTGCACGCTAAGTGTGCAGCTGCTGATCTGGTTGCCCGCTGTCAGTGACAGCAGGGCAACCCTAAGACAAGGCAGGGACAGTTCCCAGGTGTCCCTGCCTTCTAGATCGCTGCAGACACAGCGCTCACCGTGCGCTGTGTCTGCAGAGAAGGAAGCGCTGTGCGCTTCCTGTTCCGGCCCGGCGGTCATGTGACCGCCGTGACCGGAGTGTGCAGGAGCTGTGTGAGGTCTCT
Source organism: Bufo bufo (assembly GCF_905171765.1). NCBI lineage: Eukaryota > Metazoa > Chordata > Amphibia > Anura > Bufonidae > Bufo > Bufo bufo. Next base: position 389,171,371 of record NC_053392.1, read on the forward strand.
CAGAGACCTCGATCAGCCCTGCTCTGAGGCTGTACAGCGCAGGATTGCTGCTGTACAGCCTCTATAAGGGTGTATTTGTCCTGTAACTGGGGCTACTATGTCAGCCCCAGTTACAGGAGAAATCAACTGTGAAAAAAAAAAGTGAAGTAAATGTCCCCCAGAGGTCTTGTATGACCTTATGGGGGTCGAAAAGTGTAAAATAAAAAAAAAATAAAAAAAAAAGGTTGAAAATAAAAAAATTAAAAAAAGTTTCACATGTAAAAAAAAAAAAGTCCCCAAGTAAGGAATGAAAAAAAAAAATTTAAAATAGAAAAAATAAAAAAAGTATACATATTAGGTATTGCCACGTCCGTAAAAACCAGCTCTATAAAAATATCACATGACCTAACCCCTCGGGTGAACACCGTAAAAAAAAAAAAAATCTGTGTCAAAACAAGCAATTTTTGTCACCTTGCATCACAAAAGGTGCAACACCAAGTGATCAAAAACGCGTATGTCCCACAAAATAGTACCAATAAAACCGTCACCTCATCCCGCAAAAAATGAGCCCCTATATAAGAAAATCTCTCAAAAAATAAAAAAACTATAGCTCTCAGAACATGGACACATTAAAACATAATTTTTTTGTTTCAAAAATGCTATTATTGTGTAAAACTTTAATAAATGAGAAAAAGAATACATATTAGGTATCGCCACGTCCGTAACGATCTGCTCTATAAAAATGTCACTTGACTGAACCCCTCAGGTGAACGCTGTAAAAATAAATAAATAGAAACTGTGCTAAAACAACCAATTTTTTGGTCACCTTGCCCCATAAAGTGTTATAATGAATGATCAAAAAAATCATATGTACCCAAAAATAGTACTAATAAAACTGGCACCTTATCCCCTAGTTTCCAAAATGGGTCACTTCTTGGGAGTTTCTACTGTAAGGGGTGCATCAGGGGGCTTCAAATGGGACATGGCATCTAAAAACCATGTGGAGATCCTTTTCTTCTGCGCCCTGCCGTGTGCCCATACAGCAGTTTATGACCACATGTGGGGTGTTTCTGTAAGCCGCAGAATCTGGGTAATAAATATTGAGTTTTGTTTGGCTGTTAACCATCGATGTGTTAAAGAAAAAAATTGCTTAAAATGGAAAATCTGCCAAAAAAGTGAAATTTTAAAATTTGATCTCCATTTTCCTTTAATTCTTGTGGAACGCCTAAAGGGTTGACATGGTTTGTAAAATCGGTTTTGAATACCTTGAGGGGTGTAGTTTCTACAATGGGGTCATTTATGGGGTTATCCACTATGTAGGCCCCACTAAGTGACTTCAGACCTGAACTGGTCCTTATAAAGTGGGTTTTGGCAATTTTCTTATAAATTTGAAGAATTGCTTCTAAACTTCTAAGCCTTCTAACGTCCTAAAAAAAAAAATATGACATTTCCAAAATGATGCCAACATAAAGTAGACATATGGGGAATGTTAAATAATAAATATTTTATGAGGTATCACTTTCTGTTTTAAAAGCAGAGAAATTGAAATTTAGAAAATTGCGAATTTTTCACATTTTTGGGTAAATTTGGGATTTTTTCATAAATAAAGGTGAAATATTTTGACTCAAATATATGATTATCATGAAGTACAATGTGTCACGAGAAAACAATCTCTGAATGGCTTGGATAAATAATGGCGTTCCAAAGTTATTACCACATAAGAGAGATGAGATATGTCAGTTTTGCAAAATTTGGCCTGGTCAGGAAGGGGGCAAATGGCCCAGATGGCAAGTGGTTAAAGAAAAACAATACAGTCTTGAATCTGAACAATCACATAGGAAGTTTTAGGGCACAGTGCCGTACTCCCCACGGAGTTGATGGGGACCTTGCTTTGTCCTTTGTCCGGTTTTCACTCGGCTCCAAGAACACACAGCTACACAGAGCTCTACCATCAGCCAGGTAATCACACACCTGACCCCGCTGGCTGACTTTTTGTAAGCGCGTCAAAACCCGACCTGGCTCATGGGGAACAGCCACCCACCCTGCACTTTGGCTGCTCCCAGTAAAAGCCAGCCCAGATTAGCTTTTCACAGCTATGCTAACTATCAAAGTGTCTATCAGCAACTGCTGCAGACATATGCACTACTGACTCCTACTTCACCGAGGCCAGGAACCTCGGTGACATATATCTTCCATCTATGATGGTCCCTTGTGCCTTTCTACATACCCCCCTCCTCTGCCCAAAGCCGGGAGTCTGGGCAACTCCAGCAAACATGCAGTGTACTCTGGACAGGGCATCCGCATTTCCTTGTAGCCTGCCCGGCCTATGCTCTACCGAAAACCTAAAGTCCTGTAGGGCTAGAAACCAACGGGTGACATGGGCATTCTAACAATTTTTCTCTCTTAACCATTGCAGAGGGGCATGATCCGAGACCAGTGTAAATCTCCGTCCCAGGAGATAGTATCCGAGACAATCAAGGGCCCACTTAATGGGTAAGCATTCCCCTTCAAGTACAGAGTAATTCTGCTCTGCCGGGGACAGTTTTCTGCTGAGGTAACACATGGGATGTTCCTCCTCATTTTGACTTGAGACATTACTGTCCCTATGCCTACTTCTGATGCATCTGTCTGAACAATAAATTCCCGGGAGAAGTCAGGGGCTACCAAGATGGGCTGTCTGCAGAGGACGGACTTAAGTTTTTGGAAGGCCTCTTCAGCCTCCGGGGACCACTTGATCACAGCAGACTTCCCCCCTTTTGTAAGGTCGGTCAGGGGTACTGCTATCTCTGCAAACTTAGGAACAAATCTCCTGTAGTAGCTCACAATACCGAGAAAGGCTTTGACCTGTTTCTTGATAAGTGGGCGGGGCCATTTTTGGATAGCTTCCACTTTAGTTGCTTGGGGTTTTATTATACCTCTTCCTACGATATATCCCAAGTATTGAGCCTCTTCCAACCCCATGGCACACTTACTTGAATTTATAGTCAATCCGGCCTTTCGTAGCGCATCTAGGATGCTCTGAACTTTACTGAGGTGACTCTCCAAATCTCAAATGAAGATGACTATATTATCCAAGTAAGCGGCCGTATATTCCCGGTGTGGGCGTAAGATTTGGTCCATAGCTCTCTGGTAGGTGTTGGGGGCCCCTTGCAACCCAAATGGCATTCTAACGTACTGGAAGGACCCTTCCGGTGTATAAAACGCATTTTTTTCCCTAGCTTCTCTCGACAACGGAATTTGCCAGTATCCCTTTGTAAGAACCAGGGTCCTTATGTATCGAGCTGGCCCTAGTCTCTCAATGAGCTCATCCACCCAGGGAATGGGATAAGCATCTACTTTGGACACCTCGTTAAATTTTCTGTAGTCATTACAAAACCGCCATTCTCCATTGGGCTTCGGGACTAGACCACCCACGTTAAATTTTCTGTAGTCATTACAAAACCGCCATTCTCCATTGGGCTTCGGGACTAGCACTATGGGACTAGACCACCCACAGTTTTAACATTCTCTGGACCTCTTTGGAAACTATCTCCCTTCGGGCCTTGGGTATCCTGTACGGTTTTAAATTTACTGGCGCCTGAGGTTCCGTTATAAACTTATGTTCCACGACCTTGGTTAAGCCAGGGGTTTCTGTAAACAAGTTCCTATTCTGCTGTAACAGGAGCTGGCATTGGTATTTTTGGGAAGGGGACAGGGTTTCGGCAATTTTTGCATTGTCGATGGTGGCGTCTGGTTGGGGTCAACAGACATGGGCTCTCAGGAGGGTCCCTATCCTTCCATAGTTTTAACAAGTTGATGTGGTAGATTTGATAGGGCTTTTTCCTACCTGGATGATGTACCCGGTAGTTAACTTCGCCCACCCTCTCAGTTTTCTCATAGGGCCCTTGCTACTTGGCCAGGAACTTGCTCTCCACTGTGGGGACTAAGACTAAAACCTGGTCTCCAGGACAGAACTGTCTAAGACAGGCCATCCTGTTGTATATGTTCACTTGTGCCTCCTGTCCCTGGAGCATATGCTCTTTCACAATAGGTGTCATTTGAGCTATTCGCTCCTGCAATGTAGTCACATGTTCAATGACACTTTTGTAAGGCGTGACCTCACTCTCCCAGGTCTCCTTAGTGATATCTAACAGGCCTCGTGGATGCCTTACATACAACAACTCAAAAGACGAGAAACCTGTTGTCACGTGGGGTACCTCTTTGATGGAGAACAGTAGATAATGCAACAGGTAATCCCAATCTTGGCCATCTTTCTCAACCACTTTTTTCAACATGGCCTTCATAGTTTTATTGAAGTGTTCCACCAGGCCATCTGTCTGTGGGTGGTACACTGAGGTACGCAACTGGTTAATTTTTTATACTTCACAGAGATCCTGCATGACCCTGGACATGAACGGGGTCCCCTGGTCAGTAAGGATCTCCTTGGGCAGCCCTGTTCTGGAAAAAATCTGAAACAGTTCTCTGGCTATAACTTTAGAGATAGCTTTCCTCAAGGCCACCGCCTCAGGGTATCGAGTAGCATAATCCATTACCACTAATATATATTGGTACCCCCTTGCGGATTTTACCAAAGGCCCAACTAAATCCATCGCAATTCTCTCGAATGGTATGTCGATAATTGGTATTGGTATTAGAGGGCTGCGGAAGTTTGCGACTGGAGAGGTTACTTGGCACGTAGAGCAAGATTGGCAGTAATCCTTAATTTCTCTGTAGCACCCGGGCTAGTAAAACCTCTGCAAAACCATTTCAAGAGTTTTATCAGCCCCCAAGTGTCCCCCTAATACATGGCTATGTGCCACGCCCATTACCATGCGTCCGTATGCTTTAGGAACGACGAGCTGTTCAACTAATTCTTCCCAGATTTTAGTCACCCGATACAACAAGTTTTCATTCATTGCAAAGTGAGGGTACCTTTCGTCTGCCCCTGGCTCTTGAGGTGCCCCATTGACTACCCCCACATTGTTTAAGGCCCCTTTTAAAGTCTCATCTCAGAATTGAGCAGTCCCAAAGTTTCCCCGAGACACCTCTAAGTCAGGGACCGTCTCCTCAAGGGCAGACGCTTCCTCATTCTGGCCTACCATGGCCGAGAACGGAAAGTCAGGGACCATCTCAGGGTCAAGGAGCATGGGGCTGGGGCCCCAGGGCAATGTTGTGGTACTGCCTTGGCCCACAGGTCCCGGAACACAGGACAGTCTCGGCCAATGATCTCATGCATCAACCCCTGCATGACCCCTACTTGGTGGTATACCGTACCCTCTTCTTTTTTTAAGGTGACCTGGGCTATTGGGTAGACCTTGGTATCACCATGAATGCAGGTGACTCCCAAGGTCTTCCCAGGAACCAACTTATGAGGAATACGGGCAGTTAGGATTGTGTGACCAGGCTGCCCGAGTCCAGAAGTCCTTTTGTGGGGTTGCTATTCACATTAATTGTATAAAAAGGGAGTCCCAGGCCACGGCACCTACAGCAGATGACCTCTCTTAAGGACGGCCGTGGTGTTGATTCTAATAGACTCTTGGCCTCATAACCTCCACACCAGGGGGGTTTTAGTCCCTTTTTCTGCACTTAAGAGTCAACCCGTGCCTTCCAGTAGGGAGAGTTCAAGGATCCTAAGGCAGCTATGGTTGGCTCTACGGCATAGTACCTCTCTACCAAGCCTATTAAGTCATCTGCAGTCTGTGGATTTCCTTGTGCAACCCAGCACTGTACCGGCTTAGAGAGAGCATGCATGTATCAGTCCATTACGACCCGCTCCACCATTTTGGCTGGGGAACAGACATCCGGCTGTAGACATTTTTGGACGAGGTGCAGTAGATCAAACATTTGGGACCTGGGAGGCTTGCCTCTCTGAAACCCCCACTGGTGCCCACTCTGAGCTCGGACGGTGATGGTTACCCCCAGATGTGCCAATATTTCTGCCTTTAGTCGGGAGTATTCCCGTGCATCCTGCAACGATAAGTCATAATACGCCTTCTGGGATTCGCCTGAGAGGAAGGGGGCCAGCACCTCGGCCCATTGCTCAGCTAGTAGTCTCTCACGCTCAGAGACCCGCTCAAAGACGGTGAGGAAGGCTTCTACGTTGTCCTCTGCGGTCATTTTTTGTAAGGCAGATTGAACGTTTTTTGGTTGTGCTGCCACCCTCTCTCTTAGGGTTGCAATTTGCTCTGCCAGTGGGCGGTTCATCTCCTGCTGATGGGCATTAGCCTGCCACTGTTGCTCCAATGCCTGTTGCTGCTGTAGATTACTCTGCACCACCTTCTTGATAAGATCTTCCATTTTCATTGACTCTTGTTGAAGCTCCGCTGCTGCTTTAACATAGGACATCAATTAAAAAGCTTCCTTTCAACAAAAAAAGTCCATTCAGTAATTTAGGCTACTGGCCCTTTAAGAGTCCAACCAGAGGGGGAAAAAAACAGCTTCTGACATTTAACTTGTTGCTGCTTCAAGCAATCCTGGGTGTTCCCATATCCGACACCAATTGTAGGGATTTCCCAAATGGTAGCCTTCAGATAAATACACAGTAGCCTTTTAGTGGTGGAAATCAAAGTAATAAATGTATTTTATTGTTGGCACACCACATTTCTACAGGCAGTAGTGATCAGCTTACTTCAGCCGACACTTAAAGAAAAACAATTCAGTCTTGAATCTGAACAATCACATAGGAAGTTTTAGGGCACAGTACTGTACTCCCGACAGAGTGGATGGGGACCTTGCTTTGTCCTTTGTCTCTCGGGCAGAGACCCTCCAGTTTTCACTCGGCTCCAAGAACACACAGCTACACAGAGCTCCACCATCAGCCAGGTAATCACACACCTGACCCTGCTGGCTGACTTTTTGTAAGCCTGTCAAAACCCGGCCTGGACCATGGGGAACAGCCACCCACCCTGCACTTTGGCTGCTCCCAGTAAGAGCCAACCCGGATTAGCTTTTCACAGCTATGCTAACTATCAAAGTGTCCATCAGCAACTGCTGCGGACATATGCACTACTGGCTCCTACTTCACAGAGGCCAGGCACCTCGGTATCACATATCTTCAATCTATGATGGTCCCTTGTGCCTTTCTACTATATATATATATATATATATATATATATATATATATTAGAGATGAGTGAATGTCTAAAAAATTTGATTTGGCCGGTTCGCCAAATTTTTCAAGAAAATTAGGTTTGATCTGAATTTATTTGTGGGGAATTGCGTTAAAAAACTGCTAATTCCTGGCTACAGAGAGCCTTTATAATCGTGTACAACACTGTGCCTTGCAGTAACATGCATAGGGAGTCTGCTGTGGTAGTGAAACAATACTGTGAGTCAATATGACATGCAGATGACAGGCGTCGCTCTTAGAATCACTGCACACTTCACTTATTTGGTCAGTTATGGAGCCAAAACTTACCAAATAACTCAAGTGTGAACTCAGCCTTACAGGTCAATGTTAGCGTCAAGAAGAAGTGCACTCCTTTTACATCGTCGGCAGCTGAATCCACATAGATGTCTACAGAACCTGTTCTATTAAACGCTTATATAAGTAGAGCCCCCTGACAGAGTGGAGAGGATGTCAGCAGTAAGTCTGATTCATAAGAACAATAACCCATCCAAAAAACCTATCCTGTCTGTTGAGCATCAGCCTTCACTCGGTCAGCATTTGGTCAGTAATCCATCAGTTTTGCTAAAGCCCCAAAAAAACAGGAGTGGATCCAAAACAGAGACGACACGTGAATGGAATATTTGCAAATCTTCTGTGTTTTGCACCCACTCCTGCTTTTGGCTACCTGATCATAAGGTCAATTTCAAATGCAAAATAGGCCTTACAGCTGTTACATAGACAGTTGTGCGTCTCATTTTTCCTTCCTTCTGACAGATCAGAAGAAGGGTCAATTAAATGATGATGTCAGCCAGGCCGAAAAGCAAAATAGTGGCCCAGTCATAAAGGGGGGAGGGTGGGAACAGCATGAGAAGTTCACAGAGTGGCCCTTTGACATAGTGGTGAACTGGAAGCCGCATGAGGAAACCACATAGTGGCCCAATGACAAAGTCTGGAGGTTGCAGCAGCATCAGGAGGAGGCCACAGAGTGGCACAATAACAGTGTAGAGGTGGCAGCAGCATGAGGAGGCCACAAAGTGGCCCAATGACAGAGTGTGGGGGTGGCGGCAGCAGCATCATCAGGAGGAGGCCAGAGAGTGGCACATTTACAGTGTGTGGAGGTGGGGACAGCAGCAGCATCAGGAGGAGGCCACAGGGTTGCACAATGACACTGTGGAGGTGGCAGCAGCATCAGGAGGCCACAGAGTGGCACATTTACAGCATGTGGATGTGGCTGCAACAGCATCAGGAGGAGGCCACAGGGTGGCACAATCACATTTGGAGGTGGCAGCAGCAGCATGAGGAGATTACAGAGTGGAATATTGACAGAGTGTAGAGGTGGCAGCAGCAGCATCAGGAGGTCATGGAATGGCAAGGTGACATAGAGCAGAGGTGGCAGCAGCAGCAGGAGGATACTATATAGTGGCAAGGTGACATAGTGTCGAGGTGGCAGCAGCATCAGGAGACCACAGAGTGTCAAGGAGACATAGTGTGGAGGTGGCAGCAGCATCAGGAGACCACAGAGAGGCAAGATGACATAGTGTGGAGGCGGCATCAGCATCAGGAGACCACAGAGTGGCAAGCCGACATAATGTGGAGGTGGCAGCAGCATCAGGAGACCACAGAGTAGCAAGGTGACATAGTGTGGAGGTTGCAGCAGCATCAGAAGACCATAGAGTGACTTGGTGACACAGTGGCGATGCGAATGGCAATACCAGTACCAGCTGAAGCTGGTGGGTGAAAGAAGGAGCACTTGGAATCAGATGTGTGGCATCAGACAGGTGGCAGCATTAGAATAGTAGCTGAGGCAGGTAACCAGAAGAATCCATCTCTTTTGTCAAAGTGTTGGTGTGGCACCATGAATGATCTAGTCTGATGCATCAGGCATTGGTGAGTGGAAATCCTGGCTGATCCACGCCTGATTCATCTTGACAAAGGTCAGTCTCTCCACATTTAGGGTGGACAGCCGAGTTCTTCTTGGGGTAACTATGGCCCCTTCCGCACTAAACACCCGCTCTGATGCCACACTACTGGCCGGGCAGGACAGCTTTTCCAGGGCAAACTCTGCCAGTTGTGGCCACAATTCCAGTTTGGCTGCCCAGTAGTCCAGCGGATCTTTAATGTGGGATGGCAGGGTGTTGTCCAAGTATGCCACCACCTGCTGGTTCAGGTCCTGCTACAGGTCTAACTGATGCTGCTGCTGGAGAGTAATTTCTTTACTAGGCAGGTGAAGAAAGCTGCTCATCAGCGACTTTAGACTCAAGTTGCTGCTGATGGAGCTGGAATTGCTCCTACCCCCCACCCTGCCACAGCAGCCATGGCAGTGGAACGTGAGCAAAGAGTGCCCCCCTGGTCAGACCTGGCACAGATAGGCAGCGACTAACTGACTACATATGATGTCTCTATAGTAGTTCAGTTTTTCCCTCCCTTTCAGCGAATGTAAAAAAAGGCCCCCATTTTGGGCCAGTAGTGAGGGTCCAACAAGGTGGAGAGCCAGAAGTCATCCCTCTGCTGAATGGTGACAATTTGGCTGTCACTATGCAAGCAAGTGAGCATGCATCGGGCCATTTTTGCAAGTTAGTCGGAGGGACTCCCTGCCTCCATCTCCACTGCATACTGCCACAGTGTGTCTGGGTCCTTATCGCCCTGGAGCTCCTCTGGCTGCTTCTGCTCCTCCTCTCCTGTCATATGTGTAGAAAAACCACCCATTTCGCTACACCTTGCTTGCGATCCAATGTCCTCCATCTCCTCCAGTTCAGACCACACAGGGCTCATGTGGCTGTGAGATATAGGCGCCAGTCCCCTGACCAGCCAGATTTACCAGCATCTGTTCCAGGACATGAAGCAGTGGAATGACGTTTTTCATCCCGTAGTCCTGGCGAATGACAAATAACGTGGCCTCCTCAAAGGGCCTGAGCAAACGGCAGGTGTCACTCATGAGCTGCCAGTGGCTGATAAAGAAGTTACACAGGGGAGTACTCCTGTCCGCTTGGATCATCAAGAAATCGTTTATGGCCAACATAGTCGGTCCAACATATGGAGGGTAGAATTCCAACGGGTGGAAACGTTGCATATCAGCTTATGTTGGGGGATGCCGTTCTGCCGCTGCAGCTCAAGGAGGGTGTGCTTTGTGGTGTACGAGTGGCTGAAGTGCATGAAAAGTTTCCTGGACATTTTTAGGATATACCAGGTGCAGAGGTGCAGAGTCAACCGCTTGGAAAGGGGAGAGACTCCAGCACCAGCAACTTTGCCAGGAGCACATTCAGCTTCTGCGCCATTGAATGAGTGCACGCATACTGCTGTCTCTTGGCAATTGCTTCGGTGATTGATTGCTGACGGAATGACTGACGAGGAGTAGGAGGAGGAGCAGGAGCATCAGGATCAGCAGATAATGGGAAGGACAGACAGCTCCCTTCGGTTGAGGTGGTGGAGCCTTGACTGTCTGAAATTGAGTGCATGCCACTGGATGAGACAGCGGTTGCTGCAGCACGCTGGACCACCACATCGGAGCCAAGGTTCTCCCAGGAAACTTTATGGTGAGGCTGCACATGTTGATGCAGGCCCGTGGTGCCAACATTGGCACCCTGGCTATGCTCACATTCTATCAAAACAGCTAGTATGGACCAAGCACTCCAAAATTCCAACAAGAAATCAGAGGTAGTTACTGCAAATTCAAACAATGAAGTTGATATTGCTGCAGACACATGCAGGTGTATACAGGTGTATATAAGATGGCAAATATAAATGGCAAAACATATAGCGAAATATAGTGTTTTGCTCTGGATAAAAATGTATTTAGTGCACTTAATACCGCAGGATCCTCAATGGCATATATCATCCCCTTACAGGGGTATATTCCTTTAAAAGCAAAGGGATTTGACCAGTTTGTAAAAGCTCAACCACAGCGTGTGCAAATATGCAAAGATGAATCTTGACTCTGTACGGAACATTTTTTTAATAAAGTCCCCGCCCCTCCAATCTGGGTTGACACTTCATATAGCAGCAAATGAGAGGCCAGTCGGATCTTGGTTATAGTACATTTTAAAGTCTTTAGAAACAGTATGGTTTTCAAAACCGTTTCTAATCTTTGTCACATGCTCTGAGATCCTCTATTTTAATAATCTTTTAGTACTGCCTACATATAGTCTATTACACGGACATTTTAAGATGTAAATAACATTTTTACTATTACATGTAAGAAATTCTCATATCTCATATGTAAAGGCATTTGTGGTAGAGGAGATTTGGTGGAAATCAGTAACTCTACAGTTGCAACAGCTGTTACATCTAAAGAAACCGTTTAATTTCAACCAACTACCCATGGGGTTCCTCAACGGTCTTTTGGGGGGTTTCACAGTCGGTGCAATCCTTAAACCCAAGTTCGTGGCTACAGTGTACACAATCTTGGGGGTTGTAGACATTAGTGGTCCAATTAATTTGTCTCTCAAAATAAAATGCCAATTTCGGTTTATTGTATTCTCAATTCTTCTATATTGTGCACTAAAAGGCAAAATAATATGTATAGAATATGCTGTTTGTTCCTCATCAGGTGGATTCGTGTCCCTGGTCTCAAAAAAAGTTTTTCTATCTAGTTGTCTAACTTTGTCTAGAGCCGCCTCTACAGATTTAATGGAGTATTTTCTATCCAGAAATTGTTTTTTCATGACTTTTGCCTCATATTCAAAGTCCTCATTATTACTACAATTGCATTTTAAATGCCTGAATTGGCCAACTGGCACATTGAGGAGCCAACTGGGCAGGTGGCAGCTTGAGTATATGATAAAGCTATTCCTAGCTGTCGGTTTATGGTAAGTACAACAATTCAATTTCTTTTCAATTTGATTTTTAAATCCAAAAATGTAACCTCCGTTTTGCTGATATTAGCAGCAAATTTTAGATTACAATCATTTGAATTAATTTCCTCAAGAAAGGACTTCAAGGACATATCTCCCCCCTCCAAATAAAAAAGACGTTGTCTATATATCGATGCCAAAGCACCAGGTCCGTTCCCAACCTACGCTGTATATGATCGTCCTCCCAGTTGGACATAAAGAGGTTAGCGTAGCTGGGGGCGAACCTGGTGCCCATAGCTGTACCAGTAACCTGAAGGAAAAACTCGGATTCAAAATAAAAATAATTATGTTTCAGAATAAGACCTACACCTTCCACTATAAAGTCTATCTGATAATGTGATACATATTGCTCTTTTCTAACTGTTTTTTCATGGCTCTTACTCCCTGTTCATGGTCAATGACCGTATAAAGGGATTAAACGTCCAAGGTGCACAAGATCCACCGTGGGTCAAACTCCAATTCTTTAACAATTTTCACAATTTGAGTGGTGTCTTTTATATATGACATTGTCTGTCTGACCACCCGTTGAAGTAATCTGTCAATATATTGTGATAGATTAGATGTTAGTGAGCCTACCCCTGACACAATGGGGTGGCCTGGTGGATTTTCCAATTGTTTGTGCACCTTGGGTAAACAATAAAACATAGGTAGTCTGCATTGGGTATTCATTATAAACTCAGCTTCTCGTTCTAATAATATGTTGCTCTGAAGACCTTTCCTACAAAATGACGTTAATACTGGGAGGAAGTCTGTGGGATTCTTTGGTAATTTCCTATATGTTTTGCTATCTGATAGCTGCCTATTACATTCTTGTTTATACGCATCAGAGTCTAAAATAACGATAGCTCCGCCCTTATCGGCAGGGCGAATCGTGAGGTTTTCCATTTTATGTAAGCATTTAATGGCTGCAATTTCCTGACTGGAGAGATAATTTTTTATACAGCTGTTATTCATAGCCCTGATATCTTTCTCTACATTTTTGCGGAAAGTTTCTATCTCAGAGCTAATTTTCTGCCTGGGAAACTTTATGGACTTTGGTTTAAGTTTCGTATGTTTATAGAGCTGATGTATATCTGAATTTACTTCAGAATTTGAAATTATTGGATATTTCAAAAAGTATTTTTTGAGACACAATTTTCTTATAAACTTTTTGATACCTATATATGTATCAAATTTATTTAGATTCGAAGTTGGTGCAAATTTTAAACCTTTGTTTAGAAGTTTTAATTGTGATGTGGTTAATGTAGTTTTACTTAATTAATTACAGAGTCTAAAGTTATAGTAGTGTCTATTATCTGTTGTGACTGTAATTTCTTCTGCTTACTTCTCCTTTATTTTCTCTTCTTTCTTGGTAAATTGGCCTGTTGTAATGCTGTCCCTGTTTCTGATTCCGGGTTATGTTGTGATCCCAGTGATGACATTGTCCCCGAGGGGATGTATAGTGGGGGGGGTTTTGTTCCCAATCCCGTGACGTTTGTCTGTTTCTTAGATTGTATAGACGTGATATTGGTGACACTGATCGTTGTGTCCTGTTTGGTGTAGGTGGTGTTGTGTGTCGTGCAGTCTGTCTGGTGCGGGGTTTGTGGTGGGGTGGGGTTCGGTCTAAAAAATGTTCCTTAGTGAGGGTTTTGTACCTATTTGTGACTGGAATATTACATTTAGATTGAGTATTTCCCTCAGTGTCCCCTGTTGTCCCCTAACCTTATGTGTAGAAGTCTTCTCTGTGGTGGGTTCCCCATATGTTCGTGTTTTGTCTATATTGTTTCTAAATTTTTCAGTTTTTTTATCTATGATCTCCTGTTCTAGTTTGTCCAGGCTCTTGCAAATTCGTTCCTGCCATATTCCTCCATATCAACGCACAAGTATACCAAGAACATTTGTATAAAACTGGCACAAGATAAAGTTAATTCTCTATATATATATCGCATATGTTTATATTTTTTATATATTTTTATGTGTTAATATATTTTATATTTGATGGGAGTTACATTTCGTGGATGGATGCCTCGTGGCTGTAGTGAGACCGGAGGTGCTTTGGTTCACGCACTCTTGGTATCCCTTTAACATGAGGCTTTCCTCCACCTATAATATATATATGATACGATATGTGATACGGGGAATCAATATCCTTGGATTCACAATTCAGAGGTGATATTTCAAGTTATAATCTAAGTTCCTTTGTGATGGTTGAAAAACTGTTCATAGAGAACCAACACAGATTCAACACAGATTCCGGGTTTTGAAAATGGATGTCTCCTCCACATCTTGGCTGGCCAGTAGCTGCTGACTGTCCTCTAGTAGGTCATCCTCGCTGTATAGTGGAGCTGAGCCCACAGGATATAATACTTCTCTGGCTGAGGAAACAGAAAAGGACAGAGGCAGATTGAGGACAGGTGAGGGCACAGAGCTTGCTCCCGGGCCATGCCAACTAAGGGTTGTGCCTGACAAACCCACCGATATTTGGCGGGGGGTGTCTGATGTCACTTGGGATGAAGTGGATGACAGAATCAACCATTCAAGAACCGTTGGGTAGCTGGACAAGACACGACCGCTAGATTACACTTGGAGCTTAGACCTCTTGCTACGAGTACTGCTGCCACACCCCCTTACTCTGCTGAGACCTGTGCCTGTGAACATTTAGGCTTCTGACACTCTCCTGGGCAGGGCCTGTCACTTCTCTGTACTGTTAGATCAAAAAAATAAATAAAAAGGAAATTAAAACACCCAAAAAAAGCCTAACATTTTCTCACTTCACTACACAATGGCTAATAAGCCCTTTTTTCCCACTAATACATGCCAAAAAGGGCTTTAGAACATATAACTGCACTGCTAGACGCAAATATGTTCTTTTTTTCCCACTTATACACGCTACAAAAGGCTTTAGAACATATAACTACACCGCTGAACGGCAAATAGTATATATTTTTTTGCCACTAATACACACCAAAAAGGGCTTTAGAACATATAACTGCACTGCTGAACGGCAAATATATATTTTTTTGCCACTAATACAAGCCAAAAAGGGCTGTAATTTCTCACTTCACCACACAACGGAAAATGCTTTTTTTGTGCTACTAATACACACCAAAAAGGGCTTTAGAACATATAACTGCACCGCTGAACGGCAAATAATATATATTTTTTTGCCACTAATACACGACTAAAAGGGCTTTAGAACATATAACTGCACCACTGAATGTCACATAGGCCCTTACTTTTTTCCACTTATACATGCCACAAAAGACTTTAGAACATATAACTACACAGCTGAATGGCAAATAATACATATTTTTTGCCACTAATACACGCCAAAAATGGCTTTAGAACATATAATTAGAGATGGCCTTGCGGTTCGCCCTGCGGTCGTTTTGTGGCGAACTTTGCTCGTTTGTGGTTCGCCGAACAGAACTTTGACCTATGACACATCCATCAGGTGGGACAGGACAGCCAATTGAGATGTTTCAGCACATGGACACACACCCTACCCTATAAATAAACCTGATCTGGCAGCAATTTTACATTCTGTTTTTTGCCAGTGCTGTGTGGAGCAGGGACAGATGGTTAGGGACACAAAACGCTAGCTAATAGGGCCACAAAAGTCCTTTTAAGGACTGGTATAGGTGTGCTATTGATAGGTGTGACATACAGAGGGGAATAACATAGAAAGTATATTATAGTGCATTTGTATTGTGCAGCAGTTGTGTGCAGTTCTGCTGCGAAACCGCAGCTAGATAGAGGGACAAACGCTATTGGAATAACTAATTGCAACTGTTGTGACATACTGTACCTGTTGCCCCCCCCCAAAAAATCTGATTGAGGTGTGTGATATACCTACAATACTTCTAACATAGAAACTATATTATAGTGCATTTGTATTGTACAGCAGTTGTGTGCGGTTCTGCTGAGATACCGCAGCTAGATAGAGGGACAAACACTATTGGAATAAGTAATTGCAACAGTTGTGTTGCCCCCCAAAAAACTGATTAATGGGTGTGATTAGTGATGAACGAGCATTCTCGGCCGAATACCTGTTCGGTTCGAGCATCGCTATGCTCGGCACATGGCGGTACTCGACCAAGTATCGCATGTGCTTGAGCGCCTTGTTCGAGTCTCCTCCATGCACGTTTTGCGGCTGCTAAGCAGCCAATAAACCTGCAGGTAAGTACTGCCATCACTGTAATGCCAGTAGCCATGTTGGCTGCTGGCATTACAGTGATTGGCTGGCCGGAACGTGTCATCGGGTGCTATATAGCACCCAATGACACGTGCTCGGATAAGTCATAGTCAGGGAGAGCAGAGCATAGGAAGGGAAAGGCAGTGTAGGTAGCGAAATTCACAGTTATTATTCTAAGAAAGCTTTTCAAAGAGCCAAAAGTCATTTTAAGGACTACTGTGTGTGTGTGTGTTTTAGAGCAGCAATATATTTTTACCTGCACTAAATTGATCAGTCTCAGGGACATCTGTGCTGAGGAAGGGACAGATAGTGCAGTGAGAGAAATTTGCTGTTTTTACTGCCAAAAGATTTTCAAAGACCCCAAAGTCCTTTTAAGGACTACTGTGTGTGAGTTTGACAGCAGTAAGATATTTTTCTTTAAAACCTATTAGTGACATATACTGTAAATCATCTGCAGACTGTGTCTTTTTGTGTAAATTCAAATAATCATCGCCACATTTATTGTCTATAGTGTGCGTTTTAAAATGTATATAAAATAAAATAAATATAAAATAAAAAATAAAAAACAGCGGCTACACCCACCAGTCGGCTGTGGATTCGAGGTGCTCACCTCTAAAGGCCTCAACCTAGGCCTGGATAGAGAAAAGTATTTGTGTAGAAATAAGAGGGGCACTCTCTACATATGGGATCACACACAAATATAGATATGATTATTTAGCATTTAATATCCTCACTACAGATGACAAT
The DNA here is from genome assembly GCF_905171765.1 of Bufo bufo. Classification (NCBI taxonomy): domain Eukaryota; kingdom Metazoa; phylum Chordata; class Amphibia; order Anura; family Bufonidae; genus Bufo; species Bufo bufo. The sequence goes on from NC_053392.1 coordinate 389,188,208, forward strand.
GACAATAAATTTTCCCTAAAAATACAAAGTGAATGAATAAAATGGTAAAAATACACTCCCCAAAATAAAATACATCAATTGATCATGCAGTATAATGCTAAAATCTGCTATTGTGTGGAAGAGAAGGAAAGTTATCCACTATGTATATAGCTCCTCCTTGCGGTCAAGAGTAACCAGTCCTTGAATTCAAGTATAGCAATATATTTCTCCAGGTAAGCTATTCAATGTCCCAATTCCGTTCAAAGTGCAATAGTACAATTCTCATTCAAAGTGCAATAGTGCAGTTAAATAGTAGGAGCAGTCCTTGCAGTTTTGTATATCTCAATCCACTTGTAATCCAATGTCACTATGCAATCAGTTCAGCCTTTAAATATAACAGCGTATACTGTTCTATTTTACTGCTCTAGATGTGTCAGCCTGATGGCTGTATAGTGCGCTGCTGTGTCCGGAACTAAGAGTGGATGTCTCTTACCGGACTCTCGATGTGTCACTCGCCCGCCTCCCAGTAGTCGGCGTCTTTTACCGGCCTCCCGATTCACAGCGTCTTCCGCTGCCCTGCTCCTCACCCTTCACGCGGCGTCCCATGTGGTGATGCAAGCGTCGGCACAGCGTCTCACGTGACGTGGTAGAGGCGTTCCTTGCCGGTCAGTTGATTTTACTTGCCGAAGGTCCTGGTTGGGCTGAGGCAATTCCTCGACAGGCCTGTCGTTATTGATTCAATATCCTTTGCATGTACATCCGTTAGTTAAGCTCACTTGCTGGGACCATACGCGTTTCGGGGACAACCCCTTCCTCAGTGGATATCCACAAAAAAAAAAAAACATCCACTGTACCCAGCTTCAATTCCAACTTAGCTGGGCGGCGCAGGACAACACTGTCCAAGTCGGACCAGTGCGAACAGTTGGTCGGTTGGATTGCTGAAGATAATGCTTCCAGTCGGTTAAGCACCACCCTCTCTTCCACCAAGTCCAGTCTCTGTAGCCAAGAGTCTGGTTGGATTGCTGAAGATACTGCTTCCAGTCGGTTAAGCACCACCCTCTCTTTCACTAAGTCCAGACTCTGTAGACAAGAGTCTGGTCAACCGAATCCTCACTCTCATCATCCTTCCTCCCACCATGGAGAGGCTTGCCAAACAAGTGATCCCACACTCGGATATTCCGAGGAACTCTTTCCAGCGCCGCTATTATATTTGGCCCTCGCGCCCAGCACGCTTAAAGAGGGACCTGAGATATTGTTCCCTGATTCCCGACCCCCTTAAGCCTTCACAGTCTCAAGAAGATGACAGTCTCAAGAAGATGATGGTGGCTAACGGCAATCGTTCGTTCACGAGGTGGATGATGACGAGATACAGTTGTCAATCACTGAGGTTGTGGTTAGGTCAAGTCAGGAGGATGAGCAGAGTGAGGAAGTGGAAGAGGATGCAGTTGACGATGAGGTCACTGACCCAACATGGGAAGGTGAAAAGCCGAGCGAGGACAGCAGTACAGAGGGGGAGGGATCTGCAGCACCGCAACAGGCTGGAAGAGGCAGTGGGTTTGCAAAAGGGAGAAGTCGGCCCACACCAAACAGGCCTGCAACCATTACACCGAGCCCCCCCAAATGCGTAAATCTACCTTGCCAAGGGGTAGGTGTTCCGCAGAATGACGCTTTTTGAGGAAAGTGCAACGACAAAAGAGTGGTAGTTTGCAACCTGTGCCGTACCAAAATGATCCGGGGTGTGAACACTAGCAACCTCACCACCAGTAGCATGATCCGCCACATGGCATCCAAGCACCCTAATAAGTTCTGCGGCCATTTGATAAGATCATCAAACTGGTCAGTCGCAGGCAGGGCGCCATCAGTGACATCGTACCTTATGCCTTCTTTCTGGAGAGTGCATTGCCTCGTGTCATTGATCAAGCCATCGAGGAGCAGGAGCAGGAAGAAGAGGAAGTCGCAATGCTGAATGAATTCCCAGGAGAAGCTACCCCATCTGAGATAAGTCAGCAGGAGTCTGAAGAGGAGTCAGAGGAGGATGGTGCCTGGGGGGAGGAGGAGGAGCAAGAAGAGCAGGCTTTAAACTTTTCTGGGATCCCTGGTGTTGTCGGAGGAGACCGAGGATGACAATTTAGTGCAAATGGGGGTCTTCATGCTCCAGTATTTGAAGAGGGACCCTCGTATAAAAAGCATAAAGGGCAAGGACCAGTACTGGGTGGCAATGTACTTAGACCCCGGTACAAACACAAAATGGCGGACATGTTACCAGCATCTCAGAGGGTTGTCAGAATGTATCATTTCCAGGCCTTGCTTCGAGAGATTCTGCATTCTGCTGTCGTGGATGCTGGCAAAGGAATTTCCACCCACAGAGAAACAGTTGCGGGTGCCAATCCTACAGCACATGCAAGAAGAGGGCGGTTTGAAGATGTGAATAATACTATTAGGGTGGCTCATCCCCAATGACTCTGGATAGGTGCTAAAAACCCTGAAATTGAATCACCCTATTCAATAAATGCAAATAGATACAATAAAACTGGTGGGCAAGCACTCAATACATCATGGAGCAAGCAAAATGTTTAATACACAGCAATAAAATGGATTAAAATATTAGGATAAAATAAATCATAGATTTTTCTCCTTCAGTGGGAGCATAATTACGTTTTTCAAAGATATAGTTTTCAGCTTTTTGTTTTTTGCTTTCAGCATGGCTCCAGATGTCCATAGTCATAAAGGGGGAGCTCACTCGCCTAAAGGGTGGAAAGCGTGAGAAAATTGTAAATAATACTATTATGGTGGCTCACCCCCAATGACTCTGGATAGGTGCTAAAAACCCTGAAATTGAATCACCCTATTCAATAAATGCAAATAGATACAATAAAACTGGTGGGCAAGCACTCAATACATCATGGAGCAAGCAAAATGTTTAATACACAGCAATAAAATGGATTAAAAAATATTAGGATAAAATAAATCATAGATTTTTCTACTTCAGTGGGAGCATAATTACGTTTTTCAAAGATATAGTTTTCAGCTTTTTGTTTTTTACTTTCACTTACAGTTTAATTGTATCTATTTGCATTTATTGAATAGGGTGATTCAATTTCAGGGTTTGAAGATGTGTTTGTCACTTCGGATGTGAGATCATTCTTGCAAACAACCCATCAACAGCCTCAGGGAACGCCTAGACCGACAGGTGTCCGACTAAATCGGGTTAACGGCCGATGTGGACGCTCTGAGAAGCAAGAAACCCCTTGACTACTGGGTGTGCAGGATTAACCTGTGGCCAGAACTGGCACCATTTGCCATGGAACTCTTGGCTTGCCCCTCGACAAGTGTCCTGTCCAAAAAGGACGTTCAGCGCAACAAGGGGATCGTGACCGATAAGCGCACTCGCCTAGCTCACTACAGTGTGGACTACCTCACATTTCTAAAACTGAATAAGGCATGGATCTCGGAGGAATTCAACACCTGTGATGACCACGTTTAATTGAATTATAATTATAATTATTTAATTAAATTATAGATCCTGCACTTCTAATGGCAATCCCCAGCAAAAATGCATTTAATGGAGGATGCCTGCAGCGGACCACAAGTACCACAATAGACATCCTACACAGGGTAGAAAATGTGTGGATGTGATAAGCAATCAAACAAAATAACAATAACTTATACAAAGACAGGTGCACTCTGCGGTCTTACTAAACCCTCATACTGATGTAAAATTGAGAGATTAGCCAACATATCCTACTGTGGAGGACATGTCTGACCCGGAGCACCGCGCCAAGGTTTCTCAAGTAGCTTGGGACCTAACGCTTAACCTAACTGTGTCGTATGGGCAATACCAGGAGCCAGTGGGCAAATTACATGAGCGCAAGGTCTGACTCAGAGCAAACTCTCAGTTACCTCCAGCATGCAGCCATGCTTGCAATGGGAGGAGGGAGAGAGCTCTGAGCCACACGCAAGAATGGCTGATATAGCCCAGGCCTTGCATGTGCAACAGAATGTTGCCTGTATCTGGAAATAAAGGCACATTCAGACTAGGAGTTTTTACACCTCCAAACAGTTCTATATGTAAACTACAAATTGGCGTGGTGATGAAAAGCAGGAGGTGCTCAGCCCCATATGCAGTGGTGCATCTATACAGGGGGGGCAGATCCTGCACTTGTGGTCCGCTGCTAATGGCAATCCCCAGCAAAAATGCATACAATGGAGGATGCCCGCAGCGGACGACAAGTACCACAATAGACATCTTACACAGGATAGCAAATGTGTAGATGTGACAAACAATCAAACAAAATAACAATAACTTATACAAAGTCAGGTGCACTCTGTGGTCTTACTAAACCCTCATACTGATGTAAAATTGAGAGATTAGTAGAGTTGAGCGGACACCTGGATGTTTGGGTTTGACAGGTTCGACCGAACTTCACAAAAAAGTTCGGGTTCGGGACCCGAACTTGACCCCGAACCGGTACCCCATTGAAGTCAATGGGGACCCGAACTTTGAGCACTAAAATGGCTGTAAAAATGTCATGGAAAGGGCTACAGGGCTGCAAATGGCATCAAAATTTGGTTAAGAGCATGGCAAGTGCTCTGCAAACAAATGTGGATAGGGAAATGACTTTAAATAACATAGAATACATAAAAATAAAAAATAATAATCTTGATCTAGTAGGAGGTTGAGATGGCTGTGGATGTGGCGGTGTAGGTGGAAGCTGCGGTGGAGGAGGAGGAGGTAGCCTACACTGCTTTTTGGTTAAAATTTTTATTTAATTTTTTTAAATTAGGGTACACCCCAAAACATTGGGAAATATAACCTGTAATAACCCCCTCCAGTCATGCTAAACACATGTTCAGACAATACACTGGCTACAGGGCAGGCCAGCACCTCCAAGGCGTAAATGGCAAGCTCAGGCCATGTGCCCAATTTGGAGACCCAGAAGTTTAAGGGGGCAGACCCATCATTCAGTACGTGTAGGCGTGTGCACATATACTGATCCATGATGTCGCACGTCCCCGTGATGTCCACGATCCAATTGGATATCTTCTCTATCAACTTTCGATGTTCTTTTATGCGCCTACAATGGTGATCACGGGTGGCACCCACCAATGGAACAGATTATTTTTAAAAATTTCGGTCCCTGTCACCTATGCAGAGCAGGGGTTTATTCACGTCAAAAATTGTAAAATGTCAACCCAAGAATGTAACAGAAAAATGTGTGAAATTTATGAACCTATCTACTAGGTAGAGCAGGGGTCTATCACAGCCAAAAATTGTTTAATGTCACCCGAAAATGTAAAATAAAAATTAGTGAAATTTATTAAGCTGTCAACTAGGTAGGGCAGGGGTATATCACAGCCAAAAATTGGTTAATTTCACCCAAAAATGTAACAGACAAATTTGTGATTTTTTTTAACCTGTCTACTAGGTATAGCAGTGGTATAACACACCCAAAAATTGCTGAATTTCCCCTGAAAATGTAACAGACAAATTAGTGAATTTTTTTTACCTGTTTACTAGGTATAGCAGTGGTATATCACACCCAAATATTTGTGAATTTCACCCGAAAATGTAACAGACAATTTGGTGAATTTTTTTTGCCTGTCTACTAGGTATAGCAGTGGTAAATCACACCCAAAAATTGCTGAATTTCACCTAAAAATGTAACAGACAAATTAGTAAATTTTATTTACCTGTCTACTAGGTATAGCAGTGGTATATCACACCCAAAAATTGGTGAATTTCACCTGAAAATGTAACAAACAAATTTGTGATTTTTTTAACCTGTCTAATAGATATTGCAGTGGTATATCACACCCAAAAATTGCTGAATTTCACCTGAAAAAGTAACAGACAAATTAGTGAATTTTTTTAACCGGTCTAATAGATATAGCAGTGGTATATCACACCCAAAAATTGATGAATTTCACCCAAAAATGTAATAGACAAATTTGTGGATTTTTTTATCCTCGCTAATAGCTATAGCAGTGGTATATCAAAACCAAAAATTGGTGAATTTCACCTGAAAATGTAACAGACAAATTTGTAATTTTTTTTAACCAGTATACTAGTTATAGCAGTGGTATATCACAGCCAAAAACTAGTGAATTTCACCCAGAAATATAACAGACCAATTAGTGAAATTACATAAAATAAGATAAAATAGGTACAAATAAAAAAAAAATCAACTTGATTTGTGAGGTGGAGGTCCATATGGAGTAGGAGTTTGAGGAGGCGGTGGACGTAGCGGTGTAGGAGGAGGACGAGGTAGCCAACACAGGTTTTTGGTTTTCATTTTATTTTTTTAAATTAGGGTACACTCTAAAAGAGTGTGAAATATCCAAAATACAACAAGGAGCAATTGCGTTGTAGTATAACAATGGCTGGGTAAGGCAGGTATAAATGTCTATTCTGCACAAGGTACGGACAAGTCCTGTGGGATCCATGCCTGGTTCATTTTAATGAATGTGAGCTTGTCCACATTGGCTGTGGACAGGCGGCTGCGCTTGTCTGTGATAACGCCCCCTGCCGTGCTAAACACATGTTCAGATAATACACTGGCTGCAGGGCAGGCCAGCACCTCCAAGGTGTAAAGGGCAAGCTCAGGCCATGTGCCCAATTTAGAGACCCAGAAGTTGAAGGGGGCAGACCTGTCATTCAGTACGTGTAGGCGTGTGCACACATACTGCTCCACCATATTGGTGAAATGCTGCCTCCTGCTAAGACTTTCCATATCAGCTGGTGGTGCTGGTTGTTGTGGCGTGCTGACAAAGCTTTTCCACATTTCGGCCATGGTAACCCTGCCTTGTGAGGAGCAGGCGGAGCCCCATCTGCGTTGGCGACCTCTTGCTCTGCCTTCGCCTTGTGCTTCCACTGTGCCCCCGCTTTCAGGTGGGAATGCCACTAGCAGCGCGTCTACCAGCATACGCTTGTACTCACACATCTTACGATCACGCTCCAGTGACGGAATTAAGTATTGTACGTTGTCCTTGTACAGCAGCTTGGCCACCCAGTAATCAGCAGAAGTTAGAATGTGGGCAACTCGGCGGTCATTGCGGAGACACTGCAGCATGTAATCGCCCATGTGTGCCAGGCTGCCCAGAGGCAACGAAAAGCTGTCCTCTGTGGAAGGTGTATCGTCTGTGTCCTCTCTATCCCCCAAGCGAAGCACCATTGATGGCCATGAGCTTGTCTGGGTGCCACCCTGCTGTGAACAAGGTTACTCCTCCTCCATCTCCTCCTCCTCATCCTCCACCTCATCATCCTCCAGAACTGTGCCCTGGCTGGACAATTGTGTACCTGGCGTTTGTGGGTGCAGCAACCCACCCTTGAAGCCACTTGTGAATGACTGGCTGGAAACCCTATGAAATGATTCCTCTTCCTCCTCCTCCTCCTGTGCCACAACCTCTTCCATCATCACCAGCAGAGTTTTTTCAAGTAGGTATAGAAGTGGGATAGTAACAGTGAGAACGGCGTTATCGGCACTGGCTATGTTGGTGGAGTACTCGCAACAGCGCAAGAAGGAACACAGGTCTCGCATGGAGGCCCAGTCATTGGTGGTGAAGTGGTGCTGTTCCGCAGAGCGACTCACCCATGTGTGCTGCAGCTGAAACTCCACTATCGCCTGCTGCTGCTCGCACAGTCTGGCCAGCATGTGCAAGGTGGAATTCCACCTTGTCGGCACGTCGCATAAGACGCGGTGAGCGGGAAGGCTGAAGTTACGCTGCAGCACTGACAGGCGAGCCGAGCATGGTGAGAATGCCGAAAGCGCCCACAGACAGCCCACAAACTGCCTGCTGTCGTTTACCCCTGGCTGTGCTGAAGATGGTGGTGAAGATGTTACGCTGACCGGATGAGGAGCCGGTAGAGGATGAGGAAGCGGAGTAGGAGGAGGAAGCAACAAGAGGCAAACTGGAGCGCCCTGCAATCCTCGGTGGTGGAAGAACATGAGGCAAACTGCTATCCGCCTCAGGTCCAGCCGCCACTGCATTTACCCAGTGTGCTGTTATGGAGATATAACGTCCCTGACCGTGCTTACTGGTCCACGTATCCGTAGTGAGGTGCACCTTGCCACATATGGTGTTGCGCAGTGCACACCTGATTTTGTCCCCCACTTGGTTGTGCAGGGAAGGGATGTCTCGCCTGGAAAAGTAATGGCGGCTGGGCACGACGTACTGTGGGAGAGCCACCGCAATAAGGCTTTTAAAACTCTCTGTCTCCACCAGACTGAATGACAGCATTTCAAAGGCCAGTAATTTATAAATGCTGGCATTCAGGGCCAGGGATCGCGGGTGGGTAGGGGGGTACTTCGTCTTCTACTCCAGTGTTTGGGAGATGGAGAGCTGACCGCTTCTGTGGGACATTGTGGAGATGCTTGGTGACCCACATGGGGGTGTTGCTGGCAGATCCTCTGTTTGCGGGATGGCAGGTGGCACTGTCACTCCAGAGGTGGATGAAGAGGCCGAGACTGCAGCAGAAGAGGAAGCAGGAGGAGCCAGAGACCTTTATTGGTTTTTGAGGTGTCTACTCTACTGCAGCTCGTGCTTTGCACTTAAATGCCTGGTCATGCAGGTTGTGCTAGAGGTTGAGAATGTTTATGGCTCGCTTCAGGCTCTGATTGCCCAGCGTGCAAACCACTCATGTCATGTCGTCAGCACATTGGCTGAAGAACTGCCACGCCAGGGAACTCCTTGGAGCTGGCTTTGGTGTGCTAGGTCGCTTGCTGCGGTGGGCAGTAGCAGCCGTACTGTCTAGGGGATGGCCTCTCCGCTTTTGCACCCTGCTCCCTCTTCTGCTGTGCTGGTGGCTCTGTGCGACCACCGCCTCTTCCTCTGAACTACACAGGTCACTTGCATGACCTTGATTCCATGTGGGGTCGAGGACCTCATGGTCCTCCACACCATCTTCCACCCAGTCTTCACACCTGCCCTCCTTGTCAGTCTGCAAACTTTCGAAAGCCCCAGCAGTTGGCACCTGTGTTTCGACATCATACGAGACATGCTGCGATGGTCCTCCCATGTACTCATCTTGAAACATAAGTGGTTGGGCATCGGTGCACTCAATCTCTTCCACTTCTGGGGCAGGGATAGGTGGATGGCCCTGGGAATCACTGCTAACAGAGTCATCAAAAAGCAGAAGAGACTGCTGCATGACTTGGGGCTCAGACTGCTTGGCTGATTTGCAAGGAGGTGAGGTGAAAGACTGATGGACATCGTCTGCAGGTGCCAACTCTGATCTTTCAGCAGGAGACTGGGGGGGGAGAATGCGAAGGAACTGGAGACACTCTCAGCCACCCAATCTACTATCGCCTGTACTTGTTCTGGCCTCACAATTCGTAGAGCCGCATTAGGCCCGACCAAATACCGCTGCAGGTTCTGTCGCCTACTCGCACCTGAGGATGGTGTTTCACTTGTGCATGTAGCTGGCACAGATCGACCACATCCTTTCCCTGCAACAGGAGCTCCACCAGCAGCACCACGACCTGATCCACGTCCCTCATTTGATGCTCTCCTCATATTTCTCAAATATAGGATCTTGCCCTAAATGATAGCAGAATAGAACCACAGTATCTAAAGGGTGTATCTCACAAGAACATATGTAGCAAAGTCTGCAAAATTACGTTTTTTGACCAAAATGGGTGTTTGTTTAATAACAGAATATGACAGCAGTATATAACCCTTGAATTTCACACGTGCAGATGCAGCAAGGGCTGTAAAATTGTGTATTTTGCCCAAAAAGGGTGTTTCATTAATAGAAGAATGGAACCACAGTATCTAAAGTGTGTATCTCACACCTACAGATCAAGACTAGGCCGCAATTAAAGCTTTTTGCCCAAAATGGGTGTTTTATTAATACTAGAATAGAACCACAGTATCTAAAGGGTGTATCTCACACGTACAGATCCAGACTAGGCCGCAATTAAAGTTTTTAGCCCAAAATGGGTGTTTTGCTAATAGCAGAATAGAACCACAGTATCTAAAGGGTGTATCTCACAATGACATATTGTCACCGCCAGTTCTGTGAGAAGGTCTGTTAGACGTTCTTCTCTACCTCTTGCATGAAGTTCTTTGTTTTGGTTTCACTTTGTCATCTCCTTTCCTTCTCCCAGCTGTCACCTATTTACACTAATTGTCTCCCTTTATATTCCCTCCCATACTGCCTCACTTTGCGGTTTATACTTCTTCCTGGATGAGTTGTTTACTGCTGGAGTGCTACTGCTGATTCCTCAGATAAGTCCTTTTCCTTTAATTGTGTTTTTTTGCTCGCTTGATTCTAGGTGACCCTAACTCTGTCCGTATTAATTGCAGGGAGCCGGTGGTCGTGTCCCCTCACTATTATAGGGTTTTCAGGTGTCACACAGTATAAGGTACGTGGGCATGCAATCGTCTACCATAAAGACCTTTGCATGGGCATAGCAGTCAGGGAGAGCTCTAGGGGTTTCATAGGGCTCACCCATATGCTCCTTAGTTTGTGATCAAGCCAGTCGGATGTTTATTTATAAGTTCCAGCTTTCTGCAACACCATCCGTGACATTATAAACCGCCTTAACCATCTTAAGCATGGATCCGGTTTCAGCCTTGATGGACCACATGCAAGGTCTTTCGCTGGAGGTAGCAGATCTCCGTAAAACTGTGTCTCAGTTTCAGGTGACCGGTTTTGCTGGCGTTCATGAAGTTTGTTCCGAGCCTAAGATCTCGCTTCCGGATACGTTCTCCGGGGGTAGTAAAAATTTTGTTCGCTTAAGAGAGGCTTGCAAACTCTATTTTTGCCTACTTCTCCATTCCTCTGGTGATGAGGAGCAGAGGGTGGGGATCATCATCTCGCTGCTCAGGGATAACACTCAGTCTTGGGCCTTTTCGCTGACGGTGGGGGCACGGCCCCTCCGATCGGTGAATGAATTTTTTGTAGCCCTGGGGCACATATATGATGACCCGGATCGTATTGCTCTGGCTGAATCTAAACTGCGTCTTTTATGCCAGGGCAAACAGTCCGCAGAGATATATTGTTCAGAATTTCGGAGATGGACAGCTGATACTGGTTGAAATGATGCTGCACGCCGAAGTCAATTTTGCCATGGTCTTTCAGAAAGATTGAAAGATGCATTTGCTTTTCATGAGATACCAGCCTCGTTAGAATGTCTTAGAGAGTGAGAGGAGACTGCTCCTTCCAGTCATATTCAGTCCAAGGACAGTGGGGCTGTCTCATTCAGTGCACAGGGGTCTCAGTCTCTCTCAATCCCCTCTGAGGAGGAGGCCATGCAGCTGGGTTTGCTTGCCTCTGATAGTAACGGATTCAGCTGTTAGAGGAGGGTTTGGTTCTGTTGTTGGGGTATAAATCATTTGGCTAATGTTTGCCCCTCTAGGAGATTCATGGAGTTTTCTGAGGGTAATAAAAGAAAAACAAAAAGAAAAAAACCCTCTAAAAACTTTTCATTTGCTACTATTGGCAAGGTTGATGCAGAAATTGAAGGTTTGCCGTTTACTTGTAGTTCCCGTTTTCTCCTACCTGCCAGGGTGGCGCTAGACAGCAAGAACATTGTTTGTGAGATTTTTGTAGATAGTGGAGCAGCTGTCAATCTCATTGATAATCAATTTGCATTAACGCATGGTTTCCAGGTATGCACTTTGGAAAAGGATATACCTGTTTTTGCTATCGATTCCGCTCCACTTTCTCAAAGATCGTTAAAGGGCATAGTTCACAATATCCGTTTGACTGTGGGTGACGCTCATGTTGAGGAAATGTCATGTTTCGTCTTAAGCGGATTACCTACTCCTCTAGTGTTGGGGCTACCCTGGCTCACTAAACATAACCCCACCATTGATTGGCAAGCAAGGCAAATAAATGGTTGGAGTGAGTTTTGCAGAGAGAATTGCCTCACGGCGTCTCTTTCAGAGGTTTCTACCAAGACTGTGCCATCTTTTCTCTCTGAATTTTCGGATGTGTTTTCCGAGAGTGGTGTCCAGGAGTTGCCCCCGCACCGGGAGTACGACTGCCCTATTAATCTCATCCCAGGTGCCAAACTGCCAAAATCACATTTATACAATCTCTCCCAACCTGAAAGAGTCGCTATGCGTACTTATATCTCTGAGAGCCTGAGAAAGGGACACATCTGACCCTCGAAGTCACCTGTTGCCGCTGTTTTTTTTTTGTTAAGAAAAAAGATGGTTCTTTAAGACCTTGTCTGGATTTCAGGGAGCTGAACCGTATCACGATTCGTGACCCATATCCGCTTCCTCTGATCCCGGACCTGTTTAACCAGATTGTTGGGGCTAAGGTTTTTCTAAGTTGGATTTAAGAGGGGCATATAACCTGGTCAGGGTCAGGGAAGGGGACGAATGGAAGACGGCCTTCAATATCCCTGAGGGTCATTTCGAGAATTTGGCTAATGCCCTATGGTTTGATGAATGCTCCGGCCGTCTTCCAGCATTTTGTGAACAGCATTTTTTATCATTTAATGGGGAAATTTGTACTGGTGTATCTAGATGACATTTAGATTTTTTCTCCTGATTTCAAGACTCATCGAGACCACCTACTTCAGGTCTTGCTCATTCTGCAGGAGAATAAATTGTACGCTAAACTGGAAAAATGTGTTTGCGGTTCAGGAGATTCAATTTCTTGATTTTCTTCTCTCCGTTTCTGGTTTTCGCATGGACCCTGAGAAGGTCAGCGCTGTGCTTGATTGGGAGCTTCCTGAGAATCAAAAGGCGCTGATATGGTTTTTGGGTTTTGCCAATTATTACAGAAAGTTTATTTTGAATTATTCCTCTGTTGTTAAGCAACTCACTGATATGACTAAAAAGGGGGTAGATTTTTCTTTGTGGTCGGTAGATGCGCTTAAAGCCTTTTCTACTATCAAAGAGAGTTTTGCTTCCGCTCCCATTTTGGTACAACCTGATTTCTCTCTACCGTTTATTGTTGAGGTGGACGTTTCTGAGGTGGGTGTGGGTGCGGTCTTATCTCAGGGTCCCTCTCCTGCCAAATGGCGACCGTGTGCCTTTTTCTCAAGGAAACTCTCCTCTGCAGAGTGAAATTACGATGTGGGAGATAGGGAGTTGTTGACCATCAAATTAGCTTTTGAGGAATGGCGCCATTGGTTAGAGGGAGCCAGACACCCTATTACCGTGTTTACAGACCATAAGAATCTGGCCTACTTGGAATCAGCCAAGCGTCTGAACCCGAGACAGGCCAGATGGTCTTTGTTCTTTTCTAGGTTTAATTTTGTTGTTTACGTTCCGCCCTGGGGTTAAAAATGTGAAGGCTGATGCCCTGTCACGTTGTTTTCCGGGAGGGGGGAACTTTGAAGACCCGGGTCCCACTTTGAATGAAGGGGTGGTTGTCTCTGCTCTTTATCCTGATTTGGAGGTAGAGGTTCTCGCTGCCCAGGCAGAGGCTCCTGATCTTTGTCCCCCTGGAAGGTTGTTTGTGCCTCTCGCTTTACGACACAAGGTTTTTAAGGAGCACCACGATACTGTCCTTGCTGGGCACCCGGGGAGTAGAGCCACAGTGGATCTCATTGCTCGGAGATTCTGGTGGCTGGCTCTTTGTAAGACGGTTGAGGGTTTTGTGGCAGCCTGCGAGACCTGGGCTCGTGCCAAGGTCCCTCATTCACGGCCATCGGGTTCTCTCCTCCCGTTACCCATTCCTTCCCATCCTTGGACGCATCTGTCCATGGACTTTATTACGGACCTGCCTCGTTCCTCAGGGAAGACTGTGATTCTGGCAGTAGTGGACGTTTTAGCAAAATGGCGCATTTCATTTCCTTTCCTGGGTTACCCAATGCTAAGATGCTGGCGCAAGACTTTGTTGATCACATTGTTAAATTGCATGGCATTCCTTCAGACATCGTTTCTGATAGGGGCACGCAATTTGTTTCCAGATTCTGGAAGGCCTTCTGTTCTCGCTTGGGGGTTCGGTTGTCGTTCTCTTCTGCTTTTCACCCGCAGTCGAATGGTCAGGCCGAACGCGTCAATCAGAATCTGGAGACATATCTGCGCTGTTTTGTGGCGGAGAATCAGGAGGATTGGTGTGCTTTTTTGTCCCTTGCTGAGTTTGCTTTAAATAACCGTTGCCAGGAGTCCTCTGATAAGTCACCATTTTTTGGTGCATATGGGTTTCATCCGCAGTTTGGGACATTCTCTGGAGAGGGGTCTTCTGGTTTACCTGATGAGGAGAGATTTTCCTCGTCTTTGTCATTTATTTGGCAAAAGATTCAGGGTAATCTGAAGAGGATGAGTGAGAGATATAAGCGTGTGGCGGATAAGAGACGTGTGCCTGGTCCGGACCTGAATGTGGGTGATCTGGTGTGGTTGTCTACAAAGAATATCAAACTGAAGGTTCCCTCCTAGAAGTTGGGTCCTAAGTTTATTGGGCCTTACAAGATCTTGTCCGTCATCAATCCCGTTGCCTTCCGTCTTGATCTTCCTCAGACTTGGAAGATCCATAATGTTTTTCACAGGTCCCTATTAAAACCTTAAGTCCAACCCACTGTACCCTCCTCTTTGCCTCCTCCTCCGATTGTTGTTGATGGTAATCTTGAATTTCAGTTCTCTAGGATTGTGGATTCTCGCACTAACCACGGTTCTCTCCAGTACCTCGTTCATTGGGAGGGTTATGGTCCTGAGGACAGAATGTGGGTCCCAGTGGTGGACATTAAGGCCACTCGTCTCATCAGGGCTTTCCATAGGTCTCATCCTGAGAAGGTGGGCTCTGAGTGTCCAGAGTCCACCCGTAGAGGGAGAGGTACTGTCACCGCCAGTTCTGTGAGAAGGTCTGTTAGACGTTCTTCTCTACCTCTTGCATGAGGTTCTTTGTTTTGGTTTCACTTTGTCATCTCCTTTCCTTCTCCCAGCTGTCACCTATTTACACTAATTGTCTCCCTTTATATTCCCTCCCATACTGCCTCACTTTGCGGTTTATACTTCTTCCTGGATGAGTTGTTCACTGCTGGAGTGCTACTGCTGATTCCTCAGATAAGTCCTTTTCCTTTAATTGTGTTTCCTTGCTGGCTTGATTCTAGGTGACCCTGACTCCGTCCGTATTAAGTGCAGGGAGCCGGTGGTCGTGTCCCCTCACTATTATAGGGTTTTCAAGCTACGTGGGCATGCAATCGTCTACCATAAAGACCTTCGCATGGGCATAGCAGTCAGGGAGAGCTCTAGGGGTTTTATAGGGCTCACCCATATGCTCCTTAGTTTGTGATCAAGCCAGTCGGATATTTATTTATAAGTTCCAGCTTTCTGCAACACCATCCGTGACACATATGTAGAAAAGTCTGCAAAATTAAGTTTTTTGGCCAAAATGGGTGTTTGTTTAATAACAGAATATGACAGCAGTATATAACCCTTGAATATCACACGTGCAGATGCAGCAAGGGCTGTAAAATTGTGCATTTTGCCAAAAAAGGATGTTTTATTAATGTCAGAATGGAACCACAGTATCTAAAGTGTTTATCTCACACGTACAGATCAAGACTAGGACGCAATTAAAGTTTTTGGCCCAAAATGGGTGTTTTGCTAATAGCAGAATAGAACCACAGTCAGGGGCGGACACAGACAGCAGAGGACCCCTGTGAAAAGTATGTACCTGCCCCCCCCCCCCCAAAAAAAAAACACCCATACAGATATAAATATATACGTGCAAAATAAAAATAAAAATCTTGATAATATGGGTCAATATGTTTTTATATTTTTTTCATACTAGGTCACGCCTCTAACTCCTCCCAAGGCCAGCACATAGTAGTAACGCCCACACTATGCCCCCTTCACAGCACTTATGTCCAGATATGTGCCCCTTCACAGTAGTTATATCCAGATATATGCCCCCCACAGTAGTTATGCCCAGATATGTGCCCCTCACAGTAGTTATACCAACTATGTGCCCCTTCACAGTAGCTATGCCAGATATGTGCCCCTCACAGTACTTATATCCAGATATATGCCCCCTCACAGTAGTTATGCCCAGATATGTGCCCCCTCACAGTAGTTATGCCCAGATATGTGCCCCTTCACAGTAGTTATGACCAGATATGTGCCCCCTTCACAGTACTTATATCTATATATGTGCCCCCCAGGGGTGGAAACAGAAAGCAAAGGGCCTGGGCCCCCCCTTCCCCTAGCCCCCCCACAACCACACATACAGAAATAAACATAGGCCATAGGCAAAGATTAATACATAGTGATGTGTGACAGCAGAAGGCACACCAGATTGTCAGCTCCTCCCGATCCTTCAGGGGGAGGAAGGGGCGATCAAGGGCATCAAAAATGGTGGAGACCGTTTAGATCCTGTGGTCCATATTAATGCCCCCTTAATGCCCTCACAGTATTTATTGCCCCTTTGTGCCAGCACACAGTAGTAATATACACATTGTGCCCTGTCACAGTAGTTATGCTAGATATGTGCCCCTCACAGTACTATGCCCTGATATGTGCCCCCTCACACAGACCCATTGAAATGAATGGGTCTGGATTCAGTCTGGATGATATGCATTTGCTGCACACATCGCATCCAGTAGGAAAATTCGCTATTAAAAGAGGATTTAATCTGACATTACACGTGGAGGGACACCGGTGCATGCAATTTGCCGATACCAGACAAAGCAACCATGCGACACTCAGCAAGTATCGTACGCGGACCCTTCTGATTTGATAATTGTTGGGTGTCAGAAATGTTTTTGCTCTCTCTCCGTGTCTGATGAGAAGAACCTGAGGGGGTCATTTATTATCCCGAAATACGCCTATATTTCAGGTGCAGTCGCCGCAATCTGTGACTTTGCCCCGCTCACGCCATGTCTAAATAAGTAGACATGGAAGGGGAGGGGCCGATAGGCCTCTCTCATTCACCATTTTCTATGCCTGGTTTAGGGGTAGAAAATTATCTACATCTAGAACTGGAACATCTAGAACATGTAGAACTGGCGGAGGATCCGCCAAGAGTTATGAAGAGGCCGGCGCCTCTCTATAACTTCGGCGGAAGCACCGCCAGATATAGGGGTTATTAAGATCGGGGTCTAAAACGCTGGTCTTAATAAATGACCCCCTGAGTGTCTGAGCAACACTTTTAACCAATTTACACGACACAAACCATATGCATTTTGTGATCTGCAAATTACGGATGACGTCCATGTGCCATCTACCTTTTTTTTGCAGACCCATTAACTAGCCTGCATGTTGGGGACCAGTATAGGACATGTCACATTTTCTATCCTTTGGGGAACAGACATAAGGATGCAGAAAGCAAATTACTTCTATATGCTTTCCATATCCGTATGTCCGTTCTTCACAAAACAGAAAATGTGACACGTCCTATACTTCTCTACAAAATGCAGACTGCAGACCCATTTAAGTCAATTGGTCTGCAAAAATATGTGGATCGCACATGAACCACATACATATCTTGCCGATCCACGGACCGCAAAATACATGAGTGTGGGCCAGAGCCAGTCACAGGAGGGCCAGAGGGGGACAGGGGTGATGGGTGGAGTAAAAAAAAATAACATACCAAGTGTCAAGTTCAGTGTCTGGCAGGGACAATGGGCACAGGGGCCACCTCCAGTCCTTACTCACTTTCTCCTGAGTTGCTGGTTTGCTCCCAGGCCTCACACATTAAGCACCAACTCTGAGGTGCTGAAAAGCTAGGAGAGGACCAGATGTGGGTGAAGCTACCGATGGGGCGACTGACACCATGAAGTGGCTCAGCACAGGCCTGGCTGAGCTCATTTCAAACTCTGTATGGCTGCCCCAGTGCCCCCCACACAGCAGGACTCGGCTGTAAGGAGGCAGGGCGATCACAGATACAGCTCAGGACGGGCTGCCCAGGCCCTGCTGCTCAGAGATGTGGACGGCACAGCACGTTCTCAGACTCAAGACATTGAGCCGCAGATTGCCAGGGGGGGCCCTTCTACATGCTGGATGGAGTTATGAATAGTGAAGCTGGGAGCGGGCGGCTTTCTGCTTCACCATTAGAATCAGCTGTCTGTGCGTCCTCCGCCCCTGACCACAGTATCTAAAGGGTGTATCTTTGTTTAATAATAGAATATGACAGCAGTATATAACCCTTGAATTTCACACGTGCAGATGCAGCAAGGGCTGTAAAATTGTGTATTTTGCCCAAAAAGGTCTTTTATTAATAGCAGAATAGAACCAGAGTATCTAAAGTGTGTATCTCACATGTACAGCTCAAGACTAGGCCGCAATTAAAGTTTTTGGCCCAAAATTGGTGTTTTGCTAATAGCAGAATAGAACCACAGTATCTAAAGGGTGTATCTCACACGTACAGATCCAGACTAGGCCGCAATTAAAGTTTTTGGCCCAAAATGGGTGTTTTGCTAATAGCAGAATAGAACCACAGTATCTAAAGGGTGTATCTCACAATGACATATGTAGCAAAGTCTGCAAAATTACGTTTTATGATCAAAATGGGTGTTTGTTCAATAACAGAATATGACAGCAGTATATAACCCTTGAATTTCACATGGGCAGATGCAGCAAGGGCTGTAAAATTGTGTATTCTGCCAAAAAAGGGTGTTTTATTAAAAGCAGAATGGAACCACAGTATCTAAAGTGTGTATCTCACACGTACAGATCAAGACTAGGACGCAATTCAAGTTTTTGGCCCAAAATGGGTGTTTTGCTAATAGCAGAATAGAACCACAGTATCTAAAGGGTGTATCTAACAATGACATATGCAGCAAAGGCTTAAGTTGCACCCTGACTAATCCTGCAAAGGCACCAGATGTAGGATATTGCCAAAAAAAGGGTGATTTCAGCCATTGGCCTCTCTTGGATGTGGCATCCCTTTCTCAAGCTCCCTCTCCGGCATCAAACCCTGATTCCCCGTGATCACCATGGTAGGCGCAGAAAAGAACATCAAAAGTTGATAAGGCAGACATCCAAATGGATCGTCGCCGTCACAGGGACGTGCAATAGCCCAGAGGTCATCTAGAGTCACCAATGCAGAAGCAGGCCATCGCCCCTAAGGTTTTAGATGGTCAGATCAGCAGGCCCTTGCTCCAAATGTTTTTAAGGGTCACCATCAATCATCATTTTTCAAGTATGTGTATGATGCCCTCCTTTATGTGTAACAAAGGGTATTTTGGAGTGCTGTTCCTTGTAATTTTTGGCAGACCTTTCACTTAGTGCATAGTCTTTATGAGTGTAGGAGTCCCACTACCTGAACAATTGTACCACAATGTGAATGAGGCCCTCCATTATGTGATATACAGGCTGTTTCGGAGTGCCTCTTGCTTGTAATTTTTTGCAGCACTTGCACTTTATATACAATTGAATATACAGGAGAGAATGTTTCCTAACAATTTTCCCTGAAAAATTTTTTTTTGGGGGGGGGGGGGGTTGTGCGTATTTTTGTCAGTCTGTAAAAGTGACATACAACTCGGACAACATGGTTTCCAGCAGCGACCTGGGAGTCCAAGATGCATCCAGACAACATCCCTATGGTGTTCACGATCCATTTCGGTGGTGTTTTTGTCACTTTCTGACCTTTTCCAATGGACCAGGCACCCTCCCCTCTTCAGAGCAGGGGGTGCCTGGTTGTCTCCCATTGACTTCCATTATACTCGGGGGCTCGGCCGAGCACACGAATATAGCAATGTGTTCGGGCCGAACATCCGAACACCCGAATACTTTGGTGCTAGTATACTGGCATATGCTAACAAATGATCCATATCTCAAAGGAATCATACCATCCAGACCACAAGTCACCTTCAGGAGAGCAAAAACGCTAAAAAACATACTGGCACCAAGTAAGCTAAAAAAGAAGGGGGTCACATCTTCAACCAGTCTGGGACATTTTCTAAATCACATTGGCAGTTACAAATGTAGTCACAATCTCTGCAAATGCTGTACCAGCACTTCAAACCACATGCGGAATTTCAAGAGCAACATAACAGGAGAATAATTCCCCATAAAAAGTTTTTTGAATTTCTCCTCTGCATATATCATTTATCTGCTTGAATGTGAATGTGGACTGCAATATGTGGGCCGTACCATCCAGTCCTTCAGGGAGCGAGTGAACAAACAACTACGGAACATCACCCGGGGATACCTCAAGCATAGTGTCTCCCGACATTTCCTTTCCGCCCACAACAAAGATCCTTTCCAATTAACCATCACACCCATGAATGCATTACTGAAAACTCCTCAGATTGATTCAGAACACTGCAAAAAAGGGAGATGTTCTACATTTTTTAATTACAGACCTTAGAACCATATGGATTGAATGAGAGCCTTGAAAGTAAGTGCTTTTGATACAGCTGAACCGGATCCAACATATTTTTTTGCCAGAGTGGCAAGGTGACATAGTGTGGAGATGGCAGCAACAGGAGAATATCACAGAGTGGCAAGGTGACATAGTGTGGAGATGGCAGTAGCAGCAGGAGGATACCACAGAGTGGCAAGTTGACATAGTGTGGAGATGGCAGCAGCAGAAGCATCAGGATAACACAGATTGGCAAGGTGACATAGTGTGGAGATGGCAGCAGCAGCAGGAGGATACCCCAGAGTGGCAAGATGACATATTGTGTATACACTCACCTAAAGAATTATTATGAACAACTGTTCTATTTCTCATTAATGCAATTATCTAGTCAACCAATCACATGGCAGTTGCTTCAATGCATTTAGGGGTCTGGTCCTGGTCAAGACAATCTCCTGAACTCCAAACTGAATGTCAGAATGGGAAAGAACGGTGATTTAAGCAATTTTGAGCATGGCATGGTTGTTGGTGCCAGACGGGCCGGTCTGAGTATTTCACAATCTGCTCAGTTACTGGGATTTTCACGCACAACCATTTCTTGGGTTTACAAAGAATGGTGTGAAAAGGGAAAAACATCCAGTATGCGGAAGTCCTGTGGGCAAAAATGCCTTGTCGATGCTAGAGGTCAGAGGAGAATGGGCCGAATGATTCAAGCTGATAGAAGAGCAACGTTGACTGAAATAACCTCTCGTTACAACCGAGATATGCAGGAAAGCATTTGTGAAGCCACAACACGCACAACCTTGAGGCGGATGGGCTACAACAGCAGAAGACCCCACCAGGTACCACTCATCTTCACTACAAATAGGAAAAAGAGGCTACAATTTGCACGAGCTCACCAAAATTGGGCTGTTGAAGACTGGAAAAATGTTGCCTGATCTGATGAGTCTCGATTTCTGTTGAGACATTCAAATGGTAGAGTCCGAATTTGGCGTAAACAGAATGAGAACATGTATCCATCCTCTGATGGCTACTTCCAGCAGGATAATGCACCATGTCACAAAGCTCGAATCATTTCAAATTGGTTTCTTGAACATGACAATGAGTTCACTGTACTAAAATGGCCCCCACAGTCACCAGATCTCAACCCAATAGAGCATCTTTGGGATGTGGTGGAACGGGAGCTTCGTGCCCTGGATGTGCATCCCTCAAATCTCCATCAACTGCAAGATGCTATCCTATCAATATGGGCCATCATTTCTAAAGAATGCTATCAGCACCTTGTTGAATCAATGCCACATAGAATTAAGGCAGTTCTGAAGGCAAAAGGGGGTCCAACACCGTATTAGTATGGTGTTCCTAATAATTCTTTAGGTGAGTGTATATGCATCCTTGCATTTTAAGATTAGAAATGCAAACAGCTAAATAAAATCACATAATGCAGAACTGTGGAGTTTTAATTTTATTTCAAGACACAGAGGCTCATATTGCATTACCTTTCTTTACTGTCCACCAATAGCAGCAAAGAATACAAACAGTAGGAAAAATGGTAACCCAGGTGATAGGCCACTCCCCCACCTCCCCATACAACTCCTCTTTCTCTGCTGCTACCAAGGCAGATAAGTATTGCTCCGTTTTACTGCAATTTATCATGCTTATATGTTTCTGCTAGCTATGGCTCAAGTCAATTCCTGTCACGGGTGTGTGTGAGCAACGATAGTAATTCACAGTACAGAGCAACTGACTGGACCCAGAACTAGGGAGGATAAAGGGTGACCCCTGTCCGACCCTCAACGCTTTCCCTATTCTGCTAAAGCACATGCCCGGATCCAAAAGGCGGAACGAGGCATGCCCACGTGCCTAAGACTAATGACCACTGTAACCCCTACAATAGTGGAAGGGGCACGGCCACCAGTGCCCTACTCAGTATATGGAGGGAACCGTGGCCACCTCAGATCCAGTCAGAAAACAAACAGGAATACAACAATGTCTGCAGACTTAGCTGAAGGTGTTGTAGCCGCAGAGAAGACTGATCCAAGGACAGGCTGGCAAAATCCGGAGTGCTAGCTGCAGCAGAACACAGGTCCAGTGGACTGATAGCTACAAGTGAAGAAACCAAAGCAAGAGCCACAACTGAAGTGAGAACTATAATCCACATCCTATCATAGGAGGAGGGGTGATATAAAGAGAGGGAAATCAAACACATGAAGGACAGCTGTGGTGAAAGAAACCAGAAGTAAACAGAGTAGTGAGAACACCTCCCAGCTCTACTAGTGACATCATCACAGGGGTGGAGAAACAGAGCTGTGAGAACGTCCCAAAGCTCTGGTAGTGACAGTACCCCCCCTCTACGGGTGGACTCCGGACACCCAGGACCCACCTTCTCAGGATGAGCCCTATGAAATGCCCTGATGAGGCGAGTGGCTTTAATGTCCGACACCGGAACCCACATCCTCTCCTCAGGACCATAACCCTTCCAATGAACTAGGTACTGAAGAGAACCGCGGACCATGCGAGAGTCCACAATTCTGGAAACCTCAAACTCCAGATTGCCTCCTCCTCCGATTTTGGTTGATGGCAAAGAGGAGGGTACCGTGGGCTGGACATATGGTTTTAAGAGAGATCTGTGAAATACATTATGTATCTTCCAAACCCGTGGAAGATCAAGACGGAAGGCAACAGGATTGATGACTGACAAGATTTTATAAGGCCCAATAAACTTGGGACCCAATTTCCAGGAGGGAACCTTCAACTTAATGTTTCTAGTAGACAACCACACCAGATCACCCACATTCAGGTCCGGACCAGGCACACGTCTCTTATCAGCCACACGCTTATACCTCTCACTCATCTTTTTAAGATTACTCTGAATCTTTTGCCAAATGGTAGACAAAGACGAGGAAAATCTCTCCTCCTCAGGTAAACCAGAAAGAGCCCCTCCCGAGAATGTACCAAACTGCGGATGGAACCCATATGCACCAAAGAATGGTGACTTATCAGAAGATTCCTGACGACGGTTGTTCAGAGCAAACTCAGCAAGAGGGAGAAATGAACACCAATCCTCCTGGTTCTCTGAAACAAAACAGCGCAAATATGTCTCCAGATTCTGATTGAGGCGCTCAGTCTGACCATTCGACTGCGGATGAAAAGCAGAAGAGAAGGACAGCCGAACCCCCAGGCGAGAACAGAAAGCCTTCCAGAACCTGGACACAAACTGCGTGCCTCTATCGGAAACAATATCAGAGGGAATGCCGTGCAATTTAACAATATGGTCGACAAAAGCTTGCGCCAACGTTTTAGCATTGGGTAAACCAGGGAAAGGTACGAAATGAGCCATCTTGCTAAAACGGTCCACCACCACCAGGATCACCGACTTCCCCGAGGAACGAGGAAGATCCGTGATAAAGTCCATGGACAGGTGTGTCCAAGGACGGGAAGGAATGGGTAACGGGAGAAGGGAACCTGAAGGCCGTGAACGAGGGACCTTAGCGCGAGCGCACGTCTCACAAGCAGCCACAAAACCCTCCACCGACTTACGAAGAGCCGGCCACCAAAATCTCCGAGCAATGAGATCCACCGTGGCTCTACTCCCGGGGTGACCAGCAAGAACCGTATCATGATGCTCCTTAAAGAGTTTGTGACGTAGCTCAGGAGGCACGAACAACTTCCCAGAAGGACAACAGGCAGGTGTCTCAGTCTGGGCAGCCTGGACCTCGGCCTCCAAATCGGAATATAGAGCAGAAACAACTACCCCCTCCGCCAAAATGGGACCCGGGTCCTCGGAGTTTCCTCCTCCCGGAAAACAGCGAGAGAGAGCATCAGCCTTCACATTTTTTATCCCAGGTCGGAATGTAACAACAAAATTGAATCTGGAGAAGAACAGAGACCATCTGGCCTGTCTCGGATTCATACGCCTGGCCGACTCCAAGTATGCCAGATTCTTATGGTCGGTAAAAACGGTGATAGGGTGCCTGGCCCCCTCCAACCAATGGCGCCATTCCTCGAAAGCCAACTTGATGGCCAACAACTCCCTATCTCCCACATCATAGTTTCTCTCTGCCGGGGAGAGTTTTTTAGAGAAAAAGGCACAGGGTCGCCACTTGGCAGGGGAAGGGCCCTGGGACAAAACCGCACCCACACCCACCTCGGAAGCATCCACCTCAACAATAAAAGGTAAGGAAACATCGGGATGCACCAAGACGGGAGCAGACGCAAAATTCTCTTTAATCTTAGAAAAGGCTGCAAGCGCCTCCTCCGACCAAGAGGAAAAATCCGCCCCCTTTTTTGTCATGTCAGTGAGGGGTTTGACAACAGAGGAATAATTCAAAATGAACTTTCTGTAATAGTTCGCAAAACCCAGAAAGCGCATCAATGCCTTCTGATTCTCAGGAAGCTCCCACTCAAGTACAGCACGGACCTTCTCGGGATCCATGCGAAAACCAGAAGCAGAGAGGAGAAAACCCAGAAATTGAATCTCCGATACCATAAAAAGACATTTCTCCAGCTTGGCGTACAATTTATTTTCCCGCAGAATCTGCAGAACCTGAAAAAGATGATCCTGATGGGTCTGAACATCAGGGGAAAAAATCAAAATATCATCAAGATATACCAATACGAATTTCCCCATTAAATGATAGAAAATACTATTAACAAAATGCTGAAAGACGGCCGGAGCATTCATCAGGCCGAAAGGCATAACGAGATTCTCGAAATGCCCGTCAGGGGTATTAAAGGCCGTTTTCCATTCATCCCCCTCTCTGACCCTGACCAGGTTGTACGCGCCTCTCAAATCCAATTTGGAAAACACCTTGGCCCCAACAATTTGATTGAAGAGGTCCGGGATCAGAGGAAGGGGATAGGGATCGCGAATCGTGATACGGTTCAGCTCCCTAAAATCTAGGCAAGGTCTCAGAGAGCCCTCTTTCTTTTTAACAAAAAAAAAACCCGCGGCCACAGGTGACTTTGAGGGACGAATATGCCCCTTTTCGAGACTCTCGGAGATGTAAGTTCGCATTGCGATTCTTTCCGGTTGTGAGAGATTGTAGAGGCGTGCTTTTGGCAGCTTGGCGCCGGGAATGAGGTTAATGGGACAGTCAAACTCCCGGTGAGGAGGTAGCTCCTGAACACCGCTCTCGGAAAACACGTCCGAGAAATCAGAGAGAAATGATGGCACCGTTTTAGTAGACACCTCTGCAAAAGTCGCTGTGAGACAATTCTCTCTACAAAAATCACTCCACTCATTTATTTGCCTTCCTTGCCAATCAATAGTGGGGTTATGTCTAGTGAGCCAGGGTAACCCCAAAACTAGAGGAGACGGCAATCCGTTAAGGACAAAACAAGATATATCCTCCACATGAGTGTCACCTACAGCTAGCCGGATATTGTGAACAATGCCATTCAGAGATCTCTGTGAGAGTGGAGCAGAGTCAATAGCAAAAACAGGTATATCTTTATCTAATGTGCAAACCTGAAAACCATGCATGGCTACAAATTGAGTGTCAATAAGATTGACGGCCGCTCCACTATCGACAAAAATCTCGCAAGAAATGACTTTGCTCTCTAGCGCCACCCTGGCAGACAGGAGAAAACGGGAACTGCAGGTCAGAGGAAAAGCATCAAATCCTACATCAACTTTGCCCAAAGTAGCAGATGAAGCAGAACTTGATGATTTACCTTTTGAGATTTTTCTCTTATTATCGCTCTTAGTACGGTTCAAGAATCTCCTAGACGGACAAACATTACCCAAATGACCTATGCCCCCACAACAAAAACAGACCATACTCTGAGGACTAAATCCTCTTTTATCAGGGGCAAGTCGAGCTAGCTGCATGGGCTCCTCCTTAGAGGGGAGCGAGACAGGATGAGGCCCCTGCACACTGAATGAGTCCGCACCACTGCCCCTAGACTGACAATGGCTGGACAGAGAGGTCTCGTTTCTTTCCCTTAGACGCCTGTCAAGGCGTACCGCCAATGACATGGCAGACTCTAAGGACGTTGGTCTCTCATGGAAAGCCAACGCATCTTTTAATCTCTCCGAGAGACCATGACAGAACTGACTCCGGAGTGCAGCATCATTCCAACCCGAATCAGCTGCCCATCTCCGAATTTCAGAACAATAAAGCTCCGCAGACCGTTTGTTCTGGCATAAAACACGTAGGTTAGATTCGGCCAGAGCAACACGATCCGGGTCATCATAAATCTGCCCCAGGGCCACAAAAAATCCCTCCACGGATCGAAGGGAGGGATCCCCTGATGGCAGCGAAAAAGCCCAAGTCTGAGCATTACCCCTGAGCAGGGAGATGACAATCCTCACCCTCTGCTCTTGATTACCAGAAGAGTGAGGACACAAGCAAAAATGGAGTTTGCATGCCTCTCTGAAACGAACAAAATTCTCACTGCCCCCGGAGAACAAATCCGGAAGTGAGACTTTTGGCTCGCAACAGACTCCATGAGCCGGAGCAGGGCCCAATGCTTGAAACTGGGTCATAGATTGACGGAGATCCGCTACTTCCAAAGAAAGACCCTGCATGCGGTCAACCAGGTCAGAAAGCGGATCCATGTCAAAAAAGGACGGTTTTGGTGGATTATAATGTCACGGGTGTGTGTGAGCAACGATAGTAATTCACAGTACAGAGCAACTGACTGGACCCAGAACTAGGGAGGATAAAGGGTGACCCCTGTCCGACCCTCAACGCTTTCCCTATTCTGCTAAAGCACATGCCCGGATCCAAAAGGCGGAACGAGGCATGCCCACGTGCCTAAGACTAATGACCACTGTAACCCCTACAATAGTGGAAGGGGCACGGCCACCAGTGCCCTACTCAGTATATGGAGGGAACCGTGGTCACCTCAGATCCAGTCAGAAAACAAACAGGAATACAACAATGTCTGCAGACTTAGCTGAAGGTGTTGTAGCCGCAGAGAAGACGGATCCAAGGACAGGCTGGCAAAATCCGGAGTGCTAGCTGCAGCAGAACACAAGTCCAGTGGACTGATAGCTACAAGTGAAGAAACCAAAGCAAGAGCCACAACTGAAGTGAGAACTATAATCCACATCCTATCATAGGAGGAGGGGTGATATAAAGAGAGGGAAATCAAACACATGAAGGACAGCTGTGGTGAAAGAAACCAGAAGTAAACAGAGTAGTGAGAACACCTCCCAGCTCTAGTAGTGACATCATCACAGGGGTGGAGAAACAGAGCTGTGAGAACGTCCCAAAGCTCTGGTAGTGACAATTCCATAGCTTGTGCAGCCATTACTAGTGAATTCTGGTGTGTGGGAGACTGGGGTTCTTCTCTGTGTCCTCCCTCAGGTTTCTCCTCCTGTAATTTAGGTCTTATATCAGGTTTTATTCACCAGGTGCCCAGACCCCTTGCCCTTATCTGGACACTTTCCTGCTATCCTTTATTCACTCACTCTTCCCCGGTCCGCCCTCCCTTGCATCCGGCGTTCTCCTCTGTATTCTCTATAGTGCCGCAAATCTCACGAGATTTCGGTGGCCATCTTAGTTTTTTCCATTGGCAGTTCTTCAGTCCTCTGGTTACCTTTGTAACTCCGGTCTGAACCCTGGTGACCTCCCTCTCACTTTCCTTCTATTAGGTGGCTAGTCTGGGGTGTCTTACTCCCACTAGCCATTTCTCCTAGCCCTGCTACTATATTCAGCGGTCTGTGTATTTATAAACTAGGCTGCAGGATTCCCTGTTATGTACAACTCTAAAACCAAGTTGATGCGCCCTGCCATGGTTTGGTTGCGCAGTCGAGGAGTCCGTCTAATAATCTATCTGGACGACATCCTCCTCATGGCACAAGATCGCTTGATCCTCTTAACACACCTTCAGTGGGCTATGGATCTCCTCTCTCGACTGGGTTTCCTCCTCAATTTGGAGAAATCCTGTCTGTCCCCCTCCCGACGCATGGAATTTCTCGGTTTCACTGTGGACTCGGAAGCAGAATCTCTCAGCCTTCCTCCGGCCAAGATACGTTCCATCCGCAAAGAGCTATGTCGCGCCTTGACGCGGCCACAACTATCATCTCGTCACCTAGCCAGAATGATCGGCCCACTATTCTCCTCGATCCAATCGGTGTATCCAGCCACTCTCCATTACCGTGCCCTCCAACGTCTGAAAATTGCACATCTTCGCAAGGGGGCTTCATATGCGGACATGATATCACTAGATGCGGAAACCCGGGACGAACTGACTTGGTGGATCCACAATCTGTCCGCTTGGAATGGCAAGGCCATCTTTGGTTCCCAACCAGAACTTACGGTAGATTCGGACGTAAGACTCCATGATTGGGGGGCCCACTGCAACGGAGTAACTACAGGGGGACACTGGTCGGAGGATGAATCCCGTCTCCACATCAATGCCCTGGAACTGTTTGATGGCAAAGAACCAAGAATCTAGTCATCCAGGCGTATTACTTTCCAGGTCTCCACAACACCCAGGCGGATTGGAGCTTACGTTATCTTTCAGACAGCAGTGATTGGAGGTTGAATGTAGAGATGTTCTCTACTATCTCGTCCCTTTGGGGACCTTTTGTCATCGACCTATTCGCTTCTCGGCTCAATACCCAACTACCCCAATTTTACAGCTGGTACCTAGATACAGCCGCGGAAGCAGTGGATGCATTTCTACAAGATTGGACCGGTTTGCTCCTTTATGCATTTCCCCCGTTTGCACTGATCCCTCGGGTTCTTCTCCAGGTTCGGCGCCAGATGGCCAAATTGGTCCTACTAGCCCCATTCTGGGGGTCCCAATCGTGGTTTCCCCAGATCCTGGAACTGGCAATCGATGTTCCCAGACTTCTGCCAGCCCACCAGGATCTTCTGCTGGACCCGTTAGACCAACGACACCCCCTCCTCCTGGACAGCTCATTGCTTCTACTAGCTTGGAGGATTTCGGGAACCCCTGGGAGTTTCGGGCTCAACTCGACGCCTCCTGGCGGATGCATGGGCCCCCGGCACTAGACATTCATATAGGGCTGCCTGGAGGGCTTGGTCTGTTTGGTGCCTGGCTCGGGACTTGGATCCCGTTTCGGCACCTGTGACAGCAATTCTACAGTTCCTTACTTCCATATTTGAGGTTGGCCGGGCTTACCGCACAATTGACCTGCACAGATCAGCCATTTCTTCGGCTCACCAGGGGTTCGAGGGTTGCCCAGCGGGACAACACCCCTTGGTGTGCCACTTACTTAAAGGGTCTCGCCTTTCGTGTCCCCCCAGACCTTGGTACTCGGCTACTCGGGACGTTTCTTGCGTCCTATCGCTGTTTTCATCCTGGCTTCCTAATGCGGACCTCACCCTGCGACAGCTTTCGGCCAAATTAGTTTCCCTGTTTTGCCTCATCTCCTGCAAGAGGGTTTCAGATGTTCAGGCCTTAGACTATGATGCGAGGTCTTTCACTCCGGAAGGAGTGACCTTCAATTTCTCCAGACGCACTAAAACAGCTATTCGCTCGGTCTCGTATACTGGTTTTCCAGCTTCGCTGGCTTTATGCCCTGTTTCCTGTTTAAAGGAATATGAACTACTGACGAAGGCCCATCGTTCAGCTTCGCCCGCTAGCTTTTTCTCTCGTTTCGTCAGCCTTTCGCCCCTGGTATCCAGCGCTACCTTGACTCATTGGGTTAAATGGATCATGTGACTGGCCGAAGTGGATATTTCCATCTTTAGCGCTCACTGCAAACGAGGGGCTTCAGCAACGTCCATGGTGGCTTCAGGAGCGCGTTTGGAAGACCTTATGAAAGCGGCGGATTGGTCACGCGAATCCACCTTCAGAAAATGTTGCTTTCGGCCTTTCCCAAATGTTTTCTCTTCTGTTATTGATCAGCTTTAAACTTGCAATATGAGCCTCCATGTTTTGAAATAAAATTGCACGATTTTGCTAATTTATGCTGTAAAGTCATGATTTTATGAAAGACACGGAGGGGAATATTGCCCCACCTTGTTAAAGTTTTTTCTTCCCTCCCTGGGGTCTTAGTGTCTGTGCTATATATTGTATTATTGTTTTACTCTGCTTGTTGAACCTATTAATCGTGACACTATCACTGTTATGGTTCAGCGGCCGCAATGGATTAGTACGGCTTTTATGTTGGGACTCCTGTTTTTTATATCTTCTCAGTTTGAGTCGATGCTACTTTGGATATACAGACCTCATTTCCTGCTAGGACTTCGCCACGTTGACTGAAGATCTATGGAAGCAATTGCAATGAAATTCCTGTTGTTGATTAGTCATCGCTGTTGATGGTTCGACCATTGTTCTGAGTTTTGTTGGTTCCGGTTCGCTGGTTCGGTGTCTCATCGCCAAAGAAAGAGGAATTGTATGGGGAGGTGTTGCTATTATACCAGGTCTGGGTGGGGGAGTGGCCTATCACCTGGGTTACCATTTTTCCTACTGTTTCTATTCTTTGCTGCTATTGGTGGACAGTAAAGAAAGGTAATGCAATACTCGCCTCCGTGTCTTTCATAAAATCATGACTTTACGTCATAAATTAGCAAAATCATGCAATTCTGAGTTACAGAGCAAGACTGATTGAAGGTAAGCGATATAAGCAAACCATATTTTCTTTCCTTTTTCTATGTAAAGGAATTTATCTTAATTTTAACAGTTTTTTTTATTTATCTAAAATTTTTCTTATGCTTCACACATGTGTAGTATAACCTGTATAGACTAGGGGGTTGAATATAAACTCGTATCTGAAATACAGTAATGCTTAGCTCAGGTTAATTATTGAAGAGCAAATTAGTACTGAATTAGTATACTTAACAATTGATGCCCATTAGGGTTGTGCAAACTAGAACTGTAAAGTTGTAGTGGAGATGAGTGGTACCCGGTGGGGTCTTCTGCTGTTGTAGCCTATCCGCCTCAAGGTTGTGCGTGTTGTGGCTTCACAAATGCTTTGCTGCATACCTCGGTTGTAACGAGTGGTTATTTCAGTCAACGTTGCTTTTCTATCAGCTTGAATCAGTCGGCCCATTCTCCTCTGACCTCTAGCATCCACAAGGCATTTTTGCCCACAGGACTGCCGCATACTGGATGTTTTTCCCTTTTCACACAAATCTTTGTAAACCCTAGAAATGGTTGTGCGTGAAAATCCCAGTAACTGAGCAGATTGTGAAATACTCAGACCGGCCCGTCTGGCACCAACAACCATGCCATGCTCAAAATTGCTTAAATCACCGTTCTTTCCCATTCTGACATTCAGTTTGGAGTTCAGGAGATTGTCTTGACCAGGACCACTCCCCTAAATGCATTGAAGCAACTGCCATGTGATTGGTTGACTAGATAATTGCATTAATGAGAAATAGAACAGGTGTTCCTAATAGAGTTGAGCGAACACCTGGATGTTCGGGTTCGAGAAGTTCGGCCGAACTTCCCGGAAATGTTCGGGTTCGGGATCAGAACCTGAACCGAACTTCGTCCCGAACCCGAACCCCATTGAAGTCAATGGGGACCCGAACTTTTGGGCACTAAAAAGGATGTAAAACAGCCCAGGAAAGAGCTAGAGGGCTGCAAAAGGCAGCAACATGTAGGTAAATCCCCTGCAAACAAATGTGGATAGGGAAATGAATTAAAATAAAAATAAAAAAAATAAAAATGACCCAATATCAATTGGACAGAGGTCACATAGCAGAGAATCTGGCTTCACGTCAGCAGAGAATCAGTCTCTTCATGCCATAGCAAAGAATCTGGCTTCATGTCAGCAGAGAATCAGTCTCCTTATGCCATAGCAGAGAATCTGGCTTCATGTCACCCACCACTGGAAGAGGCCACTGTCACATATTTAGGCCCCGGCACCCAGACAGAGGAGAGCGGTCCCGTAACAGAGAATCTGGCCTTATGTCAGCGCAGAATCTGTCTTCATGTCATAGCAGAGAATCAGGCTTCACGTCACCCACCACTGGAAGAGGCCACTGTCACACATTTAGGCCCAGGCACCAAGGCAGAGGAGAGAGGTCCCGTAACAGAGAATCTGGCCTTATGTCAGCACAGAATCTGTCTTCATGTCATAGCAGAGAATCAGGCTTCACGTCACCCACCACTGGAACAGGCCACTGTCACACATTTAGGCCCAGGCACCCAGGCAGAGGAGAGAGGTCGCGTAACAGAGAATCTGGCCTTATGTCAGCGCAGAATCTGTCTTCATGTCATAGCAGAGAATCAGGCTTCACGTCACCCACCACTGGAACAGGCCACTGTCACACATGTAGGCCCAGGCACCCAGGCAGAGGAGAGAGGTCCCGTAACAGAGAACCTGGCCTTATGTCAGCGCAGAATCTGTCTTCATGTCATAGCAGAGAATCAGGCTTCACGTCACCCACCACTGGAACAGGCCACTGTCACACATTTAGGCCCAGGCACCCAGGCAGAGAAGAGAGGTCCCGTAACAGAGAATCTGGCCTTATGTCAGCGCAGAATCTGTCTTCATGTCATAGCAGAGAATCAGGCTTCACGTCACCCACCACTGGAACAGGCCACTGTCACATATTTAGGCCCAGGCACCCAGGCAGAGGAGAGAGGTCGCGTAACAGAGAATCTGGCTTCATGTCAGCACAGAATAAGTCTTCATGTCATAGCAGAGAATCAGGCTTCACGTCACCCACCACTGGAACAGGCCACTGTCACACATTTAGACCCCGGCACCCAGACAGAGGAGAGGTTCATTCAACTTTGGGTTGCCCCGCAATATAATGGTAAAATGAAATTAAAAATAGTATTGAATGAGGAAGTGCCCTGGAGTAGAATAATATATTGTTAAGGGGAGGTAGTTAATATCTAATCTGCACAAGGGATGGACAGGTCCTGTGGGATCCATGCCTGGTTCATTTTTATGAACGTCAGCTTGTCCACATTGGCTGTAGACAGGCGGCTGCGTTTGTCTGTAATGACGCCCCCTGCCGTGCTGAATACACGTTCAGACAAAACGCTGGCCGCCGGGCAGGCCAGCACCTCCAAGGCATAAAAGGCTAGCTCTGGCCACGTGGACAATTTGGAGACCCAGAAGTTGAATGGGGCCGAACCATCAGTCAGTACGTGGAGGGGTGTGCACAGGTACTGTTCCACCATGCTAGTGAAATGTTGCCTCCTGCTAACACGTTCCGTATCAGGTGGTGGTGGAGTTAGCTGTGGCGTGTTGACAAAACTTTTTCACATCTCTGCCATGCTAACCCTGCCCTCAGAGGAGCTGGCCGTGACACAGCTGCGTTGGCGACCTCTTGCTCCTCCTCTGCCTTCGCCTTGGGCTTCCACTCGTTCCCCTGTGACATTTGGGAATGCTCTCAGTAGCGCGTCTACCAACGTGCGCTTGTACTCGCGCATCTTACTATCACGCTCCAGTGTAGGAAGTAAGGTGGGCACATTGTCTTTGTACCGGGGATCCAGCAGGGTGGCAACCCAGTAGTCTGCACACATTAAAATGTGGGCAACTCTGCTGTTGTTGCGCAGGCACTGCAGCATGTAGTCGCTCATGTGTGCCAGGCTGCCCAGAGGTAAGGACAAGCTGTCCTCTGTGGGAGGCGTATCGTCATCGTCCTGAGTTTCCCCCCAGCCACGCACCAGTGATGGGCCCGAGCTGCTTTGGGTGCCACCCCGCTGTGAACATGCTTCATCCTCATCCTCCTCCCCCTCCTCCTCATCCTCGTCCTCCTCGTCCTCCAGTAGTGGGCCCTGTCTGGCCACATTTGTACCTGGCCTCTGCTGTTGCAAAAAACCTCCCTCTGAGTCACTTCAAAGAGACTGGCCTGAAAGTGCTAAAAATGACCCCTCTTCCTCCTCTTCCTCCTGGGCCACCTCCTCTTCCATCATCGCCCAAAGTGTTTTCTCAAGGAGACATAAAAGTGGTATTGTAACGCTGATAACGGCGTCATCGCCACTGGCCATGTTGGTGGAGTACTCGAAACAACGCAACAGGGCACACAGGTCTCGCATGGAGGCCCAGTCATTGGTGGTGAAGTGTGTCTGATCCGCAGTGCGACTGACCCGTGCGTGCTGCAGCTGAAACTCCACAATGGCCTGCTGCTGCTCGCACAGTCTGTCCAGCATATGCAAGGTGGAGTTCCACCTGGTGGGCACGTCGCATATGAGGCGGTGAGCGGGAAGGCCGAAGTTACGCTGTAGCGCAGACAGGCGTGCAGCGGCAGGGTGTGAACGCCGGAAACGCGAACAGACGGCCCGCACTTTATGCAGCAGCTCTGACATGTCGGGGTAGTTGCGAATGAACTTCTGCACCACCAAATTCAGCACATGCGCCAGGCAAGGGATGTGCGTCAAACCGGCTAGTCCCAGAGCTGCAACGAGATTTCGCCTATTATCGCACACCACCAGGCCGGGCTTGAGGCTCACCTGCAGCAACCACTCGTCGGTCTGTTGTTCTATACCCCGCCACAACTCCTGTGCGGTGTGGGGCCTGTCCCCCAAACATATGAGTTTCAGAATGGCCTGCTGACGTTTACCCCGGGCTGTGCTGAAGTTGGTGGTGAAGGTGTGTGGCTGACTGGATGAGCAGGTGGAAGAAGAGGAGGAGGAAGCTGAGTAGGAGGAGGAGGAGACAGGACGCAAAGAATGTTGCCCTGCGATCCTTGGCGGCGGAAGGACGTGCGCCAAACAGCTCTCCGCCTGGGGCCCAGCCGCCACTACATTTACCCAGTGTGCAGTTAGGGAGATATAGCGTCCCTGGCCGTGCTTACTGGTCCACGTATCTGTGGTTAGGTGGACCTTGCCACAGATGGCGTTGTGCAGTGCACACTTGATTTTATCGGACACTTGTTTGTGCAGGGAAGGCACGGCTCTCTTGGAGAAGTAGTGGCGGCTGGGAACAACATACTGTGGGACAGCAAGTGACATGAGCTGTTTGAAGCTGTGTGTGTCCACCAGCCTAAATGACAGCATTTCATAGGCCAGTAGTTTAGAAATGCTGGAATTCAGGGCCAGGGATCGAGGGTGGCTAGGTGGGAATTTACGCTTTCTCTCAAATGTTTGTGAGATGGAGAGCTGAACGCTGCCGTGTGACATGGTTGAGATGCTTGGTGACGCAGGTGGTGGTGTTGGTGGTACATCCCATGTTTGCTGGGCGGCAGGTGCCAACGTTCCTCCAGAGGCAGAGGAAGAGGCCGAGGCGGCGGCAGCAGCAGCAGAAGAGGCCGAGGCGGCGGCAGCAGCAGAAGAGGCCGAGGCGGCAGCAGCAGAAGAGGTAGCAGGGGGAGCCTGAGTGACTTCCTTGTTTTTAAGGTGTTTACTCCACTGCAGTTCATGCTTTGCATGCAGGTGCCTGGTCATGCAGGTTGTGCTAAGGTTCAGAACGTCAATGCCTCGCTTCAGGCTCTGATGGCACAGCGTGCAAACCACTCGGGTCTTGTCGTCAGCACATTGTTTGAAGAAGTGCCATGCCAGGGAACTCCTTGAAGCTGCCTTTGGGGTGCTCGGTCCCAGATGGCGGCGGTCAGTAGCAGGCGGTCACTTGGCGGCGGGTGTTCTGATTTTGCCCACTGCTCCCTCTTTTGCTACTCTGTTGGCTCGGTCTCACCACTGCCTCTTCCTCCGAACTGTGAAAGTCAGTGGCACGACCTTCATTCCATGTGGGGTCTAGGACCTCATCGTCCCTTGCATCGTCTTCCACCCAGTCTTGATCCCTGACCTCCTGTTCAGTCTGCACACTGCAGAAAGACGCAGCAGTTGGCACCTGTGTTTCGTCATCATCAGAGACGTGCTGAGGTGGTATTCCCATGTCCTCATCATCAGGAAAAATAAGTGGTTGTGCGTTAGTGCATTCTATCTCTTCCACCCCTGGGGAAGGGCTAGGTGGATGCCCTTGGGAAACCCTGGCAGCAGAGTCTTCAAACAGCATAAGAGACTGCTGCATAACTTGAGGCTCAGACAGTTTCCCTGATATGCATGGGGGTGATGTGACAGACCGATGGGCTTGGTTTTCATGCTCCATCTGTGCGCTTTCTGCAGAAGACTGGGTGGGAGATAATGTGAACGTGCTGGATCCACTGTCGGCCACCCAATTGACTAATGCCTGTACCTGCTCAGGCCTTACCATCCTTAGAACGGCATTGGGCCCCACAAAATATCGCTGTAAATTCTGCTGGCTACTGGGACCTGAGGTAGTTGGTTCACTAGGACGTGTGGCTGTGGCAGAACGGCCACGTCCTCTCCCAGCACCAGAGGGTCCACTAACACCACCACGACCACGTCCACGTCCGCGTCCGCGTCCCTTATTAGATGTTTTCCTCATTGTTCCCGTTCACCGCAATTTTGAGAATGGCAAATTTGGGAATAGTTTTTCAACTTAGAACAAAAACTGTGCTTTTACGGTCACTACAAATAACTTGACCAGCTAAAACAGTACAGATTTGGTTGAATAGAAATGTGAGGCCTGTTTTTTTTTTGCGCTGTGTGACAGGTATAGGTTTAATCACAGAATTAGACTTCTATCTGCACGGTAGCGTGTGTCTTAGGTTTTTCTGAATGACACTATCAGCACCTTCAATGTAAGATATCCTTTTTGGGATAGATTTCAAGTAGGCCTCATATAGCAGAAACTAATTATTTTGAGAATGGCAAATTTGGGAATAGTTTTTCAACCCAGAACAAAAACTGTGATTTACGGTCACTACAAATAACTTGACCAGCTAAAACAGTACAGATTTGGTTGAATAGAAATGTGAGGCCTGTTTTTTTTTTTTTTGCGCTGTGTGACAGGTATAGGTTTAATCACAGAATTAGACTTCTATCTGCACGGTAGCGTGTCTCTTAGGTTTTTCTGAATGACACTATCACTACCTTCAATGTAAGATATCCTTTTTGGGATAGATTTCAAGTAGGCCTCATATAGCAGAAACTAGTTATTTTGAGAATGGCAAATTTGGGAATAGTTTTTCAACCCAGAACAAAAACTGTGCTTTTACGGTCACTACAAATAACTTGACCAGCTAAAACAGTTCAGATTTGGTTGAATAGAAATGTGAGGCCTGTTTTTTTTTTGCGCTGTGTGACAGGTATAGGTTTAATCACAGAATTAGACTTCTATCTGCACGGTAGCGTGTGTCTTAGGTTTTTCTGAATGACACTATCAGCACCTTCAATGTAAGATATCCTTTTTGGGATAGATTTCAAGTAGGCCTCATATAGCAGAAACTAGTTATTTTGAGAATGGCAAATTTGGGAATAGTTTTTCAACCCAGAACAAAAACTGTGCTTTTACGGTCACTACAAATAACTTGACCAGCTAAAACAGTACAAATTTGGTTGAATAGAAATGTCAGGTCTATTTTTTAGGCGCTGGGTGACAGGCTCAACTTGCCCCTGATGTAGTATATGGCCAAAAAATAACCACACTATTGATGGTTAAATGCACTTGGGTGGCACAGGCTCAGCCTGCACCAGATGTAGTATATGGCCAAAAAATAACCAGACTGTTGATGGTTAAATGCACTTCGGTGACACAGGCTCAGCCTGCAGCTGATGTACTATATGGCCAAAAAATAACCAGACTGTTGATGTTTAAATGCACTTTGGTGACACAGGCTCAGCCTGCAGCTGATGTAGGATATAGCACAAAATAACCACACTATTGATGGTTAAATACACTTGGTGATAGCTTGTGCTGGCGCACCACAAGTCACAAAATGGCCGCCAGAAAAAAGTGATCTAAAAACGCTCTGGGCAGCCTCAAAAAAGTGAGCAAGTCGATATTAGCACTTCAATGATCCACAGCTGCAGATCGATCACAGAATGAAGTCTTTTGGAGGAGTTAATCTGCCTAATCTCGCCCTAACGTCGCAGCTGCAACCTCTCCCTATGCTTGAATCAGCAGAGTGACGAGCAGCGCTACGTGACCCAAGCTTATATAGAGGCTGGGTCACATGCTGCACTGGCCAATCACAGCCATGCCAATAGTAGGCAAGGCTGTGATGGCCTCTTGGGGCAAGTAGTATGACGCTTGTTGATTGGCTGCTTTGCAGCCTTTCAAAAAGCGCCAAGAAAGCGCCGAACACCGAACCCGAACCCGGACTTTTACGAAAATGTTCGGGTTCGGGTCCGTGTCACGGACACCCCAAAATTCGGTACGAACCCGAACTATACAGTTTGGGTTCGCTCATCCCTAGTTCCTAATAATTCTTTAGATGAGTTGTAGTGAATATTTATTTTTAATAATACATATACATATATTAATTTTGCTGACCATTCCACTTATGTGTGTATGGGCACTCCAAAATGCTATTTCCATTTCATGTCATTTTGCACTCATTACTGTATTTGCATTTATCAAATGCTGCTAAATTCCTATTTCAGGCAGTTCAAACGCACTACACTTTGCCAACACTAGAGTTCTCTATTACATAATTTAAATTGGCCAACCACAGGAAGTTAGAGTTGGAGAGTGTGGGAAGAGAGAAGTTTGAAGTGGGGAGGAAAGGAGTCTAGGAGACAGACTTTGTCTCTGTCGTCCTGGGCTTTGCCCCAGGAGTTAATCTACTTGAACTTGTGGAGGTTAGAGCATTACCAGCTTAAGGAATCCACAGCACCAAGTGACCAGGAGAAGGTTCCAGTGCCTGGACACCACCTGACAACTAAGTACAAAGTTATGTTTAATATTCATATTATTGGAAAGATAGAAAGCCTGAGCAAGACCAGGAACCAAGTACAGTATCTTCATCACTCCTGCATAAGTAAGTTGAGCTGGAACCTACATACAGCGCCTCACAGAGTCTGCTAATGGGAATTTGCAGCTTTATCATCTTTGCCAATTTCATGCAATGCTATTCACTGCAAGATTACAACTGCCAACTAAAGTTTCCATTTGGTTCAACTACTGCCTCTTTGATCATTTCACTTCAATTCGCAACATTTGCACCTAGCGGTGCTGGCATCACGAATCGGGGGTCCAGCCACCAAGGCACCTTAAACACCAATTACCATCAAGGGCACCTCAACCAACATCTGGCTGGTGTTCCCTGCAACAGAGAGTGCCCGGAGGATTTTGTGCTGTCTTCCCATCCACTGCACGCCGGCCCCAAGGGACAACTTAAACATGATTACTACTATCCTCGGCACCTTATCACCAGTACGCTCACGCACATCACCCCTAGGGTGTCCGGTCATTGCATATGTTTCATAAATAGGCAGAAAGAAAACATGAATTAAGCAATGAGAAAATTGAAAAATAAGAGTAAGATATGTTGCCTGGTGCCTATTAATACTAATCATTATAACGTAAGACACTGAAATCTGTATTTCAAAAACATTTATACAAATAGTGGGATATCTTTCAGCAAACTGTAGACTTTTATGATACTCATTAGATAAAACTTTGCCATGCAGTGAGCCGATTCCGACAGCAATGAGTAATAAGAAGCTGTTAATCTATAATGTAAATTGCTGCTAACTATTTGAAACATATTGCTGCTGTCTGTTTTCTGTTAGAAAAGAGCTCTTTTGCATTACCATAAATATACCACTATTCTAGCTGAAATGACTAATTAAGTGTCTCTGGCCTTTTTAGATTATTTTTAATAGTAAATTCATTCAGTGCTCTATTTCTTAACATTTTAGTCTGTTAAGAATATAATTTTAGATCCATTTATCATTTCACAATGTCACATTTTGCCTGTAAAGATAATAGATAGTAATAGTATTCAGTTGGATGCTATTTTTTAGTCATATGATAAGCCTTTTAATATGTTCTTACTCTACTTTAAACAAATTCATTAATGTCAATACATTTTTATAACTGACTCAATATGTATTAGAGATGAGTAAATTGATTCTACTAATTAAGAATTTGAGAAGAATAAAGGAATGAGTGAACAGTTTGAGGCCACCACCAGGGTAAAATGTGCTGGTACCCTCAAATTGTCCAATCAGTGCGTTTTCATAATAAGGTTGTCCCCTGGTGATAGCCTTGAACTGTTTAATCAGTGTTTTTTCATAATGAGAAGCTAGTTTGCATATGTTTGAGTTTTTGGACAGATATTCAAATTTGTATTTCTTCCATAAAAAATATAAAAGTGAAACCACTAAGCCTAAATCTGATACCAGTAGAAAGATGTGCTGATTTTCAGTATTATGCATGGATCTCTCTCTCTCTCTAAGAAATACAAAAACAAAGTTATTTTATTATTTTATTCACCAACATTTTTAGAAAATGTACACTCAAGGTTACAGTCCTTTTATTATATATACAGTTGCAAGAAAAAGTACATGAACCCTTTGGAATGATATGGATTTCTGTACAAATTGGTCATAAAATGTGATCTGATCTTCATCTAAGTCACAACAATAGACAATCACAGTCTGCTTAAACTAATAACACACAAAGAATTAAATGTTACCATGTTTTTATTGAACACACCATGTAAATATTCACAGTGCAGGTGGAAAAAGTATGTGAACCCTTGGATTTAATAACTGGTTGAACCTCCTTTGGCAGCAATAACTTCAACCAAACGTTTCCTGTAGTTGCAGATCAGACGTGCACAACGGTGAGGAGTAATTCTTGACTATTCCTCTTTACAGAACTTTCAGTTCAGCAATATTCTTGGGATGTCTGGTGTGAATCGCTTTCTTGAGGTCATGCCACAGCATCTCAATTGGGTTGAGGTCAGGACTCTGACTGGGCCACTCCAGAAGGTGCATTTTCTTCTGTTTAAGCCATTCTGTTGTTGATTTACTTCTATTCTTTGGGTCGTTGTCATGTTGCAACACCCATCTTCTGTTGAGCTTCAGCTGCAAAATGTGGACCTGCAAAATGTCTTGATAAACTTGGGAACTTATTTTTCCTTTGATGATAGCAATTAGTGATGAGCGGGAGGTGCCATATTAGATTTCGCGATATTTCACGAATATTCGTATTATTTTCGTCGAAATCGAATATTCGTAATTATTTAATTTTTCGCGAATAATATGCGATTAAATTAATCGTACGATTCTTTTTTTTTTTTTTTCTGTATAAGGCAACGTTCTTATGACTATGGCTAGGCTAATATGTGTATTTTACGAAATTTCTTAATATTGCTCTAACTTCGTCTTTTAGAATATTCGTAATATTCTAAAAGACGGAGTTAGAGCAATATTACGAATATTCTAAAAGACGAAGTTAGAGCAATATTAAGAAATTTCGGAAAATACACATATAGATTGTAATTTAGCTAATATACTGCTAAAGTAATTTTTTTAATAGTGTACATATTTTCCAAAACTGAAGTTCAGAAGAGGCAAAAAAATTAGACAAAAAAAAAGGATTATAGCACTATATTAGCTAAATTACAATCTATGTGTATTATACGAAATTTCTTAATATTGCTCTTACTTCGTCTTTTAGAATATTCGTAATATTGCTCTAACTCCGTCTTTTAGAATATTACAAATATTCTAAAAGACGAAGTTAGAGCAATATTAAGAATATTCTAAAATACGAAGTTAGAGCAATAATATTCCACTTTGGCATACTGCTCCCCGACAAGTGTCCCCGTCACCATGGGAACGCCTGTGGGTTAGAATATACCATCGGATCTGAGGTGTCACGAGTTGGAGGTCCCAGGAGAGACCACCGCGTCGTCAAGCAATAAACGGAAATCAGGTACAGACACATAAGAGTTTATTGCACAAACAGAAACATGGAAAGCAGCACAGATAAAACATGAGCTCTATGTACCGTCAGCACAGTGGGAGAAAACCCCCACTGCGCCACTGTCTAGTAATACTCCAGAGGGGCGTAACTAAGCAACTCCTGGTTTTCACTAGAGCCCTAGATGGTAGGGTTAGACTTAGCCGCAGGAAGTTGCCAGGGTCCACTCTGGAGCGTGACCTAGACAGTGACAGCAGGAGCGAATGGACAACAAGTACCAGAAGGTACCGACGGCACATAGGCAAACATAACAGACAGGTAAATACAAAACAGGGCAAATAATAACACAAGCAGGAGTTCATGCAAGGGAGCAGGAGTGGCAATGAGCAGAGAAGGACTTGCTCCACCAGTAGTAAACTGCATGGCCTTGTCATGCCACTCTGCTGCAAAGGCTTGCTGAACACAGACATATGAATACAAAACAGGGCAACTAATAATACAAGCAGGAGTTCACGCAAGGGAGCAGGAGTGGCAATGAGCAGAGAAGGACTTGCTCCACCAGTAGTAAACTGCATGGCCTTGTCATGCCACTCTGCTGCAAAGGCTTGCTGAACACAGACATCAGAATAAACACAAAGTAACTAAAACATAACAGGCAGAACAGATAACAGACAGACGACGTTAATGAACAAGTAGGGAAACCCACAGAGCACAGACAGACAGGGATCCCATGGGTCAGCAGCATGGGAGAGAGAGTACAAACCAGGGGCAGGACAGGACAACACACACCAGGAGAGCTGACACAGAACTGAGGAAACCTCAGCCTTATATACAGGTTCCATGGGTGCAGCAAAGAGACCACACCCATGGAGCAGACAGAGGATTAACTCCTAATAGGCACACAGGGGAGTTAACCCATAAAGAACCACAAATGACACAGGAACAGAACTTCAGCGAGGAGCGCCGAACAAGCAATGACGGAAGGTCACAGCCAGAGATAGTGGCTGTGACATGAGGTTTTACGATCTCAGGGAAAACTCAAATCCGATGGTATTTTCTAACCCACAGGCGTTCCCACGGTGACGGGGATGCTTGTCGGGGTGTTTGTTGTATGCTGAAATTGATTAAATAACGATTTTGTCATGCGCTGGGGCACACATATTAACCATTACGATTTTTCTGTTGTAATATTCGTGAACTCAAATATTATAACCGAGATTATTGGTTTTGATTAGAATAGGACGGATATTCTAAAATTGAATATACAGCAATATATTCTTCATTTCGAATATTCCGGTCCATCTGAAAACGTGATTCCTTCCAGCTTCAATTCAGTTGCTTGTGGACCAATGGCTCATTGACCAACAAGCAAGAAGCAGGGAGGAATCATATATTTTCAGATGAAAAAATAATAATATATATATACGAATATTCGATTTTGCAAATATATGGAACTATATTCTAAATATTTGCGAAATCTCGAAATTGCGATATTCGGAAAAAAAAATCGAAATTCGAATATTCGCGCTCAACACTAATAGCAATCCGTCCAGGCCCTGATGCAGCAAAGCAGCCCCAAACCCCCACCACCATACTTCACAGTTGGGATGAGGTTTTGATGTTGGTGTGCTGTGCCTCTTTTTCTCCACACATAGTGTTGTGTGTTTCTTCCAAACAACTCAACTTTGGTTTCATCTGTTCATAGAATATTTTGCCAGTACTGTTGTGGAACATCCAGGTGCTCTTGTGCAAACTGTAAACATGCAGCAATGTTTTTTTTTGGACAACAGTGGCTTCCTCTGTGGTATCCTCCCATGAAATCCATTCTTGTTTAGTGTTTTACGTATACTAGATTCGCTAACAGGGATGTTAGCATATGCCAGAGACTTTTGTAAGTCTTTAGCTAACACTCTAGGATTCTTCTTAACCTCATTGAGCAGTCTGTGCTGTGCTCTTGCAGTCATCTTTACAGGACGGCCACTCCTAGGGAGAGTAGCAGCAGTGCTGAACTTTCTCCATTTATAGACAATTTGTCTTACCATGGACTGATGAACAGCAAGGCTTTTGGTGATACTTTTATATTCCTTTCCAGCTTTATGCAAGTCAACAATTCTTAATCGTAGGTCTTCTGACTTTTGTGTGACACATCATTGACATCAGGCAATGCTTCTTGTGAAAAGCAAACCCAGAACTAGTGTGTGTTTTTTATAGGGCAGGGCAGCTGTAACCAACCTCCAATCTCATCTCATTGATTGGACTCGAGTTGGCTGACACCTCACTCCAATTAGCTCTTGGAGATGTCATTAGTCTAGGGGTTCACAT
Source organism: Bufo bufo (assembly GCF_905171765.1). Taxonomy (NCBI): domain Eukaryota; kingdom Metazoa; phylum Chordata; class Amphibia; order Anura; family Bufonidae; genus Bufo; species Bufo bufo. Next base: position 389,232,283 of record NC_053392.1, read on the forward strand.
ACTTTTTCCACCTGCACTGTGAATGTTTACATGGTGTGTTCAATAAAAACATGGTAACATTTAATTCTTTGTGTGTTATTAGTTTAAGCAGACTGTGATTGTCTATTGTTGTGACTTAGATGAAGATCAGATCACATTTTATGACCAATTTGTGCAGAAATCCATATCATTCCAAAGGGTTCACATACTTTTTCTTGCAACTATATATATATATATATATATATATATATATATATATAGTGGACTTTTCTATTTAGCTCACTGGTCTGAGCAAGTCCAATGCTATAGAGACCAGACAGACTTTAAGGTTTCCAAGCGTGGTCTTTTCCGGCATTTATTGTCAGCGTAAACAGGCAGGACATATACAGGATGCAAGCACTAACTAGACAGTAACGTACATGACTGTCCCAAATAAAACAGTAACAGCACTGTACCTTCTGCTCACACAGAGCAACTACCCTGTTTGGCTCTCCCCCACATAATGCAGCCTGAGTCTTTAAGTAGGTCTTTAAGCCTCAGCCAAGCTGCTTTAATCAAGTGGCTGCAGAGTAAATTGTTCCATGTATAGGTGAGAAACCTAGGTGGAATATATACGCCATTTAACACTTATTTAACACTTAACCTGCTGCCACCATAATATATATATATATATATATTATGGTGGCAGTCACAGAGGTATGCGGTCACATCTTCGACCAAATTTATTTCACAGCAATTCCGTCTTTTATTAAAAAAAATAGGCACTTTCCAACTGCTATTCTTTGGATTTTATTTTATTAAACATTGAGTACTTGCAGCATGAGCTAATCGCTTTGAACTCTGAGTTACGTGAAGTAGAAGATAGTCTTCAATCCCTTATGAACTCTGATGACTTTGCTAAGTACAAGGAGGATTCTTCTGTTCAGCTGAAGCAATTTCAGACAGAATCAGAGGAAAATAAATGAGTAAAATGGCACAGAGAAACTGAGGATTATAAGAATGGCAATGTATATATTTGGCAAACAGAAAGATATGGTAACACCCAGCAGAGGGATACTAGGAATAGGAGGAAGAATATACAGACATCTACACCTGAGGACAAGCCTTCTTTAGACAACATTCCACAGATGCAAGAACAGCACGATTCCGTATCAGGAGGGGTGGACGCAGACACTCCAGGAGTGGGCAAGCTACGCAGCAACCGCAATCGTCCCGTTGCGACCAGGGGACATTTGTGGAATCAAAAGTGACTGTTGTCAATTTGTCCTCCAAAGTATTAACTCCTTCACAAGTGAGTGTTTTGTCTAAAGGGTTTTCGTTTTGTCCTAGTTCACACATGAACTGGTTTCGCCGCATTAAACTTAAAGTATGGTTTTGTGACAAGGAAAGGATTGCGAAACCACAGACTAGTGATTTCACGCTGGAGTCCCTCAATCTGTTCCAAAAAAGTGATTTTTCACCGGTTATCAATGAACCAGCAGTTGAAGCCTATATTTGTGCTGTTAAGCGGGTTGTGTCTGAACTCAGGTCCTCTTGCCAGGGGGACCTGGACTTCAGACACCCCAACTTGACTAGCACAGAAGTCGATGCACTTGAGTCACTTAGATCTGACCCCACCCTCACATTGAAGCCGGCCGATAAGGGGGGCGTGGTTGTTGTTATGGACACAAGTAAATATGTCCATAAAATAATGAGGCAATTGGGGGACCAGGAGGTCTATAAGGTGTTGGATTCTGACCCCAAGTTTGAGATCGCAGGGATCATACGTAAATTCCTAGTTGATGCTTTGGTGTCGGGGACGATCGACAGGGATTTGTGTGATTATCTTGAGGTAGCACATCCTGTCACTCCAGTGCTATATGTGCTGCCCAAGATTCACAAAACCCTGGTTGATCCCCCAGGACGTCCCATTGTCTCGGGCTCTGACTCCATTTTTAGCAATATAGCTATTTTTTTGGACAAGGTTCTGCGACATTATTTGCATTCATTTTTTCGCCTCATTAAACTTAAAGTATGGTTTTGTGACAAGGAAAGGATTGCGAAACCACAGACTAGTGATTTCACGCTGGGGTCCCTCAATCTGTTCCAAAAAAGTGATTTTTCACTGGTTATCAATGAACCAGCAGTTGAAGCCTATATTTGTGCTGTTAAACGGGTTGTGTCTGAACTCAGGTCCTCTTGCCAGGGGGACCTGGACTTCAGACACCCCAACTTGACTAGCACAGAAGTCGATGCACTTGAGTCACTTAGATCTGACCCCACTCACTGGCTCACTCCTCCCCTGTATTGCTTGCCTCCTTTGATGTAACCTTGTTATACACTTCGATTGTACACAAGAGAGGCATTTCAGCTGTTACAAGGATGCTTAGATTGTCAGCGTATACTTCTCATGCATCAGACTTCATTATTACATTGCTGAATATTATTTTGCAATATAATTACTTTCTTTTTCAGGATGTTTTTTATTTACAACAATGTGGCGTGGCGATGGGGTCCCATGTGGCCCCTACGTACGCAAATATATTTATGCAGTGTTTTGAGGAAGATGTCGTCTATCTGTCCCACCACTTCAGACATGTTCTGAGGTGGTGGAAATATATTGACAACATATTCCTCATTTGGAGTGGCAATGAGGCCCAGTTGTTGGATTTTCACATGTTCTTGAACAACCAGGATGAGAACCTGCAATTTACACTTGTACACTCTAACACTGAGATCCAGTTTTTAGACACCAGGGTCATATGCAGTGGAGGCACATTACACACTGAACTTTACACAAAACCTACAGACACCAACACATTTTTGTGTTATAATAGCTCCCATCCCAGAAAGATGATTCAGTCGCTTCCTTTTTCCCAATTCCTCAGGGTGAAACGTATAGTGACTGATCAAAGTAAACTTGATCCTGCCCTGGATTCCATGATAACTAACTCTGTGTACAATGAATTAAGTCCCTCCATTAATAAGATCATCAGGAAGTACTGGGATATGTTGGGTACCTGCAGTAAGAATATTCCCGAGTTTAAACATCCCCCGTTGTTTTCCTATCGACTGTCTAGGAACCTGCGAGACCAGTTGGTTAGGGCGGATATTGGTTCCAAGGGTACCATCAGACAGACCACGCTGACACAGCCTGGACTGGGTTGTTTTCCCTGCCTAGGCTGTGTCAACTGTAGGTATATTCGCAAGGGGAAGAAATTTATACACCCTAGTTCAGGCATATCCTATGATATCATGTTTCATTTAACTTGCGATTCCAGTTTTGTTATATACGTGTTGTCCTGTCCATGTAATTTACTTTATGTGGGCGAGACATCCACGGAATTAAAAACTCACCTCAACAATCACCGATACAATATTAGGAAAAAGCGCCTTGAACTGCCGATATCCAAGCATTTTACTGAGGCAGGACATAAAGAGAATGATTTGAAATGTTGGATTTTGGACCACATACCTCTACCTAGACGAGGTGACAATAGACTTAAGTTGTTGAAACATAGGGAGTTACTGTGGATACACAGGTTGGGCAGTCTTAAGGCCAATGGATTAAATGTGGAATATAATTTTGGGGATATCATATAGAGGGTGGTTTGCCTCTTCTGACCTGTGACTTGTATCTTGTTCTTATGTGTGTAGACGTGGAGAACTACAATATTATCTATAATGTTTTTAATATACTTAAATATTTTTTTATTTTTTTCTCTCTTTAGATCACTTGCACAATATGAAGGAAACAGGGATGGAGAGCAAAGTCGAATAGCTGATTCACATCCATTGGGAATCCGGCACTCTTATTGTAATGTTTTATTTAGTACATGCTGCCCTGAGTGAGGAGTGCCAAAGGGTATAAGCCACACTAGCCCTATTTGTTCAGTCTATATTGTTTTAGGCATCTTGATTCATTTGCCCTTTATATACATTGGTTCACCGGCCTGAGGAGATCCCTCCTGAGTAGAATGATGCCCGCATCATTTTCACAGTAACCCCCCCCAGATAGCCACGTGATATGTGGTGGTCTTCGGGGTGTTACCTGGATTGGTAGGGTTGCAGCCCTGTGAAGGGAACTGCCCCTACCGCCTTGCTGCACTATACTCCATTACAAGGCTGGATTCTGATATGAACAGCATTGATATGCGAAGGTAGGGCAGCTGACCAGCAACCAAGATGGCGCGTGTGTGCTTGGATCACACTGGGCATGCGCACAGTATCCTGTAGAATGGGCAGATGAGCGGAACGGCAAAAGGGGAATGCGCATGCGCAAATACTTGTCTCTGACGCAGGGCGCTCTCAGCTGCCTACCTGATTGGCACTCCCTGGACCAGGCGCAGTAGATTGTATACAACGCCGGGATGGCGTGTGGATCGTGTGCCTCATCCCTTGGGTATGTTAGCATTTTCGGTCTTTTGGCTCCTCCCCTTACACTTTATTTTGTTTTCGCATTTGTCATGGTCAACACTGGAGATGGTGTTTAATATTATGGATCACAGGTTTTGATATATGGACATCAGATTATAACTTATATCACAATGATTGTATCACCATGGTTTAACCATGCAATTTTTTGTTTGCAATGCATATTGTATATTTTGATGTATTTTTTTCTTATTGCTATGTATGCTAATTTTGTCAACACCCACTGATTTGATTGGGTCACATGATGATGATGTGTGCTGTTTTACCTATATATACTCACCATATGTATATGTTCTTTGCTTGAAAAAGAATCTAGCATTGAGCCAAAACATTGCACCGCACAAGTGATTAAAGGAGTTATTTTCTTATGACCTATTGGAGTGCCGTTCATTTTTCTGGACTATAATTGGGGTAAGAAGCCTATTCCCTTAAGGACGTGCACCCAGACTCGCTTATTATCCTGTGCCGCCATTTTCGTTGATATATATATATATATATTTACACATATATATCTTACATTTTGCTAATCAGGAAAAAAAAAATCCCTGTTGTACAGTGGTCACTTACTTGACTACTTACTTCATAAAGCATGTGCTAAAATTGCATGTTATGTTTCACTTTGTAAAGTGCTAAAGGGAATAATCGCAATTAAGAAAATGTGCTTAGATTTTGATGAGATATTTTTTCAAAAGAGCATGACATATAGTGCCTTGCAAAAATGTTCACCAGCTTAGTGTTTTTCTTTTGTCGCACTACCACCTGGTATGAATTTGGGGAGTGAAGGAAGTCATACCATTTGATTTACAAAACATGCCAACACTTTGAAGGTGCAAAATCTTTTTTTATGGTGAAACAAAGGAAAATGAAGAGAAAAAACAAACACTTTAACATGCATAAGTACAGTGGTGCTTAAAAGTTGTTAACTCTTCAAAATTTTATTTATTTCTGCATAAAATTGATCTATAATTTCATAAAATTTCCATTAAAGTAGATAAAGAAAACTAAATCAGACAAATAAGTCAAAAGTATTACATTTGGTCAGTAATTTATTGAGGAAAATGATCCGTGAGTGGTAAACAGGCTCAGACTAGCCCACCGGGGGGGGGGGGGGATTCCTCGGGATCTCCTGTGCCCGGAGATAAGACGGAGGGGTAATTATTTCTCTTGTTTCTCAGGAGAGAGAATTATTGTAACCACTAGGTGGCAGTATCGCACAGTGATGCCGCCCCCTACTGGTGTAAATTGTACAGGAGACCCTGCAGTATCTTCTAAGCTTCCTGGGCTGCTGGCAGTGAAGGAGGAGAGAATATGTCTGGCCATCCTCCTGCCCTCCCTGTTGTCAGAAAACTGTGGTTGCTGGAGAGAAGGACTCCTCTGCAGTGCTGGGCTGATTTCTCAGGTGTATGACAGTAGTGAGCTGTAGGAGACTGTAAGGGGAAAATAGGGGATTTGTTTATAGTAGACTCAGATCTGTGTATGTGTGCTGCTCTCTGCAGAGTTCAAAGTGGCATTGGGGGGACTCTGCCCTAGGTTCCCCCAATGCCTCTGCTTTAGGTGCACCCCCATTAGTGCCACAGAGCCAGATGCCCCCCAATGCCCCCACTCTAAATGCACCCCTAATATTGCCTCTTCTCCAGTTGCCCCCCCTAATACCTCTGCTCCAGGATCCCCACTATTACCCTGCCTCAGGTGACCCTAATGCCTGCTTCATTTATGACCCTCCATTTGTGCCCTTTGCTCATGTTGCTCCTCTAGCATCTTTGCTTGGACTTTGTTAAAGGTTATGACCTGCAAAGGGGGTTGAACTTATGACTGAAAAATTCTGCACAGTGCGTAACATTCTCCAGTATTGACACTTATGGTTTACATGGCAGTAGTGATGATTAGGGATGAGCGAATCGACTTCGGATGAAACATTTGCAATGTTAGTGTCAGCTCTAATTTATCAGCATGGACTTACCCGTGCAGTGGTCCAAGATTAAAGTAGAGACCCCATGAAGGTGGGGAGGGTGTCAGCAGTAAGTCTGTGTTCACATCACAGTTTATTTTTCCATTCTTCTGATCCATCACAAGAACAGCCCAAAAAATGCAGATCCACCTTCAAAACATCCGTAGTTGGTCAGCATTTGATCAGTTTTGGTAACACAAAAACAGGAATGGGTCGAAAACTGAAATAAAATAACATGTGATGGAAATATTTGCATGTCTTCTGTGTTTTGGTCCCACTTCTGCTTTGGGATTCCAAATGATGATAAAAAAATTAAAAAAACCTGACAATATGATAGAGGCCTCATGTTCAATTTGCATGGGTTTTGGTCATTTAAGTACGAAATCGGTATTATTCAGAAGGAAAAGAAGTCATGTATGTGTCACTGCCAGTTCAGTGAGAAGGTCTGTTAGACGTTCTTCTCTACCTCCTGCATCAGGTTCTTTGTTTTGGTTTCACTTTGTCATCTCCTTTTCTTCTCCCAGCTGTCACCTATTTACACTAATTGTCTCCCTTTATATTCCCTCCCATACTGCCTCACTTTGCGGTTTATACTTCTTCCTGGATGAGTTGTTCACTGCTGGAGGCTGCTACTGCTGATTCCTCAGATAAGTCCTTTTCATTTATTTGTGTTTCCGTGCTGGCTTGATTCTAGGTGACCCTGACTCCATCCGTATTAAGTGCAGGAAGCCGGTGGTCGTGTCCCCTCACTATTATAGGGTTTTCAGGTGTCACACAGTATAAGGTACGTGGGCATGCAATCGTCTACCATAAAGACCAGGGAGAGCTCTAGGGGTTTTATAGGGCTCACCCATATGCTCCTTGTAACGGTTACGTCCACACACACACAGGGGGAAGGATAGTGACCACTGCGCTCCACCCTCACCCCTGGCCCTGCCTACTTGCCTCACGAGTCCTGATGACAGGGGACAACTGGACGGCAGTCCCTAACTTAGGATATGTGCAGGGAAGACAGACAAGACAAAATACGGAACATGAACGGACCGGGTCAGAACCAAGAGAGCTACGCAGTACAACGGATTAAGCAAAGAATGGTCAGGAGAAGCTGGGGTCAAATACCAGGAGAGTAGCGAAGTACAAGAGGAGTCCTAAGAGAGTAGTCAGGTGGGAGCCGAGGTCACAATACCAGGATGGATGCGCAGTACAGGAGGAGCAGGGAGAGGATCGTCAGGGAACAGGATCAGGTAAGTATTCAGTAGTCCAACAAATAGCCAGAAACCTAGAAATTAACAGGCAACCTGTGGCCAGCAGGCTGCCTGTATTTATAGTGGGGAGTGAGGGTCATGTGACGTGGCCAACGTCACATGACCGACAGGCAAACCAGTCGAGCACCGAGTGATCAGCTCGGCGCTCAAAGCAGACTAGGAGCAGGGAGCCACCCAGCCAGCAAAGCCGCCCTGGGAATGAGGTCAAGCACAAATCCTCATTCCCAAAGCTAAGCAACAGGTCTGCGGGCAATGGGGGACCGAGTGCACCTTCGTAACCCCGTGACAGTACCCCCCCTTTTACGAGGGGCCACCGGACCCAAGACTTCAGGCGATGGCTTTTCAGGGTGTTCTAAATGAAATTTACGAACAAGTCTAGGAGCATGAACCTCCCTAGCAGGTACCCAAGATCTCTCTTCAGGTCTATACCCCTTCCAGTGAATCAGGTACTGCAAGGCATTACGCACCTTCCTGACATCCACTATTTTAGACACCACATACTTGACAGCATCATTAACAAGAACCGGCGGAGGCAAGGCTTTTGATGGTACTACCGGTTCAAAATACTTTTTAAGCAGAGATTTATGGAACACATTAGATACCGGGTTAATCACCTCCGTGATCTTATATGGTCCAATAAAACGAGGAGCAAATTTTTAGAAGTTACCTTGAGAGATAGATTCTTGGAGGACAACCATACTTTATCCCCAACCTGAAAGTTCACCCCCCTTGAACGTCTCCTATCGGCCTTGAGTTTTTGAGAGCCTTTTCTAGGTTCGATTGAACCCAGGCCCAAACTGTGCACAGTTCGGAGGAGAGTTTATCCGCTTCAGGGTTAGAGGAGGAGACGGACGACCCAGAATGAAAACGGGGATGAAAACCATGGTTACAAAAGAAAGGGGAGACCCCAGCAGAAGAATTGACACGGTTATTCAAAGCAAATTCAGCCAACGGAAGGAATTTGACCCATAATTGCTGGTCATCAGCAACATACAACCTCAAGAATTGTTCCACAGACTGATTAAGGCGTTCAGTCTGCCCATTACTCTCAGGATGGTAGGCGGAAGAAAAAGACAATGAAATTTTACATCTTTGACAGAAGGCCCTCCAGAATTTGGACACAAACTGATCACCCCCGTCAGAAACAATGTTTTCCGGGATGCCATGTAAACGAACAATCTCTCTCACAAAAATAGACGCCAGGGTTTTAGCATTGGGAAGTTTAGACAGGGGAATGAAATGAACTATCTTGCTAAACCTATCGACCACTACCCAAACCACAGTCTTACCCTCCGCCAGCGGTAGGTCAGTTATAAAGTCCATCGAGATATGGGACCAGGGTCTACTGGGAATGGGTAGGGGTCGTAGGTTACCAGCAGGGCGAGTCCTAGGTGTCTTGGACCTGGCACAAACCTCACAGGCTGACACGTAGGACTTGACATCCCTGGTCAGAGTGGGCCACCAATAGGATCTAGAAACCAGATCCTTAGTGCCCTCAACACCCGGATGTCCACAAAAGGTAGAATCGTGACACTCCCCCAACAGCTGGAGACGAAATTGTACGGGAACAAACAACTTATCTGTTGGGGTGGATGCCGGTGCCAGATGTTGTTCAGCCTTAATGCGAGCCGAGATATCCTGGGTTAGAGCTGCTAAGAAGATGTTTGCTGGTAGGATGGATTCAGGCGGCGTCTCAGTGGGTTGAAAGGCATGAAAGCTCCGAGATAATGCGTCTGCTTTCACATTTTTACTTCCCGGCCTGAACGTAATGGAGAAATCAAAACGGGTAAAAAACAGAGCCCATCGGCTTGTCGGGGATTCAACCTCTTAGCCGACTCGAGAAACATTAGGTTTTTAGGATCAGTGACAACAGTTACTCGATGCCTTGCCCCCTCCAAAAAATGCCTCCACTCCTCAAATGCCCATTTAATAGCCAGCAGCTCCCTATTCCCAATGTCGTAGTTTCTCTCCGTGGGAGAGAATTTCCTGGAGAAGAAGGCACACGGTCTCAGGTTAGTGAGGCTAGCAGACCCTGTGAAAGAACTGCTCCTGCGCCGTCCTCGGACGCATCTACCTCGACAATAAAGGGTCTCTCCTGATCAGGCTGGATCAGAATGGGAGCGCTACTAAATGCCTTTTTTAATGTTTCAAATGAAAAAATGGCCTTGGTAGACCAATTCTCCAAATCCGCCCCTTTCTTAGTAAGGTCGGTCAATGGCTTAGCAATTACAGAAAAATTCATGATAAATTTACGATAGTAATTAGCGAAACCCAAAAACCGTTGTAAAGCCTTTAAGGATGAAGGCCTTACCCATTCCTTAATTGCTAAAACCTTACCAGGATCCATCTTAAAGGCGTGAGGAGTCAAAACATGCCCTAGAAACAGTATCTCCTGTACACCAAAGACACATTTCTCTTGCTTAGCGGATAGCTGGTTCTCCCTCAACACCTCTAATACTTGTTTGACATGAGACACATGAGATATGAAATCAGGAGAGAATATCAAAATGTCGTCAAGATAGACAATAATAAATTTACCTAAAAACTCTCTAAGAATATCGTTCATTAAGTTTTGGAACACAGCTAGTGCATTGCTGAGTCCAAAAGGCATCACCAGATATTCAAAGTGTCCTATCGAAGTATTGAACGCTGTCTTCCATTCGTCTCCCTCCTTGATTCGGATTAGATTGTATGCCCCTTTCAGGTCAATCTTGGAAAACCAGGTTGCCCCCAGAACCTGGTTAAATAAATCCGGAATCAATGGGAGAGAGTATCTATTTTGGACAGTGATCTTATTTAGTCTCCGGTAATCAATACAAGGCCTAAGACCACCATCCCTCTTTTTAACAAAGAAAAACCCTGCTCCCATAGGAGAGACTGAAGGTCTAATATGCCCATTAGCAAGGCTCTCCTTAATATAATCTTCCATAGCCTTGCGTTCGGGCCCTGAAAGATTATAAATTCGCCCTTTAGGAAATTCGGCACCCTCTATTAGCTCTATGGCACAATCATACGGTCTATGGGGCGGTAGAACCTCTGGAATAGGGGATGAGAATACATCAGAATATTCTTTAATAACTGAAGGTAATGTATTAGACCTTACTGAAACCCCAGCCTGGACCACGGACAAACATGAGTCACACTTAGGTCCCCATTTCACCAACTCTCCTTTGAACCAATCAATTGTGGGGTTATGTAAACAGAGCCAAGGCAACCCTAGTACCACCTCAACCGGTAGGTTCTCCAAGACAAAAAGAGAACATCTCTCAGAGTGGCACACACCCACGGTCAGAGAAATTTTAGAGGTACATGACCTCACCGTACCACCAATCAGGGGAGTAGCATCAATAGCCATGACATGGATAGGTGTAGGTAAAGCAAACATTGGAATACCCAATTTACTAGACAAATTCTAAGTCAATAAAGCTGGCCGCTGAACCGGAATCAATAAAGGCCTTACGCGGCCACTTATTAACCCCCAGAGAAATTGTTATGGGTACCAAAAGCTTATATTTAGAAAAATCAGGGTGTACCTGGTCTTTAGGTTGTCTTGCCTTAGGAGACTTGTCAGAGAGGGACCCTCTTAGGACACTTGTTGATCCAATGGCCAGGATCTCCACAGTAGAAGCACTCTCCGCGTCTGCGACGAAGATTACCCCGGGTCATGCCAACCTGCATGGGATCCTCGGTGGAGACTTCAGTGTTGTCCCTGGAAAAGGCCTCTGGCTGTACCACCATCTGAGAACAGAACTGTCGTTCCTGTCGTCTCTCTCTAACTCGTCGGTCAAGTCGGACAACTAGGGTCATCATCTCCTCTAAGGTCTCTGGAACTTGATAACTGACTAATAGATCTTTTAAAATATCAGACAGACCAGACCTAAACTGACTCTTCAGGGCTGGTTCATTCCATCCAGAGGGGACACACCACCGTCTGAATTGGGTGCAATACTCCTCCGCAGGGAGATGGCCCTGAACCAGTGCCCTAAGAGCCGTCTCGGCTACCAGGGCCCTGTCTGGTTCATCATAGAGGGTACCCAGGGCCTGAAAAAACCCCTCCACGGAAGTCAGACAACTGGCCCCAGGAGGTAACGAGAATGCCCAGTCCTGGGGATCACCCTGTAGTAGAGAAATAATAATCCCCACGCGTTGGCTCTCGGGACCGGAGGACACGGGGCGCAAACGGAAGTAGAGTTTGCAACTCTCCTTAAAGGAGAGAAACCTCCTCCGGTCTCCAGAAAAGGGTTCTGGGAGCTTGATCTGGGGTTCAACATGTGGACCGGGGGGCAGAGGAGTTGAAGAACCTTGCCCTAACTCAAAAGAATGGAGTTTCGCTCCTAGCTCCTGCACCATCTGTGTCAAGTTAGAGACATGGTCAGTCAGGGTAATAAGAGGATTCATGATACAGTGGTTGTTGGGCCTGTTAATCTGTAACGGTCACGTCCACACACACACAGGGGAAAGGATAGTGACCACTGCGCTCCACCCTCACCCCTGGCCCTGCCTACTTGCCTCACGAGTCCTGATGACAGGGGATAACTGGACGGCAGTCCCTAACTTAGGATATGTGCAGGGAAGACAGAGAAGACAAAATACGGAACATGAACGGACCGGGTCAGAACCAAGAGAGCTACGCAGTACAACGGATTAAGCATAGAATGGTCAGGAGAAGCTGGGGTCAAATACCAGGAGAGTAGCCCTAATAGAGTAGTCAGGTGGGAGCCGAGGTCACAATACCAGGATGGATGCGCAGTACAGGAGGAGCAGGCAGAGGATCGTCAGGGAACAGGATCAGGTAAGTATTCAGTAGTCCAACAAATAGCCAGGAACCTAGAAATTAACAGGCAACCTGTGGCCAGCAGGCTGCCTGTATTTATAGTGGGGAGTGAGGGTCATGTGACGTGGCCAGCGTCACATGACCGACAGGCCAACTCGAGCACCGAGTGATCAGCTCGGTGCTCAAGGCAGACTAGGAGCAGGGAGCCACCCAGCCAGCAAAGCCGCCCTGGGAATAAGGTCAAGCACAAATCCTCATTCCCAAAGCCTAAGCAACAGGTCTGCAGGCAATGGGGGACCGAGTGCACCTTCGGAACCCCGTGACACTCCTTAGTTTGTGATCAAGCCAGTGGGATGTTTATTTATAAGTTCCAGCTTTCTGCAACAGCACCTATGACAGTATGCCAGACTTTTATGGCTTCTATCACACAGTTAGTATTTGTTCTTCTTATTGCATCAGTATTTAATCAGTATAGGTGTCAGGGATTGAACCGGGAGACTCCGGCGTCCTAGTCTGTAGCCTTGCTCACTAGACCACAGAGCTTGCTCGACAGTTTCTGTTACTTTTTTGAACCACCTCCTTGACCTGAATGTTCCTGCTTTTGGTTTGACCAATCAGATCTGTGTACGCCCTATTTAAGGAAGACCATGTCACTTCCTCCCTTGCCAGATTATTGAGCTATCTCAGCCATAGTCTTGCTTCAGCGTCTCAGTATTTGTCTGCTAACCTGCTCGTGTACCGAACTCTGCCTCCATCGACTACTCTCCTGCCTCATCCTGAATCCTTGCACCTGCCATCTCGTGTACCGAACTCTGCCTCCATTGACTACTCTCCAGCCTCATCCTGAATCCTTGTACCTGCCATCCCGTGTACCGACCCAGGACTGCCTGACTACTCTCTTGCCTTGCTCGTTCTTCAGCACTCATCTACCACGTGCACCTTATCGGGTCCGTTGAGCCGCCGCCATTCCTGCATATCGGGATCAGTCATCCATTCCGTTTCCGCGCTCCTCTGTTCCTGTGTCGCTGCCATTGGACTCCTTCCCCTCTTCGAGTAACCTCTACAAGCAATTGTGCAGGTAACCTTAACAATAGGTGAGGCAAAAACAGAAGTGGGTTTAAAAAATAGATACACTAACATGTGATTGAAATATTGTATGTTTTCTGTGTTTTGGACCTACTCCTGTATTTGGCTTTCAAATCATGATCAAATCCTGATGCAAAATATTAACCGTATGATAGTGGCCATGGACTCATTTTTTGTTATTTTTCTGTTCTTCTGATGGATCAGAGGAACGGAAACATAAACGGTGATGTCAACACAGACAAATAGGGACCCTAGTGGCCCTCTTTAACAGACTGGTGAGGGTGGCAAAATCATGACCAGTCATAATAGTGGCCTCGATACAGAGTGGGGGAGGGGCAACAGCAGTGGCAATAAAAACACAAGATGGTGGCAGATCACAGTAGCAACAGATGGCAGTGGAGGCAGCAGGTGTGTGGCATCAGGTGGGTATGGCAGCTACCAGAATGATCTAGTCTGTTGTGTCAGGCACTGATGTTTGAAAATTCTGATTGATCCAGACCTGATTTATCTTTGTAAACGTTAAGAAAATAAACGTGCAGAAAAGTAATGGCCCTCACTATAATGCCGTAGCTATGTTGGTTACTGGTATTACAGTGATTGGCTGGCCGGAACGCGTCATCGGGAGCTATATAGCACCCGATGACACGTGGTTCGGCTCAGTCTTAGTCAGTGAGAGCTGCAGCAAAAGAGACAGATTGGGACTGTTTTATCTGGCTGCAATATATATTATTAGCACAACCTGCGCTAAATTGCGTCCAATTGTTTGGCCGCTGCTGACAGTGACACAACCTCTGCTACATCTGTTGTGTAGCGTATCCTAAATATCTGTGACATTCCGCAAAATTGTTTGGCCGCTGGTGACAGCGACATTACCTGCACTACATCTCCTGTATAACGTTTGCGCATCCTAAATATCTGTGACATTCAGTCTAATTTTTTTCGCCGCTGGTGACAGCGACATTTCCTGCACTAAATGTCCTGTATAATGCTTGAGCATCCTAAATATCTGTGACATTCAGTCAAATTTTTTCTTAGCCGCTGGTGACAGCGACATTACTTGCACTACATCTCCTGTATAATGTTTGTGCATCTAATTTTATTGCGCATACACCTACAAAACCTGCGCTACTGTATGTTTGTCATACTTGCCTGTGCCTGCTGCCAGAGCACAAGAAAAACACTCATCCACGATACCTAGCTTCATGTCCGAGTTTGCAGGGCGGCGCAGGACACCACTCTCGAAGTCACACCAGTGCAACCAGGTGGTCGGTTCGATTGCAGCAGAAAATGCTTCCAGTCGGTTAAGCACCACCCTGTCTTTCACAAAATCCAGTCTAAAGAGCCAAGTGTCTCGTCAACAGAATTCTCACCCTGATCCTCCTTCCTCCCACCATGGAGAGTCATTGCAAACAAGTGATCCCACACTTGGATATTCCGAGGAGCTCTTTTTAGCGCCATTCCTTGATTTGGGCCTCTCGCCAAGCCCGCTTGAAGAGGGACATGAAGAGATCTTGTGCACTGATTCCAAAACTCTTGAGAATCCACAGTCAGAAGAAGATGACGGTGGGGAATGGCAATTAGTGTTTCACAAGGTGGATGATGATGATGAGACACAGTTGCCAATAAGTCAACGGCAATTAGTGTCTCAAGAGTTTGATGCTGAGGATGAGACAGAGTTGTCAATAAGTGAGGTTATTGTTAGGTCAACAAGTCAGAAGGATGACCAGAGTGAGGAAGTGGAGGAGGAGGTGGTGAACAAAGAAATCACTGACCCAACCTGGGAAGGTGGCAAGCCGAGCGAGGACAGCAGTATAGAGGGGGAAGGATCTGCAGCACTGCAACAGGCTGAAAGATGCAGTTGGGTGGCAAAACGGAGAAGGCGGGCCACACCAAACAGGCCCGCAACTGTTCACTGGTGCACCCCCTTGCGGCAATCTCCCTTGCCAAGCGGTACGTGTTCCGCAGTCTGGCTCTTTTTTGAGGAAAGTGCGGACTATAAAAGAATTGTCATTTGCAACTTCTGCTGTACCAAAATGAGCAGGGGTGTGAACACTAGCAACCTCACCACCACCAGCATGATCCGCCACATAACATGAAATCACCCTAATAGGTGGGCTGAACGCCTCGGTCCACAATCAATGTCTGCGGGTCACACCACTGCCTCCTCTTCCCTGTGTTACGTGCTGGCCAAGACTCAGGCCCGATTGCCTCCAGCCATTTACCTGGACATTCGCAAGCACCATCAGCTAGCACATCCACTTCTGTGTCCCAGCGCAGCATACAGATGTTCATTCCCCAGGCTTTTGAACGAAAGCGCAAATACCCAGCCACCCACCCACAGACCATAGCACTAAATGCGCACCTTTCCAAATTGCTGGCCCTTGAAATGTTGCTATTTAGGCTTGTGGACACTGAGGCTTTCCGCAGCCTGATGGCGTCGGCCATCCCTCGTTACTCAGTCCCCAGTCGCCACTATTTTTCCCGCCGTGCCATCCCCGCCTTACACCAGCATGTGTCCCGTAACATCACCCGTGCTCTGACCAACGAAGGTATTGGGAAGGTCCACTTAACAACTGACACATGGACAAGTGCTTTTGGCCTGGGACGCTACATTTCCCTGACGGCTCACTTGGTGAACGTTGTGGAGGCCGGGAGCGAGTCGTACCATGAATTAGCACAGGTGCTACCGACGCCAAGGATTGTGGGCCCTACTTCCATTAGAATTTCTGCCACCACCTACCTTAGGGGCTGCAACCCCTTCCTTCTCCTCCTCCACCTCCTCCTCCACTTCCACCTCTGAATTCTCATCTTGCAGCACCAGTCAGCCATCAGTCAGTAGCTGGAAGCAGTGTAGCACTGCAGTGGGGAAACGGCAACAGGCCGCGCTGAAACTAATTTGCTTAGGTGACAAACAGCACACCGCCGCAGAGCTGTGACAGGGAATATGGGATCAGACTGACTGTGGCTCTCACCACTCAACTTACAACCAGGCATGGTTCTGTTTGATAATGTCTGTAACTTGGTGGCAGATTTGGAGCTCGGCAAGCTCAAAGACATACCATGCCTAACCCATGTGATCAACTTAGTGGTTCAGCGGTTTCTCAAAACCTATCCCAATTTGCCTGAGCTACTGGTGAAGGTGCGCAGTGTGTGTGCCCATTTCCGAAAGTCATCTATAGCTACCACCGGTCTGGCAACGCTGCAGCAGGGCTTGCAATTGCCATCTCACTGACTGTTGTGCCACGTGAGCACGCTCTGGAAATCCATGTTCCACATGTTGGCCAGGCTTTGTGAGCTGCAGAGGGCAGTAGTGGAATACCAGCTGCAACATGCTCGTTGCTTTTCCAGTCAGCTTCCGCTCTTCACAAGCGAAAAGTGGGCATGGATGTCTGACCTCTGTGAGGTTTTACACAAATTTGAGAAATCAACACAGATGGTGAGCATGGTTCACCCTTCTCGAACCCCGCTACGAAGAGAACTGCTCATCTCTCATTCCTGTGGTGGAGAGGACTAGCAAAATGGTGCAATACCAGAAGGTCCTTGTGGAAAAATTGCTCCAAAAATTTTCAGCTGACAGCACTGGCGGCAGAGTACGTAGTTCCTTGCGCAACCGAGGAGGGAAGATGAGGGGAAAACACACAGCAGTTCCAACAGAGGCAGGGCAACACTCTCCATGGCAGCGCGCATGGACGCAGCAGCCTGGAGCTCTCCATTTAGATGCCAATTTCTTATTTTTTACATAGTCATTACCTACATTTTAAGCACAGCAAGCAACTGTATTTAGTTTTCTACAGCACACACAGCGTATAGTGTGCAAGAGCTACTAGACATCAGAATGAAAGGTCCTGTTCCACCACCACCCCCTAATATCCCGGATGAGACAGCACAGGAGGAGACGGAAATGGAAGCAGAAGCGGGGCAAGGGGGGGCAGCATCAATACTTGATTAAAGAACCCCCCAAACAAGCAAGCACTACTCAGTCTGTTCGTCGCAAATACCCAGTCTATAGTGAACAAGATCGATGAGCTGAGACTGAGGATCTCATCTGATAGGATGAACACTTGCGCCTAATTTTTCACCGAAACCTGGCTAAATACTAACATCCCGGACGAGGCTATTGAACTTGCGGATCAAATGGATCGAACCGCTGAGTCCGGTAAGAATAAGGGAGGTGGAGTGTGTATTTATGTCAATAAGTCTTGGTGTACCTCCACAGTCATTGCTGAACAATATTGCTCTGCTGATTTAGAACTTATGACACTTAAATGCAGACCGTTCTACTTACCGAGGGACTTCACAGTCGTGTATCTCACCGTAGTTTATATTCCTCCACAAGCTAATGTTAAGCTGGCACTGTCCAAATTGCATGATATTGCGAACAGTCTGCAAAATATCCATCCAGATGGAGTGTTCATCTTAGCGGGTGATTTTAACCAAGCCAATCTCAAAACTGTGCTCCCCAAATTTTACCAGTTTTTTAAATTCCCAACTAGGGGGAGAAATACATTGGACCGTGTTTATTGCAACATAGCAAATTCTTATATAGCATCACCTGCCCCCCATCTTGGCAGGTCGGATCACATTTCTTTGTTTTTAGCTCCAGCATACAAACCTCTTATCACCAGGATTAGGCCTACTTTGCATACAATCAGAGTTTGGCCTGAAGGAGCCACAATGAGACTACAGAATTGTTTTGAGGACACAGATTGTTTAAACAGGCAGCTACAAAGGAAAATCACACAGACTTAAACATATATGCCTCCTCTGTCCTATCCTATATAAAATTTTGCATGGACAATGTCACTGATACCAAAATCATTCGGACCTTCCCAAATAGGAAACCATGGATAAACAGAAATGTCCAAAACCTTTTGAAGGCATGTGACATTGCTTTCCGAAAGGGAGACCCAGAGGAGTACAAAACAGCCAAGTCCAATCTGAAGAGGGGCATTAAGGAGGCAAAGCACTGCTACAAAACAAAAATACAACATCATTTTACAAGCTCTGATTCCCGACGCATGTGGCAGGGTATCAAGTCCATTACGAATTATAAGAGCAACACCTGTTCTATCAACACCGGAAATTCTTTCTCTCTTGATGACCTAAATCATTTTTTTGCACGATTTGACAAAGACAATGAGCTGCCTATCATCAAATTAGCCCAGCAAGAGGCTCCATCATGTTCCCTGATGCTGAGAGCACATGAGGTAGAATGGGCCTTAAACCACATTAATCCCCACAAAGCAGCTGGCCCTGATGAAGTTCCTGGAAAAGTCCTAAAAAACTGTGCTAAACAGCTGAAAACAGTGTTTACCAGTATGTTTAACAGCTCACTAGAGCAGGCCATTGTCCCCACTTGCCTGAAGTCCTCCACAATTGTCCCAATTCCAAAACAGGCAGGGGTGAAGACCTTAAGTGATTATCGCCCGGTGGCTCTCACTCCTATTGCTATGAAGTGCTTTGAACAACTTGTCCTCAGGCACATGAAGAGCAAGATCTGCACCTTCATGGACCAATACCAGTTTGCTTACAGAGCACATACATCAACTGAGGATGCTGTCTCACTTACCCTTCACACTGCGCTGTCACACCTGGAGCAGAGAGACAGCTATGTGCGGATGCTGTTCATTGATTACAGCTCGGCCTTTAACACCATCCCTCCCAACAAGTTGGCAACGAAACTGAACAACTTGGGTCTCAGCTCACACCTGTGCAACTGGATACTGGATTTTCTTACAAAAAGACCACAAATAGTACGCATGGGCAAGCACTTCTCTTGATCCTTAACACTAAACACTGGGGTACCGCAAGGCTGTGTGTTGAACCCTCTCCTTTACTCCCTCTTCACAAATGACTGTAAACCTATTCACAATACCAATACCATTATAAAATTTGCAGATGACACGACAGTGATAGACCTAATCTCCAACAATGATGAAACAGCCTATAGGAAAGAGGTTGAGAACCTAGAGAGATGGAGTAAGAACAACAACCTCATACTCAATACCAAGAAAACAAAGGAGCTAATTCTGGATTTTAGGAAGAAGAAACAAAATGGACACCATCCCATTAGCATTAATGGTGGAAACGTGGAGATAGTTCAAAGTTTCAGATTCTTGGGAGTTCATATTAGTCAGGGCCTGTCATGGATAAAAAACACAACAGAAATTACCAAAAAAGGCCTTCAGAGGCTTTATTTTCTGAGGAGTCTGAAGAAAGCACAACTCCCAAAACAGCTGCTAGTCAAATTTTACAGGTGCACCATAGAATCTTTTATCACATACTGCATTACAGTGTGGTACTCCGGCTGCTCTTCTGAGGACAAGAAGACCCTCAAGCGCATCATCAGAATGGCTGGCAGAATCACTGGTACTCAGTTACCATCACTGGATGACATCTTCACTGCTCTCTGCAGCAACAGGGCAAAAATTATCTGCGGGGATCCAACTCACCCCGGCCACAGCCTTTTCATTCCCCTACCCTCTGGTAGGCGTCTTAGAGCCCTACATGCCCGCACCACTAGGCTGAAGAACAGCTTTTACCCCAAAGCAATCAGTCTCTTAAATGCTCAGAGACTATTGCCCCTTCCAAGGATAGAAACTACCACAGACTGAAAGTGACTGCTGCATTCATGAACCCATGATGATCTCTTGTCTGCAGTGTTGTCTGAATCAGTGTGTACATATACTCATAAGCACTTTCTACTTTGCTCTTGCTATATATATGCTGTGAACTGTGAATAGTAATGCTTTCTAGTGCAATGTTTAGTTTTTTTTTTCTAGTGTAATGCTTTGGTTTAAATGTCAGTTCTTGTTCCTCTGTCCATGGCATCTAGGATTGCTCCAAACAACATTTCACTGTATTGTACATTCCATTCCATTGTATTGTACAGTGACAATAAAGGCATCTTATCTTATCTTATCTTATCTTAAGGCCTGGGACAGTTTCTTGACACCCCGCCAACACCCTAATGTTTTAAAGGGTCACCAGCAGGCCCTCGCCCCTAATGTTTTAGATGGTCAGATGAGCAGCAGGCCCTCGCCCCTAATGTTTTAGAGGGCCAGCTCAGCAGCAGATCCTCACCCCTAATGTTTTAGATGGTCAGATCAGCAGCAGGCCCTCACCCCTAATGTTTTAGAGGGTCACCAGCAGGCCCTTGCTCCAAATGTTTTTGAGGGTCACCAGCAGGCCATCAATCATAATTTTTCAAGGGTGTGTATGATGCCCTCCTTTTGTGTAATAAAGGGTGTATTGGAGTTCCGGTTCCTTGTATTTTTTGGCAGCCCTTTTAATTAGTGCATAGGCATTATGAGTAGTGATGAGAGAGTTTGCTCGGCCGAATACTTGTTCGGCTCGAGCATCACTATGCTCGGCACATAGCGATACTCAGCCGAGTACCACATGTGCTCGAGCTGCATGCTCGAGTATCTTCCCACACGTTTCGCGGCTTCTAAGCAGCCAATAAACATGCAGGTAAGTACTGCCATCACTGTAATGCCTGTAGCCATGTTGCCTGCTGGCATTACAGTGATTGGCTGGCCGGAACGCGTCATCGGGTGCTATATAGCACCCTATGACGCGGGTTTGGCTCATTGTAAGTCAGGGAGAGCTGCACTTAGAAAGGGAGAGATAGTATAGGGAGTTTGTGATCGTATTTTATTCAAGTGAATAACGTTTCAAAGACACAAAAATCCTTTTAAGGACTATTGTGTGTGGTTTGCAGCAATTTATTTTAGGAAAGCAGTACTCCAATTTTTTTTTACATACTTTGCAAAATTGCAATTCTTTTTCTATATAGAGGGTGTCTGCAGAGACTTGTGACATCTGTGCAATACCTTCTGTGTGTCAGGGCAGAGATAGGAAGAATATTAGTGAAAACAATACGTTTTTTTTCCAATACTCTATCCACATTTTAGCTGTAAACTGTGTCATCCGTGAGTTGTCAGATCTGCTCTTCAATAGCTTGTGTGGTTGTCAGGGCCATATATAGGGAAAATAATTTTCCCAATAATCTATCCACATTTTTGCTGTCAACAGTGCAATTAATGATCTGCGCTTTAATACATTTTCTGATTTTATCACAAGACACGGAGGCTCCTATTGCTATAACTTCCTTTACTGTTACCATAGCAGCAAAGAACGAATATGTCAATCACAAAAGAAAACCATAGTAACCGACTCCTCCCCACTATCCCAGTATATAATGACTCCACGCTCTGGGATCATCCTCTTTCTTTGCTGCTACCATGGCAGATAAGTACCTCAAATGATAATGCTTAATTTGCCTGAAGGTTTTAGGATTACTTTGCCTTTAATGTATTAGGAATTTTACTTTGCAGGCCCTCATTGCTTTGCTATTTATTTGCTGTCCCCAGGTTTCTTCCTGGTTTTTGGCTTGCTGGTTCCCCTCGGTTCCGCTCGTTTCAGCTTATCCTTGCTGGCCCATTTATTACCTCCCTTCCTACCTCTCTACGTTTAGGCCCATCTTTAGTTTGGTTGTCGCGGCGCTTACCGTTTCCTGTGCCGGGTTCTTTCCTCTTTGCGCCCATTACCAGCTCGGCCGGCCGTAGTCTCGCGATACCTGAGACTTCGGCCGCCTTCTTAGGCCTCAGTACGTCCACCTCTCCCGAAATCTCGCGATTCACGGGATTTCGGGCGCTTCTGTTGCCGCGTCGTATGCCGCTCGTTCCCTGACGTCACCTCATTCAGATCTCGCGAGATCTCGGCGTCTTGCATCGGATCCTTTTGCGCCCACACCGCACGTCTTCTGGGTCTTTCTGTGCCGGTATTGTTGGTGAGTTTCTCCCACTGCGCCTATTATCACCCCCTTTTCTCTGGGCAGCCCCTCATTATGTGTTTTTCTCTCCTTCCAGGTCTCTTGTGCTAATTTCTGGTGGCCTGGGGTGAATTACTCCTGCCATCACTCTCATGTCTCGTCACAGTGCCTCTTCTACCCCTAGACAGGGTGCCCCCACTACCCCCCCCTATTCCCTCTACGCTAATTAGCCGCAGGGATGACGCCTCACAGGAGGAACAAAACGCTGCGCTGCAGCAATCTATATCTACTGCGATCATGGCTGCCATGGGCTCTATGTCGTCAGCACTCTCGCAATCTATATCCCAGTTTCTGACCTGAACAGGCCATCAGCCTCCAGAACCTCTATGACCGATGGTAATCCATTACATGACCACGCGGTTGTCCCGCGAAAAAGAGCCTGCACGCGACAGGCAGAACGCTCTCGCGCATGGAAAACGGCCAGGACTCTTCCTGAGCCACTGTCTGATTCAGATAAGGAATCAATTGAGTAGGCATTGAACGAGTCACACTATGACTCAGTAGACGAACTCAAGGATGTGGCTGTTGACCCTCTAGAGTTTATGCCCGATCCCACGCCAACCACACATGTGGCTACTAGGCAAGAGGGTCAGTCCTCACTAGATGACATTCTGGTTGATTCCCTGGGCACCCCCCTATTTAATCCGGACGAGCTCCATCATCCACGCTCCGCTGAATGGCTCCCCGCCACTCACGTAGCTCAGTATTTGGAAGCTAAAATCCGCACTCCTTTAAGTAAGGAATCCCGCAACAAGTTGCGAGCGGAATGCCCTCGCCCTATTATTCCCAATAAGGTGTGTGAGACACCTACGGTGGACCCGAAGATGGTTCAATTCCTGACCAAAACTAGGTTTAACCCGAAGAAAGGGCTAGATTCGGCCCTACGGGCCGTTCAGGATAAGCTCCTGGACATCACGGGTCCCCTAGCCAGGATCTTCGATATGGCGGAATCCGCCAAGACAGAGGGTAGAGCTGTCGACCCCATCGAATTGGGGGGATGGATCCGGAGGGCCATTTGCATTGCTGGCAATATTAATACCTCCTTGGCCATAGAAAGGCGGAAAGCCATTTTGATGAAGGTGGAGCCAAAACTCTCCAACCTTGCCTTATCTGAGGCGGGCAAGAATGCCCAGGGCCTTCTTTTTGGAGACTCCTTTATAAAGGAGTTAGGTAGATATGTCGGAGCATTCACGGCCCTAGACAAGGCTCAAACATCTATGAAGAGGGTATTTAACACCTGTTTCTCCAATAGGGCCGGCAGTTCTAGGGGCCGTCTGTCCGGCCGATCCGATTTTCATTCCCGAGGCACGGGAAGAGGCTCCTTCAGCTATAGATCCTCACTCCAAGATCCCAGGCACCAACCTTCCTTTTTCCCCTCCAGGGGGGCTACAGGACGTTTCAGAGGTTTCCGTGGAGCTCCCTCCTATCGACGACCAGTTGGTAAGTTCTCAACCCGTTCTAACATTGTATTCTTCAACAGACTGTGTCGGGGGCAGACTCCGTCTCTTTTTCAATGCTTGGTCCGAGATCACCTCAGACCGATGGGTACTGGACACCATAAAGGGTTTCACCATAGAATTGGTAGCCTCCCCAAATCTTCTTCCCGCCCCCCATCCCATTCTCTTGTCCGAGTCCCTTCGACACCACTTACACAGGGAACTAAAAGACTTAGTCCACAAACAAGCGATAGAACGTGCCACCCCTCACACCACTGGTGTGATCAGCAATATGTTTCTGGTACAGAAAAAGGGTGGTCAGATGCGCCCAGTTATCAATTTGAAATCCCTCAACTCGCTAGTACAGTATCACCACTTCAAGATGGAAGGCATCCATCTTTTAAGGGACATGCTCCTCCCGGGCGATTGGATGGTCAAACTCGACCTCAAGGATGCGTATCTCACGGTCCCGGTGGCCCCCGCCTCCAGGGATCTACTGCGTTTCCTTTGGGGAGACCAAATTTGGCGTTTCACCTGCCTGCCGTTCGGCCTATCGTCCGCCCCTTGGTGTTTCACCAAGGTAATGAAACCAGTGGTAGCCTGGCTACGCAGCAGAGGGGTACGCATGATAATTTATCTGGACGATATCCTTATCATGGCACAAAGTCCGTCCCTTCTCCACAAACACCTCTCCATGGCCACCAGTCTCCTCTCAGGGTTAGGTTTCATCATAAACCAGGAGAAATCTTGTCTCACTCCATCGACGTCTATGGAGTTTCTGGGTTTCCAAATAGATTCCACTTCCATGACCCTTCATCTCCCTCTGTCCAAGGTCCGATCTATTCGCAAAGAATTGCGACATGCGCTGCTCCTACCTCAATTGTCACTGCGACACCTGGCACGTCTAATAGGACTTCTAGCTGCATCTATCCAGGCCATTTTTCCAGCTCCCTTGCACTACCGGTCCCTTCAGAGGCTCAAGATTGCCCATCTCCGGACTGGGGCCAAGTACTCGGACATGATCACTCTGGACTCAGAGACGAAGGACGAGCTACGGTGGTGGATCCAGAACCTATCGGTCTGGAATGGCAAGGCCTTATTCGGTCCGGTACCGGACTTGATCATAGAGTCGGACGCCAGCTTGCACGGTTGGGGAGCCCACTGCAATGGGGTGTCCACCGGGGGCCCCTGGTCCTCCGAGGAGTCTCGTCTCCATATCAACGGCCTGGAATTGCTGGCAGGGTCTCTGGCGATTCGCAGTTTCGCCAATGGCACGCTCACTACCTGTATCAGACTGCGGATGGACAACGTGTCTGCGGTCCGATACGTCAACGGGATGGGCGGAACTCGTTCCTCAGTCCTCACCTACCTAGCTCAGGACTTTTGGGAATTCTGCCTCGCCAAGGGTATTGTAGTGATAGCGGAGCATCTTCCCGGCCTCCACAATACGTTGGCGGACTGGAATTCACGTTACTTCACGGATTCCAGCGACTGGAAGTTAGACGAGGAGGTATTCCTAGCTATATCATCTCGCTGGGGTCCTCCTTCGGTGGATTTATTTGCCAATCATTTGAACGCCCAGATATCCAGGTTCTTCAGCTGGCGACCGGATCCTCTGGCAGAAGCAGTGGACGCATTCCTGCAACAGTGGAAGGGAGCGTTGATGTATGCCTTTCCCCCATTTGCTTTGATCCCTCAGGTTCTCCTTCAAGTTCAGCGCCAAGCGGCGGAGTTGATCTTAATTCTACCTCTGTGGCGATCTCAACCTTGGTTCCCTCTGGTTCTGGACCTGTTGGTACAACCTTCTCTCCTCCTTCCGGATCTCCCCTTTCTGCTGCGAGATCCATTGGGGGAGTCCCACCCCCTTATTCGAGCAGGTTTACTTCGCCTTCTCGCTTGCAGGATCTCAGGTGTTCCGGCTCGCTGTCTGGAGTTTCGAACACAACTGTTTTCTTATTGGAAAACGCATGGGCTCCCGGTACCAGACGGGCTTATCGAGCCGCCTGGGAGGCTTGGGCTCATTGGTGCGGAGAGCGCGATCTGGATCCCCTTCGAGCCCCTGTAGTTTCAGTCTTGTCATTGTCTTCCTTGTATGATTCCGGTAAGGCCTATCGTACGATAAACCTCTACAGATCAGCGATATCCTCTAGGCAAAAGGGTTTTGAGGGTTGTCCTGCGGGTCAACATCCTCTGGTGTGTCGCTTGTTAAAAGGTTCTCGTCTGGCTCGGCCTCCCAGACCTCGGTTCTCTACAACTTGGGATGTGGGGTTAGTTTTGAACTTTTTATCCTCATGGTCTTCTAATGACCAGTTGTCCCTTCGCCAACTTTCAGCGAAGTTAGTTACTTTGTTATGTCTCATCTCTTGTAAGAGGGTTTCTGATGTCCGGGCCCTGGACTATGATGCGCGGTCATTTACTCCAGATGGTGTTCTTTTTAACATTTCCAGACGGACTAAGACGGGCATTACCCTGCTTTCCGGCAGTCCCCACAACTTTGTCCGGTTGCGTGCTTACAGGAGTATGAATCTCGTACTGCTTCCTTGCGTGTCTCTACTTTTCCTAATCTGTTTATCTCCTTTAGGAGACCCTATACTCCCGTCTCCAGTGTGACCCTGTCACGCTGGGTCAAAGAGATTATGAGTCAGGCAGGTATTGACACCAATATCTTTACAGCTCATTCTGTCTGCAGTGCATCCGCTACCTCTATGTCGGTCTCAGGAGCCCGTCTGGAGGATGTCATGCGTTTGGCGGACTGGTCTAGGGTTTCCACTTTTCGTGAATTTTATTTTCGTCCCGCTTCACATGCTTTTAATTCTGTCATTTCTCAGCTTTAAACTTGCAATAGGAGCCTCCGTGTCTTGTGATAAAATTTCATGATTTTCCTATTCCATGACGTAAAGTCATGATTTTATTAAAGACACGGAGGCGAGTATTGCCCGCCCTTCCCACCCTTTTGGGGTGGTCTTAATGTGCATTTATTGTTTCCATTGCCATATTTATGACGTTGTTTCTGTACTTGTATTTCTGTTTTGGACTTAATGTTTTGATTTTCATTCCATTACCTTGTGATTCTATTTCAGTATGTTTTTTCATCCTACAGGCTGAATTGTCGCTTTCTCTACAATTTCGGTTCAGAGTACGGTGTTGGGTTCGTGTTGCCATCAACGACCGTTTCTCCTTCGGTTAAAGAGTTTGGTTCTAATGTTCAAGAATGACGGTTGCGGTCCGGGATGTCCAGGTTCCGGAGAGTTCTGCAGTTGGAGTAGCTGCTCAAAGAAAGAGGATGATCCCAGAGCGTGGAGTCATTATATACTGGGATAGTGGGGAGAAGTTGGTTACTATGGTTTTCTTTTGTGATTGACATATTCGTTCTTTGCTGCTATGGTAACAGTAAAGGAAGTTATAGCAATACTCGCCTCCGTGTCTTTAATAAAATCATGACTTTACGTCATGGAATAGGAAAATCATGAAATTGTCAGGGCCAAATATAGTGAAAAATATTAATATAAACTACATCAGAAAACAGCGTCTGTTACCTCAGAATCCAATAATCTGGGCCTAAAATAGTGTTCATATTCTGTGTGTTTCTGTGACATATACTGTCCTGCATCAAAGAACTGTATCTTTAGGGCAAATTCCAAAAATCTGGGCCTAATATAGTGTACATATTCTGTGTGTTTCTGTGACATATACTGCCCAGCATCAGAAAACTGTATCTTTAGGGCAAATTCCAAAAATCTGGGCCTAATCTAGTGTCTATATTCTGTGTGTTTCTGTGACATATACTGTCCTGCATCAGAAAACTGTATCTTTAGGGCAAAATCCAAATATCTGGGCCTAATCTAGTGTCCATATTCTGTGTGTTTCTGTGACATATATTGTCCTGCATCAGAAAACTGTTTCTTTAGAGCAAAATACAAATATCTGGGCCTAATCTAGTGTCCATATTATGTGTGTTTCTGTGACATATACTGTACTGCATCAGATTTTTTTTTCTTTAGCGCAAAAGCCAAATATCTGGGCCTAATCTAGTGTCCATATTCTGTGTGTTTCTGTGACATATACTGTCCTGCATCAGAAAACTGTGTCTTCAGCGGACTGTAAAACAATCTGCGCCACATCTAGTGACAAAACAATTAAAATCAAGAAGGCGAGCACTAAGGATCGGGGAAGTGGGAGTGATGCTGATGGTGCACGTAGAGGCCGTGGCCCTGGGCGCAATGAAACTATGCCTGCTGCCAGTGCACCAGAAAAAAATAAAACACCCACTGAACCCAGCTTAATGTCCAACTTATAAGGGGTTGAGTCCGCACAACCTGCCTGCAGGTGCACATCACTATGGCGAACTACATACACAAACGGAAAATGCAAATGTGATCGCACACTGCATCCAGCACTCTGCCCTCCATGCTGGATGAGACATTGGTTTATATTTTGGCCAAAGCATAGTAAGCCACTCACCGCGTCAAGGTCGTCTCAATTGTGCGGACTCAACCCCTTATATTTTTTTCTTTGTAGCATATATTGGAGGCGTGGCGATCTCCTTTGAGTCAAGCACACCTGACCAGTTAATCTGTCCTGGAGGCTGGTTTTAAAGTCAGTATAAAACTGAGTCTGCTTGTATAGAACCTACCATTAGCCATCTGGCTCCAGGAGAAGTATATGGTGGGTTCAGCATGCATGTTGGTACTTGCATCCCTGGATCCGATGAAAGCTGTAATGGCACCGGACGGGGTTACAAGCAAAGTGTACTTGGCTTGCATGCTGACCTGCATTCCCTGGATTTTGTGTGGCTGTCATGGCCCATGAACAGGTAGGAAAAAAAGGAAAAAAAAAACACTCAATTGAGACGACCTTGACGCGGTGAGTGGCTTACTATGCTTTGGCCAAAATATAAACCAATGTCTCATCCAGCATGGAGGGCAGAGTGCTGGATGCAGTGTGCGATCACATTTGCATTTTCCGTTTGTGTAATGTCCAACTTAGGCTACTTTCACACCTGCGTTCAGGTGTCCGCTCGTGAGCTCCGTTTGAAGGGGCTCACGAGCGGTCCTGAACGCAGCCGTTCAGCTCTAATGCATTCTCAGTGGAGGCGGATCCACTGAGAATGCATCTGCCTGCCAGCGCTCAGCCTCCGCTCAGTGAGCGGACACCTGAACGCTGCTTGCAGCGTTCGGGTGTCCGCCTGGCCGTGCGGAGGCGAGCGGATCCGTCCAGACTTATAATGGAAGTCAATGGGGACGGATCCGCTTGAAGATGACACCATATGGCTCAATCTTCAAGCGGATCCGTTCCCCATTGACTTTCAATGTAAAGTCTGAACGGATCCGCTCAGGCTACTTTCAGACTTAGAAAATTTTCTAAGTTTTAATGCAGACGGATCCGTTCTGAACGGATGCAAACGTCTGCATTATAGGAGCGGATCCGTCTGATGAAACATCAGACGGATCCGCTCCGAACGCTAGTGTGAAAGTAGCCTTAGCTGGGCGGCGCAGGACAACACTGCCCAAGTCGGACCAGTGCGAACAGTTGGTCAGTTGGATTGCTGAAGATAGGGCTTCCAGTCGAAGGAAGTAATTATAGACGCTCACCCACATACAGGTAGGGATAGGTGTTTTTGTCGGATTTGACACACCCAGTCAAAAAAACGAGTAAAGGATACAATGAATAAGAGCGACAGGCACTCGACTTCTGGAACCACACCAAGAGAATGTGTATAAATAAATATAGATAGATTTATGAAATGGTATAGCCTAATAGACTCTTAAGACTAGGTAAAAAAATGTATCAAAATTGAGTAAAAACAATGTGTCTTAATCTATGAACATAGCCTGATATATGGATTAAGTACAGTACACCTATATGTTCCTGCAATGTAAAATACAGTATAGATACTCCTACAACATAAAAGGTGGAATCATAAAAGTGGCATCAATTGTTCATGCCAAAAAAGTGCAGTCCACATAAGAATAATTCTGTAACATAAGGTATAGATGCACACGTGTGTTTCAAGGGATCCGCACGGTTTGCTCCCCTTTGCAGCTGGTTTCTATTAGAATGAGAGTGATCCCTTTTAAGGTATTCCAATTATATCAACCTATCTTTCGGAGGGCATAGTATAATCCGGATATGTGTGGAGTAGTTTGTATACGTCTGTACTATTTCACACTTTCAGTCATCTATATGCCAATCATTCTTAGATCATGATGTTGTATATATAAAATATACACTGCTCAAAAAAATAAAGGGAACACAAAAATAACACATCCTAGATCTGAATTAATTAAATATTTTTCTGAAATACTTTGTTCTTTATATAGTTGAATGTGCTGACAACAAAATCACACAAAAATTAAAAAATGGAAATCAAATTTTTCAACCCATGGAGGTCTGGATTTGGAGTCACACTCAAAATTAAAGTGGAAAAACACACTACAGGCTGATCCAACTTTGATGTAATGTCCTTAAAACAAGTCAAAATGAGGCTCAGTAGTGTGTGTGGCCTCCACGTGCCTGTATGACCTCCCTACAACGCCTGTGCATGCTCCTGATGAGGTGGCGGACAGTCTCCTGAGGGATCTCCTCCCAGACCTGGACTAAAGCATCTGCCAACTCCTGGACAGTCTGTGGTGCAACGTGACATTGGTGGATAGAGCGAGACATGATGTCCCAGATGTGCTCAATTGGATTCAGGTCTGGGGAACGGGCGGCCCAGTCCATAGCATCAATGCCTTCGTCTTGCAGGAACTGCTGACACACTCCAGCCACATGAGGTCTAGCATTGTCTTGCATTAGGAGGAACCCAGGGCCAACTGCACCAGCATATGGTCTCACAAGGGGTCTGAGGATCCCATCTCGGTACCTAATGGCAGTCAGGCTACCTCTGGCGAGCACATGGAGGGCTGTGCGGCCCTCCAAAGAAATGCCACCCCACACCATTACTGACCCAATGCCAAACCGGTCATGCTGGAGGATGTTGCAGGCAGCAGAACGTTCTCCACGGCGTCTCAATACTCTGTCACGTCTGTCACATGTGCTCAGTGTGAACCTGCTTTCATCTGTGAAGAGCACAGTGCGCCAGTGGCGAATTTGCCAATCTTGGTGTTCTCTGGCAAATGCCAAACGTCCTGCACGGTGTTGGGCTGTAAGCACAACCCCCACCTGTGGACGTCGGGCCCTCATATCACCCTCATGGAGTCTGTTTATGACTGTTTGAGCAGACACATGCACATTTGTGGCCTGCTGGAGGTCATTTTGCAGGGCTCGGGCAGTGCTCCTCCTGTTCCTCCTTGCACAAAGGCGGAGGTAGCGGTCCTGCTGCTGGGTTGTTGCACTCCTACGGCCTCCTCCACGTCTCCTGATGTACTGGCCTGTCTCCTGGAAGCGCCTCCATGCTCTGGACACTACGCTGACAGACACAGCAAACCTTCTTGCCACAGCTCGCATTGATGTGCCATCCTGGATAAGCTGCACTACCTGAGCCACTTGTGTTGGTTGTAGACTCCGTCTCATGCTACCACTAGAGTGAAAGCACTGCCAGCATTCAAAAGTGACCAAAACATCAGCCAGGAAGCATAGGAACTGAGAAGTGGTCTGTGGTCACCACATGCAGAACCACTCCTTTATTGGGGGTGTCTTGCTAATTGCCTATAATTTCCATCTGTTGTCTATTCCATTTGCACAACAGCATGTGAAATTGATTGTCACTCAGTGTTGCTTCCTAAGTGGACAGTTTGATTTCACAGAAGTGTGATTGACTTGGAGTAACATTGTGTTGTTTAAGTGTTCCCTTTATTTGTTTGAGCAGTGTATATATATATATATATATATATATATATAGATATTTATATGTGTGTGTATATATATATTACACCTTGGCTATAGAAAGCGAACGGCCGGTGACAGTGATGCCTGTTCAATTGTGGCACAGTCCCCTTAAGTGTGTTAATTTATATATATAGAACACATATCCCTTTAGACCTTAGGTGATAATGTCATATGCAACCGCTACTGAGTGGCGTCCCACGCAGCAGCCGGTATCTGGTTGTCTATTACCTCCTTCCTGAAGACCGTTCCGACCGAGTTGGCTCACCTCCCCGCTGCGCTGAATATAATAATCCAAGAGCAGTGACTGGCTTCCCACGTGTTGGGTTTGGCGTCCCACGTGTTCGATGGATCAGTCTCCGGTATGGTCTTATCCTCAGTGTGAGGGAGAGGTTCGTATGATGCTTGTCCGGCGGAGCAAATCTTCTACTTCTTAGTAGGGCGCTCTTCTAGTTCATATCCATGGATATTGGGTCATTGGTCTTGGGGTTCATAGGTGTAAGACTTCTAACCATACGCGTTTCAGGAGTGTAAGCTCACTCCTTCCTCAGTGGTTAACTATGTCCCCATACCCAACCCACTTATATAGTCATCTGGATTCCTTGGGCTATCTCAAAGCTTCGTACTAGATCACACCCAATTCCTTATACATTTCTTATGTCTATCTTGGCTGAATCAGTCCAATTGGAAAAAACTAATCTATAGGATGTGTTCACCGTAATAAACTGCAGCCTCATGCAAAAAAAACGCACTTGCGGTTTTGCTAGATTTTTGGTGCGTTTTTCACATGTTTTGTTATAATTTGGCATCTGGCTTCATATCCAGGTTGGCTTTTTACAAGCTTAATGGTGTAAGTGCTTTTCCACATTGAGGGAGACCAAATGGGCTCAAAATGAATACATTACTTTTCCATATGGCGACATATTCAATAAAGTGTAGGCAGCTAAGCTGCTTGTGTACATAATGATAGAACTGTCCTTGTTAAGAACATATCATTAAAATATTTTACTAAAAACATATTACAAAAAAATATATGCATAAAAATTTGTTTGTGGAATGATAGCAACATAGGTGACAAAATTGGTCATCTTTAAAAGGGGAAGTTTATCCTTGATTGTGTAGACTTCTGCCTCTGTCATAACTATTTCTGGTACAAAGATAACTACTATCTCCAGCGCACAGGGACGGCGATGGGGGCGAAATTCGCCCCCAGTTTCACTAATATTTTTATGGGGGCATGGGAAAAAGAAAACATCATCCCCGTCCTGAATAAAGTAACGGCTTTTGGTGAACTTACAATCTGTAAGAGGTTCATTGACGACTGTCTGATTGTGTGGAGGGGAGAGAGACAGGGTCTCTTAGATTTCATTAACAATCTGAATATGAATCAATGGAACCTCTCCTTTACAAGCACAGCCAGCAATAGTAGCATTAATTTCCTTGACTTGACAATCTTTCTGGAGGATAATCACCTGAAGACTAAAACGTTCTTCAAGGAGACTGACGTCAATGGTTATATAGATACCTCCAGTTGTCATTACACCCCTTGGTTGAAGAATATACCCAAGGGGCAATTAAAAAGGGTCCACCGTAACTGCACAAAGGATGAAGATTTTAGAGCGCAAAGTGAGGTTATCAGTGAGCGGTTTCTGGAGAAAGGATACTGTAGAGAGGATTTAGAGAAATGTAGAGAAGAAGTAGAGAGAGAAAATGTAGGAGAGGGATTCTCGGGGAGAACAAAGAAAGACTTCTGATTTTCCTTCCTCACACAGTATAATGTCCAGGCTGGAATAATTAAAAACATAATAAGGAAGAATTGGCCAACCCTAAATAATAACCCAGTATTAGGGAAGGACATCCCAGAACTTCCAAATGTGATTTTTAGAAAAGCACCAAGTTTACGGACTAAATTGGTGCATAGCTCCTCACACTCTGAGGGTGTTCTGTCTGTCGTGCCGTAACAGGAAGAGAGAAAAAAGAAAGAGGGATAATCAGATTGTACATTCCAATCAAAAGGGTCAGGACTATACAATAAAAGGATCCATCACATGTGAAAGTGTAGGGGTGGTCTACATGCTGGAGTGCCCGTGTGGCCTCCAGTATGTGGGCCGCACCATGCGAAAACTGAAAGTGAGAATTCAGGAACATGTTCGTAACATCAGAAAGGGACTTGAGACACACAGTGTCTCGATGCATTTTAAAATCAAACATCAGAAAGACCCTAGTGGCCTGTCATTTGCAGGGGTTGAGTTGGTGAAACCACATTGGCGGGGAGGGAACTCCATCGAGCGGATCAATAGGAGGGAGGTTGAATGGATCTACAAGATGGATTCAATGCAACCAAAAGGGATGAATGTGGAATTTGATTTGAAACCCTGTCTCACCGAATTTTCTGTAATCCCCGTTTTGGCCATGTAAAGATCCGTTGCAGTAGTGAGGGAGTAATCGCATCTGACTGGAGGCAATCATGTGGATCGTGATGTGTTCAATCATTCTTGGATGGAGGGAGGCGGCCCTAGGAGATGTACTCTACCATTGGTGGGGAAGGATCTCGTGGGGTTAGATGAGTGGCCATCCATGAATGAAGAGGGCGGTCCCATGATGTGTAAACTACTATTGGAGGGCGGTCCCATGGTTGTGAGGCTGTTACTGGCTGAAAAAAAGTCATGTGACTTCTGATATCCCCATTGGTAGGATTGTACCATGTGAGTTGTGGCACGTAGGACAGCAATGAATGAAGGAGGGCGGTCCTAGGTATAACTGATCAATGGTTGTAACCAACTATGTAGGTGGTGACATGTTCAGCTATCCATTAATGAGGGGATAGCCTCCAGGAGGTGCGCTTTTAGCATTGGTTAGATACTGTGCTTTATGGGGTGGGCGGGTAGTGTTTAGTAGTAGAATGTTATGTGATAGATGCAACCAGTCCAGATATGTTTGCGTATTAATCATGGGAGTGTTAGAGTTAAGTATGAGAATGTTATGCGATCAAGTTATGTTATGCAATCATATGCGATCAGTCCAGATATGCCCCTGTGTTAACCATGAGAATGTTGGTGCTATGTGATCATGTGTGATAGTTCCGGATATGATCGCATGGCACTCGATCATATGCGATTAGTCTGGATCAGTCGAGATATGTCTGTAATGTTCAGCTAAGGCTACTTTCACACTAGCGTTCAGAGCGGGTCCGTCTGATGTCTGCTCAGACGGATCCGCTCCTATAATGCAGACGTTTGTATCCGTTCAGAACGGATCCGTCTGCATTATAGTTTGAAAAAAATTCTAAGTGTGAAAGTAGCCTGAACGGATCCGTCCAGACTTTACATTGAAAGTCAATGGGGGACGGATCCGTTTGAAGATTGAGCCATATGGTGTCATCTTCAAACGGATCCGCCCCCATTGACTTACATTGTAAGTCTGGACGGATCCGCTTGCCTCCGCACGGCCAGGCGGACACCCGAACGCTGCAAGCAGTGTTCAGGTGTCCGCTCGCTGAGCGGAGGCTGAACACTGGCAGACTGATGCATTCTCAGCGGATCCGCGTCCACTGAGAATGCATTAGGGCTGGACGGATGCGTTCGGGGCCGCTTGTGAGGCCCTTCAAACGGAGCTCACGAGCGGACACCCGAACGCAGGTGTAAAAGTAGCCTAACCAGTAATTTGGTGACCCGAGGGAGGTCTCTTTGTGATATGTGTTTTATGAATGTATTTTATGTATCTTATGGATTTTTATTTATTTTTGTATTGAGCCATAAGGGCTATGATGATTTTAAGGAGGTGTGGTAGCTTATCACTGGCAGGTATATAAAGACCGCCTGTAGGTAGGCGGAGGAGATACCCCTGACGAAGCTTCCTAAAGCGAAACCCGGGTCGGGTGAATGATTTGTGTATACTGCTTGTTACCATATCCATCTTGTAAGTACAATAAAGCCTTGCAGTTGGAACTTTTGTGATTGTACTTCACTATTTGCAGCACCTTGATTTCTCATAAGGTTTCCCAGAGGAAAGGTGAATCCGAGTGAACTGACCGCTTACCCATGTCCACAAAATTTCTGTGAGATCTGGAAGGGAGGATTTTTCAGCTTTGTCCTGGAGCAGCGCGGTCCATTTAAAGAAAACCTTCCTATTTGATTGCTAGAATTAGCGAAGTTGACGAATATGGAGCTAAAAACGAAGATGGAGAATATTTTGTTAACTTTGTTTTGAGGAATATGACGAATACATTCGTCATATTCGTCATCTTCGCTAATTCTACCAAGCCAACCAGAGTAAAACAGGTCTAAGTTGAAATCGTAATGCGATTACTTCAAGTTTTTATTAATCGCATTGCGATTTCAACTTAGCACTGCTATATTCCATATTCGTTTGTTAACTTCATTAATTCTAGGCTAGAATTAACGAATATGGAATATAGCATTTCTAAGTTGAAATCGCAATGCGTTATATTAATCGCATTGTGATTTCAACGTAATTCTCAAATCCGACAGTACATTCTAGTATGGAGACGTTCCCATGGTAATGGGGACGCTTCATAAGCACGGAAGTCGGCAGAAGCGGCAACGGCCTCTTCCTCCGCCTCTGGAGGAATGTTGGCACCTGCCGCCCTGCAAACATGGGATGTACCACCAACACCACCACCTCCGTCACCAAGCATCTCAACCATGTCACACGGCAGCGTTCTGCTCTCCATCTCACAAACATTTGAGAGAAAGCGTAAATTCCCACCTAGCCACCCTCGATCCCTGGCCCTGAATGCCAGCATTTCTAAACTACTGGCCTATGAAATGCTGTCATTTAGGCTGGTGGACACAGACAGCTTCAAACAGCTCATGTCGTTTGCTGTCCCACAGTATGTTGTTCCCAGCCGGCACTACTTCTCCAAGAGAGCCGTGCCTTCCCTGCACAACCAAGTATCCGATAAAATCAGTGTGCACTGCGCAACGCCATCTGTGGCAAGGTCCACCTAACCACAAATACGTGGACCAGTAAGCACGGCCAGGGACGCTATATCTCTCTAACTGCACAATGGGTAAATGTAGTGGCGGCTGGGCCCCAGGCGGAGAGCTGTTTGGCCCACGTCCTTCCGCCGCCAAGGATCGCAGGGCAACATTCTTTGCCTCCTGTCTCCTCCTCCTCCTACTCAGCTTCCTCCTCCTCTTCTTCCACCTGCTCATCCAGTCAGCCACACACCTTCACCACCAACTTCAGCACAGCCCGGGGTAAATGTCAGCAGGCTGTTCTGAAACTCATATGTTTGGGGGACAGGCCCCACACCGCACAGGAGTTGTGGCGGGGTAAAGAACAACAGACCGACGAGTGGTTGCTGCCGGTGAGCCTCAAGCCTGGCCTGGTGGTGTGCGATAATGGGCGAAATCTCGTTGCAGCTCTGGGACTAGCCGGTTTGACGCACATCCCTTGCCTGGCGCAGGTGCAGAATTTCATTCACAACTACCCCGACATGTCAGAGCTGCTGCATAAAGTGCGGGCCATCTGTTTGCGCTTCCGGCGTTCACATCCTGCCGCTGCTCGCCTGTCTGCTCTACAGCGTAACTTCGGCCTTCCCGCTCACCGCCTCATATGCGACGTGCCCACCAGGTGGAACTCCACCTTGCACATGCTGAACAGACTGTGCGAGGAGCAGCAGGCCATAGTGGAGTTTCAGCTGCAGCACGCACGGGTCAGTCGCACTGCGGATCAGCCCGACTTCACCACCAATGACTGGGCCCCCATGCGAGACCTGTGTGCCCTGTTGCGCTGTTTCGAGTACTCCACCAACATGGCCAGTGGCGATGACGCCGTTATCAGCGTTACAATACCACTTCTATGTCTCCTTGAGAAAACACTTAGGGCGATGATGGAAGAGGAGGTGGCCCAGGAGGAGGAGGAGGAAGAGGGGTCATTTTTAGCACTTTCAGGCCAGTCTCTTCGAAGTGACTCAGAGGGAGGTTTTTTGCAACAGCAGAGGCCAGGTACAAATGTGGCCAGACAGGGCCCACTACTGGAGGACGAGGAGGACGAGGATGAGGAGGAGGTGGAGGAGGATTAGGATAAAGCAGGTTCACAGCGGGCTGGCACCCAACGCAGCTCGGGCCCATCACTGGTGCGTGGCTGGGGGGAAACGCAGGATGATAACGATACGCCTCCCACAGAGGACAGCTTGTCCTTACCTCTGGGAAGCCTGGCACACATGAGCGACTACATGCTGCAGTGCCTGCGCAACGACAGCAGAGTTGCCCACATTTTAACGTGTGCGGACTACTGGGTTGCCACCCTGCTGGATCCACGGTCAAAGACAATGTGCCCACCTTACTTCATACACTGGAGCGTGATAGTAAGATGAGCGAGTACAAGCGCACGTTGGTAGACACGCTACTGAGAGCATTCCCAAATGTCACAGGGGAACAAGTGGAAGCCCAAGGCGAAGGCAGAGGAGGAGCAAGAGGTCGCCAACGCAGCTGTGTCACGGCCAGCATCTCTGAGGGCAGGGTTAGCATGGCAGAGATGTGGAAAAGTTTTGTCACCACGCCACAGCTAACTGCACCACCACCTGATACGGAACGTGTTAGCAAGAGGCAACATTTCAATAACATGGTGGAACAGTACCTGTGCACACCCCTCCACGTACTGACTGATGGTTCGGCCCCATTCAACTTCTGGGTCTCCAAATTGTCCACGTGGCCAGAGCTAGCCTTTTATGCCTTGGAGGTGCTGGCCTGCCCGGCGGCCAGCGTTTTGTCTGAACGTGTATTCAGCACGGCAGGGGGCGTCATTACAGACAAACGCAGCCGCCTGTCTACAGCCAATGTGGACAAGCTGACATTCATAAAAATGAACCAGGCATGGATCCCACAGGACCTGTCCATCCCTTGTGCAGATTAGAAATTAACTACCTCCCCTTAACAATATATTATTGTATTTCAGGGCACTTCCTCATTCAATCCTATTTTTATTTTCATTTTACCATTATATTGCGGGGCAACCCAAAGTTGAATGAACCTCTCCTCTGTCTGGGTGCCGGGGCCTAAAAATATCTGACAGTGGCCTGTTCCAGTGGTGGGTGACATGAAGCCTGATTCTCTGCTATGATATGAAGACTGATTCTCTGCTGACATGAAGCCTGAATCTCTGTTATGGGACCTCTCTCCTCTGTCTGGGTGCCGGGGCCTAAAAATATCTGACAGTGGCCTGTTCCAGTGGTGGGTGACGTAAAGCATGATTCTCTGCTATGACATGCAGACTGATTCTCTGCTGACATGAAGCCAGATTCTCTGTTACGGGACCTCTCTCCTCTGCCTGGGTGCCTGGGCCTAAATATATGACAATGGACTGTTACAGTGGTGGGTGACGTGAAGCCTGATTCTCTGCTATGACATACAGACTGATTCTCTGCTGACATGAAGCCAGATTCTCTGTTACGGGACCTCTCTCCTCTGCCTGGGTGCCTGGGCCTAAATATCTGACAATGGACTGTTCCAGTGTTGGGTGACGTGAAGCCTGATTCTCTGCTATGACATGCAGACTGATTCTCTGCTGACATGAAGCCAGATTCTCTGTTACGGGACCTCTCTCCTCTGCCTGGGTGCCTGGGCCTAAATATCTGACAATGGACTGTTCCAGTGTTGGGTGACGTGAAGCCTGATTCTCTGCTATGACATGCAGACTGATTCTCTGCTGACATGAAGCCAGATTCTCTGTTACGGGAACTCTCTCCTCTGCCTGGGTGCCTGGGCCTAAATATCTGACAATGGACTGTTCCAGTGTTGGGTGACGTGAAGCCTGATTCTCTGCTATGACATGCAGACTGATTCTCTGCTGACATGAAGCCAGATTCTCTGTTACGGGACCTCTCTCCTCTGCCTGGGTGCCTGGGCCTAAATATCTGACAATGGACTGTTCCAGTGTTGGGTGACGTGAAGCCTGATTCTCTGCTATGACATGCAGACTGATTCTCTGCTGACATGAAGCCAGATTCTCTGTTACGGGACCTCTCTCCTCTGCCTGGGTGCCTGGGCCTAAATATCTGACAATGGACTGTTCCAGTGTTGAGTGACGTAAAGCATGATTCTCTGCTATGACATGCAGACTGATTCTCTGCTGACATGAAGCCAGATTCTCTGTTACGGGACCTCTCTCCTCTGCCTGGGTGCCTGGGCCTAAATATATGACAATGGACTGTTACAGTGGTGGGTGACGTGAAGCCTAATTCTCTGCTATGACATACAGACTGATTCTCTGCTGACATGAAGCCAGATTCTCTGTTACGGGACCTCTCTCCTCTGCCTGGGTGCCTGGGCCTAAACATCTGACAATGGACTGTTCCAGTGTTGGGTGACGTGAAGCCTGATTCTCTGCTATGACATGCAGACTAATTCTCTGCTGACATGAAGCCAGATTCTCTGTTACGGGACCTCTCTCCTCTGCCTGGGTGCCTGGGCCTAAATATCTGACAATGGACTGTTCCAGTGTTGGGTGACGTAAAGCATGATTCTCTGCAATGACATGCAGACTGATTCTCTGCTGACATGAAGCCGGATTCTCTGTTACGGGACCTCTCTCCTCTGCTTGGGTGCCTGGGCCTAAATATATGACAATGGACTGTTACAGTGGTGGGTGACGTGAAGCCTGATTCTCTGCTATGACATACAGACTGATTCTCTGCTGACATGAAGCCAGATTCTCTGTTTCGGGACCTCTCTCCTCTGCCTGGGTGCCTGGGCCTAAATATCTGACAATGGACTGTTCCAGTGTTGGGTGACGTGAAGCCTGATTCTCTGCTATGACATGCAGACTGATTCTCTGCTGACATGAAGCCAGATTCTCTGTTACGGGACCTCTCTCCTCTTCCTGGGTGCCTGGGTCTAAATATCTGACAATGGACTGTTCCAGTGTTGGGTGACGTAAAGCATGATTCTCTGCTATGACATGCAGACTGATTCTCTGCTGACATGAAGCCAGATTCTCTGTTACGGGACCTCTCTCCTCTGCCTGGGTCTAAATATATGACAATGGACTGTTACAGTGGTGGGTGACGTGAAGCCTGATTCTCTGCTATGACATGAAGACTGATTCTCTGCTGACATGAAGCCAGATTCTCTGTTACGGGACCTCTCTCCTCTGCCTGGGTGCCTGGGCCTAAATATATGACAATGGACTGTTACAGTGGTGGGTGACGTGAAGCCTGATTCTCTGCTATGACATGAAGACTGATTCTCAGCTGACATGAAGCCTGAATCTCTGTTATGGGACCTCTCTCCTCTGCCTGGGTGCCGAGGCCTAAATATCTGACAATGGACTGTTCTAGTGTTGGGTGACGTAAAGCCTGATTCTCTGCTATGACATGCAGACTGATTCTCTGCTGACATGAAGCCAGATTCTCTGTTACGGGACCTCTCTCCTCTGCCTGGGTGCCTGGGCCTAAATATCTGACAATGGACTGTTCCAGTGTTGGGTGACGTGAAGCCTGATTCTCTGCTATGACATGCAGACTGATTCTCTGCTGACATGAAGACAGATTCTCTGTTACGGGACCTCTCTCCTCTGCCTGGGTGCCGGGGCCTAAATATATGACAATGGACTGTTACAGTGGTGGGTGACGTGAAGCCAGATTCTCTGCTATGGCATGAAGACTGATTCTCTGCTAACGTGAAGCCAGTTTCTCTGCTATGGGACCTCTCTCCAATTGATATTGGTTAATTTTTATTTATTTAATTTTTATTTTAATTCATTTCCTTATCCACATTTGTTTGCAGGGGATTTACCTACATGTTGCTGCCTTTTGCAGCCCTCTAGCTCTTTCCTCGGCTGTTTTACAGCCTTTTTAGTGCCGAAAAGTTTGGGTCCCCATTGACTTCAATAGGGTCCGGGACGAAGTTCAGGTCGGGTTCGGATCCCGAACCCGAACATTTCCGGAAAGTTCGGCCGAACTTCTCGAACCCGAACATCCAGGTGTTCGTTCAACTCTAGTCAGGAGTAATTCTTGACCATTCCGCTTTACAAAACTGTTTCAGTTCAGCAATATTCTGCTCTGTGCTCTTGCAGTCATCTTTACAGGACAGCCGCTCCTAGGGAGAGTAGCAGCAGTGCGGAACTTTCTCCATTTATAAACAATTTGTCTTACCATGGACTGATAAACAGCAAGGCTTTTGGAGATACTTTTATAACCCTTTCCAGCTTTATGCAAGTCAACAATTCTTAATCGTAGGTCTTTTGAGAGCTCTTTTGTGCGAGGCATCATTTACATCAGGCAATGATTCTTGTGAAATGCAAACCCAGAACTGGTGTGTGTTTTTTATAGGGCAGAACAGCTGTAACCAACACCTCCAATCTCATCTCATTGATTGGACTCCAGTTGGCTGACACCTCACTCCAATTAGCTCTTGGAGATGTCATTAGTCTAGGGGTTCACATACTTTTTCCATTGGCACTTTGAATGTTTACATGGTGAGTTCAATAAAAACATGGTAACCTTTTAATTCTTTGTGTGTTATTAGTTTAAGCAGACTGTGATTGTCTTTTGTTGTGACTTAGATGAAGATCAGATCACATTTTATGACCAATTTGTGCAGAAATCCATATCATTCTAAAGGGTTTACATACTTTTTCTTGCAACTGTATTTGACATGTATTTACCGGCTGCTGTCAGTTCTGGCTGATTTAGGCCAAGCTATTACACTAAAACAGAGCAATATTACAAAAAACAAAATACACGTTATAACTGTATGAACCATTTATATAACTTATTAGAAAAAAAAATTAAAACATTATGGCAACTTTTCCAATAGCAGGATCATCTCCTGCACCCCCTTCATGGCCT
The DNA here is from genome assembly GCF_905171765.1 of Bufo bufo. Lineage (NCBI taxonomy): Eukaryota > Metazoa > Chordata > Amphibia > Anura > Bufonidae > Bufo > Bufo bufo. Next base: position 389,274,660 of record NC_053392.1, read on the forward strand.
GGCGTTGCCTCTCCTCCATGGCCTCAATGTTCTCCTGAAAGGCCCGCATATAGTTGCGCTGCTCCTTCTGCATTTTGGCCAATTTGGCCTTCAATGTCTTCAGTACTGTTTGAAAAAAATATATATTATGAACATTATTTGCAATTCTTATTAAACCTTTAAACCTTTATTTTGTGGTGCATCTGACTTTATGATCGCTTGCTATTACACCTTTTTGTGATAAAAGTTGTCCAAAAAATGCCTTTTTTGAGAGTTTTACATTTTTGTTTTTAAAGGTGTCCACCTGAGGGGTTAATTGGTATGATATTTTTATACAGCTGGTTATTACAGATGCGGTAAGACCTAATATTTTTCTTTATTTTTTTATTTTTTCTATTTTACACAATAACAGCATTGTTGAACCAAAAACAATTCATGTTTTACTGTCTCCATAGTTTGAGAGCAATATAATTGTTTTTATTTTGCGATTGTCTAATGTTAGGATCTCATTTTTGGCAGAATGAAATGACCGATTGTTACTATTTTGGGGGGCATATGCCTTTTTTGTTGCACTTTTAGTGATGTTAGGTGACTAAATTTGCTTTTTTTTTTTTAGAGCATAGGATATTGTTAAAGAGACAGTCGAATATGTACACGGCGGTACAAAATATGTAATAGGTACAAAGTTTGTCTATTTTTTTAACTTTAAAAAAAAAAAATTATTTAAAGTCTTTATGCATATTGACGATTTAAATCTCAATACGTTAGTTAGTGATATTTATGATCATTATATAGTTTGTTAGTGATATTTCAGTACAGTATCATTTTATTTTGTTTGTTAGTTAGTGATAGTTCTATAGAGTTTAATATTATTTATTTGTTAAGTTAATGGTTTTAATGTAGATTAAACAGATATTGTCCAGTGTTCTTTTTTGTAGTACTATAGTGTATGTTGTCGCCTCATTGTTGGCCCTTTTAATGTTTATGTACATGTTATGGATACATAATCATATTGCTATGTGCACATATTTACCCTCTTAGTCCTGAGATGGGGCGGTGCTGGGGGGTCCAGCACTTTCAACCTCCACCTTCTTTACTTCTCCCACATTCTTCATGGCCTCCGCCGATCACCTTTTCCAAATAAAGGGAATAGGAACTTCTGTGATCACAGAATGTTCAGATTTTAGATAAACAACTCCGAAATCTTAACAACATTAGATATAAAGAAATTAATTCAAATATGGAGAGATCTATATATAATTTCAGTGGCTGCCAGCTTCATGACTCATAACTCAATCAAAAATGAACAGCATGCAAAAAGACATCCCCTCTACTAGGACGGAGGTCCAACTTCCAGCAGGACAATGACCCCAAACACACTGCTAAAGCAACACTTGAGTGGTTTAAGGGTAAACATGTAAATGTGTTGGAATGGCCTAAATCCCAGATCTCAATCCAATAGAAAATCTGTGGTCAGACTTAAAGATTGCTGTTCACAAGCGCAAACCATGGAAGGAGCTGAATCAGTTTTGCAAGGAAGAATGGGCAAAAAGCCCAGTGGTAAGATGTGGCAACTGCTCATAGAGACTTATCCAAAGCGACTTGAAGCTGTGATTGGCGCAAAAGGTGGCTCTCCAAAGTATTGACTTTAGGGGGTGAATAGTTATGCACATTGACCTTTTCTATTATTTTGTCCTATTTTTTGTATGATTTACAATTAACCAATTTAAAATAGGTCTAAGTTGACGACATGTTCTATAAATTAAATGATGCAAATCCTCAAACAATCGATGTTAATTCCAGGGGGTGAGGCAACAAAAAAAAGAACGAAGTCAAGGGGGGTGAATACTTTTGCTTAACACTGTATACATTACAGAGTGTTGGCAAAACATACAAAACATACAAATAAATTTACGCATCTACCTGGGCATTTTTCGTCCCGGATTCTTTTTATAAACCGGGGGTGTCTTCGCTTCATGTCTGACCATTTTTTTATGATGGCCAGACGGTGGTGTTTGAGACCCGTTTGGCGCCAGATCTCAAACGCCAGCTAAAGCATAATTTGCTGCTTCTCGGCGTGGGACCCGGTGCGGTCATATCCCCGCCCCAACATCCGCTGCAAGATAAAAATGCAAGCATATAATCCCAATTTTTAACAATAATAGTATTGAAAATAATTTATTCAAGTAAACTGCAAATCCTGCAGAGTGGACGAGGGCACGGCGTCATTGGTTGCTATGACGACATGCGCTTCCGGCCACCACCGCTGTACTGTGATACACTGTATGATCTGTACAAGTGTATTAATGTACAGCGGTGGCGGCAAGAAGCGCACTGCGTCATACCGAGTTAGCAACCAATGACGCCGTGCGCTCATCCACTCTGCAGGACATCAGCCTGGGTTTTTACGGTCCGTAGTTGTGAAAAAACACGCCCGTGTGCATGCGGCCTTACTGTTACGTTTAGAAGATGGGATTGTATTAAGACTGTATGTGGGTTGGTTCTGAGCTATCAGATACTGTCCAGCTAAGCAGAAATGTACCTGTCTAGTGAAGTGACGGTATGGTATGGTGTGTACAGCTGGTTCGCCTCCCCGGGATGCGCCCTGGGTAACTCTAAATGAACCAGCAAATACTGGCGGTCTGACAAAGAAAGCTTCTCCTAAGTCCTGACCAACAGGATACAAACTATAGTCTATAGAATCTGTGTGTGTGCGGTATATAGTGTGTGTGGTATATAATGTGTGTGTGTGTGCGGTATATAGTGTGTGTCTGTGTGTGTGCGGTATATAGTGTGTGTGTAGTATATAATGTGTGTGTGTGTGCGGTATATAGTGTGTGTGTGTGCGGCATATAGTGTGCAGCATGACAATGGATGTGCAATGTGCATGTTAAATATACAGTCCTGATCAAAAGTTTAAGACCACTTGAAAAATGGCAAAAAATCATATTTAGCATGGCTGGATCTTAACAAGGTTCCAAGTAGAGCTTCAACATGCAACAAGAAGAAATGGGAGTGAGACAAAACATTTTTTGAGCATTCAATTTAATAAAAACAACAAATAAACCGAAACAGGCTGTTTTTCAGCTGATCACTGATGTTCGTCCATCACTGATGATTAATATTCTACAAAATATTTGTGAAATATCGCAAATTTAAATATAGCCCCTGCCGCTCATCACTAGTTATGACCACCCAGCAATCCATCATTGGCAGTCGTGCTTGCACAGTATAGAAACAAACACTGGCCTATATAGTGGCAAGGACCATAGGAGTGCACATAGGCTGGCGCTTTTTCCTATAGTGTGCAAGCACCACCACCGATGCTGAATTGAAGGGTGGCTGTGACTATGGAAACGAGAAGTAAATAATGTGATAGAAAAATTTGTATAGCCAGCAAAGGAAGCAATATGGACAATCAGAATACATTAGTTAGGGGTTTGTATTAAATTTCTCTACATGATAAATGCTATTTGCTGAAGTGAGACAACCCCTTTAAATATGTTAAATTAGTTACTTCTGGTAGTTTCCATATAGTTGCTCAAAGTTAATAAAAAATGATACCTTCAAAACTGTTTCCATGGTATCATTTTTTATCACGTATTTTAATAGATTATATTAACAAAATCAAAGTTATTCTAGCTGTTACCAGCTAATGTTGCTAAGCAACACTTAAATTGAGAATTCAGAAGGACATAAAAAATTACTCAACAGATCTTTTCTCGTTTCTAGATTCATCTACTTTCTTTATTCAGATATTTAGTTATTTTCCCATGGATTTAAAGATTATAATAAAACAATTCAGTGTATAATTGTATAAACATCTGCAATTTATATTTACTACTAGTGCTTCTTGATTATCTGTTACTGTAAAGTTGCTAGCAGAGTTACCAGTAGAGATAAGTGCATTTCTTAGCTCAGATCAAATTTTATAGCAAACAGTACTTATTCAGCACAGTTGGCCAATGGCAAATGCTAAATTACAAGAAATTAAGATGAAAAAACATGTTATTGATGAACCGAACACAGAAAAGGTATGAGGCCTGGAAAATAGGGATAGGGGGAATGGTCACACCTAGTCCCTAATCTGAGCCCTGACTATTGACAGTATGAACAGACCTTGATGGTAAGAATGTTCATACACAGGAACCTAAGCCCTATTTCACCCTAACAGGGCCCTGGAGATAGTTTAAGGACAACGGATGGCCTGTTCCTTCCCAGCTGAAGGAACAAGAGACCCCCTCAGACCAAATACCAAAAAAGTAGAGGAAATACAACAAACAAAAAATAAAGGAAAGACACTTAACTCCAAAGTATGCGGATGAGCAGGAACTCAGAGGAGAACCAACACCAGCACTTCCAACATCCAAAAGGAGCTATCAACCACATAGCAAGATGGGTGAGGTCAGACTAAATAGGAGTTGGAATGACAACTTAATCTACACCTGAGACAAGAGGTGTGGTCATGACCAGCCAGTCTCTAAGATCTCCTGACCCCTGTCACTGGAGAGACCGAGACACATTTTTCCATATCAATCAAAACAGTGGCTGTACAATGGTGAATATTTTCTCATGTGAAAAAAAATAATAATAATCACCAGTGTCCATCTTGTTTAGCTAAAAACAATAAGAGTAAAGGAATAGAACATCAATGATGCTTGAACTAGTGAAAACACCAGTAAAATCATACATACAATTTTGGGTACTACAATACTCTTCAGAGATGGTATCTGACATAGGGTAACATCGAATGTAAGGTCATGGACTCAGGTTTATTGATTGGAAGAAAACCTTTTTGAGTTCCTGGAGCATGGAGACAGTGGTCTGTATGTCTAGTAACACGTTGAATTAATTAATTTTGTCTTTACATACAATTACACCTACAATTATGCTGTACTAAATGAAATAATATTTCATAATAAAGGGAATTTCCAGCTTTAAAATGTATAGCATAACTACAAGTTATGCAGTAAATATCTGATAGGCGCAGCTCCCACCTATAGGCCACTTGCCTATCTGCAGAACAGTAGTCTCCATACAATTAAATGTAAAAGTATCCATGTTTGTTCTCAGCTAGTGATGGACGAACATTGGCCGGGACGGTTCGCGAACACGAAAGCGCGTTCGCGCTCAAATGTGTGTTCGCAGCGAGCCCCATAGACTTAAATGGCAGGTGAACCTAAAAAACCTTCAGGTCATATTTGCAGCCACCAAATAATTACTAGAAGTGCACAAATAGTCCCACAACATGGACAGTGACATAACAGATGTATTATTCGAATTTGGGATCTCCATTCATTATTTTTTTCAATGCAAAATATCGGCAATGTAATTTTTGCGTATGCGCATGCGCAAAATAGGCACGGCCTACTACAGCAACTTGTTTCCACCAGAACAAAGTTGGATGCGATCAGAAAAGATGGTTGGCAACAATTTTCGCAACGTTGAGGAAGAACTTCTCACTGTAAGTATCTCGACATTAAAGCAGTGTATTTGATTACATTTCACATGCATGTTAGAACAATAGCTGTATATGCAGATTGAGTGTTTAAAAAAAAGCGCCATTGCAAAAATCCCTAATGATGCAATTTTTTTTTTTTGCGGTACACACAACTTCACATTTTATAACGTCTCATGAGATATTAGTGATTGGTGCACTAAGAATTGTTGTGAGAACTTGCCAGTACAGGCCCCAAAAATTAGCCAATAGGCATTCACCTGACAGCACAGAACTTTGTAGGATTCTGTGGCTGGAGGGACATTAGGCCGTCATAGGATAAATATGTAACTGTCGGCCAGTACAGGCCCCAAAAATTAGGCATTCAAAGGACATAAAAGGCCTTTTATGCTGCTGTATTTACCAAAGACATGGATCATGATTTGTTCTGGGTAGTGGCGGATATTTGTGAGCTGTCATAAGGAAATTCAATCAAACGTGGTCGACTCGTCACATGTGTTAAATTCCTCCGAGATCCACGCCTCATTCATTTTTAGAAATGTGAGGTAGTCCACACTGTCGTGAGCTAGGCGAGTGCTTATTGGTCAAGATCCCCCCTGCTGCGCTGAACGTCTTTTCGGACCAGTGGTTCCAATAGCGTTTGTCACTCTGTGTAGATGCGGAAACGCAGCAAAACCGCAAACAAATGCTGTACTACCTAAATGCACTATATAGAAAGCATATTATTGGTATATAACACCCCTGCTTAAATCAAATTTTTTGGGGGGCAACTGGTAAATTACACTAGTAGAAATTATTTGTCCCAATAGTGTTTGTCACTTTGTGTAGATGCGGTAACGCAGCAAAATCGTTAACAAATGCTGCACTTCCCAAATGCACTATATAGAAAGTATATTATTGGTATATAACACCCCTGCTTCAATCAGTTTTTTTGGGGGGCAACTGGTAAATCACACCAGTAGAAATTATTGGTTCCATTAGCATTTGTCACTCTATGTGTAGATGCGGTAACGCAGCAAAACCGCAAACAAATGCTGCACTACCTAAATGCACTATATATATCACTTCAAGAATTTGCCAGCCTCTTGCCCTGTGACTATGGCCACTGGGACACTATTTGGGCATATTGGATTTCAAAGGCACTGTTTCTGCCCCGTGGACTATTTACTGGAACTATTTGGGGCATGTGACCATGTGCACGGTGGGTAAAAAAAAATAAGACTTCCAGGAAATTCCTGAACCCCTGAACCAATCTGGGTTATTTTTGGATAGTTTGTTCACCCAGATCGAGGCTATCAGGGGATATAACTTTTATGGGGATATGTGGTGTTTTGGGATGTTTTCTGTGGTTGGGAAAAATGTGTATTTTATGCCTCTGAGTAATTAAGTCCATTGTGTTTGTTAAATATATCACAGGCGGAGTCCATTGTGTTTGTGAAATATGACATGTGTTGTTAATTGCGTCACAGACAATGCCTATTCTGTTATTGATTGCGTCACAGGCAATGCCATTGTGTTTGTTGAATGTATAGTTTTTGTGTTTAAACTGTAAAACTGTAAATGATTGGCTGCTATGTTATGTCCTCAGTTCCCAACCAGGTCCACGGGGGTGGTACCCTTGTTGGAAAATGTGTATAAAAGGCAATGCTTGTGTGGTCAATAAAGAGTTCCTGTCTTACATTCAACATAGAGCCTCGTCTCATGTGTGTGGGGATTGCTATATGCTGTATACTCCCCTGGCTATAACCCCTAGCTCTTGTAAGAGCTGTTCCTGTTCCTTGTTCCTGTGGTGGTTACGGTGTCGAACGAGTGCTTGGAGTACTCGGGAAACACTAGGAGCATCCATCAACGGAGGTACCCAGTCGGGATGCCAGGAGATCCGTTACAGGTACTATATATTCATATTAGCGAATATTCAAGATTTTTTTTTAATCAGTAACCTCTCTTCTTGCTTGTTGGCCAATAGAGAACGCAAATTTTCGCAAATGTTCACGAACAGGCGAACCGGGCGAACCGCCATAGACTTCAATAGGCAGGCGAATTTTAAAACCCACAGGGACTCTTTCTGGCCACAATAGAAATAGAAAAGTTGTTTCAAGGGGACTAACACCTGGACTGTGGCATGCAGGAGGGGGATCCATGGCAAAACTCCAATGGAAAATTACATAGTTGACGCAGAGTCGTGTTTTAATCCATAAAGGGCATAAATCACCTAACATTCCTAAATTGTTTGGAATAATGTGCTTTAAAACATCAGGTATGATGTTGTATCGATCAGGTAGTGTAAGGGTTGCGCCCGCTTCACAGTGACAGAGCAAACTCCCCATTTAACGCACCGCAAACAACCGCAAACAGTCCATTTGCACAACCGCAAACTCCCCATTTGCACAAGGTTGGATACCAAGCTAGCCATGTCCCGTTCCTTGTCCTCACTGACATCATTGAAGGTCTCTTCCTCCACCCAGCCACGTACAACACCAAGGGTCCCTGAAAGGTGACAACAAGCCCCCTGGGACGCCTGCTGTGGTTGGTCTTCCTCCTCCTCAAAGCCACCTTCCTCCTCTGACTCCTTTTCTTCAGACTCCTCTCTCTGCATTGTCGCAGGTCCAGCAATCGACGACGACAAGGCTGCTTCTGGTGGTGATAGTGACCACAACTCTTCCTCTTCATGCTCATCTACGGACTGATCCAGCACTCTTCGCAGGGCACGCTCCAGAAAAAACACATATGGGATGAGGTCAATGATGTTGCCTTGGGTTTGACTGACCAGGTTTGTCACCTCCGCAAAAGGACGCATGAGCACAGCCATTGTGCATGAGCGTTCAGTAACGCGACCAAAAAATACCCAGCTACGCAGAGGCTGTCCTCTTTTTTTTTAATTAAAAAAAATCTGTTCTTAACAGTTTAATCTCTGTTTTGTCCCCTATCAGGGGCCGGTGTATGAAATAGATTTTAGGAACCGGGAGATGGAAAAAGATGCTTGGTCGGTCCTCTTACTTCCAATTTGGGGCACTGCGCATACGCCTTGCAATGTACTGTGCAATTCCAATATGAGTGGTGTGTTTAAGTAGTACTATTCCTATCAGCTTAATCCCTGTAACGTCCCCTAGCAGGGGACATGTATGGAATAGATTTTAGGAACCGGGAGATGGAAAAAGATGCTTGGTTGGTCCTCCTACTTCCAATTTGGGGCACTGCGCGTGCGCCGTGCAATGTACTGTGCCACCAGATATGAGTGGTGTGTTAAGTAGTACTATTCCTATCAGTTTAATCCCTGTTACGTCCCCTATCAGGGGAGGTGTATGGAATAGATTTTAGACAACCGCAAAGAGTTGTCAATAGTTGACACACTCATGACATAAATTTTATTCCTCTATGCGTCAATCTTGGTGTAGTGATGAATGTGCTCGTGCGCACGTTTGGGAGATTGCAGGCGATGGGGTTTTTTCAAAGTTTATGGTTGTTCTGACTAAGGTAGTTCAGTGATAGTTAAGTGACACAGAAAACAATGATTCTGCAGTGTGGGCCCATTGTTGGCCTAGTAGGCTTTAATGATCACCTTAGATGATCACAAAGAAAATTAATGTTTTTTCTATGCAAAATTATCCAGCCGATCGCTTGTGGTCTGTTCACAATGAAGCAACGACCTTAACATCTGGGGTGTGCCAACATTGCCATTGCCAACACACTCATAGAGGTGGTCGCTTCATTGTGATATGCAAGCCCCTTAACCACAACAAGGTAACGATCACGAAGGGGAATTGACACATGTATGTGCCTTTTTTTTTTTTTTTTTGCAGCCACAGTGCAGCACCAGAGGCCAGAAAAATTAGGCATGTACACATGCCTGAAAAATTAGGTATTGTTGCAGCCACTGCTGTAGCAACGGCCAGAAAAATTGATGTTTTCCAGGCAGAAAGTGCACTAAAACATTTTGGCTTGAACCCTAGTTGGTGGCAGATAAGTCACGCAAGTCATCGGGCATGCAGAGATAAAATACAGCAGCGTGTGGACCAGTTTTAGCCCAAGGCAGCTCATCTCATCACCAGGCCTTTATTAGTCAAATGTATCGCCCACTGTCAGTCCCTTCGGGATCCATGCCTCATTCATCTTAAAGGTGAGGTAATCTAGACTTTTTTGACCTAGGCGACTTCTCTTCTCAGTGACAATACCTCCTGCTGCACTGAAGGTCCTTTCTGACAGGACACTTGAAGCAGGGCAGGCCAGAAGTTCTATCGCAAATTGGAATAGCTCAGGCCACAGGTCAAGCCTGCACACCCAGTAGTCAAGGGGTTCATCGCTCCTCAGAGTGTCGATATCTGCAGTTAAGGCGAGGTAGTCTGCTACCTGTTGGTCGAGTCGTTCTCTGAGGGTGGACCCCGAAGGGCTGTGGCGATGCGTAGGACTTAAAAAGCTCTGCATGTCCTCCATCAACATCACGTCGGTAAAGCATCCTGTCCTTGCCGGCGTGGTCGTGGTAGGAGGATTACTTTCACCTCTTCCCCTGTTAGATTCCCATTGTGCTGTGACATCACCCTTATACGCTGTGTAAAGCATACTTTTTAATTCATTTTGGAACTGCTGCATCCTTTCCGACTTCCGGTAATTCAGTAACATTTCAGGCACTTTCTGCTTATACCGGGGGTCTAGTAGCGTGGCCACCCAGTACAGGTGGTTCTCCTTCAGCCTTTTTATACGAGGGTCCCTCAACAGGCATGACAGCATGAAAGACCCCATTTGCACAAGGTTGGATGACGAGCTACTCATGTCCCGTTCCTCGTCCTCAGTGATCTCACTGAAAGTCTGTTCTTCCCCCCAGCCACGTACAACACCACGGGTACCAGATAGGTGACAACGAGCACCTTGGGATGCCTGCTGTGGTAGGTCTTCCTCCTCCTCCTCAAAGCCACATTCCTCCTCTGACTCCTCTTCCTCACACTCCTCTTCCAGCATTGCTGCAGGTCCAGCAAGCGATGCTGATAAGGCTGTTTCTGGTGGTGATGGTGACCACAACTCTTCCTCTTCCTCTTCACGCTCATCTACGGCCTGATCCAGCACTCTTCGCAGGGCACGCTCCAGGAAGAAAACAAATGGGATGATGTCGCTGATGGTGCCTTCGGTGCGACTGACTAGGTTTGTCACCTCCTCAAAAGGACGCATGAGAGTACAGGCATTGCGCATGAGCGTCCAGTAACGTGGCAAAAAAATTCCCAGCTCCGCAGAGGCTGTCCTAGCACCCCGGTCATACAAATACTCGTTAACGGCTTTTTCTTGTTGGAGCAGGCAGTCAAACATTAGGAGTGTTGAATTCCAACATGTCGGGCTGTCGCAAATCAAGTGCCTCACTGGCATGTTGTTTCGCCGCTGGATACCTGAAAAGTGCGCCATGGCCGTGTAGGAACGCCTGAAATGGCCACACACCTTCCTGGCCTTCTTGAGGATCTCCTGTAAGCCTGGGTACTTATGCAAAAAGCGTTGTACAATCAGATTCAACACATGTGCCATGCACGGCACATGTGTCAACTTGCCCAAATTCAATGCCGCCAACAAATTGCTTCCGTTGTCACACACCACTTTGCCGATCTCCAGTTGGTGCGGAGTCAGCCACAGATCCACCTGTACGTTCAGGGCGGACAGGAGTGCTGGTCCGGTGTGACTCTCTGCTTTCAGGCAAGTCAACCCCAAGGCGGCGTGACACTGTCATATCCGGGATGTGGAATAGCCCCTGGGGAGCTGGGGGGGTGCAGTTGATGTGGAGCAAGACGCCGCAGCAGAAGAGGACTCAGCCGAGGAGGTTATGGAAGAGGATGGAGTAGGAGGAGTAGAGGAGGTGGCAGCAGGCCTGCCTTCAAGTCGTGGCGGTGTCACCAACTCCTCTGCAGAGCCACGCATTACATGCTTGGCAGCCGTCAGCAGGTTTACCCAATGCGCAGTGTAGGTGATATACCTGCCCTGACCGTGCTTTGCAGACCAGGTATCAGTGGTCAGATGGACCCTTGCCCCAACACTGTGTGCCAGACATGCCATCACTTCCTTTTGCACAATCGAGTACAGGTTGGAGATTGCCTTTTGTGCAAAGAAATTTCGGCCGGGTACCTTCCACTGCGGTGTCCCAATAGCTACAAATTTTTTGAAGGCCTCAGACTCCACCAGCTTGTATGGTAAAATCTGGTGGGCTAAGAGTTCCGACAAGCCAGCTGTCAGACGCCGGGCAAGGGGGTGACTTTGTGACATTGGCTTTTTACGCTCAAACGTGTCCTTGACAGACACCTGACTGTGGGCAGATGAGCAGGAACTGCTCAAGACGAGAGACGGAGTGGTGGATGGTTGAGAGGGGGCAAGGAGGACAGCAGTGGTTGACGTGGCTGAAGATGCTAGACCAGGAGGAGGATGGCGGCTTTGCGTTTGTGTGCTGCTTGTACTCATGTGTTGATCCCATAGGCGTTTGTGATTTGAGATCACGTGCCTTCGCAAAGCAGTTGTACCTAGGTGGGTGTTGGACTTCCCACGACTCAGTTTCTTTTGGCACAGGTTGCAAATGGCATCGCTGTTGTCAGAGGCAGACACACAAAAAAAATGCCACACTGATGATCTCTGCAATGACGACATTCTGGTGGTGGCAACAGCATGCATTGATTGGCATGCTGTCTTTCTGACCCCGGGTGCCGATGCATGCTGTCTGACTGTGCCACTAGCTCCTTGCGACGACCTCCCCCTGTTTCCAACTCGTCTCCTCCTTCTCTCTGTCTCCCCATCTGAACTTTCCCCCTGTTCTTCTTCTCTTCGAGCGATCACCCACGTGACATCCACGGACACATCGTCATCATCAACCGCTTCACTTGTATCTGACAACTCAGCAAAGGAAGCAGCAGCGGGTACAACATCATCATCATCATCACACCGTACGTCCATGTGTGTAATGCTACCTGACTGAGCCATATCCCTGTTATCTACATCCTCTGGCAATAATGGTTGCGCATCACTCATTTCTTCCAACTGATGTGTAAATAACTCCTCTGACAGATCAAGTGAAGCAGCTGTGGTGCTAGTGTTGGTGGTGGCGGCAGGCGGGCGAGTGGTAACTTGATAGGTGCCCGAAGCTGAGCTGGAGAAGGATGGTGCGTCAAGGTTCCGAGCGGAAGCTGTAGAAGATTAGGTGTCCTGTGTTAGCCAGTCAACTATGTCCTCAGAACTTTTCGAGTTCAGGGTACGTGGCTTCTGAACACTGGGCATTATTCTAGGGCCAAGGGGAATCACAGCACCACGACCACGACGGCCCCTGCGGGGTGACCGGCCTCTGCCTGTCATTTTTTTTAGATTAGTTTAGTTGTACTATGCGTGCAAGCTACTGTGACACCAAATATGAGTTGCGCTGGTGACACTATGCACTTGCAGGGCCTGAAACACACACACGCGTGCAGGCAACTGACTGCTATTATTTCACAGTCAAAATTTTTATTGATTTTTTTATGTAATCTACTTTGACACCAGATATGAGTTGCGCTAGTGACACTATGCACTTGCAGGACCTGAAACACACAAACGCGTGCAGGCAACTGACTGCTATTATTTCACAGTCAAAATTTATTTTATTTTTTCAAATGTAATCTACTGTGACACAAGATTTGAGTTGCGCTGGTGACACTATGCACTTGCAGGGCCTGAAACACACACACGCGTGCAGGCAACTGACTGCTATTATTTCACAGTCAAAATAGTTGTTTTTTTTATGTAATCTACTGTGACGCAAGATTTGAGTTGCGCTGGTGACACTATGCACTTGCAGGGTCTGAAACACACACACGCATGCAGGCAACTGACTGCTATTATTTCACAGTCAAAATTATTATATTTTTTTTATGTAATCTAGATTTGAGTTGCGCTGGTGACACTATGCACTTGCAGTGCCTGAAACACACACACGTGTGCAGGCAACTGACTGCTATTATTTCACAGTCAAAATTATATATATTTTTTAAATGTAATCTACTTTGACACCAGATATGAGTTGCGCTGGTGACACTGTGCACTTGCAGGGCGTGAAACACACACGCGTGCAGGCAACTGACTGCTATCATTTCACAGTCCAAATTTTTATTTTTTATTTTTATGTAATCTACTGTGACACAGGATATGAGTTGCGCTGGTGACACTATGCACTTGCAGGGCCTGAAACAGACACACGCGTGCAGGCAACTGACTGCTATTATTTCACAGTCAAAACTGTTTATTTAAAAAAAATATGTAATCTACTGTGACACCAGATAGGAGTTGCGCTGGTGACATTGTGCACTTGCAGGGCCTGTAAAAAAAAAAACGCGTGTAGGCAACTGACTGCTATTATTTTACAGTCAAAATTGTTTTTTTTTTTAAAAGTGTAATCTACTGCGACACCAGATATGAGTTGCACTGGTATCACTGTGCACTTGCAGGGCCTGAAACACACACACGTGTGCAGGCAACGGACTGCTATTATTTCACAGTCCAAATTTTTAATTTTTTTTATGTAATCTACTTTGACACCAGATATGAGTTGCGCTGGTGACACTATGCACTTGCAGGGCCTGAAACACACACACGCGTGCAGGCAACTGACTGCTATTATTTACCAGTCAAAACTGTTTATTTAAAAAAAAAATGTTATCTACTGTGACACCAGATAGGAGTTGCGCTGGTGACACTTTGCACTTGCAGGGCCTGTAAAAAAAAAACGCATGTAGGCAACTGACTGCTATTATATTACAGTCAAAAATGTATTTTTTTTTTTTAAATGCAAGCAAAAAAAAAAGCAGACTGATGTACTAGCCCTAAAAAGGGCTTTTTTGGGTGCTGTCCTTACAGCAGAGATCAGATGAGTCTTTCAGGACTGTAGTGGATACTGAATACACTAGCCTAGCTATCGATTTCCCTATTAAATCAGCAGCAGCTACACTGTCCCTCCTCTCACTAAGACTGCAGCTCCCGAATGAATCTAAAATGGATGCTGTCGAGGAGGTGGGAGGGTCTGGGAGGGAGGGTATGATGCTGATTGGCTGGAATGTGTCTGCTGACTGTGAGGTACAGGGTCAAAGTTTACTCAATGATGATGAATAGGGGGCGGACCGAACATCGCATATGTTCGCCCGCCGCGGGCGAACACGAACAAGCTATGTTCGCCGGCGAATAGTTCGGGACATCTCTATTGGCCAATGAGAAGACTGCAACTTTTTTGTCTGAGCTTAGCAACATCCCTAGCAACCAATAGGAAAGTTGCCTACCCCTTACTATATAAGGACCTCCCCAGCAGAAATTTTCGATAGTTTTATGGAGTTCTGAGAGAGACAGCAGTGTCATTGCTGTGCTCTGTGCTTTACTTTTTAATTACTTTAGATAGATAGTTAGTTAGTATATATATATATATATATATATATATATATATATACAGTACAGACCAAAAGTTTGGACACACCTTCTCATTCAAAGAGTTTTCTTTATTTTCATGACTATGAAGGCATCAAAACTATGAATAAACACATGTGGAATTATATACATAACAAACAAGTGTGAAACAACTGAAAATATGTCATATTCTAGGTTCTTCAAAGTAGCCACCTTTTGCTTTGATTACTGCTTTGCACACTCTTGGCATTCTCTTGATGAGCTTCAAGAGGTAGTCACCTGAAATGGTCTTCCAACAGTCTTGAAGGAGTTCCCAGAGATGCTTAGCACTTGTTGGCCATTTTGCCTTCACTCTGCGGTCCAGCTCACCACAAACCATCTCGATTGGATTCAGGTCCGGTGACTGTGGAGGGCAGGTCATCTGGCGCAGCACCCCATCACTCTTCTTTATGGTCAAATAGCCCTTACTTTCAAAGTTTTCCCAATTTTTCGGCTGACTGACTGACCTTCATTTCTTAAAGTAATGATGGCCACTCGTTTTTCTTTACTTAGCTGCTTTTTTCTTGCCATAATACAAATTCTAACAGTCTATTCAGTAGGACTATCAGCTATGTATCCACCTGACTTCTCCTCAACGCAACTGATGGTCCCAACCCCATTTATAAGACAAGAAATCCCACTTATTAAACCTGACAGGGCACACCTGTGAAGTGAAAACCATTTCAGGGGACTACCTCTTGAAGCTCATCAAGAGAATGCCAAGAGTGTGCAAAGAAGTAATCAAAGCAAAAGGTGGCTACTTTGAAGAACCTAGAATATGATATATTTTCAGTTGTTTCACAGTTGTTTGTTATGTATATAATTCCACATGTGTTAATTCATAGTTTTGATGCCTTCAGTGTGAATCTACAATTTTCATAGTCATGAAAATAAAGAAAACTCTTTGAATGAGAAGGTGTGTCCAAACTTTTGGTCTGTACTGTATATATATCACCAAACTAAAGCCTTACTAGGCTAATAACCTCACTTGTCCCAGATATTAAAACTTAACTTTTACTATCTATATTTAAAAGTCCTAAGTAAGTAAATGTGAGCTAGAGAAGGGTTAAAACTATCTAATGCCCTGTCAGTTGTTAAGCTTGTTTGTTGTGACTACAATGTCCAATGGGGGTGCACTCCCCATGTCATCACACACTTGGATTATGTATAGGCAGACCAGTACAGTACCGTCCTATGTTAATAGGTGATTCTATGTATCAACCACTGTTCACTCTTTGACAGATACCGCTAGTATTGTGCTGCACTACTGGCTTTAGCTGACAAGGGCATCAGAAACTAAAACACTAAACACTGTCCCCCAACATGTTTTGCCAGCTAATCTGGCTTCATCAGAGGTAACGGACAGAATTGAATTAAGACGCTGCTCCTGACACATACTGCCGTCATCTGGGTGGTATACTAGAGGTGGGATCAATGACAAAAATTCCCACAAAAATATGTATGTTAATCATGGGCCATTTTTATGCGTCTTAAAGGGAAATTCTCAAAAATGTGCCCTGATAGAGCCTAGAATTTTTTTTTATTTTATGCTACGGAAGTATGGGCCCTAAAAATTAGGCATTCGCCTGACATAAAATAAATTGTGATTATGTGGCTCAAGGTATATTATGTGGTCACTGAATAACAATTTTACTGTAGCCTACTGGATTTTAAATAACACGTGGTCGTCACAGGTATTGAATTCCTCCAAAGCCCCAATAATTAGCCATGCATCATACAGAAAAGATCAAGTGATTATGTGACTGGAGGTACAGTGCTGCCCATAATTATTCATACCCCTGGCAAATTTTGACTTAAAGTTACTTTTATTCAACCAGCAAGTAATTTTTTGACGGGAAATGACATAGGTGTCTCCCAAAAGATAATAAGACGATGTACAAGAGGCATTATTGTGGAATTTTTTTTATTTACATTTGAGCAAAAAAATACAAGATGTTCCGCACTGTGGTAAATCTCAGAGGACGTGGTCGGAAGCCAAAAGTGACATCTGTGTTGCTCAGGAGGATAGTTAGAGAGGTGAAAAACAATCCAAGGATCACCACCAAGGCCATCCTGGTGAATTTGGGCTCTGCTGGTGGCAATGTCTCAAGGCAGACAATCCAACAGATACTACACACTGCTGGGTTCCACTTCTCCAAATAAGGCACACAAAAGCTTGCTTGGCCTTTGGAAAAGCTCATCTGGACAAAGAAGAAGACTTCTGGTCTTCTGTGTTATGGTCAGATGAAACAAAAATTGAATTGTTTGGTCACAATGATGTTTCCTTCATTTGGCTT
The DNA here is from genome assembly GCF_905171765.1 of Bufo bufo. NCBI lineage: Eukaryota > Metazoa > Chordata > Amphibia > Anura > Bufonidae > Bufo > Bufo bufo. The sequence goes on from NC_053392.1 coordinate 389,291,811, forward strand.
AAAAAAGGAGAAGCCTTTTGTGGAGGGAGCTAAAGATCAAGGTCACGGCAAGAAGACCCTCCAACCTGAAATATTTGATGCTTATTACTAAAGATGAATGGGCAAAGATACCTGTGGAGACATGCAAAAAGCTGGTCTGCAATAATAGGAAGCGTTTGATTGCTGTAATAGCCAATAAAGGCATTTCTATTGATTATTGAGAAGGGTATGAAAAATTTTGGACTGGACACTTTTTGCTCAAATGTAAATAAAAGCTGAGAAATGTTTTTTTTCCCACAATAATGCCTCTTGTACATCGTCTTATTATCTTTTGGGAGACACCTATGTCATTTCCCATCAAAAAATTACTTGCTGGTTGAATAAAAGTAACTTTAAGTCAAAATTTGCCAAGGGTAGGAATAATTATGGGTAGCACTGTATATTAGACTGTCAATGGATATAAATTTTTACTGCAGGCCAGTGGAGTACAGGCCCCAAACATTAGACATTCACCGGACAGAAAACATCAAGTGATTATGTGGCTGGAGGTATATTAGACGGTCAATGGATTTCAATTTTACTGCAGGCCAGTGGAATATAGGCCCCAAACATTAGGACAGATAACATCAAGGGATTATGTGACTGGAGGTATATTAGACGGTCATAAATATCAATTTTACTTTAGGCCAATGGAGTAAAGGCCCCAAAAATTATGCATTCACCGTACAGAAAAGAACAAGTGATTATGTGGCTTAAGGTACATTAGGCGGTCACCTTATTGCAATTTTACTGTTGGCCAGTTAGATTACAGGCCCCAAAAATTATGCATTCACATTACAGTAAAGATGAAATGATTATGTGGCTGGAGGTATATTAGACGGTCAATGGACATCAATTTTACTGCAGGCCAGTGGAGTACAGGTCCCCAAAAATTATTCGTTCACCGGACAGAAAATATCAAGCAAATTTGTGGCTGGAGGTATATTATAAGGTCATTGAATACAATTTTTACCGCAAACCAATAGAGTTTAGGCTCCAAAAATTAATGCATTCAACGTACAGTAAAAAAACAAGTGATTATGTGGCTGGAGGTATATTAGACGGTCAATGGATATAAATTTTACTGCAGGCCAGTGAAGTATAGGCCTCAAACATTAGGCATTCACCGGACAGAAAAGATCAAGTGATTATGTGGCTGGAGGTATATTAGACGGTCAGTGGATATCAATTTTACTGTAGGCCAGAGGAGTATAGGCCCCAAACATTAGGCATTCACTGTATAGAAAAAAATAAGTGTTTATTTGGCTGGAGGTACATTAGGCGGTCACCGTATAATAATTTTACTGTTGGCCAGTTAGACTATAGGCCCCAAACATTAGGCTTTCACGGACAGAAAAGATCAAGTGATTATGTGGCTGAGATACTGTATATTAGACGGTCATTGGATATCAATTTTATTGCAGGCAAGTAGAGTACAGGCCCCAAACATTAGGCTTTCACTGGACAGAAAACATCAAGTGTGATTATGTGGCTGGAGGTATATTAGACATTCAATGGATATCAATTTTACTGCAGGCCAGTGGAGTACAGGCCCCAAAAATTATCTATTCACCGTACAGAAAAGAATAAGTAATTAAGTGGCTGGAGGTATATTAGACAGTCAATGGATATAAATTTTACTATAGGCCAGTGTTGTATAGGCCCCAATCTTTATGCATTTACCGTACAGAAAAGAACAAATGATTAGGTGGCTGGAGGAACAATAGCCGGTCACCGTATAACAATTTTACTGTTGGCCAGTTAGAATACAGGCCCCCAAAAATATGCATTCACCGTACAGTAAAGATAAAGTGATTATATGGCTGGAGGTATATTAGACGGTAAATTGATATGAATAATACTGCATGCCAGTGGAGTATAGGCCCCAAACATTTGGCATTCACCGGACAAAAAACATCAAGAGATTATGCGGCTGGAGGTATTTTAGAGGGTCATTTAATAACAATTTTACTGCAGGCCAGTGGATTATAGGCCACAAAATGTATGCATTCAGCGTACAGAAAAGAACAAGTGATTATGTGGCTGGAGGTATATTAGACGGTCAATGGATATCAATATTACTGCAGGCTAGTGGAGTATAGCCCCCAAGCATTAGGCATTCACTGGACAGAAAACATCAAGAGATTATGTGGCTGGAGGGGATTTAGAGGGTTACTGGAAAACAATTTTACTACAGGTCAGTAAAGTATAGGCCCCAAAAATTATGCATGCAACGTACAGAAAAGAACTAGGTGATTTTCCTAGTCTATGACGGAAAGTCATGGTTTTATTAAAGACACGGAGGCGAGTATTGCTATCTCCTTCTTTACTGTCCACCATTAGCAGCAAAGAAAAATTTACATAACATGACGTAACCATAGTAACATCACCCTCCCCTCACAGTCCATATAACAGACGGCTCCTCCTATAGATCCTCCTCTTTCTTTATGAGCCTGACACCATGACCGGAACCACCGAACACGAAACCGGAACCTTGAATCGGGAAAACGACCAGCATGGAATCACCGGAACATCCGAACGAACCTCAACAGCTGAGATCACTGGAACCTTTCTTCCTTGAAAGCCAACATGGCTATAACTGGAACAGAGCAACTGAAGCCCGTAGCGAATCAACTTCCTCCTGAAAGTAATAAACAAATTAAGCAATGGGCAGAAGAATACATCGCCAGTCATACGCGATCCTGCCATAATAAACATCTTAAGCCGACTATGCAGACATAGCATGCAAATCAGAGTGAAAACCACAGAAAAACACATTGTAAGGGAGGGAATCCCAGGGTGGGCAATACTCGCCTCCGTGTCTTTAATAAAACCATGACTTTCCGTCATAGACTAGGAAAATCACCTAGTTTTACAGCAAGACACGGAGGCTCCTATTGCTAAGTTTAAAGTTGAGCAATCACAGCAGAAAACAAATGTGGAGGCGGTCTAAAATAATACTCCCTGATTGTTGATGCCGAAGACCAGTCCGCAAGACGCAGAATATCCTCCAATCGTGCCCCCGAAACAGCCAAGGCGGTAGCTGATGCGCCTCTAGCGGAATGAGCTGTAAATATGGAAGTATCAATTCCTGCTAACGACATAATCCACTTCATCCAGCGCGCCAAAGTAGGGCTGGACACAGGACCAAACGGATGCCGAATGGACAAGAAAAGCTGAGGAACCGAAGACGACCGGTAAGTACGCGTCCGGGACTCATACTCTTTCAAACAAGCCACCGGGCAAAGAACCGGCGAGGCTGGAAACGATGGGTAAGAGACCGACCTAATGTTGGTTTTAGTACGTCTAGATATATTGAAGGTTACCCCTTCCGGAGTAAATGATCTGGCGTCGTGATCAAGCGCCCGAACATCTGAGACCCGCTTACAGGATATTAGGCAAAATAGAACCACTAATTTGGCCGACAACTGCCGTAACGTGAGATCCGGGTTACCTGGCCAGTTGGATAAAAAGGATAAAACCAAAGACACGTCCCAAGTCGTGGTAAAGCGAGGACGGGGAGGACGAGACATGCGGGAACCGCAAAGCAAACGAGACACGGAAGGGTGCTGTCCCGCAGGAACACCATCAAAACCCTGATGCGTAGACGAAATAGCGGATCTGAACAAATTAATTGTCCGATAAAAGACGGGTCACAGGGGCCGAAACGGGATCCAAGTCCCGTTCCACGCACCAACCAGACCAAGATCGCCAGGCTGCCCGATAAGATTTTCTGGTGCCGGGAGCCCATGCGTTGTCCAAAAGGCGTCTAGTTGCCTCGGAAATATCGCCGATTTCTCCAGGCGTCCTGAGATCCGGCAGGCTATCAGACGTAGGGATCCGTCCGACAGGAGCGGGTGGTGCAATCCTCGAGGGTCCTGGAGGAGATCCATCCGAGTCGGGAGAAGAAACGGCACCTCTATCAGGAGATCCAGTAGCGACGGAAACCAAGCCTGAGTCCCCCAGAAAGGGACCACAACTACCAATTCGGCCAGATGCCGACGAACATGTAACATCATCCTCGGGATCATGGCAAATGGCGGGAATGCATACATCAGCGGACTGGACCAAGGTTGAAGGAACGCGTCCACTGCCTCTGCCGCCGGATCCGGGCGCCAGCTGAAAAACCGTTGAAGCTGGGTGTTCAGACGTGAGGCAAACAGGTCTATAGCAAAAGGACCCCAATTCCTGGATAACTCGGAAAAAGTCTCTGGAGCTAGCATCCCATCGCTGCTGTCCGTAAGGTAGCGAGAGCCCCAATCCGCCCGACTGGTGTGGAGTCCCGGAAGGTATTCCGCTTGAACCATGACATCCCTGGATAGACAAAAGGACCAGAAATCTTTCGCTAACCGAGCCAAGGTAGCCGAGCGCGTACCTCGCAACCGGTTGATGTATCGCACTGCAGACACATTGTCCATCCTCAAACGAATGCACGCCCGAGCCATCCCGTTGGTGAAACTCCGAATGGCAAAGGAACGGGCAAGAAGTTCCAACGCGTTGATATGCATTCGTGCCTCTACCGTGGACCACCGGCCACCCGTGGAGATCCCGTTGCAGTGGGCACCCCAACCGTGAAGACTGGCGTCCGACTCGACAGTGAAATCGGGTTGTAAACCGAAAATCGCTTTGCCGTTCCACGCTTCCAGGTTGTCGATCCACCAAGCGATCTCTTCCCGAGATTCCGGGTCCAGGGTCAGAGTGTCTGCGAACGCAGCGCCAGAGCGGAGATGTGCTATCTTCAAGCGCTGAAGGGCCCTGTAGTGTAATGGGGCTGGAAACACCGCTTGGATCGACGAGGCGAGAAGACCGATGATCCTGGCCAAATGGCGTAGGGACAGCCGAGGCATAGACAGGACATGTCTGAGTTCCTTGCGTATGGAACGCAGCTTCGTTGCGGGTAGGGAGAGGGATTCGGACACCGAATCCACGGTAAAACCCAAAAACTCCATCCTCTGCGATGGTTCTAAACACGACTTCTCGTGGTTGACGAGAAAACCTAGATGGGATAGAAGGTCCGTCGTCCAGCGGAGATGTATCAGCAGAGTCGAGGCTGACTGGTGCATGACAAGAATGTCGTCCAGGTATATTATGAGGCGGACTCCACGACTGCGGAGCCAGGCCACAACTGGTCGCATTAGTTTCGTGAAGCACCACGGTGCTGAGGAAAGACCGAAAGGGAGGCAAGAGAACCTCCAGATCTCTCCCCTCCACAGGAAACGCAGCAAGTCCCTGGATGGGGCGGACACAGGTACTGTTAAGTAAGCGTCCTTGAGATCTAGTTTTACAAACCAATCGCTCGGCATAAGGAGATCTCGGAGTAGATGGATGCCCTCCATTTTGAAGTGGCGATAGCGGACAATCGCATTCAGAGCCCGCAAATTGATAACAGGGCGCATCTGACCCCCTTTCTTCTGGACCAGAAAGATAGAGCTGATGACACCCGTCATGCCTAGAGGTGCCCTCTCGATCGCCCGCTTGTGGTAGAGGGAAGAGAGTTCCAGGTCTACCAGCGCGGCGTCGGGGCGAGACAGCCGGGAGGTGGGAGGGGGTGGAATCTGGTCTGGTGAACCCACGAGTTCCACGTGGAAGTCTTCTATAGTGGATAAAATCCAAGGGTCGGATGTTATTGCCGCCCAAGCAGGGGAAAAATGCAGGAGTCTGCCCCCTATGCAATGATCCAAAGAAGCCCCCATCGGGGAGGACTTACCGAAATGTCGTCGTGAGGATTGATTTCCTCTGTAGGGTCTGCCACGCCATTGTCCACCTCTGGCAGGAAAGAACGGGGATGGAAACCTCTGTTCCTGGAATGCGGGGCGTTGATGAAAGGAGCCTCTGCCCGCGTTGCGGGCTTGAAAATTGGAACGGCCGGACAGACGGCCCCTAATACTGCCGGCCCTGGTGGAGACCCGTCCCTGGAACACTCTCCTAATAGAAGATTGGGCCTTATCTAGGGCAGTGAATGCTCCTACGAACCGACTCAAATCCTTAATAAAGGAGTCGCCAAAGAGATGCCCCTGAGCATCTGCGCCTGATTCAGTCAGGGCCAGGTTGGCCAGTTTCGGGTCTATTTTGAATAAAATTGCCTTTCTTCTCTCAATTGCTAGAGAGGAATTGGCATTACCAGCGATGCAAATTGCTCGTTGTATCCAGCCTCTCATTTCCTCTGGGTCAATAGGGGACCCCTCAGATCTGGCATTCTCAGCCATCTCAAACAACTTGGCCAGAGGACCAAAGACATCTAGGAGCTTGTCCTGACAGCTAAGCAGAGCTGAGTCTAACCCCTTACGGGGATTCCAGCCGGACTTGGCCAGGAATTGTGTGACCTTGGGGTCAACCACAGGGGTGTCACATACCTTATTAGGTACAATGGGCCTAGGGCATTCAGCCTTCATCTTGTTTCTCGCCTCCTTGCTAAGGGGGCGGCGGACCCAATGTTCCAGGTATTTACCAACATGGTCCGTCGGTAGCCACTCCGCTGATCTAGGATGGTGGAGGGCGTTAGGGTCAAACATGGGCTCTCCCAAAGAGTCAACAAGGGAGGAGGCCGGAGTAGACCTAGCAGAGGAATCCTTCACTTGAGAAGTGGAAGGAGTGGGGCAGTGGGGGGAACTAGGCCCCGCAAGCGTTTCTTCCTCAGAATCAGCATTAGCTCCAGCAAAAACCTCCTCATCTGACCCAATATCGGCGTCAGAATCGCTCAATTGTTGCGCTCTAGCGCATTTCCAAGGCCGCGCCCGTTCTGCCTGGCGCGGAAAGGCTCTCTTACGCGATCTATGCGCGTGTTCAAGGGTGGCCGGAGGCGCACCAGTCAATTGTACCTGTGACACAGGACTATTCATAGGAGGTTGCTGAGCTGTGGGGACCGCAGGCTGTACAGGCCCTGGAACAGGGTGGCCAGCCAGTGCCTGTGCTATCGTCTGAGACAGCACAGAGGACATGGAATCCATTGCAGCAGTGATTGCGGCCGAGACAGAGCGCTGCAGCGCTACTGCCTGAGTGTCACTATCCATATATGAATCCCTCACAGGAGATGAAGGTGCTGAGGCCTCAGGGGTAGGGTCTGAAAGAGGCATGGTGAGGTAGTATACTAAAATATATAGACTGCAGGGGAAAAAACTGATCTTAATCTAATGGTAAGGGATCGGAGCTCAATAGAAAGATCGCTAAGAGACACTAGCTAAAATTGGGTTATTCACCCGCTTTGAGAGTAGCGCCGGCGTCAGGCGACTGGAACACAGGACGATGCGGTGAAAATGCAAGGGCCGCCGAAGTCTCGCGACGCCCGACGGTAATACCAGAGGAAAAACAAAATGGGCGCCGAAATCCCGCGATATCCAGCGGGAGGCGGCAAAAAGGTGTACCAAAATGGCCGCCGAGATCTCGCGAGATCACGCGACCATAGGAGAAGACCGGGCAGAGCGCGGGAAGCGATGCGGCGATGGCGGTAAGACGCAGTAATGAATAGAAAGCTATATGGGCGCACAGTGTAAACCGCAAGAAGCGGAGGCTATAGGGGGAAAAACAGAACGATCCCCATGACACAAAATACCAGCAGTGGAGATGGCCGCAGGGGAACTAGCCCCAAGCAATGCCCTGCACAATAAACGCTAAGAGAAGCGTGCAGTTAAAACAAAATCATGAAATACAGCATATCTAATAAATGCACAATCAGAATACAGCATATATAAATAAATGCACAATATGAATAAACCAGGAGCTGCCAAAATGAGTACTTATCTTGGTGGCAGCAGCAAAGAAAGAGGAGGATCTATAGGAGGAGCCGTCTGTTATATGGACTGTGAGGGGAGGGTGATGTTACTATGGTTACGTCATGTTATGTAAATTTTTCTTTGCTGCTAATGGTGGACAGTAAAGAAGGAGATAGCAATAGGAGCCTCCGTGTCTTGCTGTAAAACTAGTGATTATGTGGCTGGAGGTATATTATACGGTCAATGAATATACATTTTACTGTAGGCCAATAGAGTATAGGCCCCATATATTAGGCATTCACCGGACATAAAACATCAAAAGATTATGTGGCTGGAGGTATTTTTGACGGTCATTGAATTACAATTTTTCTGCAGGCCATTGGAGTACAGACCTCAAACATTTTGCGTTCACCGTGCAGAAAAGAACAAGTTATTATTTGGCTGAAAGTTATATTAGACGGTCAATGGATATCATTTTTACTGCAGGCCACTGGAGTACAAGCCCCAAAAATTTTGTAAAAACCATACAGAAAACAACAAGTAATAATGTGGCTGGAGGTATATTAGATGGTCAATAGATATTAATTTTACTATAGGCCAGTGGAGTATAGGCCCTAAACATGAGTCATTTACTGTACAGAAAAGAACAAATGATAATGTGGCTGAAAGTATATTAGACGGTCAATGGATAACAATTTTACTGCAGGCCAGTGGAGTAAAGGCCTAAAAAATTATTCATTCACCGTACATAGAAACATAGAAACATAGAATGTGTCTGCAGATAAGAACCATTTGGCCCATCTAGTCTGCCCAATATACTGAATACTATGGATAGCCCCTGGCCCTATTTTATATGAAGCATGGCCTTATGCCTATCCCATGCATGCTTAAACTCGTTCACTGTATTTGCAGCTACCACTTCTGCAGGAAGGCTATTCCATGGATCCACTACTCTCTCGGTAAAGTAATACTTCCTGATATTACTTTTAACAGAAAAGAACAAGTAATTATCTGGCTGGAGGTATATTAGACGATCAATGGATGTCAATTTTACTATAGGCCAGAGGATTATAGGCCCCAAACATTAGGCATTTACCGCACAGAAAAGAACAAATGATTATGTGGCTGGAGGAACAATAGGCGGTGACCGTATAACAATTTTACTGTTGGCCAGCTAGATTACAGGCTCCAAAAATTATGCATTCACCGTAGAGTAAAAATCAAGTGATTATATGGCTGAAGGTATATTAGATGGTCATTGGATAACAATTTTACTGCATGCCAGAGGAGTATAGGCCCCAAAAATTATGCATTCACCGTACAGAAATGAACAAGTGATTATGTGGCTGGAGGTATATTAGACGGTCAGCGGATATCAATTTTACTGTAGGCCAGTGGAGTATAGGCCCCATATATTAGGCATTCACCGGACAGAAAACATGAAGTGATTATGTGGCTGGAGGTTAATTAGAAGGTCAGTGGATATTATTTTACTGTAGGCCAGTGGAGTACAGGCCCCAAACATTAGGCATTCACCATACAGAAAAGATCAAGTAATTATGTGGCTGAAGGTATATTATACGGTCATTGGATATCAATTTTACTGCAGGACATTGAAGTACAGGCCCCAAACATTTGGCATTCACCGGACAGAAAACATCAAGTGATTATGTGGCTAGAGGCATATTAGACGGCTTTTGGATAACAATTTTACTGCAGGTCAGTGGAGTACAGTCCCCAAAGATTAGGCATTTACTAGACAGAAAACATCAAGAAATTTTTTGGCTAGATGTATATTAGATGGTCATTGAATAACAATTTTATTGCAAGCCAGTGGAGTACAGGCCCCTAAAATTATGCATTCACCGTACAGAAAAGAGCAAGTGATTATGTGGCTGGAGGTACATTAGGCAGTCACCGTGAAACAATTTTACTGTTGGCCAGGTAGATTATAAACCCCAATAATTATGCATTTAGAGTACAGTAAAGATCAAGTGATTATGTGGCTGGAGGTATATTAGACTGTCAATGGATATCAATTTTTACTGCAGGCCAGTGGAGTACAGGCCCCACACATTAGGCATTCACCGGACAGAAAACATCAAGTGATTATGTTACTGGAGGTATATTAGATGTTAATTAGATATCAATTTTTCTTTAGGCCAGTGGAGTATAGGCCCCAAAAATTCGGTATTCACCGTACAGAAAAGAACAAGTGATTATGTGGCTGAAGGCATATTAGACGGTCAATGGATATCAAGTTTACTGCAGGCCAGTGGAGTAGAGGCCCCAAACATTAGGGATTCACCGGACAGAAAAGATAAAGTGATTATGTGTCTGGAGGTATATTAGACAGTCATTGGATAACAATTTTACTGCAGGCCAGTGGAGTAGAGTGCCCCAACATTAGGCATTCACCGTACAGAAAAGAACAAGTGATTATGTGGCTGAAGGTATATTAGGTGGTCACCTTATAACAATTTTACTGTTGGCCAGTTACATTATAGGCCCCAAAAATTATTAATTCAGAGTACAGTATAGATCAAGTGATTATGTTCCTGGAGGTACAGTATATTAGAACGTCATTGGATATCAATTTTACTGCAGGCCATTGATTTATAGGCCCCAAACATTAGGCATTCACCGGACAGAAAAGTGATTATGTGGCTAGATGTATATTAGATGGTCATTGAATAACAATTTTATTGCAGGCCAGTGGAGTACAGGCCCCAAAAATTATGCATTCACCGTACAGAAAAGAACAAGTGATTATGTGGCTGGAGGTATATTAGACGGTCAATGGATATCAATTTTACTTTATGCCAGTGGAGTACAGGCCCCAAACATTAGGCATTCACCGTACAGAAAAGAACAAGTGATTATTTGGCTGGAGGTACATTAGGCGGTCACCGTGAAACAATTTTGCTGTTGGTCAGTTAGATTATAGGCCATAAAAATTATGCATTCAGTGTATAGTCAAGATCAAGTGATTATGTGGCTGGAGATATATTAGACTGTTAATGGATATCAATTTTTACTGCAAGCCAGTAAAGTACAGGCCCAACACATTAGGCGTTCACCAGAGAGAAAACATCAAGTCTTTATGTGGCTGGAGGTATATTAGATGGTAATTAGATATAAGAAAAGAACAAGTGATTATGTGGTTGGAGGTATATTAGACAGTCAATGGATATCAATTTTACTGTAGGCCAGAGGAGAATAGGCCCCAAACATTAGGCATTTACTGTATAGAAAAGAACAAGTGATTATGTGGCTTTAGGTACATTAGGCGGTCACCCTATAACAATTTTACTGTTAGCCAGTTAGATTATAGGCCCCAAAAATTATACATTCACCGTACAGTAAAGATCAAGTAATTATGTGGCTAGAGGTATATTAGACGGTCAATGGATATCAATTTTACTGTAGGCCAGTGGAGTACAGTTTTCAAAACTTAGGCATTTACTAGACAGAAAACATCAAGTGTTTATTTGGCTAGATGTATATTAGATGGTCATTGGATAACAATTTTAATGCAGACCAGTGGAGTATAGGCCCCAAAAATTATGCATTCACCGTATAGTGAAGAACAAGTGATTATGTGGCTGGAGGTATATTAGACTGTCAGTAAATATCAATTTTACTTTAGGCCAGTTGATAATAGGCCTCAAACATTAGGCATTCACCGAACAGAAAAGAACAAGTGATTATGTGGCTTGATGTACATTAGGCGATCACTGTATAGCAATTTTAATGTTGGCCTGGCCAGTTAGATTTCAGGCCCCAAAAAAATTATGCATTTACCGTACAGTAAAGATCAAGGGATAATGTGGCTGGAGGTATATTAGACGGTAAATTGATATAAATTTTACTGAAGGCCAGTGAATTACAGGTCCCCAAAAATTATGCATTCACTGGACAGAAAATATCAAACGATTATGTGGCTGGAAGTATATCATACGGTCATTGGATAAAAATTTTACTGCAATCCATTGGAGTTTAGGCCCCAAAAATTATGCCTTCACCGTACAGAAAAGAACAAGTGATTATGTGGCTGGAGGTATATTAGACAGTCAATGGATATTAATTTTACTGCAGGCCAGTGGAGCATAGGCCCTATACATTAGGCATTCACTGGACAAAAAAGATCAAGTAATTATGTGGCTGGAGGTATATTAGACGGTCATTGGATAACAATTTTATTGCAGGCCAGTTGAGTACAGGGCCCAAACATTAGGCATTCACCGTACCGAAAAGAACTAGTGTTTATTTGGCTGGAGATACATTAGGTGGTCACCGTATAATAATTTTACTGTTGGCCAGTTAGATTTTAGGCACCAAACATTAGGCTTTCAACGGACAGAAAAGATCAAGTGATTATGTGGCTGAGATAAATTAGAAGGTCATTGGATATCAATTTTACTTTAGGCCAGTGGAGTATAGGCCTCAAACATTAGACATTCCCCGTATAGAAAAGAACAAGTGATTATGTGGCTTGAGGTATATTAGACTGTAAATGGATATACATTTTACTTTAGGCCAGTGGATACAGGTCCCCAAACATTATGCATTCACCGGACAGAAAATATCAAGCGATTATGTAACTGGAGGTATATTATACGATCATGGGATAAAAATTTTACTGCAATCCAGTGGAGTTTATTCCCCAAAAATTATGCATTTACCGTACAGTAAAGAACAATTGATTATGTGGCTGGTGGTATATTAGATGGTCAATGGATATCAATTTTACTGCATGACAGTAGAGTATAGGCCATAAACATTAAGCGTTCACTGGACAGAAAAGATCAAGTGATTATGTGGCTGGAGGTATATTTGACGGTCATTGATAATATCAATTTTACTGCAGGCCAGTCGAGTAGAGGCCCCAAACATTAGGAATTCACCATACAGAAAAGAACAAGTGATTATGTGGCTGGAGGTACATTAGATATTCAATGGATATTAATTTTACTATAGGCCAGCGGAGTATAGGCCCCAATCATTAGGCATTTACCGTGCAGAAAAAAACTAATGATTATGTGCCTGGAGGAACAATGGGTGGTCACCGTATAACAATTTTACTGTGGCCAGTTAGATTACAGGCCCCAAAAATTATTCATTCACCGTACAGTAAAGATCAAGTGAATATATTTTTGCTCTAAAAACCCAATCTATTAATAAAGGTATCGATTTTATTAAGCACGTTTAGCTCTATTTTTCTTCAAGTGAATATATGACTGAAGGTATATTAGACGGTAAATGGATATCAACATTACTGCAGGCCAGTGGAGTATAGGCCCCAAACATTAGGCATTCACCGGACAGAAAACATCAAGTGATTATGTGGCTGGAGGTATTTTAGATGTCCATTAGATATCAATTTTACTTTAGGCCAGTGGAGTATAGGCCCCAAACATTAGACATTTACTGTATAGAAAAGAGCAAGTGATTATGTGGCTAGATGTATATTAGATGGTCATTGAATAACAATTTTATTGCAGGCCAGTGGAGTACAGGCCCCAAACATTAGGCATTCACCGTACAAAAAAGAACAAGTGATTATTTGGCTGGAGGTACATTAGGCGGTCACCGTGAAACAATTTTGCTGTTGGTCAGTTAGATTATAGGCCCCAAAAATTATGCATTCAGTGTATAGTCAAGATCAAGTGATTATGTGGCTGGAGATATATTAGACTGTCAATGGAATTTTTTTTTTTATTGCAAGCCAGTGAAGTACAGGCCCAACACATTAGGCGTTCACCAGAGAGAAGACATCAAGTGATTATGTGGCTGGAGGTATATTAGATGGTAATTATATATCAGTTTTACTCTAGGCTAGTGAAGTATAGGCCTCAAAAATTATGCATTCACCGTACAGAAAAGAACTAGTGATTATGTGGCTTGAGGTACATTAGGCGGTCACCCTATAACAATTTTACTGTTAGCCAATTAGATTATAGGCCCCAAAAATTATACATTCACCGAACAGTAAAGAACAGTAAAGATCAAGTAATTATGTGGCTAGAGGTATATTAGACGGTCAATGGATATCAATTTAACTGTAGGCCAGTGGAGTACAGTTTTCAAAACTTAGGCATTTACTAGACAGAAAACATCAATTGATTATGTGGCTAGATGTATATTAGATGGTCATTGGATAACAATTTTAATGCAGACCAGTGGAGTATAGGCACCAAAATGTATGCATTCTCTGTACAGAATAGAACAAGTGATTATGTGGCTGGAGGTATATTAGACTGTCAATGGATATCAATTTTACTTTAGGCCAGTTTATAATAGGCCTCAAACATTAGGCATTCACCGCACAGAAAAGAACAAGTGATTATGTGGCTTGAGGTACATTAGGCGGTCACTGTATAGCAATTTTAATGTTGGCCAGTTAAATTACAGGCCCCCAAAAAATTATGCATTCACCGTACAGTAAAGATCAAGTGATAATGTGGCTGGAGGTATATTAGACAGTAAATTGATATACATTTTACTGAAGGCCAGTGGATTACAGGTCCCCAAAAATTATGCATTCACCGGACAGAAAATATCAAACGATTATGTGGCTGGAGGTATATTATACGGCCATTGGATAAAAATTTTACTGCAATTTATTGGAGTTTAGGCCCCAAAAATTATGCATTCACCGTACAGAAAAGAAGTGATTATGTGGCTGGAGGTATATTAGACAGTCAATGGATATCAATTTTACTCCAGGCCAGTGGAGCATAGGCCCCAAACATTAGAAATTCACTGGACAGAAAAGAACAAGTAATTATGTGGCTGGAGGTATATTAGACGGTCATTGGATAACAATTTTGTTGCAGGCCAGTTGAGTACAGGGCCCAAACATTAGGCATTCACCGTACCGAAAAGAACTAGAGTTTATTTGGCTGGAGGTACATTAGGCGGTCACCGTATAATAATTTTACTGTTGGCCAGTTAGATTTTAGGCACCAAACTTTAGGCTTTCAACGGACAGAAAAGATCAAGTGATTATGTGGCTGAGATATATTAGAAGGTCATTGAATATCAATTTTACTGCAGGCCAGTGGAGTCCAAGCCCCAAACATTAGGCATTCACTCGACAGAAAAAAACAAATGATTATGTGCCTAGAGGAACAATGGGTGGTCAGCGTATAACAATTTTACTGTTGGCCAGTTAGATTACAGGCCCCAAAAATTATTCATTCACCATACAGTAAAGATCAAGTGAATATATGACTGAAGGTATATTAGACAGTAAATGGATATCAATATTACTGCAGGCCAGTGGAGTATAGGCCCCAAACATTAGGCATTCACCGGACAGAAAACATCAAGTGATTATGTCGCTGGAGGTATTTTAGAGGGTCGTTGGATAACAATTTTACTGCAGGCCAGTAGATTAGAGTGCCCCAACATTAGGCATTCACTGTACAGAAAAGAACAAGTGATTATGTGGCTGGAGGTATATTAGACAGTCAATGGATATCAATTTTACTGATAGCCAGTTAGATTACAGGCCCCAAAAAATATGCATTCATCGTACATAAAAAAACAAGCGATTATGTGGCTGGAGGTATATTAGACGGTCAATGGATATCAATTTTACTGTAGGCCAGTGGAGTATAGGCCATATACATTAGGCATTAACCGGACAGAAAAGATCAAGTAATTATGGGGCAGGAGGTATATAAGACGGTCATTGGATAACAATTTTATTGCAGGCCAGTTGAGTACAGGGCCCAAACATTAGGCATTTACGGTACCGAAAAGAAATAGTGTTTATTTGGCTGGAGGTACATTAGGCGGTCACCGTATAATAATTTTACTGTTGGCCAGTTAGATTTTAGGCACCAAACATTAGGCTTTCAACGGACAGAAAAGATCAAGTGATTATGTGGCTGAGATATATTAGAAGGTCATTGGATATCAATTTTACTGCAGGCCAGTGGAGTACAAGCCCCAAACATTAGGCATTCACTCGACAGAAAAAAACAAATGATTATGTGCCTGGAGGAACAATGGGTGGTCAGCGTATAACAATTTTACTGTTGGCCAGTTAGATTACAGGCCCCAAAAATTATTCATTCACCATACAGTAAAGATCAAGTAAATATATGACTGAAGGTATATTAGACAGTAAAAGGATATCAATATTACTGCAGGCCAGTGGAGTATAGGCCCCAAACATTAGGCATTCACCGGACAGAAAACATCAAGTGATTATGTGGCTGGAAGTATTTTAGAGGGTCGTTGGATAACAATATTACTGCAGGCCAGTGGAGTATAGGCCCCAAACATTAGGCATTCACCGGACAGAAAAGAACAAGTGATTATGTGGCTGGAGGTATATTAGACAGTCAATGGATATCAATTTTACTGATAGCCAGTTAGATTACAGGCCCCAAAAATTATGCATTCATTGTACATAAAAAAACAAGCGATTATGTGGCTGGAGGTATATTAGACGGTCAATGGATATAAATTTTACTGTAGGCCAGTGGAGTATAGGCCCTATACATTTGGCATTAACCAGACAGAAAAGATCAAGTAATTATGTTGCTGGAGGTATATAAGACGGTCATTGGATAACAATTTTATTGCAGGCCAGTGGAGTACAGGGCCCAAATATTAGGCATTCACCGTACAGAAAAGAACAAGTAATTATGTGGCTGGAGGTACATAAGGCGGACATCTTATTGCAATTTTACTGTTGGCCAGTTTGATTATAGGCCCCAAAAATTATGCATTTTATCATAGATAAAAGATAAAGTGATTATGTGGCTGGAGGTATATTAGATGGTTAATGGATATCAATTTTGCTGCATGCCAGTGGAGTACAGGCCCCACACATTAGACATTCACCGGACAGAAAACATCAAGTGATTATGTGGCTGGAGGTATATTAGATGTCAATTAGATATCAATTTTACTTTAGGCCAGTGGAGTATAGGCCCCAAAAATTAGGCATTCACCGTACAGAAAAGAACAAGTGATTATGTGGCTGAAGGTATATTAGACGGTCAATGGACACCAAGTTTACTGCAGGCCAGTGGAGTACAGGCCCCAAACATTAGGGATTCACTGGACAGAAAAGATAAAGTGATTATGTGGCTGGAGGTATATTAGACGGTCATTGGATAACAATTTTACTGCAGGCCAGTGGAGTAGAGTGCCCCAACATTAGGCATTCACCGTACAGAAAGGAACAAGTGATTATGTGGCTGAAGGTATAGTAGGTGGTCACCTTTTAACAATTTTACTGTTGGCCAGTTAGATTATAGGCCTTAAAAATTATTTATTCAGAGTATAGTATAGATCAAGTTATTATGTTTCTGGAGGTATATTAGAACGTCATTGGATATCAATTTTACTGCAGGCCATTGATTTATAGACCCCAAACATTAGGCATTCACCGGACAGAAAAGTGATTATGTGACTAGATGTATATTAGATGGTCATTGAATAACAATTTTATTGCAGGCCAGTGGAGTACAGGCCCCAAAAATTATGCATTCACCGTTCAGAAAAGAATAAGTGATTATGTGGTGGAAGTTTATTAGGCGGTCACCGTGAAACTATTTGGCTGTTGGCCAGTGAGATTATAGGCCCAAAAAATTATACATTTAGTGTATAGTCAAGATCAAGTGATTATGTGGCTGGAGATATATTAGACTGTCAATGGATATCAATTTTTACTGCAAGCCAGTGAAGTACAGGCCCAACACATTAGGCATTCACCGGAGAGAAAACATCAAGTGATTATGTGGCTGGAGGTATATTAGACAGTCAATGGATATCAAATTTATTGCAGGCTAGTGGAGTATAGGCCCCAAAAATTATGCATTCACCGTACAGAAAATAAAAAGTGATTATGTGGCTGGAGGTATATTAGACAGTCAATGGATATCAATTTTATTGCAGGCCAGAGGAGTATAGGCCCCAAACATTAGGCATTTACGGTATAGAAAAGAGCAAGTGATTATGTGGCTGGAGGTATATTAGACGGTCAATGGATATCAATTTTACTGTATGCCAGTGGAGTACAGGCCCCAAACATTATTCATTCACCGGACAGAAAACATCAAGTGATTATGTGGCTGGAGGTATATTAGACGGTCAATGGATATCAATTTTACTGCATGCCAGTGGAGTATAGGCCCTATACATTAGGCATTAACCGGACAGAAAAGATCAAGTAATTATGGGGCAGGAGTAGGGATGACCGAACCCGAACTGTATAGTTCGGGTTCGTACCGAATTTTGGGGTGTCCGTGACACAGACCCAAACCCGAACATTTTCGTAAAAGTCCGTGTTCGGGTTCAGTGCTTTCTTGGCGCTTTTTGAAAGGCTGAAAAGCAGCCAATCAACAAGCGTCATACTACTTGGCCCAAGAGACCATCACAGCCATGCCTACTATTGACATGGCTGTGATTGGCCAGTGCACCATGTGATTCAGCCTCTATTTAAGCTGGAGTCACGTAGCGCCGCACGTCACTCTGCTATGATCAGTATAGGGAGAGGTTGCAGCTGCGACGTTAGGGCGAGATTAGGCAGATTAACTCCTCCAAAAGACTTGATTCTGTGATCGATCTGCAGCTGTGGATCATTGAAGTGCTATTATTGACTTGCTCACTTTTTTGAGGCTGCCCAGAGCGTTTTTAGATCACTTTTTTTCTGGGGTGATCGGCTGCTATTTTGTGACTTGTGGTGCGCCAGCACGAGCTATCACCAAGTGAATTTAACCATGGTAGTGTGGTTATTTTGTGCTATATCCTACATCAGCTGCAGGCTGAGCCTGTGTCACCCAAGTGCATTTAACCATCAACAGTCTGATTATTTTTTGGCCATATACTACATCAGCTGCAGGCTGAGCCTGTGTCACCCAAGTGCATTTAACCATCAACAGTGTGGTTATTTTTTGGCCATATATTACATCAGGGGCAAGTTGAGCCTGTCACCCAGCGCCTAAAAAATAGACCTGACATTTCTATTCAACCAAATCTGCACAGTTTTAGCTGGTCAAGTTATTTGTAGTGACCGTAAAAGCAGACTTTTTGTTCTGGGTTGAAAAAGCATTCCCAAATTTGCCATTCTGAAAATAACTAGTTTGTGGTATTTGAGGCCTACTTGAAATCTATCCCAAAAAGAAAATCTTACATTGAAGGTATTGATAGTGTGATTCAGAAAAACCTAAGACACACGCTAGCGTGCTGATAGAAGTGTCATTCTGTGATTAAACCTATAACTGTCACACAGCGCAAAAAAAAACAAGTCTCACATCTCTATTCAACCAAATCTGCACAGTTTTAGCTGGTCAAGTTATTTGTAGTGACCGTAAAAGCAGACTTTTTGTTCTGGGTTGAAAAAGCATTCCCAAATTTGCCATTCTGAAAATAACTAGTTTGTGGTATTTGAGGCCTACTTGAAATCTATCCCAAAAAGAAAATCTTACATTGAAGGTATTGATAGTGTGATTCAGAAAAACCTAAGACACACGCTAGCGTGCTGATAGAAGTGTCATTCTGTGATTAAACCTATAACTGTCACACAGCGCAAAAAAAAAACAGGTCTCACATCTCTATTCAACCAAATCTGCACAGTTTTAGCTGGTCAAGTTATTTGTAGTGACCGTAAAAGCAGACTTTTTGTTCTGGGTTGAAAAAGCATTCCCAAATTTGCCATTCTGAAAATAACTAGTTTGTGGTATTTGAGGCCTACTTGAAATCTATCCCAAAAAGAAAATCTTACATTGAAGGTATTGATAGTGTGATTCAGAAAAACTAAGACACACGCTAGCGTGCTGATAGAAGTGTCATTCTGTGATTAAACCTATAACTGTCACACAGCGCAAAAAAAAACAGGGCTCACATCTCTATTCAACCAAATCTGCACAGTTTTAGCTGGTCAAGTTATTTGTAGTGACCGTAAAAGCAGACTTTTTGTTCTGGGTTGAAAAAGCATTCCCAAATTTGCCATTCTGAAAATAACTAGTTTGTGGTATTTGAGGCCTACTTGAAATCTATCCCAAAAAGAAAATCTTACATTGAAGGTATTGATAGTGTGATTCAGAAAAACCTAAGACACACGCTAGCGTGCTGATAGAAGTGTCATTCTGTGATTAAACCTATAACTGTCACACAGCGCAAAAAAAAAACAGGTCTCACATCTCTATTCAACCAAATCTGCACAGTTTTAGCTGGTCAAGTTATTTGTAGTGACCGTAAAAGCAGACTTTTTGTTCTGGGTTGAAAAAGCATTCCCAAATTTGCCATTCTGAAAATAACTAGTTTGTGGTATTTGAGGCCTACTTGAAATCTATCCCAAAAAGAAAATCTTACATTGAAGGTATTGATAGTGTGATTCAGAAAAACCTAAGACACACGCTAGCGTGCTGATAGAAGTGTCATTCTGTGATTAAACCTATAACTGTCACACAGCGCAAAAAAAAACAGGTCTCACATCTCTATTCAACCAAATCTGCACAGTTTTAGCTGGTCAAGTTATTTGTAGTGACCGTAAAAGCAGACTTTTTGTTCTGGGTTGAAAAAGCATTCCCAAATTTGCCATTCTGAAAATAACTAGTTTGTGGTATTTGAGGCCTACTTGAAATCTATCCCAAAAAGAAAATCTTACATTGAAGGTATTGATAGTGTGATTCAGAAAAACCTAAGACACACGCTAGCGTGCTGATAGAAGTGTCATTCTGTGATTAAACCTATAACTGTCACACAGCGCAAAAAAAAACAGGTCTCACATCTCTATTCAACCAAATCTGCACAGTTTTAGCTGGTCAAGTTATTTGTAGTGACCGTAAAAGCAGACTTTTTGTTCTGGGTTGAAAAAGCATTCCCAAATTTGCCATTCTGAAAATAACTAGTTTGTGGTATTTGAGGCCTACTTGAAATCTATCCCAAAAAGAAAATCTTACATTGAAGGTATTGATAGTGTGATTCAAAAAAACCTAAGACACACGCTAGCGTGCTGATAGAAGTGTCATTCTGTTATTAAACCTATAACTGTCACACAGCGCAAAAAAAAAACAGGTCTCACATCTCTATTCAACCAAATCTGCACAGTTTTAGCTGGTCAAGTTATTTGTAGTGACCGTAAAAGCAGACTTTTTGTTCTGGGTTTAAAAAGCATTCCCAAATTTGCCATTCTGAAAATAACTAGTTTGTGGTATTTGAGGCCTACTTGAAATCTATCCCAAAAAGAAAATCTTACATTGAAGGTATTGATAGTGTGATTCAGAAAAACCTAAGACACACGCTAGCGTGCTGATAGAAGTGTCATTCTGTGATTAAACCTATAACTGTCACACAGCGCAAAAAAAAACAGGTCTCTCATCTCTATTCAACCAAATCTGCACAGTTTTAGCTGGTCAAGTTATTTGTAGTGACCGTAAAAGCAGACTTTTTGTTCTGGGTTGAAAAAGCATTCCCAAATTTGCCATTCTCAAAATTGTTGTGAACGGGAACAATGAGGAAAACATCTAATAAGGGACGCGGACGTGGACATGGTCGTGGTGGTGTTAGTGTACCCTCTGGTGCTGGGAGAGGACGTGGCCGTTCTGCCACAGCCACACGTCCTAGTGAAGCAACTACCTCAGGTCCCAGTAGCCAGCAGAATTTACAGCGATATTTGGTGGGGCCCAATGCCGTTCTAAGGATGGTAAGGCCTGAGCAGGTGCAGGCATTAGTCAATTGGGTGGCCGACAGTGGATCCAGCACGTTCACATTATCTCCCAGAAAGCGCACAGATGGCGCATGAAAACCAAGCCCATCGGTCTGTCACATCACCCCCATGCATATCACGGAAACTGTCTGAGCCTCAAGTTATGCAGCAGTCTCTTATGCTGTTTGAAGACTCTGCTGCCAGGGTTTCCCAAGGGCATCCACCTAGCCCTTCCCCAGGGGTGGAAGAGATAGAATGCACTAACGCACAACCACTTATTTTTCCTGATGATGAGGACATGGGAATACCACCTCAGCACGTCTCTGATGATGACGAAACACAGGTGCCAACTGCTGCGTCTTTCTGCAGTGTGCAGACTGAACAGGAGGTCAGGGGTCAAGACTGGGTGGAAGACGATGCAGGGGACGATGAGGTCCTAGACCCCACATGGAATGAAGGTCGTGCCACTGACTTTCACAGTTCGGAGGAAGAGGCAGTGGTGAGACCGAGCCAACAGCGTAGCAAAAGAGGGAGCAGTGGGCAAAATCAGAACACCCGCCGCCAAGAGACTTCGCCTGCTACTGACCGCCGCCATCTAGGACCGAGCACCCCAAAGGCAGCTTCAAGGAGTTCCCTGGCATGGCACTTCTTCAAACAATGTGCTGACGTCAAGACCCGAGTGGTTTGCACGCTGTGCCATCAGAGCCTGAAGCGAGGCATTGACGTTCTGAACCTTAGCACAACCTGCATGACCAGGCACCTGCATGCAAAGCATGAACTGCAGTGGAGTAAACACCTTAAAAACAAGGAAGTCACTCAGGCTCCCCCTGCTGCCTCTTCAAAGAACAAGTGATTATGTGGCTGGAGGTATATTAGACAGTCAATGGATATCAATTTTACTGATAGCCAGTTAGATTACAGGCCCCAAAAATTATGCATTCATTGTACATAAAAAAACAAGCGATTATGTGGCTGGAGGTATATTAGACGGTCAATGGATATCAATTTTACTGTAGGCCAGTGGAGTATAGGCCCTATACGTTTGGCATTAACCGGACAGAAAAGATCAAGTAATTATGTTGCTGGAGGTATATAAGACGGTCATTGGATAACAATTTTATTGCAGTACAGTGGAGTACAGGGCCCAAATATTAGGCATTCACCGTACAGAAAAGAACAAGTGATTATGTTGCTGGAGGTACATAAGGCGGACATCTTATTGCAATTTTACTGTTGGCCAGTTCGATTATAGGCCCCAAAAATTATGCATTTTTTCATAGATAAAAGATAAAGTGATTATGTGGCTGGAGGTATATTAGACGGTCAATGGATATCAATTTTACTGCATGCCAGTGGAATACAGGCCCCACACATTAGACATTCACCGGACAGAAAACATCAAGTGATTATGTGGCTGGAGGTATATTAGATGTCAATTAGATATCAATTTTACTTTAGGCCAGTGGAGTATAGGCCCCAAAAATTAGGCATTCACCGTACAGAAAAGAACAAGTGATTATGTGGCTGAAGGTCAATTAGACGGTCAATGGACATCAAGTTTACTGCAGGCCAGTGGAGTACAGGCCCCAAACATTAGGGATTCACTGGACAGAAAAGATAAAGTGATTATGTGGCTGGAGGTATATTAGACGGTCATTGGATAACAATTTTACTGCAGGCCAGTGGAGTAGAGTGCCCCAACATTAGGCATTCACCGTACAGAAAGGAACAAGTGATTATGTGGCTGAAGGTATAGTAGGTGGTCACCTTATAACAATTTTACTGTTGGCCAGTTAGATTATAGGCCTTAAAAATTATTCATTCAGAGTATAGTATAGATCAAGTGATTATGTTTCTGGAGGTATGTTAGAACGTCATTGGATATCAATTTTACTGCAGGCCATTGATTTATAGACCCCAAACATTAGGCATTCACCGGACAGAAAAGTGATTATGTGGCTAGATGTATATTAGATGGTCATTGAATAACAATTTTATTGCAGGCCAGTGGAGTACAGGCCCCAAAAATTATGCATTCACCGTTCAGAAAAGAATAAGTGATTATGTGGCTGGAGGTATATTAGATGTCAATTAGATATCAATTTTACTTTAGGCCAGTGGAGTATAGGCCCCAAAAATTAGGCATGCACCGTACAGAAAAGAACAAGTGATTATGTGGCTGAAGGTATATTAGACGATCAATGGACATCAAGTTTACTGCAGGCCAGTGGAGTACAGGCCCCAAACATTAGGGATTCACTGGACAGAAAAGATAAAGTGATTATGTGGCTGGAGGTATATTAGACAGTCATTGGATAACAATTTTACTGCAGGCCAGTGGAGTAGAGTGCCCCAACATTAGGCATTCACCGTACAGAAAGGAACAAGTGATTATGTGGCTGAAGGTATAGTAGGTGGTCACCTTATAACAATTTTACTGTTGGCCAGTTAGATTATAGGCCTTAAAAATTATTCATTCAGAGTATAGTATAGATCAAGTGATTATGTTTCTGGAGGTATGTTAGAACGTCATTGGATATCAATTTTACTGCAGGCCATTGATTTATAGACCCCAAACATTAGGCATTCACCGGACAGAAAAGTGATTATGTGGCTAGATGTATATTAGATGGTCATTGAATAACAATTTTATTGCAGGCCAGTGGAGTACAGGCCCCAAAAATTATGCATTCACCGTTCAGAAAAGAATAAGTGATTATGTGGTGGAGGTTTATTAGGCGGTCACCGTGAAACAATTTGGCTGTTGGCCAGTTAGATTATAGGCCCCAAAAATTATGCATTCAGTGTATAGTCAAGATCAAGTGATTATGTGGCTGGAGGTATATTAGACAGTCAATGGATATCAATTTTACTGCAGGCCAGAGGAGTATAGGCCCCAAACAGTAGGCAATTATGCATTCATTGTACAGAAAACAACAAGTGATTATGTGCCTGGAGGTATATTAGACGGTCAATGGATATCAATTTTACTGTAGGCCAGTGGAATATAGGCCCCATACATTAGACATTAACCGGACAGAAAAGATCAAGTGATAATGTGGCTGGAGGTATATTAGACGGTCAATGGATATCAATTTTACTGTATGCCAGTGGAGTACAGGCCCCAAACATTATTCATTCACCGGACAGAAAACATCAAGCGATTATGTGGCTGGAGGTATTTTAGAGGGTCATTGGATAACAATTTTACTGCAGGTCAGTGGAGTAGAGGCCCCAAAAATTATGCATTCATTGTACAGAAAACAACAAGTGATTATGTGCCTGGAGGTATATTAGACGGTCAATGGATATCAATTTTACTGTAGGCCAGTGGAATATAGGCCCCATACATTAGACATTAACCGGACAGAAAAGATCAAGTGATAATGTGGCTGGAGGTATATTAGACGGTCATTGGATAACAATTTTACTGCAGGTCAGTGGAGTAGAGTGCCCCAACATTAGGCATTCACCGTACAGAAATCAACAAGTGATTATGTGCCTGGAGGTATATTAGACGGTCAATGGATATCAATTTTACTGTAGGCCAGTGGAGTATAGGCCCCATACATTAGGCATTAACCGGACAGAAAAGATCAAGTGATAATGTGGCTAGAGGTATATTACACGGTCATTGGGTAACAATTTTACTGCAGGCCAGTGGAGTAGAGTGCCTCAACATTAGGCATTCACCGTACAGAAAGGAACAAGTGATTATGTGGCTGAAGGTATATTAGGTGGTCACCTTATAACAATTTTACTGTTGGCCAGTTAGATTATAGGCCTTAAAAATTATTCATTCAGAGTATAGTATAGATCAAGTGATTATGTTTCTGGAGGTATATTAGAATGTCATTGGATATCAATTTTACTGCAGGCCATTGATTTATAGACCCCAAACATTAGGCATTCACCGGACAGAAAAGTGATTATGTGGCTAGATGTATATTAGATGGTCATTGAATAACAATTTTATTGCAGGCCAGTGGAGTACAGGCCCCAAGAATTATGCATTCACTGTACAGAAAAGAATAAGTGATTATGTGGTGGAGGTTTATTAGGCGGTCACCGTGAAACAATTTGGCTGTTGGCCAGTTAGATTATAGGCCCCAAAAATTATGCATTCAGTGTATAGTCAAGATCAAGTGATTATGTGGCTGGAGATATATTAGACTGTCAATGGATATCAATTTTTACTGCAAGCCAGTGAAATACAGGCCCAACACATTAGGCATTCACCGGAGAGAAAACATCAAGTGATTATGTGGCTGGAGGTATATTAGACAGTCAATGGATATCAAATTTATTGCAGGCTAGTGGAGTATAGGCCCCAAAAATTATGCATTAACCGTACAGAAAATAAAAAGTGATTATGTGGCTGGAGGTATATTAGACAGTCAATGGATATCAATTTTACTGCAGGCCAGAGGAGTATAGGCCCCAAACATTAGGCATTTACGGTATAGAAAAGAGCAAGTGATTATGTGGCTGGAGGTATATTAGACGGTCAATGGATATCAATTTTACTGTATGCCAGTGGAGTACAGGCCCCAAACATTATTCATTCACCGAACAGAAAACATCAAGTGATTATGTGGCTGGAGGAATTTTAGAGGGTCATTGGATAACAATTTTACTGCAGGTCAGTGGAGTAGAGTGCCCCAACATTAGGCATTCACCGTACAGAAAACAACAAGTGATTATGTGCTTGGAGGTATATTAGACGGTCAATGGATATCAATTTTACTGTAGGCCAGTGGAGTATAGGCCCCATACATTAGGCATTAACCGGACAGAAAAGATCAAGTGATAATGTGGCTGGAGGTATATTAGACGGTCATTGGATAACAATTTTATTGCAGGCCAGTGGAGTACAGGGCCCAAACATTAGGAATTCACCGTACAGAAAAGAACAATTGATTATGTTGCTGGAGGTACAGTACAGACCAAAAGTTTTGACACATCTTCTCATTCAAAGAGTTTTCTTTATTTTCAAGACTATGAAAATTGTAGATTCACACTGAAGGCATCAAAACTATGAATTAACACATGTGGAATTATATACATAACAAACAAGTGTGAAACAACTGAAAATATGTCATATTCTAGGTTCTTCAAAGTAGTCACCTTTTGCTTAGATTACTGCTTTGCACATTCTTGGCTTTCTCTTGATGAGCTTCAAGAGGTAGACCGCTGAAATGGTTTTCCCCTCACAGATGTGCCCTGTCAAGTTTAATAAGTGGGATTTCTTGCCTTATAAATGGGGTTGGGACCATCAGTTGCATTGAGAAGAAGTCAGGTGGATACACAGCTGATAGTTTTATTGAATAGACCGTTAGAATTTGTATTATGGCAAGAAAAAAGCAGCTAAGTAAAGAAAAACGAGTGGCCATCATTACTTTAAGAAATGAAGGTCGGGGGGGGGGGGGGCGGAGCCTGCGACCGAGCTGAATGGCTGTGTGAAGCAGGAGCTCCGTTTGAAAAGTGCCCTTACAGCCTGAATTTTCACCTGAATCGGTCTAATCATGGTAAAGATCGGAGGCTCTAAAGCGGGGGAACCTGCCGCTCATCCGAAACCGTCCATTACAAGCGGGGACATGGATAAATTTCTAAAAAAGGCTGCTTCCACCTACGTTAACAGGGAAGCCAAGATGGCGCCGGCGTCTCCACATGCAGCCAGCCGAAAACAGGAAGAATCTTCTCTCGGCGCACAGGGAGGTGAGGAAGAATCTGACACCCTCCCGATTTCCCATTCTTATCTCAGAGACACTCTGACTGCCTCTCTTATGGCTGCTTTAGAGCCACTTAGCGCTGACATAGGTGTGATAAAACAAGATGTTCGCCACATAGGCCGCAGAGTAGATGTGCTGGAAGACACACAAATCGCCCTGCTAGAACACCAAACAGCAGTCACACAAAAATTGCAAGCAGTCCAACTAAACCTGAATTCGCTATACAATGCGATAGAAGATCAGGAAAACAGGGGCCGCCGCAATAATCTTCACTTTAGAGGAATACCAGAAACGGTTGCCTAGGGAGACATCCCTAATACTGTTGTGCAAATTTGCCTTTCTCTATTGGGTCCAGATTCGGCACATGAAGTTCTGTTAGAAAGAGCTCACAGAGCCCTGAAACCCAAGCCTGCCCCTTCAGCACCACCCAGAGATGTCATTTGTAAATTTTTAAGCTTCCCAGTGAAAGAAGCTGTGCTTAATAAAGCCAGAGATTTACAAGCAGTGAAATAGGACGGCCATGACATATTAGTCTACCAAGACCTTGCACAATCCACCCTCAGGAAAAGAAGAGCTCTTAAACCGTTAACAGACTGGCTCAGGAGAAACAACACCATGTATAGATGGACATTTCGCATTGGCCTCACGTTTGTTTTTGAGGGACGCAGGATGTCCATTTCCTCTCATCTAGATTTGGATCCAGTCTATGAGCATCTGAATATTGCCCCTCTGGATATCCAGGACTGGGATCCAGTTCAAGACCTATGCGGACTACCTGCTCTCCCTCCTACTGAATCCTGGGACAAACAACATACTCCCAAGCAGCAAAGAACCAGAAGAGGAAACCTGAAAACCATCCCAAGAAGACTTCCTTTGGGAGAATGAAAATCTACTACACAGAGGTTTATGCGGTCACGTATTACCTCTGTTAATACCATCCTCTGATATACCTCCCTTTCACCCCTTTAGATTTACCTTATCTTATTACCCTTCTTTGCCTCTGTCGGCTTTATCTCCCCCTCGGTCTAACTAGACCATTTCTTGAAATAAGGGCACTGAAACAGATCCTTTTCCCCCCTCTAATTTTACTAATTTTACTATCTTACTGTCCTCGAATACTTTACACTTCTATATTATTTTTTATCTTTCATACCTTATTTCTATTTTTACTTTTATTTTTTCACCACATGACCCTTATGCTAAATGTAAAGCAAAAGAGAATGTGGTATTGTTGTTACCTGTTACTAATGTTCATATATGTTTTCAGTATGAGTAGATGTCTTGCTGATACTATCAATATAACTCATCCTATTAGGATGATAATTGATGAGGTAGATAATATTCCTGGAAGGGCACATCCAGATCCCTGGCCCTCTAGAACACCCATTTTTATTAAGGGAACTAGCAGTCTCATTATTAAGGAAAAGAGATGGCTGATTTAACTGTAGTTTCCTATAATATAAAGGGCTTTAATGCGCCCTCCAAAAGATGCCAGATTCTCTCATTTCTCAAAAAAAAGGATTGTTCAATCCTGATGCTTCAGGAAACGCATCTTAAATTTAACCACTATCCGAATCTATCCCACTCAAAATTCCCAGTATGGTTTCATTGTGGCTCAAACTCCTCAGCTTCCAGAGGAGTTAGCGTGGGTATCAGGGGAGATGTGCCCTTTCAGTTCTGCTCCCAAATACAAGATCCAGATGGACGCTACATTCTAATTAAATGAACAAAGGATCCCAGCAGTCGCGTCTTAGTGAATCAAATGTCTTTTATTCCATAGACCAGGACCAGGTTTCGGCAATGTGCCTTCATCAACAGGTAATCCAAATACAAACTTAACAGACTATATATGCTCTACAGTCACCGCCCACAGGAGCAAAAGTCCATCCCATAAAGGGAATGGCCAGAAAGTAACAGGTGTAATCAATTTAATAATAGACAAACCAAAGCAGAGAAAAAAGCATCTAGATAGATATTTCATCTTACATTTGTAGATGATACTCTTGTATAACTTTCAAATTTTCAATACCTGAGAAATAAACAGCAAAATATTATAAATATATAACAAAATTATTATATTACAGATACATAACCTCATATTCCCTATTGAGGCCTCTAGGGTGCAATGTGTCCAATGTATGGATCCAAAAGGCTTCCCTCCGTAGCAACATCTTATTAATGTCACCCCCCCTCCGTGGTCTAATCACCTGCTCTATAACCTGGAATTTCAGTTGGGCAATAGAATGTCTGCACTTTTCAAAGTGTCTTGGAATGGGTAATAATAAATTTTTAGTTCTAATGGTCGATTTGTGTTTGTTAATTCTGTCCCTCACTGCCTGCATTGTCTGACCAATGTACAACAGACCACAAGGGCATTTAATCAGATAAACAACATTTGAAGACTCGCATGTAAAAAAAACCTTTTACTTCAAACGGATTCCCGGTGTGTGGATGATAAAATGTAGGGCCCTTTATGATGTGTGAACACTGGAGACAATGCAGGCAGGGGAACGTCCCTTTACGCGGTGTTGATAATACACTTTGACGTAACCGATGTTTAGTGCCCCCTAAATCCGCTTTCACTAGCATATCCCTGTAACTGGGGTTCTTCCTATTACAAATCAGGGGTAAACTTTTAAATTCTGAGACCTCTGGATAGGCCTTACCCAATAAATGCCAGTGTTTTCTTACAATATTGTCAATATATGCATTAAAGGGGTGAAATTTATGGACAAATGCTATCCTAGCATCATCCTTTTTCTTATGTTTAACCCTCACTTGACAAGCACCACTGTTCGTTAATACATCTAAGGGATATCCTCTTTCTCTGAATCTAATAGTCATTTCCCCCAACCTCTGATCCTGTAAGAGCGGATCCGTAACAATCCGCCTTACCCGCTGATATTGAGATTTAGGTATAGACCTTTTTAAGGAAGGGGGGTGGCACTCGAATAATGCAAAATACTGTTTCGATCCGTTTCCTTCCTATAGAGGTCAGTGGATAATTCACCTTCCTTGTTTTTTTTAACCAATGTATCCAAAAAACTGACTTTATCTCTATCGCATGTCATTGTAAACTGTAGACCTTCACATGCTGAATTCAGATGATCCATAAACGCCACCAGGGTCTCACGTGGCCCCGCCCATACGCAAAAAATATCATCAATAAACCTTTTCCAAATCAAAATGTTCTCAATATATAATTCATTGGTATATACATATGTTTCCTCAAATGAAGCCATGAATATATTTGCATAGGGCGGGGCCACGTTTGACCCCATCGCGGTCCCACGCTTCTGGAGATAATAATTATCCCCAAATAAAAAATAATTCTCTATCAGAACAATGTTCAACAGATGCAGAAAAAAATCACGTAAAGATGCAGTGTATTCACTAGTCTCCAAAATCTTAGATACCGCCTGGATCCCCTCCCTGTGGCTAATCGACGTGTAAAGACTCACAATGTCGATAGTCACAAGGAGGCTATCCTCAGGAATATGGCCCAAATCATTAATCAGTCGTAGAAAATGAGAAGTATCTAATAGAAAAGATTTAGTATTCCTAACAAATGGTGTCAGGGCTTTTTCTAATACTATGGCCAATGGACTAAGAATAGAATCTACTGAGGACACAATAGGGCGTCCAGGGGGATCTATAAGGGTCTTGTGCACTTTAGGTAAAATGTATAATACCGGGGTGATGGGGGATTGCTTAATCAAGAATCTACTCATGTCTGAGTCGATCGTACCGGCTGTTTCAAAATGCTTAACCATAGTGACAATTTTCTCTTTAATTCTCCAAACTGGATCTCTATCAAGTAGTTGATATGTTTGAACATCAGACAGCTGTCTCAAGACTTCATTAATATATTTCTCCCTATCCATCACCACAATCGAACCCCCCTTATCAGCAGGTTTTATCATAAGAGTATTGTCCTCCATAAGAGCCCTGATCGCTCTTTTTTCTTCCATAGTAATGTTTGGAGTCATGAATAGTCCACCATGCTTTACCTTGTCACAATGCTCTCTTATTTCTTTAAGTATTAATTGTGCATATGTCTCCACCGGATGGTACGTCTTCGGCGGCATGAATGTGGACTTATTACTGAGTCCCAGATCTTTCAAATGCAGGCATGTATCAGCTGGTACAATGTCAGTGCGTTGAACAGGCAGAGACGATTGCGCAAAATGTGCTTTCAGCCTCACTTTTCGAAGAAATTGTTGTACATCTATGTCCATTTGAAAACTGTCAAATCTGGGTGAGGGACTAAACGACAGGCCTTTTTGCAATGCCTCTACTTGCTGGCCTTTGGAGACATCGGGACGATAAATTTATAATCAAAGATTGACTCTTACCTGAGACCGAGTCTGTACTTGATGCGGTCCCGTCTCCGATACGATGCCGACGGTGTTTGCGGCCTGCTCGCCTGTGTCTCCTCCGCCGCGCGGACGCCGTCTGCTTTTCTGAAAAGGGCGCATCTCGCGTGCGCCTGTTGATTCGTTGCCAGAACTTGACGTGAAAGATCCTGATCTCGCGGGTCTTCTGAAACCTGATCGCTGACGAAATGACGTGTCCTGCCATCTGTAAACCTTGTTCAGGTGATAATCCTCGCAATCTCGTAGGAACTTGGATCGTTTCCTATCTTCTGTCTCTCTTTTATAGGTTGCAATGTGAGTGTCGACCTCTTATGAACTTCATGCGGCCACACTAGCCGAATACTATAAAGTGAATAGAATTCCAAGAGGTCTCAGAGTGCATTTGTGTCCAACCTTCTTTGCTGAGGACAGTGAATATTGCAAGGACTTTGAACGTATCATTAATAAATGTTCATATGACTTGATCTTACTCACGATTAATCAGAAGACCCGCGAGATCAGGATCTTTCACGTCAAGTTCTGGCAACGAATCAACAGGCGCACGCGAGATGCGCCCTTTTCAGAAAGGCAGACGGCGTCCGCGCGGCGGAGGAGACACAGGCGAGCAGGCCGCAAACACCGTCGGCATCGTATCGGAGACGGGACCGCATCAAGTACAGACTCGGTCTCAGGTAAGAGTCAATCTTTGATTATAAATTTATCGTCCCGATGTCTCAATAGCCAGCAAGTAGAGGCATTGCAAAAAGGCCTGTCGTTTAGTCCCTCACCCAGATTTGACAGTTTTCAAATGGACATAGATGTACAACAATTTCTTCGAAAAGTGAGGCTGAAAGCACATTTTGCGCAATCGTCTCTGCCTGTTCAACGCACTGACATTGTACCAGCTGATACATGCCTGCATTTGAAAGATCTGGGACTCAGTAATAAGTCCACATTCATGCCGCCGAAGACGTACCATCCGGTGGAGACATATGCACAATTAATACTTAAAGAAATAAGAGAGCATTGTGACAAGGTAAAGCATGGTGGACTATTCATGACTCCAAACATTACTATGGAAGAAAAAAGAGCGATCAGGGCTCTTATGGAGGACAATACTCTTATGATAAAACCTGCTGATAAGGGGGGTTCGATTGTGGTGATGGATAGGGAGAAATATATTAATGAAGTCTTGAGACAGCTGTCTGATGTTCAAACATATCAACTACTTGATAGAGATCCAGTTTGGAGAATTAAAGAGAAAATTGTCACTATGGTTAAGCATTTTGAAACAGCCGGTACGATCGACTCAGACATGAGTAGATTCTTGATTAAGCAATCCCCCATCACCCCGGTATTATACATTTTACCTAAAGTGCACAAGACCCTTATAGATCCCCCTGGACGCCCTATTGTGTCCTCAGTAGATTCTATTCTTAGTCCATTGGCCATAGTATTAGAAAAAGCCCTGACACCATTTGTTAGGAATACTAAATCTTTTCTATTAGATACTTCTCATTTTCTACGACTGATTAATGATTTGGGCCATATTCCTGAGGATAGCCTCCTTGTGACTATCGACATTGTGAGTCTTTACACGTCGATTAGCCACAGGGAGGGGATCCAGGCGGTATCTAAGATTTTGGAGACTAGTGAATACACTGCATCTTTACGTGATTTTTTTCTGCATCTGTTGAACATTGTTCTGATAGAGAATTATTTTTTATTTGGGGATAATTATTATCTCCAGAAGCGTGGGACCGCGATGGGGTCAAACGTGGCCCCGCCCTATGCAAATATATTCATGGCTTCATTTGAGGAAACATATGTATATACCAATGAATTATATATTGAGAACATTTTGATTTGGAAAAGGTTTATTGATGATATTTTTTGCGTATGGGCGGGGCCACGTGAGACCCTGGTGGCGTTTATGGATCATCTGAATTCAGCATGTGAAGGTCTACAGTTTACAATGACATGCGATAGAGATAAAGTCAGTTTTTTGGATACATTGGTTAAAAAAAACAAGGAAGGTGAATTATCCACTGACCTCTATAGGAAGGAAACGGATCGAAACAGTATTTTGCATTATTCGAGTGCACACCCCCCTTCCTTAAAAAGGTCTATACCTAAATCTCAATATCAGCGGCTAAGGCGGATTGTTACGGATCCGCTCTTACAGGATCAGAGGTTGGGGGAAATGACTATTAGATTCAGAGAAAGAGGATATCCCTTAGATGTATTAACGAACAGTGGTGCTTGTCAAGTGAGGGTTAAACATAAGAAAAAGGATGATGCTAGGATAGCATTTGTCCATAAATTTCACCCCTTTAATGCATATATTGACAATATTGTAAGAAAACACTGGCATTTATTGGGTAAGGCCTATCCAGAGGTCTCAGAATTTAAAAGTTTACCCCTGATTTGTAATAGGAAGAACCCCAGTTACAGGGATATGCTAGTGAAAGCGGATTTAGGGGGCACTAAACATCGGTTACGTCAAAGTGTATTATCAACACCGCGTAAAGGGACGTTCCCCTGCCTGCATTGTCTCCAGTGTTCACACATCATAAAGGGCCCTACATTTTATCATCCACACACCGGGAATCCGTTTGAAGTAAAAGGTTTTTTTACATGCGAGTCTTCAAATGTTGTTTATCTGATTAAATGCCCTTGTGGTCTGTTGTACATTGGTCAGACAATGCAGGCAGTGAGGGACAGAATTAACAAACACAAATCGACCATTAGAACTAAAAATTTATTATTACCCATTCCAAGCCACTTTGAAAAGTGCAGACATTCTATTGCCCAACTGAAATTCCAGGTTATAGAGCAGGTGATTAGACCACGGAGGGGGGGTGACATTAATAAGATGTTGCTACGGAGGGAAGCCTTTTGGATCCATACATTGGACACATTGCACCCTAGAGGCCTCAATAGGGAATATGAGGTTATGTATCTGTAATATAATAATTTTGTTATATATTTATAATATTTTGCTGTTTATTTCTCAGGTATTGAAAATTTGAAAGTTATACAAGAGTATCATCTACAAATGTAAGATGAAATATCTATCTAGATGCTTTTTTCTCTGCTTTGGTTTGTCTATTATTAAATTGATTACACCTGTTACTTTCTGGCCATTCCCTTTATGGGATGGACTTTTGCTCCTGTGGGCAGTGACTGTAGAGCATATATAGTCTGTTAAGTTTGTATTTGGATTACCTGTTGATGAAGGCACATTGCCGAAACCTGGTCCTGGTCTATGGAATAAAAGACATTTGATTCACTAAGACGCGACTGCTGGGATCCTTTGTTCATATTACTGTGGATTGACGTCCTCTCCCGTGCAGCGTGCATTTGAGTGAGTGCTGGTTTCCCCACATCTACATTCTAATTAAAGGCTGTATTTCAAACCAAATATACACGTTCATTAATATTTATGCCCCAAATACTAACCAACAGAACTGGTTTAAAAGTCTCACCCCATTTATAGATTCCTTTAAAGAAGGCATTACTGTAATGGGCGGAGACTTTAACCTGACCCTAGACCCTCTGAGTGATTCAACTTCCCAAAAACCTGCCCTTTCTCACAAAGCTTTATCGTCCATTAAAAAACAGTTTCATAGTCAAGATCTTATAGATGTCTGGAGAACCCTTAATCCAGTATCTAAGGATTACACATTTTTCTCCCATGTTCATGGGTCATACCACAGACTAGACCATATCATGATATCCAGGGAGCACATCCACCTTTGCTCTAAAGCGTGGATTGATTCTATTCACCTTACTGACCCCTCCCCTGTTATGGCTAACATCTCTACACCTCAATTGTCCCCAAAAACCTTCAATTGGAGGCTCAATGAACAGCTTTTATCCTCTAATGAACAGATTCTAGACATTCAGAAGTCCATTGAGGAATTTTTCACTTTAAACGCTCTCCCAGAAACTTCCCCGCATGTAATCTGGGACACCCATAAAGCCTACATAAGAGGTCAGTTTATTAGAGCTGGTTCAATACTCAAAAAGAAAAGGAAAGCACATATGGATTATCTTTTGTTAGAAATCCGCAAAATAGAAACCCTTCACAATAAATCCCTCCAAGATTCCCAGCTCTCCAGGCTCAACGAACTGAGAGCAGAATTAAAAAATTACCTTAACACACAATCAGCCAAGTTTTACTTGCACTCCCAATATAAATTTTTTGCCCACGGCGACAAAACTTCTAAATTTATGATGAATAGGATTAAAAAGAGGAGAGCCCATAACTATATAAATAAAATCACCAAGGCTGATGGTAACCAAGCCATATCAACTAAAAAAATAGCCCAACAATTCCATGAATACTATAAAGCCCTATATAATATCCCTCAAACAAATAGAGACATAGACTCCACGTCACCCTCCCATCCAATTAAACAATTCTTAGACCAAATCCCTCTTCCCAAACTTGACGATCTTCAAAGAGAAAAGCTAAGCTCACCAATTACATCGGAAGAACTTCTTTTAACTATAAAAAATCTCCTTAAGAATAAAGCACCTGGCCCAGATGGTCTCCCTGCTCTCTACTATCGCATCTTTGGTAGAACTCTAACCCCCCCATCTACTAAAGATATGCATCTTGTCCTTAAAGAACTTCCCACTGTCCCCTGAAATGACTAAAGCACATATAACTATTATCCCCAAAGAAGGGAAAGACCCCTCTTCATGTGCAAATTATCGCCCCATATCCCTTCTCAACTTAGATCTAAAACTCTTAGCAAAAATGATGGCCAACCGCCTGTCTCCACTTCTCCCTCTGCTAGTACATAGAGATCAGACTGGCTTTGTTAGTGGAAGAGAGGGTAAAGACAACTCAGCTAGATTAGTTGATGCCCTGTTCTACACCAAAAAACATTCTACCCCCCTGGTCCTTCTCAGCACCGATGCTGAGAAGGCATTTGACAGGGTTAAATGGGATTTTATGACCCTTACATTAGAAAAATTTGGCCTACTCCCAGAGTTTATGGATGCAATCCTCTCAATGTACACCAAGGCATCAGCGGCAGTGATAGTAACCAACTCCCTTTCCCTTCCCTTTCCTATTAAAAATGGAACGAGACAAGGATGTCCCCTCTCTCCCTTTATATTTGTTTTAGTCATGGAGCCACTCCTCTAAAATATCCACCAAGAAAAATAAATAAAAGGCATCAAGTTAGGGGGACAAGACCATAAGGTTGCTGCTTTTGCTGATGACCTTATGATCATTACAACAAATCCTGAAACATCTTTACCCATTGTCTATAAGATACTAGAAACCTTTAGTCCACTTTCAAATTTCAAAATGAATCTAAAAAAATTCAATGTTCTAGCCATCGGCATAAAACCATTAGTTAAATTAAAACTGGCTAAAATATCTCCTTTTAATTGGGATACCCCTTTCCTTTCTTATATAGGCATCAAAATATCTGATGACATGGATAAACTATTCTCCCTCAATTATACCCCACTTCTTAAATCCATACAAGACCAACTAGCCAATTTACACTCACCCTTTCTATCCTGGTTTGGTCGTAAAAATATGGTAATGTCTCTGGTCCTCCCTAGGCTCAACTACCTACAACAGGTCCTCCCTGTCCCCGTCCCGAAAAATTATTATGTCAACCTATCTAAAGCAATTAGATCCTTCATTTGGGATAAAAAGAAATCAAGGATCTCCCTGTCAGTTCTCCAGAGACACAGATCATGTGGAGAAATTGGCCTCCCAAATCAGCTCCTGTATAACAGAGCTATCCTCCTGACGAGAGCCCTGGATTGGTTTATACAATCTCCTCACAAATCATGGGTGGGTATGGAATCTTCTCTATCAGGATATTCTTTTAGAGGTCTCCTAGTAGACACCCCCAGCTTTCCACTCCAAAACCGTACAGCTAGTCCCTCTGTTAAAGCAACCTTGGAGACATGGAAATGGTTCCAGGACTCCAATATGGGTATTCCCACTCCCTCTCCGATTGTACAGATCAGAGATGTTCTAGACTTTGCCTCTGGAGAACTGAAACAACACATTCCTACAGCCCTCCGTCTATCAGCTACCCCCATCATTTCTCTATTTACTGAAACAGGGAATTTGCTAGAAGATGAGGCTCTTTTATTGGCCCTAAACACCCCTAACATTAACACTCTCATCGTCTCTTTCTTAAGGAACCATATTACTAAACTTATCCCTTACCACTCACTAATTAGACCTCTCACGTGGTTTGAACATATGATTCAGACTCAATCCTCCCCTGTCAAACCCATTTCGCAAATATATAAAAAGCTCAATTCACCGATTATGCCACCTAAACCAGCTTTCATTAGTCTATGGGAGAGAGATCTTAAATATAACTTCTCCCCCAGTGAACAATCTCGCATACTCATGGCTCCTCATTCCTCCTCCCGCTGTGTGAGGATTCAAGAAAATGGCTATAAGGTATTGACTAGGTGGTACAAGACTCCAGACATAACATGCAAATATGGAGAGGGAAACACGGATACATGCTGGCGCTGCAGTCAAGAGAGAGGTACCTTCTACTATATTTGGTGGACATGCCCAACTATGCACAATTGGTGGGAGAAGATATTTATGAAAAGCAATAAGATATGCAATTCCAATGTCCCGATGTCTCCCCAAGTAGCCCTCCTGGGTAGTCCT
This sequence comes from Bufo bufo, assembly GCF_905171765.1. Classification (NCBI taxonomy): domain Eukaryota; kingdom Metazoa; phylum Chordata; class Amphibia; order Anura; family Bufonidae; genus Bufo; species Bufo bufo. Next base: position 389,329,976 of record NC_053392.1, read on the forward strand.
AAAGGTGACAAGCCAATCAAAATTCCCTTTCTATTTAATAAATTGATTATGGCTGCACGCCTGTTGGTTCCGCGATTTTGGCTATCTTCAGATATTCCCCTTGAGGATTTATGGGTTAACAAAGTAGATACTATCTACAGATTTGAGGAGATTGCTGCCTGGGGAAATAGATCCCATTCCAGATTTAAAAACAATTGGGCGGATTGGGAAAGATACAGAAACTTCAAATAGAGTTGTTTCCTATCATTTTTGTATCTACTTCTCATTAATTTTTATTTGTCCGTAAAAGCTTATATGTAATCAATTGAATGTGACATCTACCTACATACTGTATTTGTTCTTGTTCGACTTGTTCGATCATTGTGCTTTATCTTGCATAATGTTATGTATCAATTTTAATTCAGAAATAAAATAAATAAATAAATAAATAAAAAAAATTGTCTAGATTTGGATAATAAATGCTGAAAGAAAAAAAAAAAAGAAAAAAGAAAAAAAATGGAATAAAGGTCAGTCAGTCAGCTGAAAAATTGGGAAAACTTTGAAAGTAAGGGCTATTTGACCATGAAGGAGAGTGATGGGGTGCTGCACCAGATGACCTGGCCTCCACAGTCACCGGACCTGAACCCAATCGAGATGGTTTGGGGTGAGCTGGACCGCAGAGTGAAGGCAAAAGGGCCAACAAATGCTAAGCATCTCTGGGAACTCCTTCAAGACTGTTGGAAGACCATTTCAGGGGACTACCTCTTGAAGCTCATCAAGAGAATGCCAAGCGTGTGCAAAGCAGTAATAAAAGCAAAAGGTGGCTACTTTGAAGAATAGAATATGACATATTTTCAGTTGTTTCACACTTGTTTGTTATGTATATAATTCCACATGTGTTAATTCATAGTTTTGATGCCTTCATAGTCATGAAAATAAAGAAAACTCTTTGAATGAGAAGGTTGTCCAAACTTTTGGTCTGTACTGTACATTAGGCGGTCAACTTATTGCAATTTTACTGTTGGCCAGTTCGATTATAGGCCCCAAAAATTATGCATTCCTCATAGATAAAAGATCTAGTGATTATGTGGCTGGAGGTATATTAGATGGGCAATGGATATCAATTTTACTGCAGGCCAGTGGAGTAGAAGCCCCAAACATTAGGCATTAACCGTATAGAAAAGAAGAAGTGATTATGTGACTGAAGGTACATTACGCGGTCACCGTATAACAATTTTACTGTTGGCCAGTTAGATTATAGGCCCCAAAAATTATGCATTCAGCGTATAGTAAAGATCAAGTGATTATGTGTCTGGAGGTATATTAGACTGTCAATGCATATCAATTTTACTGCAGGTCAGTGGAGTACAGGCCACAAACATTGGGCATTCACCGGACAGAAAAAATCAGGTGATTATGAGGCTGGAGGTATTTTAGACTGTCATTAGATATACATTTTACTTTAGGCCAGTGGAGTATAGGCCTCAAACATTAGAAATTCCCCGTATAGAAAAGAACAAGTGATTATGTGGCTTGAGGTATATTAGACTGTAAATGGATATACATTTTACTTTAGGCCAGTGGATACAGGTCCCCAAACATTATGCATTCACCGGACAGAAAATATCAAGCGATTATGTGGCTGGAGGTATATTATCCGATCATGGGATAAAAATTTTACTGCAATCCAGTGAAGTTTATTCCCCAAAAATTATGCATTTACCGTACAGTAAAGAACAATTGATTATGTGGCTGGTGGTATATCAGACGGTCAATGGATATCAATTTTACTGCATGACAGTAGAGTATAGGCCATAAACATTAAGCGTTCACTGGACAGAAAAGATCAAGTGATTATGTGGCTGGAGGTATATTTGAGGGTCATTGGATAACAATTTTATTGCAGGCCATTGGAGTACAGGGCCGAAACATTAGGCATTCACCGTACAGAAAAGAACTAGTGTTTATTTGGCTGGAAGTACATTAGGCGGTCGCCGTATAATAATTTTACTGTTGGCCAGTTAGATTATAGGCCCCAAAAATTAGTCTTTCAACGGACAGAAAAGATCAAGTGATTATGTGTCTGAGATATATTAGAAGGTCATTGGATATCAAATTTACTGCAGGCCAGTGGAGTAAAGGCCCCAAACATTAGGCATTCACCATACAGAAAAGAACAAGTAATTATGTGGCTGGAGGTACATTAGATGTTCAATGGATATCAATTTTGCTATAGGCCAGTGGCGTATAGGCCCCAATTAATAGGCATTTACCGTACATAAAAGAACAAATTATTATGTGGCTGGAGGTATATTACACGGTCATTGGATTACAATTTGACTGCAGGCCAGTGGAGTATAGGCCCCATACATTAGGCATTACCCGGACAGAAAAGATCAAGTGATTATGCGGCTGGAGGTATATTAGACGGTCATTATATTACACTTTTACTGCAGGCCAGTGGAGTAGAGTACCCCAACATTAGGCATTCACCGTACAGAAAAGAACAAGTGATTATGTGGCTGGAGTTACATTTGGCGTTCACCTTATAACAATTTTACTGTTGGCCAGTTAGATTATAGGCCCCCAAAATTATTCTACATAGATAAAAGAACAAGTCATTATGTGGCTGGAGGTATATTAGACGGTCAATGGATATCAATTTTACTGCAGGCCAGTGGAGTACAGGCCCCAAACATTAGGCATTCACCGTATAGAAAAGAACAATTGATTATGTGGCTGAAGGTACCGTATTTTTCGCCCTATAAGACGCACCGGCCAATAAGACGCACCAAGGTTTTTGGGGGGGAAAATAAGAAAAAGGTGTGCTTTTGGTGGGTTTGGAACTAATGGTGGTCTGTGGATGGCACCATTATGGGGGATATGTTAAGGACACTGTTATGGGGGATCTGGGGATGGCACTGTTATGGGGGATCTGTGGATGACGCACTGTTATGGGGGATCTGTGGATGACGCACTGTTATGGGGGATCTGTGACGGACACTGTTATGGGGGGATCTGTGAAGGATACTGTTGTAGGGGGGATCTGTGGCTGACACTGTTATGGGTGATCTGTGGAAGGCACTGTTATGGGGGATCTGTGGATAGCAATGTTATGGGGGATCTGTGGATGGCACTGTTATGGGGGATCTTTGGATGGCACTGTTATGGGGGATCTGTGGATGGCACTGTTATGGGGGATCTGTGGATGGCACTGTTATGGGAGATCTGTGGATGGCACTGTTATATATGTGCCATCCACAGACCCCCCACCCCATAACAGTGCCATCCACAGACCCCCCACCCATTAACAGTGCCATCCACAGATGTCCCCCATAAAACTGTCATCCAGAGATTCCCCCCCTGCTCCAGTGCTGCAGTATACAAATATAAAATGTCTCATTCAATTAAAAGTAATTAAACATGCCCCCTCACTCCTAATATTACCGTACACCCTAACAGCTTCTGTACAACGAAGGCAGGCAGGCCGGGCGGCCGGCGCGTCACTCACTGACGTCACGTGCCTGCGCCGCCTGCTTTATTCATAAAGTATGCGGTGCAGGCACGTGACATTAGGGATTTACGCTGCCACCCGGCCTGCCTGCCTGCATTCTATAGAAGCTGTTAGGGTGTACGATAATATTAAAAGTGTGTGGGGGGGGGGGTGGCATGTTTAATCACTTTTAATTGAATGAGACATTTTATATTTGTATAGTGCAGCACTGGAGCAGCGGGACTGCAGTGGCCCCGCCGCAATTGCCGGCCCCCAGCTCCTCCTCCCAGTCCCTCCCCGCTCGCTCATACATCGCAGCCTGCGATGTAAAAATGTCAGCATTCGCCCCGTAAGACGCAGGGGCATTTCCCCCCCATTTTTTGGGGGGGGGAAAAGTGCGTCTTATGGGGCGAAAAATACGGTACATTAGTCGGTCACCGTATAACAATTTTTCTGTTGGCCAGTTAGATTATAGGCCCCAAAAATTATGCATTCAGCGTGTATTAAAGATCAAGTGATTATTTGGCTGGAGGTATATTAAACTGTCAATGGATATCAAATTTTCTTCAGGCTAATGGAGTACAGGCCCCAAACATTAGGCATTCACCGGACAGAAAATATCAAGTAAACGTATATGATTGAAAAGACCGGCACTCTCAACACACGGGACCATATGGTTAAATGCAGATCACAATGTTTAATTGATACATGTATAAAAGAATAAAAATATATAAAAATATAAAATATACACTAATATTAGGTGATAATTAATGGTTTCACACAATGTTGTGCCAATCCTACAAAAGGTGACATTAATTTAAAACGTCCAATGTTCAATACTAGTTTATACCATGTAAAAAAGAACGCTGTAGGTGAGAAAGACCATGAATATTCACATATAAATTCCTAGAAGGAAATAGAATAGAAGTCCTTTTTGGTTCTGTCCCGAATATAGACGGACAGTGCAAGGTGGTATTTGCTAAAATAAAGTCAATGTTGTATTATATATAACTGTCTTTTTCTTCATGTGGATATCGCTTTAGCGATTAATGGTCATATGCGCTTGATGATCACCCACTGTGTGGGCTTACCTTCCCTTTCTGCCGGTCTGTCAGTCGGATTCCTCGGGGCTCGCTGAGAGCCGGCGTCCCGGCTGAAGCGCTGTCAGCGTCCCACGTGGGTTTGGAGGAAAAGTTTGTCGCTCCGGAAGTGACGTATCGGCATGCAGGAAGGTATTCGATACTTCGCTCAGACTCGGCTGTTCGTTGTAGCGGCTGAGGTAAAACTTACAGTGCACTGTAGTTAGAATTATTTACATCTCACAGATGGGTCATATTCTGATCTCCGATTTGGATCTCTTAGTACCAAACGCGTTTCGGGAAACACTCTTCCCTTCTTCAGTGGTGATGACCCTCCTTCATGCCTGATTGGTTTTTATACCCTCTGTCGGTAGTTGCCAAAAACAGACATGGAATCTGTCCATTTTTTTCTCTTTGTTTTCTTTGTATGTTTTTAGTCATCTACAATATAGTTATTAGGTATCTGTTGTTCTCAACATCTCTGTTATACATAGTTCTTTTCATGTGTTTAGTATTTTTCCATTTTTTCATCTTTTTTTCTCTTTGCGGTTGTGCCGCGTTTTTGGTGCGTTTTATTTTTGACATATGCGTTTTTTTGTCAAAGGGTTGCAATTTACCCTGTAGTACAAAGTCCATAAAGGGTTTCATTGCATAGGCCATGGTTAACCTTATATATCATTTGTTATGGTTGTTAAGTGTATTTTAGCAGATAAACATATGGGCAATAAACATATATTTGCATCTGATGAGTGTATTAAAAATTTTACCAATAATAAAATTAGGTACATAAAAATAATAAAATTGTGACTGACTCATATGATACATTTTGTATCTCCATATTTTATTGGTTGTAACAATATATAACATTATGTATGTTTCTATCTATATGTTTATCCTGGAGTGTGAAGAGCATATCTTAGTGTTGTTAGGTGGCTTATGATATGTTAAAAATACAGCCGCAAATTAGTGTGGATGTATCTATAGATTATGCTTTGCATCTTCTTTTACAAAATTTCTTCTGGGACATTTCTTTCCCAAGGGTCATTTTGTTATCAAGTGATTATGAGGCTGGAGGTATATTAGACAGTTATTAGATATCAATTTTACTGTAGGCCAGTGGAGTATAGGCCCCATAGATTAGGCATTCACCGGACAGAAAAGAACAAGTGATTATGTGGCTGAAGGTATATTAGACGGTCATTGGTCAACAATTTTACTTGAGGCCAGTGGAGTATAGGCCCCAAAAATTATGCATTCACCGTACAGAAAAGAACAACTTATTATGTGGATGGATGTACGTTAGGCGATAACTAGATAAAAATTTTACTGTAAGCCAGTACAGGCCCCAAAAATTTGGCATTCACCGGACAGAAAAGAATTTGTGATTATGTGGCTGGATGTACATTATGCGGTCACTGGATAAAATTTTTACTGTAGGCCACTAGAGTATAGGCCCCAAAATTTAGGCATTTGCCTGACAGAAAAGAACTTGTGATTATGTGGCTGGATGTACATTAGGCGGTCACTGGATAAAAATTGTACTGTAGGCCACTGGAGTATAGGCCCCATAATTTAGGCATTTACCTGACAGAAAAGAACTTGTGATTATGTGGCTGGATGTACATTTGGCGGTCACTGGATAAAAATTTTACTGTAGGCTAGTACAGGCCCAAAAAATTTGGCATTCACCTGACAGAAAAGAACTTCTGATTATGTGGCTGGAAGTACATTATTCGGTCACTGGCTAAAAAATGTACTGTATGCCATTTACAGGCCCCAAAAATGATGCATTAACCTGACAGAAAAGAACTTGCAATTATATGGCTGGAGGTACATTAGGCGGTCACTGAATAAAATTTTTACTGTAGGCCACTGGAGTATAAGTCCCAAAAATTAGGCATTTACCTGACAGAAAAGAACAAGTCATTATGTTGCTGGAGGTACATTAGGCGGTCAATTATAAATGTTTTTGTAGGCCACTGGAGTACAGTCCCCATAAGTTAGGCATTCACCTGACAGAAAAAGCCTTTTTTGCCGCTATATATACATAAGACAGGGACCATTCTTTGTTCTGTGTGGTGGTGAATATGTGTGGGCTGGCATGAGGAAATTCAATTACACGTGGTCATCATAGGTGTTGAATTCGTCAGAGATCCATGCCTCATTCATTTTTCGAAATGTGATTTAGTCCACACTTTCGTGAGCTAGGTGAGTGCGCATATTGGTCACAATCCCCCCTGCTGAGCTAAATGTCCTTTCGGACAGGACACTCGACAAGGGGTAAGCCAAGAGTTCCATGGCAAATTGTGCCAGCTCTGGCCACAGGTCAAGCCTGCACACCTAGTAGTCCAGGGGTTCCTCACTTCTCAGAGCATCCACATCTGCCGTTAACCCGATGTAGTCGTACACCTGTCAGTCTAGGCGTTCCCTGTGGCTGGATCCGGAGGGCGGCTGTAGATGGATTGGCTGCAATAATGATCTCATATCCGAAGTGACCAACGCATCTTCAAACCGCTCTCTTCTTGCCGGCATGGTAGGATTGGTTCCCGCACCTGATTCGCTGTGCGTGTAAATTCCTCTGCCAGCGCCTGCAACAGCTGAATGCTGCATCTCTCACAGCAAGGCCTGGAAATGACGCATTCTGACAGCCCTCTGTAATGCTGGTAACATGTCTGCCATTTTGTGTTTGTACCGGGGTCTAAGTATGTTGCCACTAGTGATGAGCGGCAGGAGCAATTTTCAAATTTTTTATATTTTACGAATATTTGGGCGAATATTCGTCATAAATTCGCTCATTCGAGAATTCGCAATTATTATCTTGATTACGAAAATCGGCAATATAATATGCGCATAATGCGTATGCACATTGCGCAATACAGGCATGGCCTAGTTTTGCTAACTGCCAGAAGTTTCCTGAGACTATAGAAGATGGTTGTCAGCAACTTTTGCAAATGTTAAGATGAACTCATGATCAGTGTAAGTAATTTTCCACTACAACACTGATTTTGATTACATTTCGAATGCATGACAGAACAATAGCTTCATATGCAGATAGAGTGTTTAAATATATTCGCGATTGCGAATATTGTGCATATTTTTGCGCAATTCATACAATTGCAATTATCATTCTTGTATCCCAGTAAAAGGCCTCGTCCATCATTACATTAGATACATCCCCCACTTAATTTGCATTTGTTAGGAGTTCTGAGTTGTTTGTCTAAATTCTGAACATTGTGTGATTAAAGGTGTCTCCGTTCCCTCCGTCCACCACAGGTTGTCTACGGACAAGTTGGAGGTGGTGGAGGTGTCTGCCGAGGAGGAGGAGGAGGGAGAGCAGGCGGGATCCTCTCAGCCGCAGCAGGATGCACCACCCCCACCTGATGTGGGCAAAGTGGTGGAGGAGGCCGGACCCTCCCGACAGCCAGATTCCCCCCCTCCAGCTCCAGATGAGGAGGATGTCACCAGCCCCCACCAGGAGGGTAAATATGTGCACACAACAATATAATTCTGTATCTATGCCTCTTAATCTGAATTGCAAGTAATTTTAAAAAAAAAACATTTATCCTAACATCCTATCCTAATCCTAAATTAAAACAAATAATGAGGCAGCTTCAGCGAGAGCATTATGTAGTAATAAAGGAGATCTGGGAGCAGGTGCGTAAGTTGGAGGAGCTGCACCGCAAACAGATGAGTGAGATGTTGGAACTGCATGACCTTTCCGTTTTTTTATGTTGTTAGGTTTTAGTTTAATTTTTAACCAATAAGGTTGCAGTAAGGCCCCTTTAGTCCAGGGTCAAACTTATCAGGATCAGGACAGACAGCATCAGTAGGTAAATAGTAACGATGCAGTATAAGGCCAACACATAGCTCAGCCAAAATCATCAGGACAGACAGCCACAGCAGGTAATTGGTAAAGGTGTAGTATAAGGCCTACACATAGCTCTGCCAAACTCAGCAGGATCTCAGCAGAATCAGGACAGACAGCAGCAGGTAAATGGTAATGGTAAAGTATAAGGCCTACACATAACTCAGCAGGATCAGGACAGACAGCATCAGCAGCAGGTACATGGTAATGGTCGAGTATAAGGCCTACACATAGCTCGGCCAAAAACATCAGGACAGGCAGCAGCAGCAGGTAATTGGTAACAGTGTAGTATAAGGCCTACATAGCTTGTCAGACCCAAGGTCGACCAGTGGTGGACTGAGGGGAACAGCAGAAGTGGAGCCCCTAACCTTGCTCCGCTGTCCCCCCACTGACACCTGGGTCTGACTAGGTGTGGGGGTTCTGCGGCTGAAAACACCCACACAGTTGGAAGAGATATCAATGGGGTACTGACCGGCGGTACCTCCTCCTCCATCCTTTCCGAAAGGTCCTGACCGTCCGGACCAAGCTGCAGCTCACTCTCCTGCATTACCTCCCCCAGGATGTAACTGTCGCTGTCATACAGCGGCAGGGATGAGTCTTGGGGGATGGGGACTGGTCCTGCAGGAGGCGTAGAACTGCTGCTGCTCCTCTGAGCCGGTGCAGAAGACTCTGTGCCACTGGCTTGAGTCACAAAAGACACCACTGCCTCAGCGTCCTCAGACAAAATTGGGCGACTGACACGGCCCAAAAAATCTCAGATGAGGTGGACCCCCCTGCCATTTGCTCCCACCCCTCTGTGGGTAGAGGAGCGGCCCCATGCTGGCAGCGGTCCAGCACCGGAACCAATTCCCCTAACACGACCACGGTTGCCGGCATGTCCCCGTCCACTCATGATCTGCCCAAAATTAAATTAAAGGCCAAAAAAATAAACAAATAAAATAAATAAAATAAGGACTGACTTTGGGAATAACTTTATTGGGTTTGGGACAATGGGGAAAAAAATCTAATAAAATAGTAATCTAGAATGACACTTTAAGGAATTTTTTATTCCCTTAAAGTGGGGAAAATTGGCTTCTACCTCACAGTTTTTTTTTTTTGCCTTCCTCTGGATCAACTTGCAGGATGACAGGCCGAACTGGATGGACAAATGTCTATTTTTGGCCTTATGTGCTATGTTACTATGTTACTATAATAACAGACAACAAATGTTTTTTTTTTTTTTTTTTTAAAGATGAAAGACGGTGACACTAATCCCTCCCTAGCACAGTAATTCCTAAACTAGCACACTAAACCCTTAGACAGTGACAGAAAAACTGACAGAAACTAATTATCATTTTTTTTTTAAGGAGGAAAGACACTGGCACTAAACACTAGTAAAGTAATTCCTAAAATAATACACTGAACACAAACCCTATTAAAGCACAGTAATCCCTCCCTATCACACTCCATTGTATAGATGACTGCTGGGGATTGCCGTTAGCAACGGATCACATGTGCAGGATTTGCTCCTGGGATGGAAGTGTGCTACAGCATAAGGGGTTTGGAGCATCTCCTGCTTTAAAAGACCCTTTATTCTGTGAATCTGTTTGTATATGCATGACTGGAGGTGTGGCAACTCCAGAACTGAATGTGCCTGATTTTTAAATATGGGTAACATTCAGGTTTACCTGTCTTGCTTGCGTCACATGAATCAGTGATAGGTGGGACTCACAGCCTCCTCCCTCCACCCATTGTATGTGTGATTTCACGCTGGAGGTAACTGGGGATCAGTTGGCTGTGTATCGGACTCTATACCCCTATGAATAATTGCTTAAATAGCATAGGTAGATTAGCGTTAGGTCCCGTGAGAATATGAGAGACCTTGGCAAGGTGCACGGGCTCCGGTATGTTCTTGATTTAGAATATATTGGAGAAAATCTCATCTTTAATACCAGTGTGAGGGTTTAGCCATATATTGTCAAGTGAATGTACCATTTTTGTGCACTGTTTCTTTGTCCACTCTTTGTTCTATTTTATTAATTACATCTGCATATCTGTATATACTGTTTAGGATGTCCTTGTGGTAAATGTGGTCCACTGCTGGCAACCTCCTTTGTATGCAGAAAAAAATGCTGGGCATTGCTGTTAGCAATAGTCCACATGTGCAGGATATGCTCCCCCGTTTAAGAATGCGCAACAGCATTTGCGGTCTGAGCATTTTTCTGCCTTTCTAAACCACTTTGGTATGCAGGACGTTTTTGTGGCACATGTGGTCCGTTGTGGTAATCCTCCATTGTATACATGACTGCTGGAGATTGCCGTTGGCAATGGATCATATGTGCAGGATTAGCTCCCCTGGATAGAAGTGCATAGGGGGTTTGGAGCATCTTCTGCTTTGTAAGACCACTTTATTCTGTGAATCAACCTATCACACTACCAAACATCCTGCACTGGAACCTTCGGTATCAGCTACACTAACAAGGGAAACCCAGTACTGGTCCTTGCCCTTTATGCTTTTTATATGGGTGTCCCTCTTCAGATACTGGAGTATGAAGGCCCCCATTTGCACTAAATTGGAAGTGGTGGAGCGCCCTGGCTCCTACTCATCGCCCAGGAGAATGTTGTCCTTGGTCTCCTCCGCCCAGCCACGAACAACACCAGGGATCACCTAAAAGTTTGAAGTCCCCCTCAAAGCCTGCTCTTCTTGCTTCTCCTCCTCCTTTCCCCAGCCACCATCCTCCTCCTCCTCTTCAGACTCTTGCTGACTTTTCTCAGATGGAGTAGCCCCCCCGGGAACTTATTTAGCTTTGCGACGTCCTCATCTTCCAGCTCCTGCTCCTCGACGGCTTGATCAATGACACTAAGCAATGCACACTCTAAAAAGAAGGCGTAAGGTACCATGTCACTAATGGTCCCCTGGCTGCGACTGACCAATTTGGTGATCTCATCAAATGGCTGCATAAGTCTGCATGCATGGCGCATGAGCAGCCACTGGCGTGGCGAAAAGAAACCAAGCTCCCCAGAACCTGGCCTACTGCAGAATTTGTACTGGTAGTCGTTAACGGCACGTTGCTGCTGGAGCAGCCTATAAAGCATATACAAGGTGAAGTTCCGGGCGTCTGACGGGCAAGTGGTGTCGCCGCTGAACATCAGCAAGGTGAGCCATGGCTGTGTAAGATCTTCTAAAGTTGACAGAGATTTTCCTGGCCTGCCACGAGACGTCCTGGACCCCAGGGTATTTGGCAACGAATCGCTGCACGACTAAGTTCAGGACGTGTGCCATGCACGGCATGTGTGTCATTTTGCCCTGTTTCAGCATGCTCAGCAGATTGGCACCATTGTCGCATACCACTTTACCAACTGTCAAATTAAGCGGGGTTAGCCACTGATCGGTCTGTGACCGCAGAGCTGTAGGCAGTGCGGGACCGGTGTAGCTGCAGCAAAGCATGGCAATGCTTCACCTGGGATGTAACATAGGTTCTGGGGAGCTTGCGGGTGCAGTGAAAGAGGCGGTAGCAGTGGAAAAGGAGGAGTCAGCCAAGGAAGCGACGGAGAATGGAGTAGGAGAATGAGAAGAGGCAGGCCTGCATGCAATCCTTGGCGGTAACACCAAATCATCACGGGAGCCACAGGTTACATGCTTGACGGACATCAGAAGGTTAACCTAGTGGGCAATAAAAGTTATGTACCTTCCCTGCCCGTGTTTGCTAGACCACGTATCTGTGGTCAGATGTATCTTGGCACCGACACTGTGTGTCAGAGATATATTCACTTGCCGCTAAACGTGGCTCTGGCCACAAATTTTCTAAAGGACTTTGAATCCAGTTTATATGGCAGCAGTTGGTGGGCTAGCACTTCCGAAAAGCCAGCGGTCACCTGTTGGGCAAGAGGGTTATCCGGCGTCATCAACTTTTTAAGCTCGAACATTTGGTCCGCGGAGAAGGAAATGTGGAAGCTGGAGTGGAGGACAAAGGGGAGGAGAGAGGAGAAGGCGAAGGCAGGACGTGGAGCACTGGGAGTGTGGCTTTGTGGGTTCTAATGGCTTTGCTAACACTGGGCTCTGTGATGGAATGCCAGGTGCCTTCTTAAGGCAGTCGTCACTAGGTGAGTGTTGGGCTTACCATGACTTATGAGTTGACAGCACAGGCTGCAGATAGCAACACTATTGTCAGCAGCTTATACGTTAAAAAAAGCCCACACTGCGGTCAAAAGTGACCGTGCATGGTGGATGGCTCTCTCCAGATACATTTGCAGTCTGCTTTTTGCCTCCTGTTCCCTGCAAGCTCTGCCTGCTTCTCCTCCTTCTCCTCCCGCTCTGCTGCTCCGTCTCTCCCTCTGAACTCCCCTCCTCTTCCTCTCTTGTGAACACCCATGTGACATCCATTGACACATCATCATAGTCACCTTCACCACCACTGAAATTTGAGATCTCGGAGTAGGCATCAACAGAAGGGACCTCCCTCCTTGGACTGATCAGACCGCTGGGTGGCGGCTGTTGCTACCTCCTCTTCCTTATCCGATGTCAACAATGGCTGTGCATCAGAAAGGTCTGGGAATGGATGGGAAAATAATTTCCTCTGACTCGAGTAAAGTGGCTATGGTGGTGGTGGTGAATTTGGGGGTGCACACAGCAGAGAGTGAGGAGGGTGCAGAAGCGGAAGGGTAAGTGAGACACTCAACCAACTCTGGTGCACCCTTTGTAGTAATCGCACGTGCCTTCTCCAATTTCCCACACCTGACCGACCCCTACCACCCCTGCAGAACGTCCTGTCTCTTTCTCTGCCTGTCATTTTAAAAATGACCCTGTGCCTAAGTCCCTAGAGAAGAGCAGTATTTGTGGACGCAGGTATCTCACAGGCATCAATCGATATTTGGTGGAAATAGGTATATCGAACCATTTAATCTGTATTTTGTGGAAGCAGGTATATCGCAGGCTTCTATAAATAAATGGTGGAAACATGTATATCAAACCCCTTAATCAATATTTTGTGTAAACATGTATATCGCAGCCCTCAATCAGTATTTTGTGAAAGCAGGTCTATCAAACCACTTAATCAGTATTTTGTGGAAGCAGGTATATCGCAGGCATCAATCAATATTTGGTGGAAACAGGTATATCGAACCCCTCAATCAGTATTTTGTGGAAGCAGGTATCTAGCAGGCCTCAATCAATAATTAGTGGAAACAAGTATATCAAACCTCTTAATCAGCATTTTGTGGAAGCAGGTATATAGCAGGCCTCAATGAATACTTGATGGAAACAGGTATATGGAACCCCTTAATCAGTATTTTGTGGAAGCAGGTATATCCTAGGCCTCAATCAATATTTGGTAGAAACAGGTATATCGGACCCCTTATTCAGTATTTTGTTGTAGAAGGTATCTCACTGTCCTCAATAAATATTTGGTGGAAACAGGTATTTCGAACCCCTCAATTAATATTTGGTGCAAGCAGGAATATCAATTTCCTTAATTTGTGGAAGTAGATATGTATATTGTAGCCCTCAATCAGTATTTTGGGGAAGCAAGTATATCAAATCCCTTAACAATTATTTTGTGGAAGCAGGTATATTCCAGGCCTCAATCAATATTTGGTGGAATCAGGTATATCAAAACCCTTATTCAGTATTTTGTGGAAGCAGGTTTATCGTTGGCCTCAATCGATATTTGGTGGACACAGGTATATCAAACCTCTTAATCAGTATTTTGTGTAAATAGTTATATCGCAGATCTCAATCAGTATTTTGTGGAAGCAGTTATATCAAACCCCTTAATCAGAAATTTGTGGAAGCAGGTATATCATAGGCCTCAATGAATATTTGGTGGAAAAAGGTATTTTGAACCACTAAATCATTATTTTGTGGAAGCAGGTATGCCATAGCCCTCAATCAATATTTTGTGAAAGCAGGTATATCATACCCCTTAATCACAATTTTGTGTAAGCAGTTATATCGTATGCTTCAATCAATATTTGGTGGAAAGAGGTATATCAAACCCCTTAATCAGTATTTTGTAGAAGCAGGTGTATATCGCAGCCCTCAATCAGCATTTTGTGGAAGCAGGTATTTGTAACCTTTTATTAAGTATTTTCTAGAAGCAGGTATATCGTAGGCCTCAAAAAATATTTGGTGGAAACAGGTATATTGAACCCCTTAATCACTCTTTTGTGGAAGCAGATATATCTTAGCCCTCAATCAGTATTTTGTGGAAGCAGTTATATCAGACCCCTTAATCCCGATTTTGTTGCATCAGGTATATCGTAGGCCTCAATCAATATTTGGTGGAAACAGGTATATCGAACCCCTTAATCAGTGTTTTGTGGAAGCATGTATATCAAACCCCTTATCTAGTATTTTGTGGAAGCAGGTATATCGTAGGCCTCAATCAATATTTGGTAGAAACAGGTATGTTGAATCCCTTATTGAGTATTTTGTGGAATCAGGTATCTCACTGTCCTCAATAAATATTTGGTGGAAACAGGTAAATCGAACCCCTTAATCAATATTTTGTGGAAGCAGGTATATCGCAGGCCTCAATTAATATTTGGTGGAAGCAGGCATATCAATTCCCTTAATTTGTGGAAGTAGATATGTATATTGCAGCTCTCAATCAGTATTTTGTGGAAGCAGTTATATCAAACCCCTTAATCAGAATTTTGTGGAAGCAGGTATATCATAGGCCTCAATGAATATTTGGTGGAAACAGGTATTTTGAACCACTAAATCATTATTTTGTGGAAGCAGGTATACCGTAGCCCTTAATCAATATTTTGTGAAAGCAGGTATATCATACCCCTTAATCACTATTTTGTGTAAGCAGGTATATCGTATGCCTCAATCAATATTTGGTGGAAAGAGGTATATCAAACCCCTTAATCAGTATTTTGTAGAAGCAGGTGTATTGTATATCGCAGCCCT
Organism: Bufo bufo; assembly: GCF_905171765.1. Lineage (NCBI taxonomy): Eukaryota > Metazoa > Chordata > Amphibia > Anura > Bufonidae > Bufo > Bufo bufo. The sequence continues at coordinate 389,345,287 of NC_053392.1, forward strand.
CAATCAGCATTTTGTGGAAGCAGGTATTTCCAACCTTTTATTAAGTATTTTCTAGAAGCAGGTATATCGTAGGCCTAAAAAAATATTTGGTGGAAACAGGTATATCAAACCCCTTAATCACTCTTTTGTGGAAGCAGATATATCTTAGCCCTCAATCAGTATTTTTTGGAAGCAGGTATATCAGACCCCTTAATCAGTATTTTGTGGAAGCAGGCATATTGAAGCCCCCAAACAATATTTTGTGAAAGCAGGTATATCAAAACCCCTTAACCACTATTTTGTGGAAGAAGGTATATCGGAGGCCTCAATCAATATTTGGTAGAAACAGATATATTGTACCTTTTAATCAGTATTTTGTGGAAATATCCCGTAGGTCTCAATTAATATTTGGTGGAAACAGGGATATTAAACCCCTTAACCACCTCAGCCCCTATGGCTTAAACACCCTGAAAGACCAGGCCACTTTTTACACTTCTGCACTACACTATTTTCACGATTTATTGCTCGGTCATGCAACTTACCACCCAAATGAATTTTACCTCCTTTTCTTCTCACTAATAGAGCTTTCATTTGGTGGTATTTCATTGCTGCTGACATTTTTACTTTTTTTGTTATTAATCGAAATTTAACGATTTTTTTGCAAAAAAATGACATTTTTCACTTTCAGTTGTAAAATTTTGCAAAAAAAACGACATCCATATATAAATTTTGCTCTAAATTTATTGTTCTACATGTCTTTGATAAAAAAAAATGTTTGGGTAAAAAAAAAATGGTTTGGGTAAAAGTTATAGCGTTTACAAACTATGGTACAAAAATGTGAATTTCCGCTTTTTGAAGCAGCTCTGACTTTCTGAGCACCTGTCATGTTTCCTGAGGTTCTACAATGCCCAGACAGTACAAACACCCCACAAATGACCCCATTTCGGAAAGTAGACACCCTAAGGTATTCGCTGATGGGCATAGTGAGTTCATAGAACTTTTTATTTTTTGTCACAAGTTAGTGGAAAATTATGATTTTTTTTTTTCTTACAAAGTCTCATATTCCACTAACTTGTGACAAAAAATAAAAACTTCCATGAACTCACTATGCCCATCAGCGAATACCTTGGGGTGTCTTCTTTCCAAAATGGGGTCACTTGTGGGGTAGTTATACTGCCCTGGCATTCTAGGGGCCCAAATGTGTGGTAAGGAGTTTGAAATCAAATTCTGTAAAAAATGCCCTGTGAAATCCGAAAGGTGCTCTTTGGAATGTGGGCCTCTTTGCCCACCTAGGCTGCAAAAAAGTGTCACACATGTGGTATCTCCGTACTCAGAAGAAGTTGGGGAATGTGTTTTGGGGTGTCATTTTATATATACCCATGCTGGATGAGAGAAATATCTTGGCAAAAGACAACTTTGTATAAAAAAATGGGAAAAGTTGTCTTTTGCCAAGATATTTCTCTCACCCAGCATGGGTATATGTAAAATGACACCCCAAAACACATTCCCCAACTTCTCCTGAGTACGGAGATACCAGATGTGTGACACTTTTTTGCAGCTTAGGTGGGCAAAGGGGCCCACATTCCAAAGAGCACCTTTCGGATTTCACAGGTCATTTTTTACAGAATTTGATTTCAAACTCCTTACCACACATTTGGGCCCCTAGAATGCCAGGGCAGTATAACTACCCCACAAGTGACCCCATTTTGGAAAGAAGACACCCTAAGGTATTCCGTGAGGGGCATAGTGAGTTCATGGAAGTTTTTATTTTTTGTCACAAGTTAGTGGAATATGAGACTTTGTAATAAAATAAAAAATAAAAAAATAAAAAATCATAATTTTCCGCTAACTTGTGACAAAAAATAAAAAATTCTAGGAACTCGCCATGCCCCTCACGGAATACCTTGGGGGTCTTCTTTCCAAAATGGGGTCACTTGTGGGGTAGTTATACTGCCCTGGCATTTTCCAGGGGCCCTAATGTGTGGTAAGTAAGTAAATGACCTGTGAAATCCTAAAGGTGCTCTTTGGAATATGGGCCCCTTTGCCCACCTAGGCTGCAAAAAAGTGTCACACATGTGGTATCTCCGTATTCAGGAGAAGTTGGTCAATGTGTTTTGTGGTGTCTTTTTACATATACTCATGCTGGGTGAGAGAAATATCTCGGCAAAAGACAACTTTTCCCATTTTGTTATACAAAGTTGGCATTTGACCAAGATATTTATCTCACCCAGTATGGGTATATGTAAAATGAATCCCCAAAACACATTGCCCAACTTCTCCTGAGTACGGCGATACCAGATGTGTGACACTTTTTTGCAGCCTAGATGCGCAAAGGGGCCCACATTCCTTTTATGATGGCATTTTTAGACATTTGGATCCCAGACTTCTTCTCACGCTTTAGGGCCCCTAGAATGCCAGAGCAGTATAAATACCCCACATGTGACCCCATTTTGGAAAGAAGACACCCCAAGGTATTCAATGAGGGGCATGGCGAGTTCATAGAATTTATTTTTTTTTGGCACAAGTTAGCGGAAATTGATTTTATTTATTTTTTTCTCACAAAGTCTCCCTTTCCGCTAACTTGGGACAAAAATTTCAATCTTTCATGGACTCAATATGCCCCTCACGGAATACCTTGGGGTGTCTTCTTTCCGAAATGGGGTCACATGTGGGGTATTTATACTGCCCTGGCATTCTAGGGGCCCTAAAGCGTGAGAAGAAGTCTGGAATATAAATCTCTAAAAAATTTTACGCATTTGGATTCCGTGAGGGGTATGGTGAGTTCATGTGAGATTTTATTTTTTGACACAAGTTAGTGGAATATGAGACTTTGTAAGAAAAAAAAAAAAATTTCCGCTAACTTGGGCCAAATAAATGTCTGAATGGAGCCTTACAGGGGGGTGATCAATGACAGGGGGGTGATCAATGACAGGGGGGTGATCAGGGAGTCTATATGGGGTGATCACCCCCCTGTCATTGATCACCCCCCTATAAGGCTCCATTCAGATATCCGTATGTGTTTTGCGGATCCGATCCATGTATCCGAGGATCCGTAAAAATCATACGGACATCTGAATGCAGCCTGACAGGGGGGGGGGTGATCAATGACAGGGGGGGTGATCAATGACAGGGGGGGTGATCAATGACAGGGGGGTTGATCAATGACAGGGGGTGATCAGGGAGTCTATATGGGGTGATCACCCCCCCTGGAAGGCTCCAGGGAGACGCCTGTATGTGTTTTGCGGATCCGATCCATCTATCAGTGGATCCGTAAAAATCATGCGGACATCTGAATGGAGCTTTACAGGGGGGTGATCAATGACAGGGGGGTAATCAATGACAGGGGGGTGATCAGGGAGTCTATATGGGGTGATCACAACAGTCATTGATCACGCCCCTGTAAGGCTCCATTCAGACGTCCGTATGCGTTTTGCGGATCCGATCCATCTATCAGTGGATCCGTAAAAATCATGCGGACGTCTGAATGGAGCTTTACAGGGGGGTAATCAATGACGGGGGGGTGATCAGGGAGTCTATATGGGGTGATCACCACAGTCATTGATCACGCCCCTGTAAGGCTCCATTCAGATGTCCGTATGCGTTTTGCGGATCCGATCCATCTATCAGTGGATCCGTAAAAATCATGGGGACATCTGAATGGAGCTTTACAGGGGGTAATCAATGACAGGGGGGTGATCAGGGAGTCTATATGGGGTGATCACCACAGTCATTGATCACGCCCCTGTAAGGCTCCATTCAGACGTCCGGATGCGTTTTGCGGATCCGATCCATCTATCAGTGGATCCGTAAAAATCATGCGGACGTCTGAATGGAGCTTTACAGGGGGGTAATCAATGACGGGGGGGTGATCAGGGAGTCTATATGGGGTGATCACCACAGTCATTGATCACGCCCCTGTAAGGCTCTATTCAGACGTCAGTATGCGTTTTGCGGATCCGATCCATCTATCAGTGGATCCGTAAAAATCATGGGGACATCTGAATGGAGCTTTACAGGGGGGTAATCAATGACAGGGGGGTGATCAGGGAGTCTATATGGGGTGATCACCACAGTCATTGATCACGCCCCTGTAATGCTCCATTCAGATGTCCGTATGCGTTTTGCGGATCCGATCCATCTATCAGTGGATCCGTAAAAATCATGCGGACATCTGAATAGAGCTTTACAGGGGGGTAATCAATGACAGGGGGGTGATCAATGACAGGGGGGTGATCAGGGAGTCTATATGGGGGGATCAGGGGTGATCAAGGGTGAATAAGGGGTTAATAAGTGACAGGGGGGGGTGTAGTGTAGTGGTGCTTGGTGCAACATATTACTGAGCTACCTGTGTCCTCTGGTGGTCGATCCAAACAAAGGGGACCACCAGAGGACCAGGTAGCAGGTATATTAGACGCTGTTATCAAAACAGCGTCTAATATACCTGTTAGGGGTTAAAAAAATCACATCTCCAGCCTGCCAGCGAACGATCGCCGCTGGCAGGCTGGAGATCCACTCTCTTACCTTCCGTTCCTGTGAGCGCGCGCGCCTGTGTGCGCGCATTCACAGGAAATCTCGTGTCTTGCGAGAGGACGCGCCGGCGCGTCCAGGAGGAATGAATCAACCACCTCCAGGACGCGTCTGTGCGTACAGCGGTCCGGAGGTGGTTAATTAGTATTTTGTGGAATCAGGTATGTCGTAGGCCTCAATCAATATTTGGTGGAAGCAGGTATATCAAACCCATTAATCAGTATTTTGTGGAAGCAGCTATATCGTAGCCCTCAATCAGTATTTTATGAAAGCAGGTTTATCAAACCTCTTAATCAGAATTTTGTGGAAGCAGTTATATCGTAGGACTCAATAAAATTTTTGCGGAAATAGGTATATCAAACCCCTTAATCAGTATTTTGTGGAAGCAGTAATATCGTAGCCTTCAATCCGCATTTTGTGGAAGAAGGTATATAAGATCCCTTAACCAGTATTTTTTGGAAGCAGGTATATTTAACCCCTTAATCAGTATTTTGTGGAAGCAGTTATATTGTAGCCCTCAATCAGTATTTTGTGGAAGAAGTTATAGCTTAGCTCTAAATCAGTATTTTGTGGAAGCAGGTATATCAAACCCCTTAATCAGTATTTTGTGGAAGCAGTTATATCGTAGCCTTCAATCCGCATTTTGTTGAATAAGGTATATAAAATCCCTTAACCAGACATATTTGGTACCGCCATGTCCATAATGACCGTCTCTATAAAAATATCATATAACCTAACCCCTCAGGGGAACACTGTAAAAATAAAAAAAATAAACATTGAAAAAATATATATAATTTTGTCACCAAGCTATCAAAAAAGGCATATGCCCCCCCAAAATAATACCAATCTGCCATTTCATTCGGCCAAAAATGAGCCCCTACCATCAGACAATTGCCGAATAAAAAAATAATATGGCTCTAACTATGGAGACACTAAAACATGAATTGTTTTTGTTTCAACAATTTTTATTGTGTAAAACGGAAATAACTAAAAAATAAGGAAACATATTAGCTCTTGCCGCATCTGTAACAACCAGCTGTATAAAAATATCACACGAAGTAACCCCTCAGGTGGACACCTTTTAAAACAAAAAATAAAAACTCTCAAAAAAGGCATTTTTTTTTACAACTTTTATCACAAAAAGATGTAATAACAAGTGATCAAAAAGTCATATGCACCACAAATTACCACAAATCAAAATGTCATCTCATCCAGACCGAAAATGAGCCACTACATAAGACAGTGGCCCAAAAAAAAAAGAAGGTTTTTCAGAGTTTGGAGACACAAAAAAACCCTTTTTGTTTTAAAATGCTTGTTTATGTAAAACGGAACTAAACAACCTAAAAAGTAGTCATATTTTTTATTGTCACCTCCGTAACAACCTGCTCTATAAAATAGCCCATCATCTAACATTAGCGACATTTCGAGTTAAGGAAGTCTTTATCAAGCATTGCAATAGTGTACGCTATCATACTTAACCCCTAAGCGCCCAGCGCCGTACATTCCCAGTGCAACTGGACGTGACTTAACTCCCAGCGCCGTACATGTAGGAGGTAATAATATCTACAGTATTATAAAAGTAGAGACATTGAAATTTGGAAATTTGAGAATTTTTCCAAATTTTTGGTAAATTTAGTATTTGTTTATAAATATAAATGAAATATTTTGACTCAATTTTACTATTGTCATGAAGTACAATATGTGACGAGAAAACAATGTTATAATGGCCTGGATAAGTATAAGTGTTTTAAGGTTATTACCACATAAAGTGACACAAATGGCCTTGGCACACAGGAGAAAAATTGCCCGGTCCTTAAAGGTTTAATAGGAATTGCAAATAATGCTCATATTTTTTTTTTTACAACAGTAATGAAGATATTGAAGGCCACTGTGGCAAAAATGCTGAAGGAGCACCTCCAGGATATGCGGGCCATTCAGGAGCGGATGAAGGCCATGGAGGAGAGGCACCGCCAGGCCATGAAGGGGGTGCAGGAGATGCCCCTGCTATTGGAAAAGTTGGCTTAAATTTTTTTTCTCTAATATGTTATATAAATAGTTTATACAGTTATAACGTGTATTTTGGTTTTTGTAATATTGCTCTGTTTTAGTGTAACGGGGTAGTATAAGTCCTGCACATAGCTCAGCCTAAATCAGCCAGAACTGAGACCAGCCGGTAAATACATGTCAAACACATATGTTTAATGGTCCTTTCACACATCCGTTATGGTTTTTCGGATCCACAAATTGTGGATCCGAAAAACACGGAAAACGGCTATGTGCGTTCCACATTTTGCGGACCGCACATGGCCAAAGCCATGATATAAATGCATATTGTTAGTAAATGTTCTATTTTTTACTAGAGCCACGGTGCGAACCCATTCATTTTCAAATTTCAGGGTGCATTCACACATCCATAAAATGGGTCCGCATCTGTTCCGCAATTTAGCGGAACTGTTGCAGACCCATTTATTTTCAATTCCCGTCAGCAAAATTAGGCGTTCACAGGATAAATATGTAAGTGTCAGCCAGTACAGGCCCCAAAAATTAGCCAATAGGCGTTCACCTGACAGCAAAGAACTTTGTATTCTGTGGCTGGAGGTACATTAGCCGTAATTACAGGATAAATATTTAAGTGTCGGCCAGTACAGGCCCCAAAAATTAGCCAATAGGTGTTCACCTGACAGCAAAGAACTTTGTATTCTGTGGCTGAAGGTACATTAGACGTTCACAGGATAAATACTGTATGTAAGTGTACAGGCCCCAAAAATTAGGCATTCAACAAACATAAAAGGCCTTTTATGCCGCTGTATTTACCGAAGACAGGGACCATGATTTGTTCTGGGTGGTGGCGGATATTTGTGGGCTGTCATGAGGAATTTCAATCAAACATGGTCGACTCGTCACATGTGTTGAATTCCTCCGAGATCCTTTCGGACAGGACACTGGACCAGGGGCAAGCCAGCAGTTCCATGGGAAATTGTGCCCACCCAGTAGTCCAGGGGTTCATCGCTTCTCAGAGTGTCCACATTGGCCGTTAACCAGATGTAGTCGGACACCTGTCGGTCTAGGCTGGATCCGGAGGACAGCTGTCGATGGGTTGTTTGCAAGAATGATCTCATATCAGAAGTGACCAACACATCTTCAAACCGCCCTCTTCTTGCAGGCACTGTTGGATTGGTACCCACAACTGTTTCTCTGTGAGTGGAAAATCCTCTCTCAGCTCCTGCAAAAGCAGAATGCTGCCTTTCTCCCAGCAAAGCCTCGAAGTGCTGCATTCTGATAGCCCTCTGTGATGGTGGTCACATTTCTGCCATTTTTTGTTTGTACCGGGGGTATAAGTACGTTGCCACCCAGTACTGGTCCTTGCCCTTTATGCTTTTTATACGGGGTCTCTCTTAAAACACTGGAGCATGAATGCCCCCATTTGCGCTAAACTGGAAGCGGTGTAGTGGCCTGGCTCCTGCTCATCATTCAGGATAATGTCGTCCTCCCCCCATCAACGGACAACATCAGGGATCCCAGAAAGGTTTAAAGCATGCTCTTCTTGCTCCTCTTCTGCCCCGGCACCATCCTCCTCTGACTTCTCTTCAGACTCCTGTTGTTGCCTTGTCTCAGATGGAGTAAACCCCTCTGGGAATTCATCCAGCATTGCGACTTCCTCATCTTCCAGCTCCTGCTCCTCGACGGCTTGATCAATGACACAACGCAATGCACGCTCCAGAAAGAAGGCGTAAGGTACGATGTCACTGATGGCGACCTGGCTGCGACTGACCAGTTTGGTGATCTCATCAAATGGCCGCAGAAGTCTGCATACGTCGCACATAAGCAGCCACTGGCGTGGTGAGAAAAAAAACAAGCTCCCCAGAACCTGTCCTGCTGCAGAGTTCGTACAGGTAGTCTTTAGCTGCACGTTTCTGCTGGAGCAGACTATCAAGCATATACAAGGTGGAGTTCCATCGCGTCGGGCTGTCACAAATCAGACGTCTGACGGGCAGGTTGTGTTGACGCTCAATGTCAGCAAGGCGAGCCATGGGTGGGTAACATCTTCTGAAATGGCCAGAGATTTTCCTGTCCTGCCGCAAGACGTCCTGGACCCCAGGGTATTTGGCAACAAATCGCTGCATGACTAAGTTCAGGACGTGTGCCATGCACGGCACGTGTGTCATTTTGCCCTGTTTCAACGCGCTCAGCAGATTGGCACCGTTGTCGCACACCACTTTACCAACTGTCAAATTGAGCGGGGTTAGCCACTGATCTGCCTGTGAACGCAAAGCTGAAAGCAGTGCAGGACCGTTGTGGCTCTTGGATTCCAGGCACAACAGACGCAGCACAGCATGGAAATGTCTCACCTGGCATGTCGAATAGGTTCTGGGGATCTTGGGGGGGCGCAGCGGAAGAGACGGTAGCAGCGGAAAAGGAGGAGTCAGCTGAGGAGGACAGAGAGGATGGAGTAGGAGGAGGAGAAGAAGAGGCAGGCCTGCATGCAATCCGTGGCTGTAAGACCAAATCTACACGGGTGCCGCGGATTGCATTCTTGACGGCCGTCAGAAGGTTCACCCAGTGGTCAGTAATAGTTATGTACCTTCCCTGCCCATGTATGCTAGACCACTTGTCTGTGGTCAGATGTATCTTGGCACCGACACTGTGTGCCAGAGATGCATTCACTTGCCGCTGAATGTAGCCATATAGCTCTGGTATGCCCTTCTGGGAGAAATATTTCCTTCCTGGCACCTTCCATTGCGGTGTTCCAATGGCCACAAATTTTCTTAAGGCCTCCGAGTCCACCAATTTATATGGCAGTAGTTGGCAGGCTAGCAGTTCCGAACAGGCAGCGGTCAACCGTTGGGCATCATCATCTTTTTACGCTCGTGATAAACGTGAGGAAGGCACAGTGGAAGGTGGAGTGAAGGACAATTGGGAGGAGAGAGGAGAAGGAGGCTGGACGGTAAGCGCCTGGAGTGTGGCTTTGTGGGTTCTGACGGCGTTGCTCCCACTGGGCTTGGCAGTCGTCCCTAGGTGAGTGTTTGGCTTACCGCGACTTATGCGCTGACAGCAAAGGCTGCAGATGGCAACACTATTGTCAGCAGCGGACATGTTAAAAGAAGGCCACACTGCGGAGCCATGTGCCAGCGTCCTGGGAGCACCAGATATGACCATGTATGGTAGATGGCTCGCTCCAGATACATTTGCAGTCTGCCTTTTTGCCTATCTGCTTCTCCGTCTCTCCCTCTGAACTCCTCTCCTCTTCCTCTCTTGTGGGCACCCATGTGACGTCCATAGACACGTCATTATCGACGTCACCTTCCCCACCACAAACAGAAGAGATCTCGGGGTAGGCAGCAGCAGCGGGGACCAGCCTCCTTGGGCTGATCTGGGTACTGTCGCCAGACTGCTGAGTGGTGGCCATTGCTACCTCCTCTTTCTGATCCGATGCCAAGAATGGCTGCGCATCTGAAATATCTTGTAATGGGTTGGAAAATAATTCCTGTGACTCGAGCGGAGGGTATATGGTGGTGGTGGTGTTGGTGGTGGTGTCTTTGGGGGTGCACACAGCAGAGAGTTAAGAGGGTGCAGATAGAGAAGATGAGGAGGGTGCAGAAGCGGAAGGCTGAGTGAGCCACTCAACCAAATCTGGTGCGTCCTTTGACGTAATCGCACGCACCTTCTGCAACTTCCCACTTAGACTCTGGCCTGGTGCTCCTGCCCGACTCCTACCACCACTGCGGAAGGGCCTGCCTCTTCCTTTGCCTGTCATTTTTTAAATGACCCTGTGACAAAAGTCTCTATAGAAGCACAGTATTTGTGGAAGAAGGTATATAACACCCCGCTTCAATCAGTAGTTTTGGGGGCGACTGGTATATCACACCAGTTATAATTATTTTTTCCAGTACCGTTTGTCACTGTGTGTAGCAGAGGGAACGCAGCAAAACAGCAAACAAATGCTGCAGTACCCAAATACACTATAAAGAAAGTATATTGGTATAGAACACCCCACTTCTATCAGCTCTATTGGGGGGGTGACTAGTATATCACACCAGTTATAATAATTTTTTCCAGTACCGTTTGTCACTGTGTGTGGCAGAGGGAATGCTGCAAAACAGCAAACAAATGCTGCAGTACCCAATTGCACTATAAAGAAAGTATATTAGTATATAACACCCAGCTTTAATCAGTCGTTTTGGGGGGCGACTGGTATATCACACCAGTTATAATTATTTTTTGGAATTGCGTTTGTCACTCTTTGTAGTTTTAGTATCGCTGCAGAACTGCTCACCAGTCACCACCACTGGTGCACAATACAAATCCTCTATAATATGCTTTCTATGTTAGAAAGTATATTATAAGTGTATTACACCCCTCTGTACTGCACACATATCAATAGTACACCTATACCAGTCCTTAAAAGGACTTTTGTGGACCTATTAGCTAGCGATTTGTGTCCCTAACAGTCTGTCCCTGCTCCACACAGCAACCTCTCCCTAAACTGACAAAAGAAAGAATGTAAAATGGCGGCCAGATCAGGTCTATTTATAAGGTAGGGGGTATATCCATGTGCTGAAACTTTTCAATTGGCTGTCCTGTATCACCTGATGGATGTGTCATGGGTCAAAGTTCTTCACAATGTAAAAGAATATGGCGGGCGCGAATATCGCCATATGTTTGCATGTACGGCGAATCGCGAACAAGCAAAGTTCGCCGCGAATCGACCGCCGAGCGAACCGCAAGGCCATCTCTAATCATGATCATCATCAGTTACTGCTTCTCTAGCTCAGACTCCTTCTCCTTTAATTCCGCACCATTGTCAGCCATCAATAGCGGGAAGTTTGGCCAAGGAACAACTCTACACACCTACCAATCCGCAGGTGAGTAAGCTTAATTCCCACCTGGCCAAGATGCTGGCAGTGCAGTCGTAGTCGTACCACTTAGTGGATTTTTCTCTTTTTAGGGAGCTGATAGCATGCACTCAGATGGACAAAGTCATCCACTGCCATTATACAAAATATCACTTTTTTGAATTAAATAAATTTATTTTGAGTTTTTTACAGAGTTAAATATAAACCAGTCACTTAGTAGCAAAATACAATGACGATCAAAGACATTAGCATAAGTCAAATGAATAAACAGCACAAGACCTTGTGTAGTAATATGATAGACAGGTAACAGTTATGAGTATCATCTCATGCAAAGCATTGGACCAAAAAAAAAGAAGGGTTGTGACTACTATAGAGGTACAGATAAGTGAAAGTAAACACTAAATCAAATAAACCAAATAACTTCAGGTACATAGCCACCTCAATAGGATATAAGAAGGATTAATATTATCCTTCACACACTTTGTGCAAGGAAGTGGGAAAATTAAGCCAAGCTCGGAGTGGAGGGTGTGGTGGGACCATTCCTGTATTCCTTCCATTTCTGCCATATTTTGCTAAATTTAAGAGAGGGAGAAAGTTGGTAGGAAAGGATGCTCTCATAAGAATATGTTTTGTTCACTCCAGTAAGTATCTCCCCCAGTTTGGGAACAACAGCTGATTTCCAGTGGCTTGCGATAGCAATTTTAGTTGCGAGGAGATGAGAAATTATGACCCTATATTTTATCGGTAATACACATATTCCAATAAGCAACAGAGCTAAATGGGGAGATCCTGATACAGAGGATTTAGCTATGGTGGAGAATATAGCAAAAACATGATGCCATAAATCTGTAAGGATTGGACAGTTCCATTATATATGTGTCAACGTGTCCTTGTGGCCTCAGCCCCTCCAACACAATTGGGAGAAACCTGGAAAAATTCTAGTCGCTCTGGGGTGAAATATCATCGCAGGACAGTTTTCATGTACGATTCATAAAGGATTGTACATTTGAAACATTTAGCTGCATGTGAGAGGGCCTGCGACCATTGAGCAGCCGTGAAGGACTGCATCAGTTCCAATTCCCAGGATCTGAAAGGAATGGACTTTGTGAAGCTATCCTCCTCGCCTAAAGATACATAATAGGGTTTAATACCTTGTTTGCTAAGGGCTGTCTGAGACCAGGACCTGAGCACCTGCATAACTATTGTTACTGTATAAGGGTCTCCAGATGACAAGAAATGCCTAATGCTTAGATATTTATAAAAGTCACAATGAGGAATATAATACATATGATGTAGTTGTGCAAATGACTGTATATGCCCTTCCCTAAATAGTTCTGGTATCGCCTGTACTCCCTTTTGTCTCCAGGTGCTCAGATCTAGGTCCTCCAGACATAACTCCAAAGATTCCAAAGGGACCAATGTCAGTATGGACCCTGTGTTTGAGGAACCCAATTTGTGATAAGCTTAAGTTAGGCTTAGAGGTTTTGTGAGGGGGACAATTTAGATTCAATGCAGAGGGAAAGATAAAATTATTCGTCCACCAAGAGTGTGGTTGGGAGATTTGGGTAGCCAGGTAATAGTGCTTGATGTTGGGTAAAACAAGCCCTCCCACCTTCCTTTAATTTGTGAAAATATTGAATGCTATGCAAGGTTTTCTCTGATGGCACACAAAATTCGACAGTGCTGCATGTGCTTTCTAAAAGAAGGATTGAGGGAGAGTAATTGGGAGTGTTCTAAACAAGTATAATAGTTTAGGAAGTATAAGCATCTTATATGTGGCAATCCACCCAATCCATGATACTTCACACTTAGCAAGGCGATCCAACTCTGCTTCCAGAGACACCAACAGCGGGACATAGTTATTTGCACATAGGGAACACATTGTCTTAGTTACATATATACCGAAGTATTTAATATTTTGTGATTGCCAATCTAAAGGGAATTGTAGCTTCATTTCAGATGGCACATGATCTGGAATATGTAAGGGGAGGATTTGGGATTTGTCTAGGTTTAGTTTATAATTGGAGAGTCTGAGAGTCTGCCAAATTCTTCTATGATCTGCAAAGCAGACGATAGCGACTGTGGTGGAGCAGTCAGGGATAAGATAATATCATCCGCATATAAGGATATGCGGTGGTCCCTTCCTCCAATATCTACCGCCACAATATCTGAACTTTGTCTGATAGCTTGGGCCAAAGGTTCTATGGTGAAAATGAAGATGATTGGGGATAATGGGCATCCCTGTCGAGTGCCATTCATTATAACGAACTTGACCGACAGGGTGCTGTTGACAAAGACCCACGCCGTTGGCATGGAGTATAGTGCCTTAATAGAAAATATTATATTGATTGGGCATCAACTTGGCAAATGAGGTTCAATGTGGACAGTGATTGCTGGGTAGGGCTGGGGAAGACCCGTCGGTCATGGTACACATTGGCACCAATGACAAAGTCAGTGGGAGATGGAAGGTCCCTAAAAATGATTTTAGGGAACTAGTTGAGAAGCTCAAGTCCAGGACGTCCAAGGTAGTGTTTTCAGAAATACTACCAGTGTCACAAGCGTCACTAGAGAGGCAACGGGAGCTTAGGAAGTTAAATAAGTGGCTCAGAAGCTGGTGCAGAAAGGAAGGGTTTGGGTTCATGGAGAACTGGGCCGACTTTGCGGTCGGTTACAGGCTCTACAGTAGGGACAGGTTGCACCTCAATGGGGAGGGTGTAACTGACCTGGGGAAAAAAATTATTAGACGGCTGGAGGAGCTTTTAAATTAGGATCTAGAGGGGAGGTGTCCTACTAATAAGGGGGTAGATAGTGTAGATAGAGAGTGGGTTATAGAAGGGGACAGTGGGGATTTAGTGGGGGCTGGGGTTAGCGAGGAAAATAGGGAGAAGACTGGGCATAACTATACATTTGTGAAAAATAGAACTGCTGGTAACAAGAACCTGTTACATACAAAAATTAATCAAGGTAACCAAAAAATCCCGGATAGGGTTGAGCTAACCCGAACTGTAAAGTTCGGGTTCGTACCGAACTTTAGGATTTTTGGACCCCGGACCCGAACCCGAACAATTCAGTAAAAGTTCGGGTTTGGTGTTCGGCTATTTTATAGCGCTTTTTGAAAGGCTGCAGAGCAGCCAATCAACAAGCATTTAACTCTGTACCCTTAGAAGCCATCACAGCCATGCCTACTAATGGCATGGCTGTGATTGGCCAGTAGTGATGTCGCGAACATAAAATTTTCAGTTCGCGAACAGCGAACGCGAACTTCCGCAAATGTTCGCGAACTGGCGAACCGGGCGAACCGCCATAGACTTCAATAGACAGGCGAATTTTAAAACCCACAGGGACTCTTTCTGGCCACAATAGTGATGAGAAAGTTGTTTCAAGGGGTCTAACACCTGGACTGTGGCATGCCGGAGGGGGATCTATGGCAAAACTCCCATGGAAAATTACGTAGTGGACGCAGAGTCGGGTTTTAATCCATAAAGGGCATAAATCAACTAACATTCCTAAATTGTTTGGAATAACGTGCTTTAAAACATCCAGTGTGTGTATACGATCAGGTATGATGTTGTATCGATCAGGTAGTGTAAGGGTTACGCCCGCATCACAGACATTGACAGACCAAACTCCCCTTTTAATGCACCGCAAACAGTTCATTTGCACAACCGCAAACTCCCCATTTGCACAAGGTTGGATACCAAGCTAGCCACGTCCCGGTGATGTCATTGAAGGTTTCTTCCTCCACCCAGCCACGTACAACACCAAGGGTCCCCGAAAGGTCAATTGAATTGATTTTTCGAATGGGGAGATGGTTAAAAAAACGCTGGCTCCCTCCCCTTTGTTTTTATCCACGGTGACTGCGTCTGCGCCGTGCAATTTACTGTCACACCCGATATGAGTGGTATTTTCTGTAGTACTATTCTCATCAGTTTAATCCCTCTAACGTCCCCGACTCCCCAATCTGGGGGCCATTTATTAAACAGATTTTTCGGACGGGGAGATGGTTAAAAAAACGCTGGCTCCCTCCACTCTGTTTTAATCCACGGTGACTGCGTCTGCGCCGTGCAATTTACTGTCACACCCGATATGAGTGGTATTTTCTGTAGTACTATTCTCATCAGTTTAATCCCTCTAACGTCCCCAATCTGGGTGCCATTTATTGAATAGATTTTTCGAACGGGGAGATGGTTAAAAAAACGCTGGCTCCCTCCCCTTTGTTTTTATCCACGGTGACTGCGTCTGCGCCGTGCAATTTACTGTCACACCCGATATGAGTGGTATTTTCTGTAGTACTATTCTCATCAGTTTAATCCCTCTAACGTCCCCGACTCCCCAATCTGGGGGCCATTTATTAAACAGATTTTTCGGACGGGGAGATGGTTAAAAAAACGCTGGCTCCCTCCACTCTGTTTTAATCCACGGTGACTGCGTCTGCGCCGTGCAATTTACTGTCACACCCGATATGAGTGGTATTTTCTGTAGTACTATTCTCATCAGTTTAATCCCTCTAACGTCCCCAATCTGGGTGCCATTTATTGAATAGATTTTTCGAACGGGGAGATGGTTAAAAAAAACCTGGCTCCCTCCACTCTGTTTTAAACCACGGTGACTGCGTCTGCGCCGTGCAATTTACTGTCACACCCGATATGAGTGGTATTTTCTGTAGTACTATTCTCATCAGTTTAATCCCTCTAACGTCCCCAATCTGGGTGCCATTTATTGAATAGATTTTTCGAACGGGGAGATGGTTAAAAAAACGCTGGCTCCCTCCACTCTGTTTTAAACCACGGTGACTGCATCTGCGCCGTGCAATTTACTGTCACACCCGATATGAGTGGTATTTTCTGTAGTACTATTCTCATCAGTTTAATCCCTCTAACATCCCCAATCTGGGGGCCATTTATTAAATAGATTTTTTGAACGGGGAGATGGTTAAAAAAACGCTGGCTCCCTCCACCGATATGAGTGGTATTTTCTGTAGTATTATTCTCATCAGTTTAATCCCTGTTACGTCCCATATCAGGAATTGCCTTTTATGAAAAAAAATTTAGGCCGGGTACCTTCGACTGCCTTCACAGTGACAGACCAAACTCTCATACACTAAACTGAATTGATTTCAGGAACCGGGAGATGGAAAAAGCAGCTTGGTCGGTCCTCTTACTCCCAAATTGGGGCACTGCGCGTGCACAGAGCAATGTGCTGTGACACCCTATATGAGTGGTGTCTTAACTAGTACTATTGCTATCAGTTTAATCCCTGTTACGGACCCTATCCGGTCGAATTGATTAACCATTGTCGAATCCCCCATTGACATCCCCCTTATAAGCTGTGTAAAGCATATTTTTTAGTTTGGTTTTGAACTGCTGCATCCTTTCCGACTTTTGGTAATTTGGTAACATTTCTGCCACTTTCTGCTTATACCGGGGGTCTAGTAGCGTGGCCACCCGATCGCTTTTGGTCTGACCATAATGAAGCAACGGCCTTATCATCTGGGGTGTGGCAACATTGCCAACACACTTTTATAGAGGTGATGATGATTGCTTCATTGTGATACGCAAGCCCCTTCACCACAACAAGGTAACGATCACGAAGGGGAATTGACACTTGTATGTGCCTTTTTTTTTTGGTTTGTTTTTGCAGCCACAGTGCTGCACCATAGGACAGAAAAATTAGGCATGTACACATGCCTGAAAAATAATGGCACTGTTGCAGACGCTATTGTAGCAGCGGCCGGAAAAATTTATGTTTTCCAGGCAGAAAAGTGACTAAAACATTACGGCTTGAACCCTAGTTGGTGGTGGAGAATTCACGAAAGTCATCCGGTATGCAGACATTAAATACAGCAGCGTGGGGACCATTTTGAGGCCAAGGCATGTAATCAGGCCTTTTGTTAGTCAAACGTATCCCCCACTGTCAGTCCCTTCGGGATCCATGCCTCATTCATCTTTATGAAGGTGAGGTAATCAACACTTTTTTGACCGAGGCGACTTCTCTTGTCAGTGACAATGCCTCCTGCTGCACTGAAGCTCCTTTCTGACAGGACACTTGAAGCAGGGCAGGCCAGAAGTTCTATCGCAAACTGGGATAGCTCAGGCCACAGGTCAAGCCTGCACACCCAGTAGTGAAGGGGTTCATTGCTCCTCAGAGTGTCGATATCTGCTGTTAAGGCGAGGTAGTCTGCTACCTGTCGGTCGAGTCGTTCTCTAAGGCTGGATCCCGAAGGGCTGTGGCGATGAGTAGGACTGAAAAAGCTCCGCATGTCCTCCATCAACAACACATCTGTAAATCGTCCAGTCCTTGCCGCCGTGGTAGGAGGAGGATTACACTCACCTCTTCCCCTGTTAGATTCCCGTTGTGCTGTGACATCTCCCTTATAAGCTGTGTAAAGCATATTTTTTAGTTTGGTTTTGAACTGCTGCATCCTTTCCGACTTTCGGTAATTTGGTAACATTTCTGCCACTTTCTGCTTATACCGGGGGTCTAGTAGCGTGGTCACCCAGTACAGATCGTTCTCCTTTATCCTTTTTATACGTGGGTCCCTCAACAGACATGACAGCATGAAAGACCCCATTTGAACAAGGTTGGATGCAGAGCTTCTCATTTCCCGTTCCTCGTCCTCACTGATGTCATTGACGGTCTGTTCTTCCCCCCAGCCACGTACAACACCATGGGTCCCAGATAGGTGACAACAACGAGCACCCTGGGGTGCCTGCTGTGGTTGGTCTTCCTCCTCCTCAAAGCCGCCACATTCCTCCTCTGACTCCTCTTCCTCATACTCCTCTTCCAGCGTTGCTGCAGGTCCGGCAAGCGATGATGACAAGGCTGTTTCTGGTGGTGATGGTGACCACAACTCTTCCTCTTCCTCTTCACGCTCATCTACAGCCTGATCCAGAACTCTTCGCAGGGCACGCTCCAGGAAGAAAACAAATGGGATGAGGTCGCTGATGGTGCCTTCGGTGCGACTGACTAGGTTTGTCACCTCCTCAAAAGGACGCATAAGCCTACAGGCATTGCGCATGAGTGTCCAGTAACGTGGCAAAAAGATTCCCAGCTCCGCAGAGGCTGTCCTAGCACCCCGGTCATACAAATACTCGTTGACGGCTTTTTCTTGTTGGAGCAGGCGGTCGAACATTAGGAGTGTTGAATTCCAACGTGTCGGGCTGTCGCATATCAAGCGCCTCACTGGCATGTTGTTTCGCCGCTGAATATCGGAAAAGTGCGCCATGGCCGTGTAGGAACGCCTGAAATGGCCACACACCTTCCTGGCCTGCTTGAGGACGTCCTGTAAGCCTGGGTACTTAGACACAAAACGTTGTACGATGAGATTCAACACATGTGCCATGCACGGCACATGTGACAACTTGCCCAAATTTAATGCCGCCAACAGATTGCTTCCATTGTCACACACCACTTTGCCGATCTCCAGTTGGTGCGGGGTCAGCCACTGATCCACCTGTGCGTTCAGGGCGGACAGGAGTGCTGGTCCTGTGTGGCTCTCTGCTTTCAGGCAAGTCAACCCCAAGATAGCGTTACACTGTCGTATCCGGGATGTGGAATAGCCCCTGGGGAGCTGGGGGGAATCAGTTGATGTGCAGCCAGACGCCGCAGCAGAAGAGGACTCAGCCGAGGAGGAAATTAAAGAGGATGGAGTAGGAGTAGAGGAGGTGGCAGTAGGTCTGCCTGCAAGTCGTGGTGGTGTCACCAACTCCGCTGCAGAGCCACGCATTCCATGCTTGTCAGCCGTCAGCAGGTTGACCCAATGCGCAGTATACGTGATATACCTGCCCTGACCGTGCTTTGCAGACCAGGTATCAGTGGTCAGATGGACCCTTGCCCCAACACTGTATGCCAGAGATGCCATGACTTCCTTTTCAATGACATGGTAGAGGTTTGGGATTGCCTTTTTTGAAAAAAAATTTCGTCCGGGTACCTTCCACTGTGGTGTCCCAATAGCGACAAATTTTTTGAAGGCCTCAGACTCTACCAGCTGGTATGGTAAAAGCTGGCGGGCTAAGAGTTCCGTCAAGCCAGCTGTCAGTCGCCGGGCAAGGGGGTGACTTTGTGACATTGGCTTCTTATGCTCAAACATGTCCTTGACAGACACCTGACTGTGGGCAGATGAGCAGGAACTGCTGAAGGTGAGAGATGGAGTGGCGGGTGGTTGAGAGGGGGCAGGGAGGACAGCAGTGGTTGACGTGGCTGAAGATGCAGGACCAGGAGGAGCATGGTGGCTTTGAGTTTGTGTGCTGCTTGTACTCATGTGTTGATCCCATAGGCGTTTGTGATGTGAGATCATGTGCCTTCGCAAAGCAGTTGTACCAAGGTGGGTGTTGGACTTCCCACGACTCAGTTTCTTTTGGCACAGGTTGCAAATGGCATTGCTTTTATCAGAGGCAGACACACAAAAAAAATGCCACACTGCTGAGCTTTGCAATGACGGCATTCTAGTGGTGGCAACAGCATGCGTTGACTGGCGTGCTGTCTGGCTGACCCCAGGTGCCGATACATGCTGTCTGACTGTGCCACTAACTCCTTGCGACGACCTCCCCCTGCTTCCAACTCGTCTCCTCATTCTCTCTGTCTCCCCTTCAGAACTTTCCCCCTCTTCTTCTCTTCGAGCAGGCACCCACGTGGCATCCGTGGACACATCGTCATCATCAACCGCTTCACTTGTATCTGACACCTCAGCAAAGGAAGCAGCAGCGGGTACAACATCATCATCATCACACTGTACGTCCATGTGTGTAATCCTGCCTGACTGAGACATATCCCCGTAATCTACATCATCTGGCAATAATGGTTGCGCATCACTAATTGCATCCAACTGATGTGTAAATAACTCCTCTGACGGATCAAGTGAAGCGGCTGTGGTGGCTGTGGTGGTAGTGGCGACGGGCGGGTGCGTGGTAACTTGAGAGCAGGTGACCGAAGCTGAGTTGGAGGAGGATGGTGCGTCAAGGTTCTTAGCGGAAGCTGTTGAAGATTGGGTGTCCTGTCTAAGCCAGTCAACTACGTCCTCTGAATTTTTCGGGTTCAGGGTACGTGGCCTCTGAAAACTGGGCATTATTCCAGGGACAGTGGAAATCACAGCACCACGACCACGACGGCCCCTGCGGGGTGGCCTGCCTCTGCCTGTCATTTTTTTTTTAGATAAGTGGTACTACGCGTGCTAGGTACTGTGCCACCCGGTATGAGTGGTTGGCACTGGCAGTGGGCACACTACAGTCTGTGGAAGTGGGCCTGACACACACTGGCAGCAGGCAAGCAACTGAATTTAGACTACTGTCTAAAAATTAAATGCCTTATTTATCGGCAAGCTACTGTGCCACCCGGTATCAGTGGTTGGCACTGGCAGTGGGCACACTACAGTCAGTGGAAGAGGGCCTGACACACACTGGCAGCAGGCAAGCAACTGAAATTACACTAAAGTGTAAAAATTAAATGCCTTATTTATCGGCAAGCTACTGTGCCACCCGGTATGAATGGTTGGCACTGGCAGTGGGCACACTACAGTCAGTGGAAGAGGGCCTGACACACACTGGCAGCAGGCAAGCAACTAAATTTAGACTACTGTCTAAAAATTAAATGCCTTATTTATCGGCAAGCTACTGTGCCACCCGGTATCAGTGGTTGGCACTGGCAGTGGGCACACTACAGTCAGTGGAAGCGGGCCTGACACACACTGGCAGCAGGCAAGCAACTGAAATTACACTAAAGTGTAAAAATTAAATGCCTTATTTATCGACAAGCTACTGTGCCACCCGGTATCAGTGGTTGGCACTGGCAGTGGGCACACTACAGTCAGTGGAAGCGGGCCTGACACACACTGGCAGCAGGCAAGCAACTGAATTTAGACTACTGTCTAAAAATTAAATGCCTTATTTATCGGCAAGCTACTGTGCCACCCGGTATCAGTGGTTGGCACTGGCAGTGGGCACACTACAGTCAGTAGAAGCGGGCCTGACACACACTGGCAGCAGGCAAGCAACTGAAATTACACTAAAGTGTAAAAATTAAATGCCTTATTTATCGGCAAGCTACTGTGCCACCCGGTATGAGTGGTTGGCACTGGCAGTGGGCACACTACAGTCAGTGGAAGAGGGCCTGACACACTGACTGGCAGCAGGCAAGCAACTGAATTTAGACTACTGTCTAAAAATTAAATGCCTTATTTATCGGCAAGCTACTGTGCCACCCGGTATCAGTGGTTGGCACTGGCAGTGGGCACACTACAGTCAGTGGAAGCGGGCCTGACACACACTGGCAGCAGGCAAGCAACTGAAATTACACTAAAGTGTAAAAATTAAATGCCTTATTTATCGGCAAGCTACTGTGCCACCCGGTATCAGTGGTTGGCACTGGCAGTGGGCACACTACAGTCAGTAGAAGCGGGCCTGACACACACTGGCAGCAGGCAAGCAACTGAAATTACACTAAAGTGTAAAAATTAAATGCCTTATTTATCGGCAAGCTACTGTGCCACCCGGTATGAGTGGTTGGCACTGGCAGTGGGCACACTACAGTCAGTGGAAGAGGGCCTGACACACACTGGCAGCAGGCAAGCAACTGAATTTAGACTACTGTCTAAAAATTAAATGCCTTATTTATCGGCAAGCTACTGTGCCACCCGGTATCAGTGGTTGGCACTGGCAGTGGGCACACTACAGTCAGTGGAAGCGGGCCTGACACACACTGGCAGCAGGCAAGCAACTGAATTTAGACTACTGTCTAAAAATTAAATGCCTTATTTATCGGCAAGCTACTGTGCCACCCGGTATCAGTGGTTGGCACTGGCAGTGGGCACACTACAGTCAGTTGAAGTCGGCCTGACACACACTAGCAGCAGGCAAGCAGCTGAAATTACATTAAAGTGTAAAAATTAAATGCCTTTTTTAAGCAAAGTCCTGTGCCAGCCGGTATGAGTGGTGGGCACTGGCAGTGGGCACACTACAGTCAGTGGAAGTCAGCCTGACACACACTGGCAGGCAACTAACCTTAGATTAAAGTGTAAAAATTAAGTGCCTATTTTTTAAGCAAAGTCCTGTGCCACTCGGTATGACAGGGGTGGGCACTGGCAGTGGGCACACTACAGTCAGTTGAAGTCGGCCTGACACACACTAGCAGCAGGCAAGCAGCTGAAATTACACTAAAGTGTAAAAATTAAATGCCTTTTTTATGCAAAGTCCTGTGCCAGCCGGTATGAGTGGTGGGCACTGGCAGTGGGCACACTACAGTCAGTGGAAGTCAGCCTGACACACACTGGCAGGCAACTAACCTTAGATTAAAGTGTAAAAATTAAGTGCCTATTTTTTAAGCAAAGTCCTGTGCCACTCGGTATGACAGGGGTGGGCACTGGCAGTGGGCACACTACAGTCAGTTGAAGTCGGCCTGACACACACTAGCAGCAGGCAAGCAGCTGAAATTACATTAAAGTGTAAAAATTAAATGCCTTTTTTAAGCAAAGTCCTGTGCCAGCCGGTATGAGTGGTGGGCACTGGCAGTGGGCACACTACAGTCAGTGGAAGTCAGCCTGACACACACTGGCAGGCAACTAACCTTAGATTAAAGTGTAAAAATTAAGTGCCTATTTTTTAAGCAAAGTCCTGTGCCACTCGGGATGACAGGGGTGGGCACTGGCAGTGGGCACACTACAGTCAGTTGAAGTCGGCCTGACACACACTGGCAGGCAACTAACCTTAGATTAAAGTGTAAAAATGAAGTGCCTTTTTTTTAAGCAAAGTCCTGTGCCACACGGGATGACAGGGGTGGGCACTGGCAGTGGGCACACTACAGTCAGTTGAAGTCGGCCTGACACACACTAGCAGCAGGCAAGCAGCTGAAATTACACTAAAGTGTAAAAATTAAATGCCTTTTTTATGCAAAGTCCTGTGCCAGCCGGTATGAGTGGTGGGCACTGGCAGTGGGAACACTACAGTCAGTGGAAGTCAGCCTGACACACACTGGCAGGCAACTAACCTTAGATTAAAGTGTAAAAATTAAGTGCCTTTTTTTAAGCAAAGTCCTGTGCCACACGGAATGACAGGGGTGAGCACTGGCAGTGGGCACACTACAGTCTGTGGGCCTGCAGCTCCTCACACACAGGCAGGCCAGGCAACTGCAATATGTATATAAAGGAAAAAAAAAAAGCAGACTAATGTTGCAGCCCTAAAAAGGGCTTTTTGGGGTGCTGTCAGGACGCTGTCCTTACAGCAGAGATCAGATGAGTCTTTCAGGACTGGAGTGGACACTGAATTCACTAGCCTAGCTATCGATTTCCCAATTAAATCAGCAGCAGTTACAGTCTCCCTCCTCTCACTAAGACTGCAGCTTCAGAATGAATCTAAAATGGATGCTGTGCAGGAGGTGGGAGGGTCTGGGAGGGAGGGTATGCTGCTGATTGGCTGGAATGTGTCTGCTGACTGTGAGGTACAGGGTCAAAGTTTGCTCAATGATGATGTATAGGGGGCGGACCGAACATCGCATGTGTTCGCCCGGCAGAGGCGAACGCGAACAAGCTATGTTCGCCGGGAACTGTTCGCCGTCGGATAGTTCGGGCCATCTCTATTGGCCAGTGCAGCATGTGACCCAGCCTCTATATAAGCTGGAGTCATGTAGCACTGCAAGTCACTCTGCTGTTACTAGTTTAGGGATAGGATGCTGCTGCTGTGAGGGAATAGGAAAGAATCTTTAATCAGAAGTGCTTGTTAACTCAGCGATCTACCTAGATCTTTTTACCCTGCCCTGAGCCCATTGACAGAGAAAAATAACTTTTATCCGTCTGTTAGGTGGGTGGCGGCGGCCATTTTATGCAAGCTCAGTGCACCAGCACAGCATATGTGCTTTTGTGACATTCAAATCCAAGCTTGAAATTCTGCAAATATAATCTAGCTTTAAAAAAAACTAATTTTTGGCAATATCCTACATCTGGTGCCTTTGCAGCAATTGTCAGTGTGCAATTTAAGCTAGAAATACAGCAATGATTTTCTGGGTTTTGAAATCACCCTTTTTGGGCAAAATACTCAATTTTACAGCCCTTGCTGTTTCTGTCTGTGTGAAATTCAAGCGTTATATACTGCTGTCATATTCTGTTAGTAAAAAAAACACCCATTTTGGGCAAAGTACTTAATATTGCAGGCTTTGTGGCATCTATGATTGTTAAAAACAAGATTGAAACACTTCAATATTTTTGGCAATACCCTCCATCTGGGGCATCTGCCGCATTAGTCAGTGTGCAATTTAAGCTAGAAACACAGCTCTAATTTTTTTGGTTTTAAAAAACACCCTTTTTGGACAAAGAAATTCAATTTTACAGTCCTTGCTGCATCTGTACGTGTGAAGTAACATAGTACATAAGGCTGAAAAAAGACATTTGTCCATCCAGTTCGGCCTGTTATCCTGCAAGTTGATCTAGAGGAAGGCAAAAAAAAAAAAGTGAGGTAGCAGAATTTTCCCCACTTTAGGGGAATAAAAAATTCCTTCCCGACTCCAATCAGGCAATCAGACTAACTCCCTGGATCAACAACCCCTCTCTAGTACAACCCCTCTCTAGTAGCTATAGACTGTAATATTATAACGCTCCAGAAATACATCCAGGCCCCATGTCACGGGGCGCCAAAGGCGCACTCGGTTTCCCATCAGCCGCAGACCTGCTGCTTAGCTTCGGGAGCGAGGATCTGTGTTTGGCCTCGTTCCCAGGGCGTCTTTGCTAGCTGGGAGGCTCCCTGCTCCTAGGTCTGCCTTGAGCGCCGAGCTGATCACTCGGTGCTCGACTTGTCTGTCTGTCAGTCATGTGATGCTGGCCACGTCACATGACCCCCAGACCCCACTATAAATACAGGCAGCCTGATGGCCACAGGTTGCCTGTTAATTCTAGGTTCCTGGCTATTTTTTGGACTACTGAATACTGACCTGTCACCGCCAGTTCTGTGAGAAGATCTGGCAGACGTTTATCTCTACCTCTTGTATGATTTTCTTTGTTTTGGTTTCACTTTCTCATCTCCTTTCCTTCTGCAAGGTGTCACTTATTTCAACTAATCGTCTTCCTTTATAATCCCTCCCATACTGCCTAACTTTGCGGTTTATACAACTTCCTGGATGAGGTGTTCACTGCTGGAGGCTGCTTCTGCTGTTTGTACAGATAAGTCTTTTACTTTATTGTGTTTCCTTGCTGGCTTGATTCTAGGTGACCCTGACTCTGTCCGTATTAAGTGCAGGGAGCCGGTGGTCATGTCCCCTCACTATTATAGGATTTTCAGGTGTCACACAGTATTAGGTACGCGGGCATGCAATCGTCTACCATACAGACTCTTGCATGTGCATAGCAGTCAGGGAGAGCTCTTAGGGTTTTATAGGGCTCACCTATAAGCTCCTTAGTTTGAGATCAAGTCAGTCGCTCGTTTATTTATTTGTTCCAGCTATCTGCTAACTTTATCCGTGACATCACCTGATCCCTCCTGGTATTGTGACCTCGGCTCCCACCTAACTACTCTTTGCGGACTCCTCTGGTACTTCTCTACTCTCCTGGTATTTGACCCTGGCTTCTCCTGACCATTCTTTGCTTAACCCTTTGTACTGCGTAGCTCTCTTGGTTCTGACCCGGTCCATTCACGTTCCGTATTTTGTCTTGTCTGTCTTCCATGCACATATCCTAAGTAGGGGACTGTCGTCCAGTTGTCCCCTGTCATCAGGACTCGTGAGGCAAGTAGGCAGGGCCAGGAGTGAGGGTGGAGCGCAGTGGTCGCTATCATTCCCCTGTGTGTGTGGACGTATCTGTTACACCCCTCTTGAATTCCTTTATTGTACTCACCATCACCACCTCCTCAGGCAGAGAGTTCCATAGTTTCACTGCTCTTTTGGGGATGTTACAAGGCTTAGAAGTTTAGAAGCAAATCTTGAAATTTTTCAGAAATTTTCAAAAACCCAATTTTTAGGGACCAGTTCAGGTCTGAAGTCACTTTGTGTGGCTTACATAATAGAAATAGAAACCACCCATCTGTATTGGAATGCATTGGCTGTATGAGTAATACTGTGTGTATTACTCATACAGATTCCAGGGCCTGTGAGATCCAGGGGGCTGGATCTCACAGGCTCGTCACCGGAAGGCAGCGCGATGCCTCAGTAGGCATCGCGCTGCCTTCCATGCCATCGGGTCCCCCGCACAGCCCCATGGGAACCCGATGGCACCGCCCGCCGCTATAGATAAAAGCCGCAAACCGCAGGTCTGAATTGACTGCGATCGCCGACATGGGGGGGTCACGGGACCCCCCCGGCATTTAGCCAAAGTGCCTGCTCAATGATTTGAGCAGGCGCAGGCTTCCGATCAACGCCCGCTGTGCGGCGGTGATCGGAAATACACAGGGCGTACAGGTACACCCTGTGTCCTTAAGTACCAGGACATAAAGGGAACCTGTCACCAGGATTTTGGGTATAGAGCTGAGGACATGGGTTGCTAGATGGCCGCTAACACATCCGCAATGCCCAGTCCCCATAGCTCTCTGTGCTTTTATTGTGTAAAAAAAAAAACGATTTGGTACATATGCAAATTAACCTAAAAGAGTCATATCTTACTTGTGTGACCAGAGAAGAGTCATATTTTCAAGCTCTGACTAATCTCAGGTTAATTTGCATATGTATCAAATCGTTTTTTTTTTACACAATAAAAGCACACAGAGCTATGGCGACTGGTTATTGCGGATGTGCTAGCGGCGATCTAGCAACCCATGTCCTCAGCTCTATACCAAAAATCCCGGTGACAGGTTCCCTTTGAGGGCGTACCTGTACGCCCTATGTCCTGAAGAGGTTAAAGGGGCCGACACCTTCAGATTTATACTTTTTAACATTTAGATAATTGAAGAACATTTTAGGGTTAGTTTTTCTCTCTTTGGCAATTAATCTCTCGGTCTCTAGTTTGGCCGCTTTTATTTGTTTTTTACATGTTCTATTTTTTTCCTTATAGTTTTTTAGTGCTTCCGTGCTACCCTCCTGTTTTAGTGATTTATATGCTTTCTTTTTGTCATTTATTGCTTTCTTTACAGTTCTATTTATCCACATTGTTTTCTTTTTGTTCCTTAACCTTTTATTCCCATACGGTATGTACCTCTCACAATGAGATTTTAGGATGCTTTTAAAGATATCCCATTTTGTGGCTGTATTTTTATTTTTGAGGACTTTGTCCCAGTTAGTTAGGCCTATGGCCTCTCTTAGTTGGCTAAATTTAGCTTTTTTGAAGTTTGGTATTTTTGTTCCTCCCTGTAGAAACGCTCTTTTGAATGATAATTGGAAGGTTATTACTTTATGGTCACTATTTCCCAGGTGTCCCCCAACCTGCACGTCTGTTCTGTCAGGCCTATTGGTTAATCCTAAGTCTAGTATGGCTGTCCCTCTAGTCGGGTCCTGAAATTCAAGCATTATATACTGCTGTCATATTCTGTTATTAAAAAAACTGGTAAGCCCTTTGTCCTTAAGTACCAGGACATCAGGGCGTACCTGTACGCCCTGTGTCCTTAAGAGGTTAAAAAAACACCCATTTTGGTAAAAAAATCTAAATTTGCGGCCTTGTCTGCATCTGAACGTGTGGAATTCAAGCGTTATATACTGCTGTCATATTCTGGTATTAAAAAAACACACTTTTCGGGCAAAATACTTAATTTGCAGCCTTGTCTGCATCTGTACGTGTGAAATTAAAGCGTTATATACTGCTGTCATATTCTGGTATTAAAAAAACACCCTTTTTTGGCAAAGTATTTAAGATTGCAGACTTTACTGCATCTGTGATTGTTAAAACAAGCTTGAAATACTTCAATAATTTTCTGGGTTTTAAAAAACATTATTTTTGGGCAAAATACTCAATTTTACAGCACTTGCTACATCTGTACATGTGAAATTCAAGCGTTATATACTTCTGTGCTTTTCTGGTATTAAAAAAACACCCATTTTGGGCAAAATACTTAATTTGCGGCCTTGTCTGCATCTGTACGTGTGAGATACATGATGTAGATACTGCTGTGCTATTTTGGTATTAAAAAAAATAAAACATTTGGGCAAAATTATTAATTTGCGGCCTTGTCTGCATCTGTACGTGGGAGATACTCACTTTAGATACTGCTGTGCTATTCTGGTAATAAAAAAACACCCATTTTTGGCAAAAATCTTAATTTGCGGCCTTGTCTGCATCTGTATCTGTGAGATACTCACTTTAGATACTGCTGTGCTATTCTGGTAATAAAAAAACACCAATTTTGGGCAAAAATCTTAATTTGCTGCCTTGTCTGCATCTGTACGTGTGATACACGCTTTAGATACTGCTGTGCTATTCTGCTATTTAAAAAAAACACCCATTTAGGGCAAAAACTTAATTTTGCATCCTTTGCTGCATCTGTCATTGTGAGATACATGCGTTAGATACTGTTGTTCTATTCTAAAAAAATACCCATTTTGGGCAAGATCCTAAATTTGAGAAGTATGAGGAGAGCGTCAAATAAGGGATGTGGCCCAGGTCGTGGTGCTGCTGGTGGAGCTCCTATTGCAGGGAGAAGACATGGTCGATCTGTGCCAGCTACACGCACAAGTGAAACACATTCCTCAGGTGTGAGTAGGCGATAGAACCTTCAGCAGTATTTGGTCGGGCCTAATGCGGCTCTACGAATGGTGAGGCCAGAACAAGTACAGGCGATGGTAGATTGGGTTGCTGACAGTGCCTCCAGTTCCTTTACATTGTCTCCCACCCAGTCTCCGGCTGAAAGATCAGAGTTGGCACCTGCAGCTGATGTCCATAAGTCTTTCACCTCACCCCCTTGAAAATCAGTCAAGCAGTCTGAGCCCCAAGTCATGCAGCAGTCTCTTCTGCTTTTTGATGACTCTGATAGCAGGGTTTCCCAGGGCCATCCACCTAGCCTTGCCCCAAAAGTGGAAGAGATTGAGTGCACCGATGCAACCATTTGTCTTTCAAGATGAGTAAATGGGAGGACCACCGCAGTACATCTCGGATGATGACAAAACACAGGTGCTAACTGCTGTGGCTTTCGAAAGTATGCAGACCAACAAGGAGGGCAGGGGTGAAGACTGGATGAAGGATGATGTGGAGGATAATGAGGTCTTCGACCCCACATAGTTTGGAGGAAGAGGCGGTGGTCGCACAAAGCCACCAGCACAGCAGAAGAGGCAGCAGGGTGCAAAAGCGGAGCAGCCATCCCCTAGACAGTACGCCTGCTACTGCCCACCACAGCAAGGGACCGAGCACACCAAAGCCATCTCCAATGAGTTCCCTGGCGGGGAAACCACTAGTGGTTTGCACGCTGTGCAATCAGAGCCTGAAGCAAGGCATAAATGTTCTCAACCTGAGAACAACCTGCATGACCAGGCATGAAAAGTGCAAAGCACGACTTGCAGTGGAGTAGACACCTCAAAAACCAAGAAAGGTCTCTGGCTCCTCCTGCTTCCTATTCTGCTGCAGTCTTGGACTCTTCATCCACCTCTGGAGTGACAGTGCCACCTGCCACCGTGCAAACAGAGGATCTGCCAGCAACACCACCACCTGGGTCACCAAGCATCTCTACAATGTCCCACGTAAGTGTTCAGCTCTCCATCTGCCAAACACTGGAGCGGAAGAGGAAGTACCCCCCTACCCACCCATGACCCCTGGCCCTGGATGCCAGCGTTTCAAAATTACTGTCCTTTGAAATGCTGTCATTCCGTCTGATGGAGACAGAGAGTCTTATGGCAGTGGCTGTTTCACAGTACTTCATGCCCAGCCGCCACTACTTTTCCAGGTGTGCCATCCCTTCCCTGCAAAACCAAGTGGGGTACAAAATCAGGTGTGGCAAGATCCACCTAACTACGGATACGTGGACCAGTAAGCACGGTCAGGGACGTTATATCTCCATAACAGCACACTAGGTAAATGCAGTGGCGGCTAGGCCTGAGGCGGATAGCATTTTGGCGCATGTCCTTCCACCACCGAGGATTGCAGGGCGCTTCTGTTTGCCTCCTGTTGCTTCCTCCTCCTACTCCGCTTCCTCATCCTCTACCGGCTCCTCATCGGGTCAGCGCAACACCTTCACCACCAACTTTAGCACAGGCAGGGGTAAACGACAGCAGGCACTTTTAAAACGTATCTGTTTGGGGGACAAACCCCACACCTCGCAGGAGCTGTGGATGGGCCTTGAAAAACAGACCGATGAGTGGTTGGTGCCAGTGAGTCTCAAGCCTAGCCTGGTGGTGTGCTATAATGGGCGATATCTCGTAGCAGCTCTGGGACTAGCCGGTTTGACGCACATCCCTTGCCTGGTGCATGTGCTGAATTTGGTGGTGCAGAGGTTCCTTAAAAATGACCCCGATATGTCAGAGCTGATGCATAAAGTGCGGCCTGTCTGTGCACGCTTTCGGCGTTCTCACCCTGCTGCTGCTTGCCTGTCAGCGCTGCAGCGTAACTTCGGCCTTCCCGCTCACCACCTCATATGCGAAGTGCCCACAAGGTGGAACTCCACCTTGCACATGCTGGACAGACAGTGCAAGCAACAGCAGGCGATAGTGGAGTTTAAGCTGCAGCACGCACGGGTGAGTCGCTCTGCGGAACAGCACCACTTCAACACCAATGACTGGGCCTCCATGCGAGACCTGTGTTCCTTGTTGTGCTGTTTTGAGTACTCCACCAACATGGCCAGTGCCGATAACGCTGTTCTCAGCGTTACTATCCCACTTCTATGCCTCCTTGAAAAAAACGCTGCTGGAGATGATAGAAGAGGATGTGGCACAGGAGGAGGAGGAGGAGGAGGAGGAAGAGGGATCATTTCATAGGGTTTTAGGCCAGTCATTCACAAGTGGCTTCGAGGGTGGGTTCCTGCACCCGCAAACGCCAGGTAGACAATTGTCCAGCCAGGGCACAGTTCTGGAGGATAACGAGGTGGAGGATGAGGAGGAGGAGATGGAGGAGGAGGAACCGTGTTCACAGCAGGGTGGCACCCAAACCAGCTCATGGCCATCACTGGTGCGTGGCTGGGGGGATACAGAGGACACAGACTATACACCTCCCACAGCTTTTCATTGTCTCTGGGTAGCCTGGCACACATTAGCGATTACATGCTGCAGTGTCTCCGCAACGACCGCCGAGTTGCCCACATTCTAACTTGTGCTGATTACTAATGCGGTGGCCATGCTGCTGGATCCCTGTTACAAGGACAACATACCATCCTTAATTCTGTCACTGGAGTGTGATCGTAAGAAGCGCGACTACAGGCGCACGCTGGTAGACGCGCTGCAGATGGCATTCCCACCTGGGGCTCAGTGGAAACACAAGGCAAAGGCTGAGGAGGAGGAAGAGGTCTCCAAAGCAGCTGGGGCCCCGACAGCACTTCAAAAGGCAGGGTTAGCATGGCCGAAATGTGGAAAAGTTTTTGTCAGCACGCCACAACAACCAGCACCACCAGCTGGAACGTCTTAGCAGGAGGCAGCATTTCAGCAACATGGTGGAGCAGTATGTGTGCACACTCCTACACGTACTGACTGATGGGTCTGCCCCTTTCAAATTCTGGGTCTCCAAATTGGGCACATGGCCAGAGCTTGCCCTTTACACCTTCGAGGTGCTGGCCTGCCCTGCAGCCAGTGTATTGTCTGAACGTTTGTTAAGCACCTCAGGGGGTGTTATCACAGATAAGCGCAGCGCCTGTCCACAGCCAAT
Organism: Bufo bufo; assembly: GCF_905171765.1. NCBI lineage: Eukaryota > Metazoa > Chordata > Amphibia > Anura > Bufonidae > Bufo > Bufo bufo. The sequence continues at coordinate 389,377,321 of NC_053392.1, forward strand.
GCGGACAAGCTCACGTTCATTAAAATAAACCAGGCAGGGATCCCATGGGACTTGTCCGTACATTGTGCAGAATAGACATGTATACCGGCCTCACCCAGCCATTGTTTTACTCCAGAGCACTTTCTCTTAGCTTTATTTTTTATATTTCCCAATGTTTTGGGGTCTACCCAAATTTAAACAAAAAATAAATAAATTAAAAATAAAATTAAAAACAAAGCCAAAAACCAGTGTTGGCTACCTCCTCCTCCTCCACCACTTCCACCTACACGGCCACATCCACCTCCTACTCCATATGGACCTCCTCCTCCTAGATCAAGATAATTTTTTTGTATTTTATGTTATTTTAAGTCATTTCCCTATCCACTTGCCATGCTCTTAACCACATTTTGCTGCCTTTTGCAGTCCTCTAGCCCTTTCCATGATTTTTTTAAAGCCATTTTAGTGCTCGAAAGTTCGTGTCCCCATTGATTTCAATGGGGTTCGGGTTCGGGGTCGAGATCGGGTCAAGTTCGGCTCCCGAACTCAAACTTTTTTGCAACGTTCGGCCGAACCCGTCGAATCCGAAATTCCAGGTGTCCGCTTAACTCTAATTATAAGTGATAACCAGTATGGGTTTTCCAAGGACAGAAGTTGTCAGACTAACCTGATTTGATTTTATGAGAAGGTGAGTAGTAGCCTAGACAGAGGGGCGGCTGTGGATGTAGGGTTTCTGGATTTTTCAAAGGCTTTTGATACTGTCCCTCATAGACGCTTAATAAGTAAAGTAAGGTCTATTGGCTTGGAAAGTATAGCTTGTAATTGAATTGAAAGCTGGCTGAAGGGTCGTGTCTAGAGAGTTGTGGTCAATGATTCCTATTCAGAATGGTCCCAGTTTATAAGTGGTGTACCCCAAGGTTCAGTGCTGGGCCCTTTATTATTTAATTTATTTATTAATGATATTGAGGATGGGATTAATAGCACCCTATCTATTTTTGCAGATGACACTAAGCTGTGTAGAATTGTACAGTCTATGAAAGATGTCCACAAACTACAAGCTGACATGAACACTGAGTGATTGGGCATCAACTTGGCAAATGAGGTTCAATGTGGACAAATGTAAAGTTTTGCATCTTGCTAGTAATAATCTCTGTGCTTCATATGTCCTAGGTGATGTAGCACTGGGAGAGTCACTTATAGAGAAGGATTTGGGTGTCCTTGTGGATGGTAGATAAAATGACAGCATATAATGTCAATCAGCTGCTTCTAAGGGCACCAGGTTATTGTTATGCATTAAACGAGGCATGGACTCGCGGGGCAGGGATGTAATACTACCACTTTACAAAGTGCTGGTGCGGCCTCATCTGGAATATGCAGTCCAGTTCTGGGCACCAGTACATAGAAAGGATGCACTGCAGCTGGAAAAAGTACAGAGGAGAGTGACTAAAATGGTAAGGGACATGGAGGGTCTTAGTTATGAAGAAAGATTAAAAGAATAGAATTTATTTAGTCTTGAGAAAAGACGTCTAAGGGGGGACATGATTAACCTATACAAGTATATAAATGGGCCATACAAAAAATACGTCGAAAAGCTGTTCCATGTAAAATGTGCTCAAAAAACAAGGGGGCACTGTCTCCGACTAAAGAAGAAAAAGTTCAGTCTCCAGAAGCATCAAAGCTTCTTTACTGTAAAAACTGTGAATCTGTGGAATAGACTTCCTCAGGAGGTGGTTACAGAAGTAACAGTGGACAGTTTCAAAAAGGGTTCAGGCAAATTCATAAAAGTAAAAAACATTAATGCTTATTAAGACATGAAGAAATCTGAGTCTCACTTCCTTCTGGGATTTGCGTCCCCACCTATCCCTTGGTTGAACTTTATAGACGTATGTCTTTTTTCAACCGTATTAACTATGTGACTATGTAATACATTCACTCAAAACCCAACTTAGCTAGTACAGAGAAGACAAAGGACCAGTTAACTCAGTCAAATGCCTTCTCGGCATCCAATGCAACCAGGGCTGTAGGAATGCGGTTACTATCAACATAATCTAGGATGTTCAATACCCTTCTTGTATTATCAAAGACTTGTCGTCCTTGCACAAAGCCGCCCTTGGTCAACAGCTACTAAGTGGAGAACAAAGGAAGCTAGACTGTTGGGTAGTATTTTGGCATACAATTTAGTGTCAGTGTTCAAAAAAGATATGGGACCAAAATTCGGAGAGGACATTGGTTCTCCCCCCGGCTTGGGTAGAGTCACTATGGTAGCTGATAACATTTCTTTAGGGAGAAGACAAAAGTTGAGAGGACACCTGGATGTTCGGGTTCGGCAGAACTTGAAAAAAAAGTTTGGGTTCGGAACCCAAACTTGACCTGAACTTGACCCCGAACCCAAACCCCATTGAAGTCAATAAGGACCCGAACTTTTGGGCACTAAAATATTTCTAAAATAGCCTGGAAAGGGCTAGAGGGCTGCAAAAGGCATCAAAATGTGCTTAAGAGCATGACAACTGTTCTGCAAACAAATGTGGATAGGGAAATGACTTAAAATAACATAAAATACAGAAAAATGAAAAATAACAATCTGGATCTACTAGTAGGAGGTTGAGGAGGTGGTGGATGGGTGGATGTGGCGGTGTAGGTTGACTGACGTGGTGGTGTAGGTGGAATTGGCGGTGAAGGAGGAATAGGTAGCCAACACTGATTTGTGTTATTTTTTATTTTTAAATTGGGGTATCCCCCAAAATATTGGGACATATAACAAAATAAAACAAAGAATAAGTGCACTTGAGTACAAGAATAGATGGTTGAGGCTGGTATAAATGTCTATTCTGCACAAGGTACGGACAAGTCCTGTGGAATCCATGCCTGGTTCATTTTAATAAACGTAAGCTTGTACACATTGGCTGCGGCCTGTGATAATGCTCTCTGCAGTGCTAAACACACGTTCACACTATACACTGGCTGCAGGGCAGGTCAGCACCTCCAAGGCTGACAAAGCTTTTCCACATTTTGGCCATGCTAACCCTGCCTTCTCAAGTGCTGGTGGTGCCCCAGCTGCGTTGGCAACCTCTTCCTTCTCCTCTGCCTTCGCCTTGTGCTTCCACTGTGCCCCCGCTGTCAGGTGGGAATACTATCATCAGCGTGCGCTTGTAGTCGCGCATCTTCCGATCAGTAACAGATGTTTGCACTAAATTTAGTTCCCTGTCAGCAATGCAGAGCAAGGGTTCATTCACGGCAAAAGGGGGTTCATGTCACCCAACAATAGAACAGAGGATTTTGAGAGATTTAGGCCCCTGTCACCCAGGCACAGCAGGGGTTCATTCGCGGCAAAGGGGGTTCATGTCACCCAGCAATAGAACAGAGGATTTTGAGAGATTTAGGCCCCTGTCACCCAGGCACAGCAGGGGTTCATTCACGGCAAAAGGGGGATCTTGTCACCCAGCAATAGAACAGAGGATTTTGAGAGATTTAGGCCCTTGTCAGCAATGCAGAGCAGGGGTTCATTCACGGCAAAAGGGGTTCATGTCACCCAGCAATACAACAGAGGATTTTGAGAGATTTAGGCCCCTGTCACCCAGGCACAGCAGGGGTTCATTCACGGCAAAAGGGGGATCATGTCACCCAGCAATACAACAGAGGATTTTGAGAGATTTAGGCCCCTGTCAGCAATGCAGAGCAGGGGTTCATTCACGGCAAAAGGGGTTCATGTCACCCAGTAATAGAACAGTGGATTTTGAGAGATTTAGGCCCCTGTCAGCAATGCAGAGCAGGGGTTCATTCACGGCAAAAGGGGGTTCATGTCACCCAGCAATAGAACAGAGGATTTTGAGAGATTTAGGCCCCTGTCACCCAGGCACAGCAGGGGTTTGTATACGCCGAAAATGGTAAAATGTCACCCGACAATTGAAAATAAGAATTTTTTCAATTTAGGGCACTAAAATTGGCACTTTTTTAAATTACAAATGGCTCTAAAATGGTCATTGAAAAGGCTAGAGGGATGTAAAAGGCAGTACAATGTGCTTAAGAGCATTGCAACTGCTCTGCAAACAAATGTGGATAGGGAAATAACTTAAAATGAAATAAAATAACAAAAAATTACAAATTATTAACCTGCTACTCAGAGAAGGAGGTGGATATGGAGTTGGATGTTGAGGAGGCGGTGAATGTGGTGTTGTAGGTGGAGGCAGCAATGGAGGAGGAACAGGTAGCCAACAATGTTTTTTTTTTTTTTTTTATTGGGGTAGGTAGCCCCCAAAATATTGGGACAAATAAAAAAAAAAGAAAACATAGAATTATTGCACTTGACTTGAGTACAAGAATGTATGTTTGATGGTGGTATAAATGTCTATTCTGCACAAGGTACAGACAAGTCTTGCGGGATCCAATCCTGGTTCATTTTAATGCACGTGAGCTTGTCCACGTTGGCTGTGGACTGGCGGCTGCGTCTGTCTGTAATGACGCCTCCTGCCGTGCTAAATACACGTTAAGAGAGTACCCTGGCTGCAGGGCAGGCCAGCACCTCCAAGGCATACAGGGCAAGCTCTGGCCATGTGTAAAATTTGGAGACCCAGAAGTTGAATGGGGCAGAACCATCAGTCAGTACGTGTAGTCGTGTGCACAGGTACTGTTCCATCATGTTGTTCAAATGCTGCCTCCTGCTAACACGCTCCATATCAGGAGTTGGGGCCGGTTGTTGCGGCGAGGTGACAAAGCTTTTCCACATGTCGGCCATGCTAACCCTGCCTTCTGAGGTGCTGGCGCTGACACAGCTGCGTTGGCGACCTCTTCCTCCTCCCCTGCCTTCACCTTATGCTTCTACTTGTCCCCCGGCATCAGCATGCGCCTGTAGTCGCGCATCTTCCGATCACGCTCCAGTGAGGGAATTAAGGACGGCACATTGTCTTTGTAATGGGGATCCAGCATGGTGGCTACCCAGAAGTCAGCACACGTTAAAATGTGGGCAACTCTGCAGTCGTTGCGCAGGCACTGCAGCATGTAGTCACTCATGTGTGCCAGGCTGCCCAGAGGTAAGAACAAGCTGTCCTCTGTGGGAGGCGTATCGTCCGCGTCCTCGGTATCCCCCCAGCCACGCACCAGTGATGGGCCCAAGCTGCGTTGGATACCACCCCGCTGGGAACATGCTTCATCCCCATCATCCTCCTCCTCCACGTCCTCTAGTAGTGGGCCCTGGCTGGCCAAGTTTGTACCTGGCCTCTGCTGTTGCAAAAATTCTCTTTCTGAGCCACTTCTAAAAGACTGGCCTGAAAGTGTTAGAGATGACCCCTCTTCCTCCTCCTCGTCCTGGGCCACATCCTCTTCCATCATCGCCCTAAGTGTTTTCTCAAGGAGACATAGAAGTGGTATTGCAACGCTGATAACGGCGTCATCGCCACTGGCCATGTTGGTGGAGTACTTGAAACAGTGCAACAGGGCACACAGGTCTCGCATGGAGGCCCAGTCTTTGGTGGTGAAGTGGTGCTGTTCCGCAGTGCGACTCACCCGTGCGTGCTGCAGCTGAAACTCCACCATGGCCTGGTGCTGCTCGCACAGTCTCTCCAGCATGTGCAAGGTGGAGTTCCACCTGGTGGGCACATCACATATGAGGCGGTGAGCGGGAAGGCCGAAGTTACGCTGTAGAGCAGACAGCCAAGCGGCGGCCGGATGAGAATGCCGGAAGCGCGCACAGACGGCCCGCACTTTATGCAGCAGCTCAGACATGTCGGGGTAGTTGTGAATGAATTTCTGCACCACCAAATTCAGCACATGCGCCAGGCAAGGGATGTGCGTCAAACCGGCTAGTCCCAGAGCTGCAACGAGATTTCGCCCAATATCGCACACCACCAGGCCGGGCTTGAGGCCCACTGGCAGCAACCACTCGTCGGTCTGTTGTTCTATACCCCGCCACAACTCCTGCGCGGTGTGGGGCCTGTCCCCCAAACAAATCAGTTTCAGAATGGCCTGCTGACGTTTACCCCTGGCTGTGCTGAAGTTGGTGGTGAAGGTCTGTCGCTGACCAGATGAGGAGGTGGTAGAAGAGGAGGAGGAAGCCGAGTAGGAAGAGGAGGCAACAGGAGGCAAAGATTGATGCCCTGCGATTCTTGGCAGCGGAAGGACGTGCGCCAAACAGCTCTCCGCCTGGGGCCCAGCTGCCACTACATTTACCCAGTGTGCAGTTAGGGAGATATAGCGTCCCTGGCCGTGCCTACTGGTCCACGTATCTGTGGTTAGGTGGACCTTGCCACAGATGGCGTTGCGCAGTGCACACTTGATTTTATCCGATACTTGGTTGTGCAGGGAGGGCATGGCTCTCCTTGCGAAGTAGTGGCGGCTGGGAACGACGTACTGTGGGACAGCAAGCGACATGAGCTGTTTGAAGCTGTCCATCTCCACCAGCCTGAATGACAGCATTTCAAAGGCCAGCAGTTTAGAAATGCTGGCATTCAGGGCCAGGGATCGAGGGTGGCTAGGTGGGAATTTACACTTTCTCTCAAAGTTTTGCGAGATGGAGAGCTGAACGCTTCCATGTGACATGGTGGAGATGCTTGGTGGTGGTGTTGTTGGAGGCCGAGGAAGAGGCCAAGGCAGCAGCAGAAGAGGGAACAAGAGGGGCCTGAGCCCTTTCTTGGTTTTGAAGGTGCTTACTCCACTGCAGCCCATCATGTAGATGCCTGGTCATGCAGGTTGTCCTAAGGTTCATAACGTTAATGCCTCGCTTCAGGCTCTGATGGCAGAGCGTGCAAACCACCCGGGTCTTGTCGTCAGCACATTGTGTGAAGATGCCAGGGAACTCGTTGAAGCTGCCTTTGGTGTGCTCGGTCCCTGTTGACGGTGGCCAGTAGCAGGCGAACTGTTTTGGCGACGGCTGCTCTGCTTTTGCACCCTGCTTCCGCTTTTGTTACGCTGTTGGCTCGGTCTCACCACTGCCTCTTCCTCCGAACTCTGAAAGTCAGTGGCACGGCCTTCATTCCATGTGGGGTCTAGGTCCTCATCGTCCCCTGCATCGTCTTCCACCCAGTCTTCCTCCCTGACCTCCTTTTCGGTCTGCACACTGCTGAAAGACGCAGCAGTTGGCACCTGTGTTTCGTCATCATCAGAGACGTGCTGAGGTGGTATTCCCATGTCCTCATCAGGAAACATAAGTGGTTGTGCGTCAGTGCATTCTATGTCTTCCACCCCTGGGGAAGGGCTAGGTGGATGCCCTTGGGAAACCCTGCCAGCAGAGTCTTCAAACAGCATAAGAGACTGCTGCATGACTTGAGGTTCAGACAGGTTCCCCGATTTGCTTTCTGCAGAAGACTGGGTGGGAGATAATGTGAACGTGCTGGATCCACTGTCGGCCACCCAATTGACTAGCGCCTGTACTTGCTCAGGCCTTACCATCCTTAGAACGGCATTAGGCCCGACCAAATATCGCTGTAGATTGTGGCGGCTACTGGGACCTAAAGTAGTAGGTTTAGTAGGACATGTAGCTGTGGCAGAACGGTCACGCCCTCTCCCTACACCAGAAGCTCCACCAACACCACCACAACCATGACCCCGTCCCTTATTAGATGTTTGCCTCATAGTTAGCATTCACAAAGCAAAGTAAAAAGTGGTTAAGTCTGTTAAAAATAATTAACCGCCAATATAAACCCTGATGTAGGGTATTGCACTCTATTTTTTTTTTTTAAACTCTATATGACAGTGGTATTTGTGGCCTAAATGTGACACTCACTTATGCACGTCTTATCCCAGATGTGCAGTATATTAGAGGATTTTTTCACCCCAGTATGCCAAAGCCGTATTTATGGCCTAAATGTGACAGTGACTTATGCATGTGTAATCACAGATGTGCAGTATATTAGAGGTTTTTTTCACCCTAACCAAAAAGCTGTATTTCTGTCTAAAATGTGACAGTGACTTATGCACGTGTAATCAAAGATGTGCAGTATATTAGAGGTTTTTTTCACCCTAACCAAAAAGCTATATTTCTGTCCTAAATGTGACAGTGATTTATGCATGTGTAATCACAGATGTGCAGTATATTAGAGGCTTATTTCACCCCAGTAACCAAAAAGCTGTATTTCTGTCCTAAATGTGACAGTGACTTATGCACGTGTAATCCCAGATGTGCAGTATATTAGAGGGTTTTTTCATCCTAATTAAAAAGCTGTATTTCTGTCCTAAATATGACAGTGACTGATGCATGTGTAATCACAGATGTGCATTATATTAGAGGGTTTTTTCACCCTAACCAAAAAGCTGTATTTCTGTCCTAAATGTGACAGTTACTTATGCACGTGTAATCACAGATGTGCAGTATATTAGAGTTTTTTTTTCACCCTAACCAAAAAGCTGTATTTCTGTCTAAAATGTGACAGTGACTTATGCATGTGTAATCAAAGATGTGCAGTATATTAGAGGGTTTTTTCACCAGAGAAACCAAAAAGCTGTATTTCTGTTCTAAATGTGACAGTGACTTATGCATGTGTAATCACAGATTTGCAGTATATTAGAGGGTTTTTTCACCCTAACCAAAAAGCTGTATTTCTGTCCTAAATGTGACAGTGACTTATGCACGTGTAATCACAGATGTGCAGTATATTAGAGGCTTATTTCACCCCAGGAACCAAAAAGCTGTATTTCTGTCCTAAATGTGACAGTGACTTATGCACGTGTAATCCCAGATGTGCAGTATATTAGAGGGTTTTTTCACCCTAACCAAAAAGCTGTATTTCTGTCCTAAATGTGACAGTGACTTATGCACGTGTAATCACAGATGTGCAGTATATTAGAGGCTTTTTTCACCCCAGTAACCAAAAAGCTGTATTTCTGACCTAAATGTGACAGTGACTTATGCATGTGTAATCACAGATGTGCAGTATATTAGAGGCTTTTTTCACCCCAGTATGCCAAAGCCGTATTTATGGCCTAAATGTGACAGTGACTTATGCACGTGTAGTCACAGATGTGCAGTATATTAGAGGCTTTTTTCACCCTAACCAAAAGCTGTATTTCTGTCCTAAATGTGACAGTGACTTATGCATGTGTAATCACAGATGTGCAGTATATTAGAGGGTTTTTTCACCCTAACCTAAAAGCTGTATTTCTGTCCTAAATGTGACAGTGGCTTATGCATGTGTAATCACAGATGTGCAGTGTATTAGAGGCTTTTTTCACCCCAGTATGCCAAAGCCGTATTTATGGCCTAAATGTGACAGTGACTTATGCATGTTTAATCACAGATGTGCAGTATATTAGAGGGTTTTTCACCCTAACCAAAAAGCTGTATTTCTGTCCTAAATGTGACAGTGACTTATGCATGTGTAATCACAGATGTGCAGTATATAAGAGGGGTTTTTCACCCCAGTAACCAAAAAGCTGTATTTCTGTCCTAAATGTGACAGTGACTTATGCATGTGTAATCACAGATGTGCAGTATATTAGAGTTTTTTTTTTACCCTAACCTAAAAGCTGTATTTCTGTCCTAAATGTGACAGTGACTTATGCATGTGTAATCACAGATGTGCAGTGTATTAGAGGCTTTTTTCACCCCAGTATGCCAAAGCCGTATTTATGGCCTAAATGTGACAGTGACTTATACATGTGCAATCACAGTTGTGAATTATGTTAGAGGTTTTTTTCACCCTAACCAAAAAGCTGTATTTCTGTCCTAAATGTGACAGTGACTTATGCACGTGTAATCCCAGATGTGCAGTATATTAGAGGGTTTTTTCACCCTAACCAAAAAGCTGTATTTCTGTCCTAAATGTGACAGTCACTTTTGCTTGTCTAATCCCAGATGTGCAGCATATTAGTGTTTTTTTTTTTACCCCAGTATGCCAAAGCTGTATTTCTGGACTTGCAGATAGCCAATGCTGGTGCACTATCGTTGCATAAAATGGCTGCCGATCATGTATTAATATTGACTAACTGAAGATAAAAAAGTTCGTTTTCAGCAGTGGTTGGCTCAGGGCAGACCTAAAAAAAATTGTGCACTGCACCCACAAAACACTTTTTCTGTAGATCGCTGAGTACATAAACCAGTTCTTGATAAGATTTCTCCCTGATCTCTCCCTCACAGCAGCTGCAGCCTCTCCCTACACTAATCCGAGCAGAGTGATGGGCGGCGCTACGTGACTCCAGCTTAAATAGAGGCTGGGTCACATGCTTCAGTTGGCCAATCACAGCCATGCCAATATTAGGCATGGCTGTGATGGCCTTTTGGGGCAATTAGTATGACGCTTGTTGATTGGCTGCTTTGCAGCCTTTCAAAAAGCGCCATAAAAATCGCCGAACACCGAACCCGAACCCAAACTTTTATGTAAATGTTCGGGTCCTTGGACCGAAAACCCTAAAGTTCGGTACGAACCTGAACTTTACAGTTCGGGTTCGCTCAACTCTAGAGAAGACCCTTCAGTCGGGCATCTTTCAATGTATAGATAGGGTAACAGGTCATCTATGAATAATTTATAGTACTGGTCTGATGGGCCATCAGGGCCTGGGGCTCTATGTGATGGAAGAGATGTTATAGTTTTCCGCAGTTCTCCAATTGAGAACGGGGCGCTTAATTGGGCCAGGTGGTCTGGAGACAATCGAGGCAGAGACAAAGAATCCAAGAATGCGTTAATGTCTGATTGGGGGGTAGGGGATTCCATAGGTGTGGCTATATTATATTAGGAAGAGTAATAGTCTCTGAAATTTTTAGCAATATCATTGGGGTCATATATTTTAGTGTTTATCCCTGAATTAAGAAGGTAAGGGATTTTAGCTATGTTTTCTCTGGTTTTCAGTCATTGGGAGAGAAGCTTACTGGCTTTATTATCCTGAGAATAGTATTGTACCCTAAGGGTTCGCATGCGTTTTTCATAGTTCAGTAGTAAGTAAGTAGTTTGCCGATTAGCCAAGGGGAAATGTTTTTTTTTATTAAGAAACTCAATACATCTAATCTCCGACATGAGGTCTGAGAATCTCTTCTCTCTTTCACGTTTAAACCGGCATCCTATTTTTATAAAGATACCCCTGATAAAAGCCTTTTGGGCATTCCACAATACTGCTAAGTTGAAGACAGAGCCCGCATTCAGAGTAGTATTTTTTTAATGCCTTATGGAGTTATGCTTGGTAGACTTCATGAGACATAAGGTATTCATTTTTTCGCCATTGAGGACAAGAATGTGACGCAAATTTCTCTTCTAAAGTTAAAGTTATATTGGCATGATCAGACCATTTTATGGTGTCTACGGACGCAGAGAGTGAGCTGGGTAGAAGTAACCTCGAGATTAAGAAAAAATCTATACAGGAATACATTCTGTGTCTAGGTGAAAAGGACGTATAGTCCTTCTCTGACTCGTGGAATATTCTCCAAATATCATATAAGTCATGTTTGCATAACACTTTGGCTAAGGAAGGGGATTTCCATGTAGAAGGAGAGGTAGTGTCCCAAAGAAAATCATGCACCATATTGAAATCCCTGCAGACTGTCCCCATCTATGCTTATCAATCTTACTCATTAATTTGTTTAAAAAAGACGGTTGGCGTCTATGGGGAGCATAGATAGCCACCACTGTGTATTGGACTTTATTGATAGTTCCCGTTAGCAAAATGTAGTTGCCTCCTGAGTCAGTTATAACCTCGTGTGGAGTAAAGGCTACCGTATCGCGGATTGCCAGTAATACGTCCCTTTGTTTTTTTGCTAAATGGGCTTGGAAGATGTGAGGAAATTTAGGACGATGTATTCTGTGTGCATCTGAAGCTAGGAGATGTGTCTCTGATGCACAGAAAATGTCAGCGTGGTGTGCCAATGGCTCTTTCCACATCAATGATTGCTTATATGGGCTATTAAGCCCTTTAACACCTTAAGGAACAGGAGGTTTTTTGGAAACTTGACATGTGTCACTTTATGTGGAGATAACTTCGGAATGCTTTTACTTATCCAAGCCATTCTAAGATTGTTTTATCGGGACACATTGTACTTCAAGATAGTGAAAAATTTTTGTCGATATAATTCACCTTTATTTATAAAAAAAATCCAAAATTTACCGAAAATTTGTAAAAACTAGCAATTTAATTTTTTTTTTATTTCTCTGCTTTTAAGGCAGATAGTGATACATCATAAGAAAGTTATTCCCTTACATTCCCCATATGTCCACTTTCATGTTTGCATCATTTTGTAAATGCAATTTAATTTTTTAGGATCTTATAAGGCCTCATGCACACGACCGTTGTGTGCATCCGTGGCCGTTGTGCCGTTTTCCGTTTTTTTCGCGGACCCATTGACTTTCAATAGGTCCGTGGAAAAATCGGAAAATGCACCGTTTTGCAGCCGAGACCGTGATCCGTGTATCCTGTCCGTCAAAAAAATATGACCTGTCCTATTTTTTTGACGGACAACGGTTCACGGACCCATTCAAGTCAATGGGTCCGTGAAAGAACACGGATGCACACAAGATTGACATCCGTGTCCGTGATCCGTGGCCGTAGGTTACTTTAATACAGACGGATCCGAAGATCCGTCTGCATAAAAGCTTTTTCAGAGCTGAGTTTTCACTTTGTGAAAACTCAGATCCGACAGTATATTCTAACACAGAGGCTTTCCCATGGTGATAGGGACGCTTCAGGTTAGAATATACTAAAAGAACTGAACACATGACTGCCCCCTGCTGCCTGGCAGGTGCTGCCAGGCAGCAGGGGGCAGCCCCCCCTTTAGTTAACACATTGGTGGCCAGTGTGGCTGCCCCCCCTCCCTCCCCTGTAGTTAACTCGTTGGTGGCCAGTGGGCCCCCCTCCCTCCCCTGTAGTTAACTCGTTGGTGGCCAGTGGGCCCCCCTCCCTCCCCTGTAGTTAACTCATTGGTGGCCAGTGCCCCCCTCCCTCCCCTGTAGTTAACTCGCTGGTGGCCAGTGGGCCCCCCCCTCCCTCCCCTGTAGTTAACTCGTTGGTGGCCAGTGGGCCCCCCCCTCCCTGCCCTGTAGTTAACTCATTGGTGGCCCCCTCCCTCCCCCTCCTAATTAAAATCTCCCCCCCCTATCATTGGTGGCAGCGGAGAGTACCGATCGGAGTCCCAGTTTAACGCTACTGCTGTCCCGGTTGCCATGGTTACTTAGCAATTTGTAGCAGCATTATACTTACCTGCGAGCTGCGATGTCTGCGTCCGGCCGGGAGCTCCTTTTACTGGTAAGTGACAGGTCATTAAGCAATGCGCCGCACAGAGCTGTCACTTACCCACTGGCCACCAACGAGTTAACTACAGGGGAAGGAGGGGGGGGCACTGGCCACCAGCGAGTTAACTACAGGGGAGGGAGGAGGGGGCCCACTGGCCACCAACGAGTTAACTACAGGGGAGGGAGGGGGAGCCCACTGGCCACCAACGAGTTAACTACCTGGGAGGGAGGGGGGGCCCACTGGCCACCAACGAGTTAACTACAGGGGAGGGAGGGGGGGCCCACTGGCCACGAATGAGTTAACTACAGGGGAGGGAGGGGGGGCCCACTGGCCACCAATGAGTTAACTACAGGGGAGGGAGGGGGGCCGGCCGCACTGCCCACCAACGAGTTAACTACAGGGGAGGGAGGGGGGCCCACTGGCCACCAATGAGTTAACTACAGGGGAGGGAGGGGGGCCGGCCGCACTGCCCACCAACGAGTTAACTACAGGGGAGGGAGGGGGGCCCACTGGCCACCAATGTGTTAACTACAGGGGGCAGCCATGTACACAGTTTTTTTAGTATATTCTAACCTGAAGCGTCCCCATCACCATGGGAACGCCTCTGTGTTAGAATATACTGTCGGATTTGAGTTTCACGATGTAACTCAAATCCGACGGTATATTCTAACATAGAGGCGTTCCCATAGTGATGGGGACGCTTCAAGTTAAAATATACCATCGGATTGGAGAAAACTCCAATCCTATGGTATATTAACTCCTGACTTTACATTGAAAGTCAATGGGGGACGGATCCGTTTGAAATTGCACCATATTGTGTCAACGTCAAACAGATCCGTCCCCATTGACTTGCATTGTAATTCAGGACGGATCCGTTTGGCTCCACACGGCCAGGCGGACACCAAAACGTCTTTTTTTTCATGTCCGTGGATCCTCCAAAAACAAGGAAGGCCCACCGACGAAAAAACGGTCACGGATCACGGAAAAAAGGAACCCGTTTTTGCAGACCGCAAAAAAATACGGTCGTGTGCATGAGGCCTAAGGCTTAGAATTTTAGAAACAATTTTTTTTTTTTTTTCTAAAACCCACTTTTTTAAGGACCACTTTAATTCTAAAGTCACTTTGTGCGGCTTACATTGTGGAAAACACCAATAAATTAACCCACTGTAGAAACTACACACCTCAAGTTATTCAAAACTGATTTTACAAACTTTTTAAACTCTTTAAGTGATCCACAAGAATTAAAGAAAACAGAGATGACATTTTTAAAATTAAAATTTTTTGCAGATTCTCCACTTTTAATAATTTTTTCCTGTAACACATCAAGGGTTAACAGCCAAATAAAAATATTTATTACGCTTATTCTGCAGTTTACAGAAACACCCCATATGTGGTTGTAAATTGCTGTATGGGAACACAGCAGAGCACAAAATTTTTGACAGAAAAACTAAAAAATTTTGGGCGATTGTCTTAGTTAGGGTCTCATTTTTTACGGGATGAGATGACGGTTTGATTGGTACTTTTTTGGGGTAGATTCTTTGATCGTTTGGTATTACACTTTTTGTGATGTATGGTATGGTTTTTTGGCACAGTTTCTATATTTATTTATTTATTTATTTTTTTGTTCACCAGACTGGTTAGCTCATGTGATATTTTTATAGAGCAGGTTGTTACAGATGCGGCGATACCTAATATGTTTTTATTTTTTATATATATTTTGGTTTTGAAACAAAAAATTATGTTTTTATGTCTCCATTTTCTGAAAGCCATGTCTTTTTACATTTTTGGGCTGATTGTCTTATGTAGGGTATAATTTTTTGTGGCATGATATTATGGTTTGATTGGTATTATTTTTGGGTGCATACTGCTTTTTGATCGCTTGGCATTACACTTTTTGATATGTAAGGGGATAAAAAATGGCTTTTTGGAACAGTTTTTCTTTTATTTTTTTTATGGTGTTCACCAGACAGGTTACCTCATGTGATATTTTTATAGAACAGTTGTTTAACCACCTCAGCCCCCAGTGCTTAAACACCCTGAAAGACCAGGCCACTTTTTACACTTCTGACCTACACTACTTTCACCATTTATTGCTCGGTCATGCAACTTACCACCCAAATGAATTTTACCTCCTTTTCTTCTCACTAATAGAGCTTTCATTTGGTGGTATTTCATTGCTGCTGACATTTTTACTTTTTTTGTTATTAATCGAAATTTAACGATTTTTTTGCAAAAAAATGACATTTTTCACTTTCAGTTGTAAAATTTTGCAAAAAAAAACGACATCCATATATAAATTTTGCTCTAAATTTATTGTTCTACATGTCTTTGATAAAAAAAAAATGTTTGGGTAAAAAAAAAATGGTTTGGGTAAAAGTTATAGCGTTTACAAACTATGGTACAAAAATGTGAATTTCCGCTTTTTGAAGCAGCTCTGACTTTCTGAGCACCTGTCATGTTTCCTGAGGTTCTACAATGCCCAGACAGTACAAACACCCCACAAATGACCCCATTTCGGAAAGTAGACACCCTAAGGTATTCGCTGATGGGCATAGTGAGTTCATAGAACTTTTTATTTTTTGTCACAAGTTAGTGGAAAATGATGATTTTTTTTTTTTTTTTCTTACAAAGTCTCATATTCCACTAACTTGTGACAAAAAATAAAAACTTCTATGAACTCACTATGCCCATCACGAAATACCTTGGGGTCTCTTCTTTCCAAAATGGGGTCACTTGTGGGGTGGTTATACTGCCCTGGCATTCTAGGGGCCAAAATGTGTGGTAAGGAGTTTGAAATCAAATTCTGTAAAAAATGACCTGTGAAATCCGAAAGGTGCTCTTTGGAATATGGGCCCCTTTGCCCACCTAGGCTGCAAAAAAGTGTCACACATCTGGTATCTCCGTACTCAGAAGAAGGTGGGGAATGTGTTTTGGGGTGTCATTTTATATATACCCATGCTGGGTGAGAGAAATATCTTGGTCAAATGCAAACTTTGTATAAAAAAATGGGAAAAGTTGTCTTTTGCCAAGATATTTCTCTCACCCAGCATGGGTATATGTAAAATGACACCCCAAAACACATTCCCCAACTTCTCCTGAGTACGGAGATACCAGATGTGTGACACTTTTTTGCAGCCTAGGTGGGCAAAGGGGCCCATATTCCAAAGAGCACCTTTCGGATTTCACAGGTCATTTTTTACAGAATTTGATTTCAAACTCCTTACCACACATTTGGGCCCCTAGAATGCCAGGGCAGTATAACTACCCCACAAGTGACCCCATTTTGGAAAGAAGACACCCCAAGGTATTCCGTGAGGGGCATGGCAAGTTCCTAGAATTTTTTATTTTTTGTCACAAGTTAGTGGAAAATGATGATTTTTTTTATTTGATTTTTTTTCATACAAAGTCTCATATTCCACTAACTTGTGACAAAAAATAAAAACTTCCATGAACTCACTATGCCCATCAGCGAATACCTTGGGGTCTCTTCTTTCCAAAATGGGGTCACTTGTGGGGTAGTTATACTGCTCTGGCATTCTAGGGGCCCAAATGTGTGGTAAGGAGTTTGAAATCAAATTCTGTAAAAAATGACCTGTGAAATCCAAAAGGTGCTCTTTGGAATATGGGCCCCTTTGCCCACCTAGGCTGCAAAAAAGTGTCACACATCTGGTATCTCTGTATTCAGGAGAAGTTGAGGAATGTGTTTT
Source organism: Bufo bufo (assembly GCF_905171765.1). NCBI lineage: Eukaryota > Metazoa > Chordata > Amphibia > Anura > Bufonidae > Bufo > Bufo bufo. Next base: position 389,394,144 of record NC_053392.1, read on the forward strand.
GGGGTGTCTTTTTACATATACCCATGCTAGGTGAGATAAATATCTTGGCAAAAGATTCCCCAACTTCTCCTGAAAAAAAAAAAAAAAAAAATCAGCATTTTCCACTAACTTGTGACAAAAAATAAAAAATTCTAGGAACTCGCCATGCCCCTCACGGAATACCTTGGGGTGTCTTCTTTCCGAAATGGGGTCACTTGTGGGGTAGTTATACTGCCCTGGCATTTTCCAGGGGCCCTAATGTGTGGTAAGTAGGTAAATGACCTGTGAAATCCTAAAGGTGCTCTTTGGAATATGGGCCCCTTTGCCCACCTAGGCTGCAAAAAAGTGTCACACATGTGGTATCGCCGTATTCAGGAGAAGTTGGGGAATGTGTTTTGGGGTGTCATTTTACATATACCCTTGCTGGGTGAGAGAAATATCTTGACAAAAGACAACTTTTCCCATTTTTTTATACAAAGTTGGCATTTGACCAAGATATTTCTCTCACCCAGCATGGGTATATGTAAAATGACACCCCAAAACACATTCCCCAACTTCTCCTGAGTACGGCGATACCAGATGTGTGACACTTTTTTGCAGCCTAGATGCGCAAAGGTGACCAAATTCCTTTTAGGAGGGCATTTTTAGACATTTGGATACCAGACTTCTTCTCACGCTTTGGGGCCCCTAGAATGCCAGGGCAGTATAAATACCCCACATGTGACCCCATTTTGGAAAGAAGACACCCCAAGGTATTCAATGAGGGGCATGGCGAGTTCATAGAAATTTTTTTTTTTTGGCACAAGTTAGCGGAAATTGATATTTTTAATTTTTTTCTCACAAAGTCTCCCGTTCCGCTAACTTGGGACAAAAATTTCAATCTTTCATGGACTCAATATGCCCCTCACGGAATACCTGGGGGTGTCTTCTTTCCGAAATGGGGTCACATGTGGGGTATTTATACTGCCCTGGCATTCTAGGGGCCCTAAAGCGTGAGAAGAAGTCTGGAATATAAATGTCTAAAAATTTTTACGCATTTGGATTCCGTGAGGGGTATGGTGAGTTCATGTGAGATTTTATTTTTTGACACAAGTTAGTGGAATATGAGACTTTGTAAGAAAAAAAAAATAATAATTCCGCTAACTTGGGCCAAGAAAATGTCTGGAGCCTTACAGAGGGGTGATCAATGACAGGGGGGGTGATCAATGACAGGGGGGGTGATCAATGACAGGGGGGGTGATCAATGACAGGGGGGTGATCAATGACAGGGGGGTGATCAATGACAGGGGGGTAATCAATGACAGGGGGGTGATCAGAGAGTCTATATGGGGTGATCACCACAGTCATTGATCACGCCCGTGTAAGTCTTCATTCAGACGTCCGGATGCGTTTTGCGGATCCGATCCATCTATCAGTGCATCCGTAAAAATCATGCAGATGTCTGAATGGAGCTTTACAGGGGGGTAATCAATGACAGGGGGGTGATCAGGGAGTCTATATGGGGTGATCACCACAGTCATTGATCACGCCCCTGTAAGGCTTCATTCAGACGTCCGGATGCAGTTTGCGGATCCGATCCATCTATCAGTGGATCCGTAAAAATCATGCGGACGTCTGAATGGAGCTTTACAGGGGGGTAATCAATGACAGGGGGGGTAATCAATGACAGGGGGGTGATCAGGGAGTCTATATGGGGTGATCACCACAGTCATTGATCACGCCCCTGTAAGGCTTCATTCAGACGTCCGGATGCGTTTTGCGGATCCGATCCATCTATCAGTGCATCCGTAAAAATTATGCAGACATCTGAATGGAGCTTTACAGGGGGGTGATCAATGACAGGGGTGTAATCAATGACAGGGGGGTGATCAGGGAGTCTATATGGGGTGATAACCACAGTCATTGATCACGCCCCTGTAAGGCTTCATTCAGACGTCCGTATGCGTTTTGCGGATCCGATCCATCTATCAGTGGATCCGTAAAAATCATGCGGACGTCTGAATGGAGCTTTACAGGGGGGTAATCAATGACAGGGGGGGTAATCAATGACAGGGGGGTGATCAGGGAGTCTATATGGGGTGATCACCACAGTCATTGATCACGCCCCTGTAAGGCTTCATTCAGACGTCCGGATGCGTTTTGCGGATCCGATCCATCTATCAGTGCATCCGTAAAAATCATGCAGACATCTCAATGGAGCTTTACAGGGGGGTAATCAATGACAGGGGGGTGATCAGGGAGTCTATATGGGGTGATAACCACAGTCATTGATCATGCCCCTGTAAGGCTTCATTCAGACGTCCGGATGCGTTTTGCGGATCCGATCCATCTATCAGTGCATCCGTAAAAATCATGCGGACATCTGAATGGAGCTTTACAGGGGGGTGATCAGGGAGTCTATATGGGGTGATCACCACAGTCATTGATCATGCCCCTGTAAGGCTTCATTCAGACGTCAGTATGCGTTTTGCGGATCCGATCCATCTATCAGTGGATCCGTAAAAATCATGCGGACGTCTGAATGGAGCTTTACAGGGGGGTAATCAATGACAAGGGGGGTAATCAATGACAGGGGGGTGATCAGGGAGTCTATATGGGGTGATCACCACAGTCATTGATCACGCCCCTGTAAGGCTTCATTCAGACGTCCGGATGCGTTTTGCGGATCCGATCCATCTATCAGTGCATCCGTAAAAATCATGCAGACATCTGAATGGAGCTTTACAGGGGGTTGATCAATGACAGGGGTGTAATCAATGACAGGGGGGTGATCAGGGAGTCTATATGGGGTGATAACCACAGTCATTGATCATGCCCCTGTAAGGCTTCATTCAGACGTCCGGATGCGTTTTGCGGATCCGATCCATCTATCAGTGCATCCGTAAAAATCATGCGGACATCTGAATTGAGCTTTACAGGGGGGTGATCAGGGAGTCTATATGGGGTGATCACCACAGTCATTGATCATGCCCCTGTAAGGCTTCATTCAGACGTCAGTATGCGTTTTGCGGATCCGATCCATCTATCAGTGGATCCGTAAAAATCATGCGGACGTCTGAATGGAGCTTTACAGGGGGTAATCAATGACAGGGGGGGTAATCAATGACAGGGGGGTGATCAGGGAGTCTATATGGGGTGATCACCACAGTCATTGATCACGCCCCTGTAAGGCTTCATTCAGACGTCCGGATGCGTTTTGCGGATCCGATCCATCTATCAGTGCATCCGTAAAAATCATGCAGACATCTGAATGGAGCTTTACAGGGGGTTGATCAATGACAGGGGTGTAATCAATGACAGGGGGGTGATCAGGGAGTCTATATGGGGTGATAACCACAGTCATTGATCATGCCCCTGTAAGGCTTCATTCAGACGTCCGGATGCGTTTTGCGGATCCGATCCATCTATCAGTGGATCCGTAAAAATCATGCGGACGTCTGAATGGAGCTTTACAGGGGGTTGATCAATGACAGGGGGGTAATCAATGACAGGGGGGTTATCAGGGAGTCTATATGGGGTGATCACCACAGTCATTGATCACGCCCCTGTAAGGCTTCATTCAGACGTCCGGATGCGTTTTGCGGATCCGATCCATCTATCAGTGCATCCGTAAAAATCATGCGGACATCTGAATGGAGCTTTACAGGGGGTTGATCAATGACAGGGGGGTAATCAATGACAGGGGGGTGATCAGGGAGTCTATATGGGTGATCAGAGGCTAATAAGGGGTTAATAAGTGACGGGGGGGGTGTAGTGTAGTGTAGTGGTGCTTGGTGCTACTTTACTGAGCTACCTGTGTCCTCTGGTGGTCGATCCAAACAAAGGGGACCACCAGAGGACCAGGTAGCAGGTATATTAGACGCTGTTATCAAAAAAGCGTCTAATATACCTGTTAGGGGTTAAAAAAAACACATCTCCAGCCTGCCAGCGAACGATCGCCGCTGGCAGGCTGGAGATCAACTCTCTTACCTTCCGTTCCTGTGAGCGCGCGCGCCTGTGTGCGCGCGTTCACAGGAAATCTCACGTCTCGCGAGATGACGCGTATATGCGTCCAGGCGGAATGAATCAACCACCTCCAGGACGCGTCTGTGCGTACAGCGGTCCGGAGGTGGTTAAGGACACAGCAATACCTATTACTGTAATACTGTATGTCTGTTTATTTTAATATCTTTTGGTTTTAAACAATAAAAGCATTTTTGAAACTTATATCTCCATTTTCTGAAAGCCATATCTTTTTTATTTTTTGTCCGATTGTCTTATGTAGGGACTCATTTTTTGATGAGATGACAGTTTGATTGGTATTATTTTTTGGTACATATGGCTTTTTGATCGCTTGGTATTACACTTTTTATGATAAAAGGTGACAAAAAATGGCTTTTTTTAGTACAGTTATTATTTATTTATTTTTACAGTGTTGAGCATGGGGTGGATCATGGGATATTTTTATAGAACAGGTTAATATGGACACGGCGATACCTAATATGTTTTATTTTTCTATTTTTGAAAAAAAAATTATATCTCTTTTTATGGGGAAGGGGCTTTTTTAATTTAAACTTTTTTTTTTATTGTTAAAACACTTTTAGTTCACTTTTATTATTTTAAATTTTTGTCCCACTATGGGACTTCAACATTTCAGGGTCCGATCCCTGTTTCAATACAGCACAATACATCGGTATTGTGCTGTATTGAACTGTCAGGTCAGTGCCTTACACTGTAAGACGATGACAGTTGCCTAGGAGACCCAGCCCTGGGGCTGGATCTCTTGGGCTTCCTTAGCTGGCAGTCCTGATGCCTGTGCAAGTCATCGGGGCTGCCATAGTAACCATCGGGACCTTGTCACCGCAGCATGGGGACTCCATGGGGATGTACAAGCTGCCGCAAACCCCCTGTATGTCGCGGTCAGCGTGAGCATTCTCGTCTTAGGTTGACAACCTGTTAACGTTCATGAATGCAAGTTTAAGTGGCATGATAAAGGAATGGTGTGCTAAAAAAGAAGGCAGGTACCTCTATCTTAAAACCCGGAGGGATGACAACATGGCGCACTAGGAGCAAAGAGACGTTTATGTCTCGGCAAAGAATGTCTTGACGGCGGCAGATGTACCTATAACAAAGCAAAGGATCAAAAATACAAACATCACAAACATAAATACAATAGATCCCTAGTAGCTCAAGGGATAGAGACAATAGAAACCTAGCCGACAGCAGCAATAGCTGGTTGCTCATCTTGTGGGGGAAACAACTTAACATAAGAAGTCTTTCAAACAGCAACCGCGGAACACCTCACAATTGGTAAATGAAGCCCTTCATTCGACCCATTGGCGGGAGTGGGACACCACTTGGCATTCCGCATCCACGGACTTCTGTTTTTCCTGGCCAGGGAGAGGTTGGATGTTGGGGATAGGTATACCCCAATCCTGCAGCAGACAGACTCCTTCCATGACAGAGGAAGCGCTGTAGTATTTTCCATTGCAGTTTATCAGTAACTTCACTGTGAATCCCCAGCGATAAAAGCTGTTGTTTTTATGTAGGGTGGAGGTGAGTCGGCAGTTCTTTCTGCGACCTGGCAGCTGCCATAGCTTTCTCTTTAATATGAAAAAGTGGACACATGCTAGCATATCTCTGGGCACCGATTTTGCAATTAGATTATACAAATGATAACAGTTCTGAGGAAGAAACATCCTCTGAAATGCCCCTGAATTTTATATTGTTCCTGCGAGACCAGTATTCTAAATCAGTGACCTTAGCCTGTAGTTACTCAACCTCTTCTGTCAGGTAATAGTGAGAGTCAATAAGGTGGTTATGGGAGCTTGCAAATTCACCCATTTTATGTTCCACATGCTTTACTCTTCCAGATAAGTCGTGGAGTTTGGCCTGGAGTGGGGTGTACAACTTAGAAATGTCTTGGTGTAAGGAGTGGCTGAAAGCTAACAGCAGCAGTTCTTTATTAAGAGAACCTGACGCTGGCTTATCAGAGGCCTGGATGGAGGAGAAGGATTTAGCAATAGAGTCAGGTAGGTGTAATACGGGGCCCCTTGAAGTGGGCTTACCTCTTTGTTTGAAAGCTGGGCTTCCACTCTGGACCGTTGCTTGGCAGGACTGCGTCACTTGCGGATTCTGTCTCCCAAGCCAGGGGGGAATATCGGGAGCCCGTGGCAAGTGGTGGAGGAGACCGGGGAGAGGAGACGAGGCCCTTTGTTCTTTGCTGCTCTTTCTCTATCTCAGAAAAAAAGCGTGTAATATACAGCGGCTCACCCTCGCTACGTACGGATAGGTGCTCACCCTCTAGTCCTACCCTCAGGACTCAAAGGATAAAGAAATATGTAGAAGATTGAGGGGGCACTCACACAAGGGATCACTAGATAAATGTGGTACAGATATTTATTAATAATATTAAGAACATCCCCTAAAAATCATTAAAACATAAATAAAATATATATGCACTGACAGTATTCACTGAAATAGTTCACTGACAATATTCACTGACACCAGACTCTAAGGATGAATATGGGATTGCCGACAATGTAATATAATGACACGGTAATTGTCCCAATATAAGTTCTGTTCCACCCAGGTGCAGGGATAAAGTCAATGGTAATGCAATAAATACCGGCCTATTTGGAGCGGTGATAGTGCTAGTGTCCCTTTGTCCGTTTAGGACATACAGAGGTAGGTGGCAAGTTTGGAGACTGAACTCCAGTACTTACAGTCTCTTTGTCGCTTGCAGTACTCCGGTCTAACCCTTCCTGGCTGGCTCTATGCAGCGCTGATATCCCAGGCGGCCGTGCACTCACCGCGTCCTGCGTTGTGCACTCGGCCAAGACGTGGCGTCCCACGTGACCTGGTTCTTTAGGGTGCCGGCTGGACGCTGCGCTGACGTCACTGGTGTGCGACGTTAGCCTCCGATACTGTGCTGGAGCAAAATCTCATATGCCAATATCTTTAAGGTGAAGAGCTTGTTTCTTCTTTTCCGGAATCCACGCTCACTCTGTCTATGCCAGACGCGTTTCAGGGTCATACACCCCTTCCTCAGTGGCCAACTGAGTGAGTGGATTCTCACTCCTTATATGTGGGTTGTTGAATTTCCCACAATCCCACTTTTCTGGGCTTCACCTAATAGGTGGGGTGGATCACATTGTTGCTTAATTGTATCACTATTCACAGCACACTATAGCTTATTTAAAACATAATTAAATGAATTTTATAACCATAAATACCATTTCATATATTTACTAACAATGAAAATAAACATAAAAACAGGTTCATGGAGAGGGCTCAACGGTCAGAATGACATTTTGAAGAAAATCGCACATAAAACGCATCCAAACCGCATTCAGTGTGAACTGCGCCATATGTGCGGTTTCACTATTTTGCTGCTTTGCAGGGTATTAGAATGGAGCCTATCCATGTGTATTGTTTTGGCATACACTGATTGTTGATTTTCTTGCCAGATTTATTAATTGTGTTTCAGAGGAGCCTTCCAGTGAGGAGGGGAGATCACAGCGCTGATAGTCAGCGTGCTGCGATTTCCCATCCCCACCGGACAACCCCCCAATATTCATAGAAACCCAAATACCTCCATCTCGGCATTGAGACCTCTGGGAACGATAGTGTCAAATTCAAAGATTCTGCGGGATTCTTGCCTAGACATGTGGGCAATGTGGTTGCCCCCTCTCCATAGTTTTTTGACCCTTTCTATAGCTGTGAATCTAAGGCTGATTGGGTCACAATTGTGTTGAACTTTGAAGTGCTTTGATAGGGAGTGTGTCTCTAGGCCTTTTTTGATATTTGCCACATGTTCCGCTACCCTCTTTTTAAGTGTTCTTTTTGTCCTACCTATGTACTGTTTCCTACATCCACATTCCAATACATAGATAACATCAGTTGAATCACAGGTTAAGCACTCTTGTATTTCTAGACTAAAGGAGTTGACTGTGGACACCACTGCAGTAGTTTTTTTGGGGAAACTTGTTATTTTGCAATTCGCACACCTGCCACACTTAAAGAACCCATTTATTGTCAGCCAGCTGGCTTGTTTCTGATTGTCCTTATTCACTTTAACAGTTGGGGCTACTTTGCCTGCTAAATTATTGGCCCTTGTATATGTTATTTTTGGTATATCGCTCAAAAGGGGCCCAATTATCTTATCATTCAGCAGATGTCCCCAATGTTTTCGGATACTCTTTTCTACCACTCTATATTGAGAACTGAATGGGAGAATGATCCTTATTGTTTCGTCCTGTGCTTGTGGCTCACTTGCCATAAAGAATTGTTCTCTTTCCATCTCCTTTACTTTTGCCAATGATTTGTTAACAACTTGGACCGGATAGTCTCTATCCAACAATTGCTGTTTCAAGACAGTGGCCTCTTCATCAAATTTGCTGTCATTAGTACAGTTCCGTTTAAGTCTGCGGAACTGACTAGTGGGTATATTGATCAGCCACCGTGGAAGGTGGCAACTGGCAAACCTGATGAAGCTGTTCTTGGCCACTGGCTTGAAAAACGTATTACATTGTAACTTATCTTCCTTAATCCATATTTCCAAGTCAAGAAATTCAACCTTTTCTTTGCTAGTGGTAGGGCTGAATACTAGATTCTTATCATTGTTATTGATATTGTTTAGAAACAAATCAAGGGATTCAGCTGTGTTTTGCCAAATGAATACAATATCATCAATGTACCGTCGCCACAGCACCAGGTCCGTCCCCAGTTTGGGAAGAATAACCTCCCTCTCCCATTGCGCCAAGAATAAATTGGCGTAGCTGGGGGCGAACCTGGTGCCCATGGCAGTCCCGGTACATTGCAGATAAAACTCATTTTCGAAAGCGAAATAGTTGTGAGTTAGGATATATCTCACACCTTCCAGTAAGAATGCTAGCTGTTCTCTGGGGAGCCTAGCTTCACCCGATAGTTGTTCATATAATGCCTGAATCCCCCCGGTGTGATCTATCACCGTGTAGAGGGATCCGACATCCAGTGTCCCCAAGATCCATCCATCCACCCATTTGACATTTTCCAATGTTTTGATAATGTCGGTGGTGTCACGGATGTATGATGGCACCTGTTTGACATAAGGTTGGAGCCATTGGTCAATATATCTAGATAAATTACATGATATAGACTGAATGCCAGACACTATTGGGCGGCCTGGGGGTGCTTCAAGGCTCTTATGGATCTTGGGGACACAGTAGAACATCGGGATCCTCCCCTCGGTGTCCATGATAAATCTCGCTTCCTGTTCTGAGAGAAAACCTGCTTGTGTTCCCCTACTGCAGTAATCCTTTAAAATCTTATGATACTCTTGTGTTGGATCTCCTCTGAGTCTCTGATATGTGTGCTCTGATCCTAATTGTCTGCGGCATTCCTGTATATAATCTACTGTGTTGAGTATCACAACGGCCCCGCCTTTATCTGCTGGCCTAATTGTGATATTGTTAGCTTCTTGTAGTGATTTAATGGCCCTAATTTCCTCTTTGTTCATATTTGCATTGACCCTACAGCTTTTTATTCTTCTCAGGTCACGTTCTACGTTGTTCTTGAATGTGGCCATTTCACTACTAATCTCCTGTCTAGGGAATTTTTTTGACCTGGCTTTTAGATCTGTATGTGGGTATTTGATAGAAGGCTCCTCTGAAACACAATTAATAAATCTGGCAAGAAAATCAACAATCAGTGTATGCCAAAACAATACACATGGATAGGCTCCATTCTAATACCCTGCAAAGCAGCAAAATAGTGAAACCGCACATATGGCGCAGTTCACACTGAATGCGGTTTGGATGCGTTTTATGTGCGATTTTCTTCAAAATGTCATTCTGACCGTTGAGCCCTCTCCATGAACCTGTTTTTATGTTTATTTTCATTGTTAGTAAATATATGAAATGGTATTTATGGTTATAAAATTCATTTAATTATGTTTTAAATAAGCTATAGTGTGCTGTGAATAGTGATACAATTAAGCAACAATGTGATCCACCCCACCTATTAGGTGAAGCCCAGAAAAGTGGGATTGTGGGAAATTCAACAACCCACATATAAGGAGTGAGAATCCACTCACTCAGTTGGCCACTGAGGAAGGGGTGTATGACCCTGAAACGCGTCTGGCATAGACAGAGTGAGCGTGGATTCCGGAAAAGAAGAAACAAGCTCTTCACCTTAAAGATATTGGCATATGAGATTTTGCTCCAGCACAGTATCGGAGGCTAACGTCGCACACCAGTGACGTCAGCGCAGCGTCCAGCCGGCACCCTAAAGAACCAGGTCACGTGGGACGCCACGTCTTGGCCGAGTGCACAACGCAGGACGCGGTGAGTGCACGGCCGCCTGGGATATCAGCGCTGCATAGAGCCAGCCAGGAAGGGTTAGACCGGAGTACTGCAAGCGACAAAGAGACTGTAAGTACTGGAGTTCAGTCTCCAAACTTGCCACCTACCTCTGTATGTCCTAAACGGACAAAGGGACACTAGCACTATCACCGCTCCAAATAGGCCGGTATTTATTGCATTACCATTGACTTTATCCCTGCACCTGGGTGGAACAGAACTTATATTGGGACAATTACCGTGTCATTATATTACATTGTCGGCAATCCCATATTCATCCTTAGAGTCTGGTGTCAGTGAATATTGTCAGTGAACTATTTCAGTGAATACTGTCAGTGCATATATATTTTATTTATGTTTTAATGATTTTTAGGGGATGTTCTTAATATTATTAATAAATATCTGTACCACATTTATCTAGTGATCCCTTGTGTGAGTGCCCCCTCAATCTTCTACATATTTCTTTATCCTTTGAGTCCTGAGGGTAGGACTAGAGGGTGAGCACCTATCCGTACGTAGCGAGGGTGAGCCGCTGTATATTACACGCTTTTTTTCTAATATAGTACCCTTAACAGCTGAGCTCCCCCCGCTGCGAGATGGACATTTGGGAACACTTGGATAACAAGTACAGAAAAATTGAAGCTTTTACCTTCAATATAGAAGGTGAAGCATCAGCAGATATGAATAGATCAATGGATGATGTTTTTAGGGTTCTGGAGAGGACTCTGCAACGGCAGTTGCGCAACAAGTGGGAGATTCGATCACTTGCGCAATATCTAGATAAGGGCCTCATCCCTAGAGGTTTGTCACTCACCAAAACACCTGCATCAGATTTGGTGGATGATAAATTTAAAAAAGAATGGGATGATTTCCTGAAAACACAGTCAGGGGCTCTTATACAGATGATTATAAAAAGAAGGATGCAAATGACAGATGAAATGACAGGGCAAATAGATATTTTAAAAAAAGAAATGGAAGCATTCCCAGATACTGATGCAGTTCGTAAATGGCATGAGAGAATCTGCAAAAATCTAGACATATTGGAAAGGGAAATAATGGGCAAAAAATCAAGAAAATTATACAATATGGAGAGGAAGGTGGTCACTGATAGATATGAACAAAGGGAAGTAGAGCACACTAGAACACAGGGACATTTTGACAATGTCAAAACCACAAATAGATTTGAGACACTTGCAACACCTCATTTTTTAGATGTTACACCCCCACATCACAAAACACGCACGAGGAGCACACGCACCCCTACCCCACCACGACAAGAGACACAAACACACAATCACCCAACACAGGGCTATGTTCACGATTACAACTTGAGGGAGCGTCCGAGGGAGTATGCACAGAACAGAGGGTATCACTTAACACACAGACAGGAACACAGACAGGAACACAGACACCATCAGAACACAGTGTATCACCACACACCAACAATGAACAGGCAGAGACACGAGCACAACGAACAACACGGAGAGGACGACATGCACAAAAAAAGAAAACACAGAAATCAGTAGCAATACCTACCAATGTAATAAATATCAGTGACACTGTCCTCACAGATATCCAGGCGCAACTTCTAAACAAAGGTCTGAAGTTTGCTCCCACTAATCCTATGGATAAATTTGCCACATATATTGGTGTGGAAAAGTTCATTAGACGCCTATGTCTTAAAAAATATTTCCTAAAAAATCCAATAAATAGGGAGGCGGATCTGTTGGGGAATACTATCAAATACCCACATACAGATCTAAAAGCCAGGTCAAAAAAATTCCCTAGACAGGAGATTAGTAGTGAAATGGCCACATTCAAGAACAACGTAGAACGTGACCTGAGAAGAATAAAAAGCTGTAGGGTCAATGCAAATATGAACAAAGAGGAAATTAGGGCCATTAAATCACTACAAGAAGCTAACAATATCACAATTAGGCCAGCAGATAAAGGCGGGGCCGTTGTGATACTCAACACAGTAGATTATATACAGGAATGCCGCAGACAATTAGGATCAGAGCACACATATCAGAGACTCAGAGGAGATCCAACACAAGAGTATCATAAGATTTTAAAGGATTACTGCAGTAGGGGAACACAAGCAGGTTTTCTCTCAGAACAGGAAGCGAGATTTATCATGGACACCGAGGGGAGGATCCCGATGTTCTACTGTGTCCCCAAGATCCATAAGAGCCTTGAAGCACCCCCAGGCCGCCCAATAGTGTCTGGCATTCAGTCTATATCATGTAATTTATCTAGATATATTGACCAATGGCTCCAACCTTATGTCAAACAGGTGCCATCATACATCCGTGACACCACCGACATTATCAAAACATTGGAAAATGTCAAATGGGTGGATGGATGGATCTTGGGGACACTGGATGTCGGATCCCTCTACACGGTGATAGATCACACCGGGGGGATTCAGGCATTATATGAACAACTATCGGGTGAAGCTAGGCTCCCCAGAGAACAGCTAGCATTCTTACTGGAAGGTGTGAGATATATCCTAACTCACAACTATTTCGCTTTCGAAAATGAGTTTTATCTGCAATGTACCGGGACTGCCATGGGCACCAGGTTCGCCCCCAGCTACGCCAATTTATTCTTGGCGCAATGGGAGAGGGAGGTTATTCTTCCCAAACTGGGGACGGACCTGGTGCTGTGGCGACGGTACATTGATGATATTGTATTCATTTGGCAAAACACAGCTGAATCCCTTGATTTGTTTCTAAACAATATCAATAACAATGATAAGAATCTAGTATTCAGCCCTACCACTAGCAAAGAAAAGGTTGAATTTCTTGACTTGGAAATATGGATTAAGGAAGATAAGTTACAATGTAATACGTTTTTCAAGCCAGTGGCCAAGAACAGCTTCATCAGGTTTGCCAGTTGCCACCTTCCACGGTGGCTGATCAATATACCCACTAGTCAGTTCCGCAGACTTAAACGGAACTGTACTAATGACAGCAAATTTGATGAAGAGGCCACTGTCTTGAAACAGCAATTGTTGGATAGAGACTATCCGGTCCAAGTTGTTAACAAATCATTGGCAAAAGTAAAGGAGATGGAAAGAGAACAATTCTTTATGGCAAGTGAGCCACAAGCACAGGACGAAACAATAAGGATCATTCTCCCATTCAGTTCTCAATATAGAGTGGTAGAAAAGAGTATCCGAAAACATTGGGGACATCTGCTGAATGATAAGATAATTGGGCCCCTTTTGAGCGATATACCAAAAATAACATATACAAGGGCCAATAATTTAGCAGGCAAAGTAGCCCCAACTGTTAAAGTGAATAAGGACAATCAGAAACAAGCCAGCTGGCTGACAATAAATGGGTTCTTTAAGTGTGGCAGGTGTGCGAATTGCAAAATAACAAGTTTCCCCAAAAAAACTACTGCAGTGGTGTCCACAGTCAACTCCTTTAGTCTAGAAATACAAGAGTGCTTAACCTGTGATTCAACTGATGTTATCTATGTATTGGAATGTGGATGTAGGAAACAGTACATAGGTAGGACAAAAAGAACACTTAAAAAGAGGGTAGCGGAACATGTGGCAAATATCAAAAAAGGCCTAGAGACACACTCCCTATCAAAGCACTTCAAAGTTCAACACAATTGTGACCCAATCAGCCTTAGATTCACAGCTATAGAAAGGGTCAAAAAACTATGGAGAGGGGGCAACCACATTGCCCACATGTCTAGGCAAGAATCCCGCAGAATCTTTGAATTTGACACTATCGTTCCCAGAGGTCTCAATGCCGAGGTCCGGTGGGGATGGGAAATCGCAGCACGCTGACTATCAGCGCTGTGATCTCCCCTCCTCACTGGAAGGCTCCTCTGAAACACAATTAATAAATCTGGCAAGAAAATCAACAATCAGTGTATGCCAAAACAATACACATGGATAGGCTCCATTCTAATACCCTGCAAAGCAGCAAAATAGTGAAACCGCACATATGGCGCAGTTCACACTGAATGCGGTTTGGATGCGTTTTATGTGCGATTTTCTTCAAAATGTCATTCTGACCGTTGAGCCCTCTCCATGAACCTGTTTTTATGTTTATTTTCATTGTTAGTAAATATATGAAATGGTATTTATGGTTATAAAATTCATTTAATTATGTTTTAAATAAGCTATAGTGTGCTGTGAATAGTGATACAATTAAGCAACAATGTGATCCACCCCACCTATTAGGTGAAGCCCAGAAAAGTGGGATTGTGGGAAATTCAACAACCCACATATAAGGAGTGAGAATCCACTCACTCAGTTGGCCACTGAGGAAGGGGTGTATGACCCTGAAACGCGTCTGGCATAGACAGAGTGAGCGTGGATTCCGGAAAAGAAGAAACAAGCTCTTCACCTTAAAGATATTGGCATATGAGATTTTGCTCCAGCACAGTATCGGAGGCTAACGTCGCACACCAGTGACGTCAGCGCAGCGTCCAGCCGGCACCCTAAAGAACCAGGTCACGTGGGACGCCACGTCTTGGCCGAGTGCACAACGCAGGACGCGGTGAGTGCACGGCCGCCTGGGATATCAGCGCTGCATAGAGCCAGCCAGGAAGGGTTAGACCGGAGTACTGCAAGCGACAAAGAGACTGTAAGTACTGGAGTTCAGTCTCCAAACTTGCCACCTACCTCTGTATGTCCTAAACGGACAAAGGGACACTAGCACTATCACCGCTCCAAATAGGCCGGTATTTATTGCATTACCATTGACTTTATCCCTGCACCTGGGTGGAACAGAACTTATATTGGGACAATTACCGTGTCATTATATTACATTGTCGGCAATCCCATATTCATCCTTAGAGTCTGGTGTCAGTGAATATTGTCAGTGAACTATTTCAGTGAATACTGTCAGTGCATATATATTTTATTTATGTTTTAATGATTTTTAGGGGATGTTCTTAATATTATTAATAAATATCTGTACCACATTTATCTAGTGATCCCTTGTGTGAGTGCCCCCTCAATCTTCTACATATTTCTTTCTCTATCTCCTCAGTCATCGCAGGAGGTCGAAACGCTGCCAGCGTGTATGGTGAACTCGTGCCTTTTTCAGAGGCTGACCTATTATGGTGCCGGTCTTTATGAAAGTAAAAGTCCAGTTTACCTTGCGCTTTGTGCACCTTCTTCCCCCTGGTCATCACGTGGGGTGCCTCCAACAAAATTAGCCAGACGCAGGTCGAAATGAAAGGGATAAGCTTAGTTAAAGCTGAGATGTCTCTGGAGCTCCTCTAATGTGAAACCATGCAGTTTCGCAGCTAGCCACGCCTCCCACAAAATATCACTTTTGTCAAAATGATTCAGGCATGGATCTGTGAGGATTTTTACACAACTCCGGCTGAGGCTGATGAATAGATCTGCCCTTGCTGACGGAGCCCGATCATGTGATCATGCCACTGTCTGCCTGCCTACCATTATGTTCTGTACTGTATGGTTGCTGCCATCATTCCAGTGTCTGCCTGCCTACCATCATGTTACGTACTATATGGCTGCTGCTGCTGCTGCTGCTGCTACTACTACTGTACCACAGCTGCTACACCCTGCTGCTAATCCACCATAAAACATACTGACATCAAACAGCACACTGATCCTAGTTGTGTGTCAGCTCTTGCTACCTCCCTCTACCACCTCATCTCAGGGTAAAGGCTCATTCACACAACCGTATGTATTTTGCGGTCTTCAAAACACAGATATGGATGACGTCCATGTGCCTTCCATATTTTGCGGAACAGAACAGCTGGTCCCTAATAGAACAATCCTTTCCTTGTCTGTTATGCGGACAATAATAGGACATGTTCTATTTTTTTGCCGAACTGACATGCAGACATATGGAAACGTAATGCACACTGAATAACTTCAATTTTTTTTGTAGACCCATTGAAATGAATGGTTCTGCATACTGTCAGGGAAAAAAATGGAATGGTCACAGAAAGAAAATAGGTTTGTGTGCATGAGCCCTTAGATATAGAAGCAGGGAGGATTGATGGAGGCTTCATATGTTAGATTAGTGTGAGGAGGTGGGGACATTAATGTTTTCAGAGATGGCAGATAACACATTTGTACATAGGAAAGACAGCACATCAGTCTGTAATAGGAAAGGTTACATTTCATACTTCTTAGCTGCACTGTGTCCCTCATTATGAAATATATAAGAGCAACTGTCTTCCCTTATCTCTGCATTCCGGAAAGCTCAAAAATACTTGCTTAAGTTGAATTCTTATCAATTTGTTAAGAATTCAACTTAAAAAATAAAATAAAAAACTTTTTATGAGCTCCAATGAGAAGAGCTCTAACGGATTTCAGTATTAGGTTACCTTCACGTATATTAGTTGTGCCTGCCAGACACTACAGGTCCGTGTGTACTGCACTCCAGTTCACAGATCCGGCATTTATCCACTCATAGCGCTGAACAGAAAAACTGAGCATGAAGCGTTTTTCTGTCTAGTGCTTTTGGGCATTCGGCATCCCAACTGATTAGCCAGATATAGATGTATCCTATAGAAAACAATGGAATCAGTTCTGGCTCAGTTCTCCTCAGGCATTGTCTGCTTTACACCAGAAAGGAACTGAGCCAGATAGCCAGACATACAGTATGTGTGGGGGCCTTAAGGAAACAGAGCAGTCTATACTATAATTAAAAAAATAAAATAAAATACACCGGATGTAGAAATTTTCAACAAATGCCTATTGGAAAAGCATGCTTTTGCCCAAAATAAAAACAATCAAGAAATGACACCAAATGAGTACGAAGACATTAGGCTTTGATGCAAAATTGCATGAAGTTGCTCATGAGTGTAGAATGCTGAGTTTTTCAATTTCAATTGTTCATTTACATAGATATTGAAGGTGATAAAGTATAGAGGAAAGAGGAAGAAAACAAAACACGGTTATTGCAGAGGAAGACATTTTGGGTAGTGAGACTGGATTCTTTGATACCAAAATGGTTAAATGAAATGTTTAACTTCAGTGCTTTTATATAAAAAATATAGTTTTGATCATGTTAAGAATATGGGGAATTAGTGGCTATTTATTATAGTGGGTGATTATACAAAGTTTGTATTTCCTATATAATATTATACTTATTATTATATGTTTAACCACTTCAGCCCCCAGTGCTTAAACACCCTGAAAGACCAGGCCACTTTTTACACTTCTGACCTACACTACTTTCACCGTTTATTGCTCGGTCATGCAACTTACCACCCAAATGAATTTTACCTCCTTTTCTTCTCACTAATAGAGCTTTCATTTGGTGGTATTTCATTGCTGCTGACATTTTTACTTTTTTTGTTATTAATCGAAATTTAACGATTTTTTTGCAAAAAAATGACATTTTTCACTTTCAGTTGTAAAATTTTGCAAAAAAAAACGACATCCATATAGAAATTTTGCTCTAAATTTATAGTTCTACATGTCTTTGATAAAAAAAAAATGTTTGGGTAAAAAAAAAATGGTTTGGGTAAAAGTTATAGCGTTTACAAACTATGGTACAAAAATGTGAATTTCCGCTTTTTGAAGCAGCTCTGACTTTCTGAGCACCTGTCATGTTTCCTGAGGTTCTACAATGCCCAGACAGTACAAACACCCCACAAATGACCCCATTTCTGAAAGTACACACCCTAAGGTATTCGCTGATGGGCATAGTGAGTTCATAGAACTTTTTATTTTTTGTCACAAGTTAGCGGAAAATTATGATTTTTTTTTTTCTTACAAAGTCTCATATTCCACTAACTTGTGACAAAAAATAAAAAGTTCTATGAACTCACTATGCCCATCAGCGAATACCTTGGGGTCTCTTCTTTCCAAAATGGGGTCACTTGTGGGGTAGTTATACTGCCCTGGCATTCTAGGGGCCCAAATGTGTGGTAAGGAGTTTGAAATCAAATTCTGTAAAAAATGACCTGTGAAATCCGAAAGGTGCTCTTTGGAATATGGGCCCCTTTGCCCACCTAGGCTGCAAAAAAGTGTCACACATCTGGTATCTCCGTACTCAGGAGAAGGTGGGGAATGTGTTTTGGGGTGTCATTTTATATATACCCATGCTGGGTGAGAGAAATATCTTGGCAAAAGACAACTTTTCCCATTTTTTTATACAAAGTTGTCATTTGACCAAGATATTTATCTCACCCAGCATGGGTATATGTAAAAAGACACCCCAAAACACATTCCTCAACTTCTCCTGAGTACGGCGATACCAGATGTGTGACACTTTTTTGCAGCCTAGGTGGGCAAAGGGGCCCATATTCCAAAGAGCACCTTTCGGATTTCACTCCTCATTTTTTCCTGAATTTGATTTCAAACTCCTTACCACACATTTGGGCCCCTAGAATACCAGGGCAGTATAACTACCCCACAAGTGACCCCATTTTGGAAAGAAGACACCCCAAGGTATTCCGTGAGGGGCATGGCGAGTTCCTAGAATTTTTTATTTTTTGTCACAAGTTAGTGGAAAATGATGATTTTTTTTTTTTTTTTTTTTTTTCATACAAAGTCTCATATTCCACAAACTTGTGACAAAAAATAAAAACTTCCATGAACTCACTATGCCCATCAGCGAATACCTTGGGGTCTCTTCTTTCCAAAATGGGGTCACTTGTGGGGTAGTTATACTGCCCTGGCATTCTAGGGGCCCAAATGTGTGGTAAGTAGGTAAATGACCTGTGAAATCCGAAAGGTGCTCTTTGGAATGTGGGCCCCTTTGCCCACCTAGGCTGCAAAAAAGTGTCACACATCTGGTATCTCTGTATTCAGGAGAAGTTGAGGAATGTGTTTTGGGGTGTCTTTTTACATATACCCATGCTGGGTGAGATAAATATCTTGGTCAAATGCCAACTTTGTATAAAAAAATGGGAAAAGTTGTCTTTTGCCAAGATATTTCTCTCACCCAGCATGGGTATATGTAAAATGACACCCCAAAACACATTCCCCAACTTCTCCCGATTACGGAGATACCAGATGTGTGACACTTTTTTGCAGCCTAGGTGGGCAAAGGGGCCCATATTCAAAAGAGCACCTTTCGGATTTCACAGGTCATTTTTTACAGAATTTGATTTCAAACTCCTTACCACACATTTGGGCCCCTAGAATGCCAGGGCAGTATAACTACCCCACAAGTGACCCCATTTTGGAAAGAAGAGACCCCAAGGTATTCGCTGATGGGCATAGTGAGTTCATGGAAGTTTTTATTTTTTGTCACAAGTTAGTGGAATATGAGACTTTGTATGAAAAAAAAAAAAAAAAAAAAAAAATAAGCATTTTCCACTAACTTGTGACAAAAAATAAAAAATTCTAGGAACTCGCCATGCCCCTCACGGAATACCTTGGGGTGTCTTCTTTCCAAAATGGGGTCACTTGTGGGGTAGTTATACTGCCCTGGCATTTTCCAGGGGCCCTAATGTGTGGTAAGTAGGTAAATGACCTGTGAAATCCTAAAGGTGCTCTTTGGAATATGGGCCCCTTTGCCCACCTAGGCTGCAAAAAAGTGTCACACATGTGGTATCGCCGTATTCAGGAGAAGTTGGGGAATGTGTTTTGGGGTGTCATTTTACATATACCCATGCTGGGTGAGAGAAATATCTTGGCAAAAGACAACTTTTCCCTTTTTTTATACAAAGTTGGCATTTGACCAAGATATTTCTCTCACCCAGCATGGGTATATGTAAAATGACACCCCAAAACACATTCCCCAACTTCTCCTGAGTACGGCGATACCAGATGTGTGACACTTTTTTGCAGCCTAGATGCGCAAAGGTGCCCAAATTCCTTTTCGGAGGGCATTTTTAGACATTTGGATACCAGACTTCTTCTCACGCTTTGGGGCCCCTAGAATGCCAGGGCAGTATAAATACCCCACATGTGACCCCATTTTGGAAAGAAGACACCCCAAGGTATTCAATGAGGGGCATGGCGAGTTCATAGAATTTTTTTTTTTTTGGCACAAGTTAGCGGAAATTGATATTTTTAATTTTTTTCTCACAAAGTCTCCCGTTCCGCTAACTTGGGACAAAAATTTCAATCTTTCATGGACTCAATATGCCCCTCACGGAATACCTGGGGGTGTCTTCTTTCCGAAATGGGGTCACATGTGGGGTATTTATACTGCCCTGGCATTCTAGGGGCCCTAAAGCGTGAGAAGAAGTCTGGAATATAAATGTCTAAAAAATTTTACGCATTTGGATTCCGTGAGGGGTATGGTGAGTTCATGTGAGATTTTATTTTTTGACACAAGTTAGTGGAATATGAGACTTTGTAAGAAAAAAAAATAAAAATTCTGCTAACTTGGGCCAAAAAAATATCTGAATGGAGCCTTACAGAGGGGTGATCAATGACAGGGGGGGTGATCAATGACAGGGGGGGTGATCAATGACAGGGGGGGTGATCAATGACAGGGGGGTGATCAATGACAGGGGGGTGATCAGGGAGTCTATATGGGGTGATCACCACAGTCATTGATCACGCCCCTGTAAGGCTTCATTCAGACGTCCGGATGCGTTTTGCGGATCCGATCCATCTATCAGTGGATCCGTAAAAATCATGCGGACGTCTGAATGGAGCTTTACAGGGGGGTAATCAATGACAGGGGGTTGATCAATGACAGGGGGGTGATCAGGGAGTCTATATGGGGTGATCACCACAGTCATTGATCACGCCCCTGTAAGGCTTCATTCAGACGTCCGGATGCGTTTTGCGGATCCGATCCATCTATCAGTGCATCCGTAAAAATCATGCGGACATCTGAATGGAGCTTTACAGGGGGGTAATCAATGACAGGGGGGTGATCAGGGAGTCTATATGGGGTGATCACCACAGTCATTGATCACTCCCCTGTAAGGCTTCATTCAGACGTCCGGATGCGTTTTGCGGATCCGATCCATCTATCAGTGCATCCGTAAAAATCATGCGGACATCTGAATGGAGCTTTACAGGGGGGTAATCAATGACAGGGGGGTGATCAGGGAGTCTATATGGGGTGATCACCACAGTCATTGATCATGCCCCTGTAAGGCTTCATTCAGACGTCCAGATGCGTTTTGCGGATCGGATCCATCTATCAGTGCATCCGTAAAAATCATGCGGACATCTGAATGGAGCTTTACAGGGGGGTGATCAATGACAGGGGGGTGATCAGGGAGTCTATATGGGGTGATCACCACAGTCATTGATCATGCCCCTGTAAGGCTTCATTCAGACGTCCGGATGCGTTTTGCGGATCGGATCCATCTATCAGTGCATCCGTAAAAATCATGCGGACGTCTGAATGGAGCTTTACAGGGGGTTGATCAATGACAGGGGGGTAATCAATGACAGGGGGGGTGATCAGGGAGTCTATATGGGGTGATAACCACAGTCATTGATCACGCCCCTGTAAGGCTTCATTCAGACGTCCGGATGCGTTTTGCGGATCCGATCCATCTATCAGTGGATCCGTAAAAATCATGCGGACATCTGAATGGAGCTTTACAGGGGGGTAATCAATGACAGGGGGGTGATCAATGACAGAGGGGTGATCAGGGAGTCCATATGGGGTGATCAGGGGTGATCAGGGGCTAAGAAGGGGTTAATAAGTGACGGGGGGGGGGTGTAGTGTAGTGTAGTGGTGCTTGGTGGGACTTTACTGAGCTACCTGTGTCCTCTGGTGGTCGATCCAAACAAATGGGACCACCAGAGGACCAGGTAGCAGGTATATTAGACGCTGTTATCAAAACAGCGTCTAATATACCTGTTAGGGGTTAAAAAAAACACATCTCCAGCCTGCCAGCGAACGATCGCCGCTGGCAGGCTGGAGATCAACTCTCTTACCTTCCGTTCCTGTGAGCGCGCGCGCCTGTGTGCGCGCGTTCACAGGAAATCTCGCCCATCGCGAGATGACGCATATATGCGTGACTCTGCGCAGGGCTGCCACCTCCGGAACGCGATCCTGCGTTAGGCGGTCCGGAGGTGGTTAATGATGTGCTATAAATTCCCTACCTTCTCTTCTTCCCTCACGCATGAGTAAGGGGGCGTAGTCTCCAGGAACATTAGGCAGAGGGGAGGAGGATAGAATGATGTGCATATCAGCATCCCTCATGGTGTATGTTTCTACATAATTATAGATTTCTCATGATAAATTGACTAAAGAGTATGAAGGTAATTTACCCCACGTCTATGAGTATGGATTGAATTGCTCACTTGAAAATACATGTGGAGCCGACGATGCGCTTTCTTCTTGCAGCGCCGCCGGCATCCCGTCTGTGTGCAGGAGCGAGGACACGGCCGGCGTCCTCGTCTCTATGGGGACCAGGGGGTGGGAGGACCTGGCCGTGCATGCATCCTCAGCGCGGCCGGCGTTCACCTAGACTACGAGCAGCAGGGGAGCCGAGCGCCGATAATGATGAACTAGTCAGGGCTATTTAAACAAGCAGCCTGCTGGCCACAGGTTACCTGTGATTGGTCTAGTTACCCTCACCAGCCTTCTTTATATAGTCAGACCATGCATGTTTTGACCTCAGCTTTGTTTGTGACCTCGACCTTGCTGCCTCCAGCCTCGCTGTGACCTCTTGGCTTCCAACCTCAGCTTTGTTTGTGACCTTGCTATTGTGTTTTTCCCTGTGTACTGTGTGACCTCCTGGTTTTTAACTTTTGCTTCCCTGACTCTATTCACGGTTTTCCTTTGCTTTTAGCCCCCTGCATGTATTTAAGCTAGGGACCGCAGCCAAGTTGTACGCCATCAGATAGGACGGGTCGTGCAAGTAGGGAGGGACAGAGGTGCGGGTGGAGTCCAGGGCTGCACTCTTCACTTCCCCCCGTGACAGAATCACAGGCCATAATATACCATGGAAACTTTGCAAGTCCTCACGGATCAGCTACATAGCCTTGCCCAAATGGTTCAGGAAATGGGAGAAAGGCTACAGCAGCAGGAGTTGCTTCAGACCCTGTGTATAGCGGCCTTCTCCACTCAGAACCCTGAACCTCATGTTAAATTGCACGATCGTTTTTCAGGGGATCGCAAATTGTTTCTAACATTTAAGGAAAGTTGTAAGCTTTATTTTTATTTACGCCATCATTCTTCAAGTCCCGAGCAGCAAAGAGTGGGAATCGTTATCTCTTTGCTGCAGGGGGACTTACAAGAATGGGCATTCTCTCTCCCCAAGGACTCCCCTTGCCTAATTTCTGTTGAAGTGTTTTTTCAGGCTTTGGGTGTATTATATAACGAACCTGACAAGTATACTGTAGCTGAGTCCCAATTAAAATCTCTGAGTCAGGGGGATAGATGTGTGGATGAATACTGCACCCAATTTCGGAAGTGGTGCGTTTCCTCTGGCTGGAATGATCCAGCTCTGAAATGTCAGTTCAGGGCAGGACTCTCTGAAAATTTTAAGGACATGTTGGTCAGTTATCCCCCTCCTGACAATTTAGAACAGACTATGACTTTGGCTGTTAGATTGGGCCGACATATTAGGGAAAGACAATGAGAACAACAGATGTTTCCACAGGTGGTGATCAACCCAGATCCCTCACCCTTGAGAGGCAGATTAGAAAATCCTCCTTAAGAGCCCATGCAAATCGGTATGACCAGGAGGGATCAAAGACGTCAGAGGGGTGCCTGCTTTTATTGTGGAGAGTCTGATCACTGCCTATGACTATGCCCTAAGTTCCTCCCTGCAGGAGATCACCAGGACCGAACGCCCAGAAGGATAAGGTACTCCCGGATGGAAAATATTATTACCAGTAGCTATTTACTTGGGTTCCTGTAAAGGTTTTGGTAAAGTGTTTATTGATTCAGGCTCCGCCACTAGTTTTATTGACCATGATTTTGTTATTTCCATGGGGATACCCATATTATCTCTTTCTGACCCTATCCACATTATTGCTATTGATTCTACTCCTTTGGTGGGAGGTACTGTGGAGTTTTTTACTCCGGAGATAACCTTGACTATGGGGCGGGGGGTTTGTCATACTGAATTTATATTTTTTTATATGAAAAATTTTACCCGTAGAAGTAGTTTTGGGCATGCCTTGGCTCCAGAATCATAACTAGAGAATTGGGGACCTAAGTGTGATTCATGCTGTCTACCCGTTATTCAGGCTGGAATCACTACTGGGTCAGAAGCCCTTCCCCCATACATCAGTGACTTTGTCGATGTTTTTTCAAAGTCTGATGCTGAATTCCTTCCACCTCACAGACCTCATAATTGTGCCATCGAGTTGGTTCCGGGATCCAAGTACCCTAGGGGTCATATTTATAATTTGTCCGGTTCTGAATGAAAGGCTATGAAGGATTATTTGAAGACAAGTTTACTGAAAGGTCATATTAGACCCTCGGACTCGCCAATGGGAGCAGGATTTTTCTTTGAGAAAAAAGATGGGGGATTGAGACCGTGTATTGACTACAGAGAGTTAAACAAAATTACTGTTAAAAATCATTATTCTTTGCCGTTGATTCCGGACCTGTTCAATCAGGTTCTTGGAGCTTAGTGGTTCACTAAACTCGATCTCAGGGGAGCCTACAATCTCATTTGAATTAAGGAGGGGGATGAGTGGAATAGGGCCTTTAATACCCCTGAGGGCCATTATCAATATTTAGTGATGCCATTTGGGTTAAGTAATGCCCCGGCGGTTTTCCAAAATTTTGTTAATGATCTTTTCAGACAGTTTATTGGGAAATTCATGATTGTGTATTTGGATGACATTTTCATTTATTCACCTGACTGGGATTCTCACATTAGCCACATTAGGCAGATACTGAAGGTTCTTAGTGAGAATCAATTATTCGCTAAACAGGAAAAGTATATCTTTGGGGTACAAGAAATTTTATTCTTTGGATACATTCTCACACCCCAATCCTTTAAGATGTATCCAGGAAAGGTGCAGGCTTTTCTAGAATGGGTGAGACCCTCCTCCCTGAAAGCATTACAACGTTTTTTGAGTTTCTCTAATTATTATTGAAAATTTATTTAAAAAAATTCTGTTATTGTTAAGCCTCTCACCGACCTACAGTAACTAGGAAGGGGCAGATTTACTGAATTGGTCACTGGAAGCCATTAAAGCTTTCGAAGCACTCAAGAGGTGTTTTGTTAACGCCCCTATATTGGTCCAACCAGACCAAGAGAGACTTTTTACAGTCGAGGTCGATGCCTTCGAGGATGGGTTAGGAGCAGTACTCTCCCAGGGGCCAGCAACTCTCACTAATCTAAGCCCCTATGCGTTGTTCTCTTGTAAATTCTCTCCTACTGAGAGAAATTATGATATTGGGAACCGAGAGTTACTTGCTATTAAATGGGCCTTGAGGAATGGTGCCATTTTTAGTAGGGGGATCTCATCAGGTCACTGTACTTACTGATCATAAGAATTTGATGTTTTTGGAGTCTGCTAAGCATTTAAATCCCAGACAGGCTAGGTCAGCATTGTTCTTTACACGTTTTAATTTCTGTATTACTTTCAGGCCAGGAAGTAAAAATATCAAAGCAGACGCCTTAACCCCACAGTTTTTGTGCTGTTCAATCTCCCGATACTCCACCAGAACTAATATTACCGGCAGGTGTCATTGTGGCTTCGGTCTCCTCCGATCTGATGACCAAAATAACTGCGGGGCAACACTTGGCCCCTGTACAATCTCCTACAGATAAGTTATTTGTCCCGGGTCATTTATATCTCCGACTGTTGGGTGAGTGCCATAATTCTGTGTTTAGTGGACATCCAGGTATTAATGGAACTTGTCTCCAGGTTTTATTGGTGGCCTACTTTGTCTAGAGATGTCCACTCATATGTGTCTTCATGTGAGGTTTGTGCCAGGTCCTAGGTCTCGTCCGGTGGGGGAGTTACGACCACTGCCCATCCCTAGTAGACCTTGGTCCCATATCTCCATGGTCTTTTTCACCGACCTACCGGTGTCTGAGGGTAAGTCGGTGATATGGGTAGTTGTGGACAGATTTAGTAAAATGGTGCACTTCATCCTTCTCTCTGTTTGTTGATCATGTTATACGATTACCTGGAATTCCTGAGAATGTGGTTTCGAATAGAGGTGTTCAATTTGTTTCTAGGTTTTAGAGGGCCTTTTGTCATAAATGTAACATCTCTTTGTCTTTTTCTTCGGCCTTTCATCCGGAAACCAACGGTCCATCTGAATGTTTGAACCAGTCTCTGGAGCAGCATCTGAGGTGCTATGTCTCCAGCAACCAACAGCTGTGGGTGAAACATCTGTCCCTGGCTGAATTCGCCATTAACAACCAGGTGAATTCATCTACTGGTATGTCTCCGTTTTACTGTAATCTTGGTTTTCGCCTGCACTTTAGTTCGTTTTTGCCGTCCTCTTCACAAACTCCAGAGGCTGATGTAATGGCTAGAGTACTGTGCACAGTCTGTGCCCAGGTTGAGTCGAACCTGAGAAAAGCCCAGGAAATTCAAAAAAGTAACGCAGATAAATAGCGATCTTGAGAAGTAGATTTTGAGTTGGGTGATTAAGTGTGGCTGTCCACCAAGAATTTATCTTTGAAGGTACCCTCAAATAAGTTTGCACCACGGTTCATTGGGCCTTATTAGATTGTGGGCATTATTAATCCTGTATAAGTTAAGATTACCTGACTCCTTTCGTATCCATAACGCTTTTTACAAGTCTTTACTTAAAAAGTATGTGTCACCTGTATCCCCTTCACAGGAATCTCCACCACAAGTGGAGGTGGCTGGTCAACCATAATTCGAGATCTCTAGGATTATTGATGCGAGAAAGGTCTGGAACTCTCTGCAATATTTGTTCCATTGGAAGGGCTTTGGTCCTGTGGAGAGGTCTTGGGGGCTGGCTAGTAAGGTGCATGCTGCGAGGCTAGTGAGAAGATTCCATCTAACTCACCCGGAAAAACCCTCTCCAGTAATTATGGGTCTGGTGGCCCCTCGTGGAAGGGGGTTACTGAAACAGGGAGCCGGCAACACGCTTGCTTCTTGCAGCGCCGCCGGCATCCCGTTTGTGTGCATGGGGACCAGGAGGCAGTGAGTACCCATCCAGCGTTCCCCTAGACTATGAGCAGCAGGGGAGCCGAGCGTCGATAATGATGAATCGGTGCTCGGCTGTGTTGGGCTGTGTAATGTGATTCACGTGACGCTGGCCACATCATGTGACTCACCAGTCAGGGCTATTTAAACAAGCAGCCTGCTGGCCGATTGGTCTAGTTACCCTCACCAGCCTTCTTTATATATTCAGACCTTGCATTTTTTGACCTCTGATTTGTTTGTGACCACGACCTCGCTACCTCCATTCGTATTTGACTTGACCTCTTGGCTTCCGATCTCGGCTTTGTTTGTGACCTTGCTATTGTGTTTTTCCTTGTGTACTGCGTGACCTCCTGGTTGTTTACTTTTGCTTCCCTGACTCTGTTCACGGTTTTCCTTTGCTTTTAGCCCCCTGCACATACTTAAGCTAAGGACCACTGCCAAGTTGTAAGCCGTCAGATAGGACGTGTCGTGCAAGTAGGTAGGGACAGAGGTGCGGGTCTTTTCTTAGCACACTTGAAACAAGGCAGTAATATAGACCAAAGATAATGCAAGGTAAATGCAGGAAACCTAAACCTCAGGAACAAAACTTCTTGACAAGTTGCCTTAGGTACTCAGGGACGCTTATCCATTGGCTGGGGAAGGATCTGGGTGAGCATGCACTGGCTCTTTAAGGGGCTGGAGGTGAGAGTATATGTGCCCTAAGGGAGCATCAGGCTGGAGAAGGGGGCAGCAGCATGGAAAGGAAATTGACAACTAGGATTCTGGATGACATAGTAAATGGCACAGTGTCCATGTCCCACAGGGAACAGAAGGAGAGCATTTATTTTAAAAATGGATGAATTTTAAAGTAACGCTAGTCATATAATGCTACAGAATAACCTTTGCTATGCAGGTTTGTCATTCTGTAAATTACCTTTGGTGAATGTTCAATATTGTGATTGATAGAACATGATAATCCAGACTTACAATTTTCTAAAATCATATGCTATCATAATGCTCTTAAACATAGCAAAACACTACCACATTTTCAAACCATGAAAATAACTATGTAAACTTGCGATGCTCACAACAACATCTGGACTTTCTTTGAATCTAATTGAATCTGTGTGCTATTATAAATAAATCATCTTCATCAAGAGAGTCTAGAGATGCTTTTCAATATGGTAAAGCATGATAAATGTTAAATGTTTGCATCCTTTAATCCCCAGCCTGCTGAACAACTATATTAGTTACACAGAAAGGCTTTGCCTTTCATTGGTTACTATGCAATTTAAAATATTATTAGATTTGTGTTGATATTTGGTTGTCCTTTCTTCTGAAACTGAAATCAACCTTCACAAAGTGAAAAGGATTGATATTAAATGGCAATGTAATCTTGAAGGAAAACCTACCATGCACTTTATTTTTCACTCAGTCCTATTTTACCTTACAGTGACCTAATTACATCTTCACAATAGATGGATCAAAATAACTGTCAGAAGGAACATTTCTGCCATCTAGTGTTAGAATTTTTTTTTTCATTGCGCAACATTTATATCTCTATCTTTAAACCATGTTCTAAAAGAATAGATGCATTTTCCATTTATTTGAAATTTTAAAAAACAATTTATTCCACAACACAAATATGTTCCTATATATAGGAACAAAACATCTTAGCACATCTCACAAGGTCACTTGGTGGTTGACTTTAAACAATGAGAACAATTAATATACAGTTGTGTTCAAAATAATAGTAGTGTGTTTAAAAAAGTAAATAAAGCTCAAAATCCTTCTAATAGCTTTTATTTCTATACACACAAATGTATTGGCAACACTACACATTCTATTCCAAATCAAAACATGAAGAAAAATATATCAAATTTGTGTATATCAATCTTACTTTCATCAGTCCACAAAATGTCGCTTTAGGCCAGTCAGTGTGCTCTTGTGCAAATTGTAACCTCTTCAGCACGTCTTTTTTTCAACAGTGGGACTTTGCGGGGGCTTCTTGCAGATAGCTTGGCTTCACATAGGCGCCTTCTAATTGTAACAGTACTCACAGGTAACTTTTTCCTTTTTTTATCTTTCTGGAGCTGATTGCTGGCTGAGTCCTTGCCATTTTGGCTATTCTTCTATCCATTCAAATGGTAGTTTTTCACTTTATTCCACGTCTTTCATGTTTTGGTTGCCATTTTAAAGCATTTGCGATCATTTTAGCTGAGCACCCTATCATTTTCTGCACTTCTTTATATGGTCTCTCCTGTCCAATCAACTTTTTCTGAAAAATGTCTGGAATGACCAATTTTCCGCAGGATTTCAGAGAGAAATGCACTGTAACCAGCAGGTACAACATTTGCTGCCTTCCTTCCTTAAATAAGGGCAATGATTGCCACCTTTTTTTCAAAGAGTGAATGACCTCACTTATTGAACTCCACACTGCTATTATTTTTAACATGCCCCTTTCAATAAGTGATTGAATTACAGAGAATCAGCAGCATGCATGTCATGACTGTTGGGTCTGTTGGGTTTATATTACTCTACTTCACCTGCTAGTAAATTATTTGCCATGTAGAAATATCATTTCTACCAAAAACAGTGATTGATCAGATTAGTGATGTCTGACTGCTATCATTTTGAACGCAACTATACCTAATATGAGTAAGACAAGACATACACTAGAGATGAATAAGGAGTTTCTAATCAGATTTGTAATAAAAAAAAAAATAATTATCTTCTGCCAAACGCATCTGAAGTTTTATTTGTTTTGGATGAATTAAGTAAAAACAGCGCCCAGAGCAATTTTACTGTGAACACTGGTGGAGAGAACAGGAGGAAGTAATGAGATGAAAAATTACATGCCACTGGGAGAAAGTGGGGGGAAGGCTTGTTCTAATTGGCTCAGAGGCTGACCGAAAACCTGATCAGCCAATCATGGGCAGTATGCAGGCAGCTCCTTCTGCTCAGAAGGAAGAAACTCCATTCTGTTGCCAGCTAGTGGAAGGATGTATTGTGGCAGTGTCACAATTGCAGACACAAGCCAGTAATCTAGTTGTACTAGAGACACTATAGAGAGAAAATAGAATAATATAATTTGGTAGACTTTAGGGTTATATCAGAGAAAGCTTAGCATAGAGAGTAAGGGACTGATCACTGCCCCCAGTTGTTTCATACAGCTTACTGGCAAGTTCTGCATTGCAAAATCCCCTGCTCCATCATCAGCCATCAATAACAGAATTCGTGGCTAGGAAAGAACTTTACACGCCCAGCAATCCGTTTGTGCGCAATCTTAATTCCCACCTGGCCAAGTTGCTGGCGGTGCAGTAGCTGCAGTACCATTTAGTAGAGTCTGTTCCATTTAGGGAGCTGATCTTGTGCACATAGCCTTGCTGTAAGATACATAGCCAGCATTTTCTCAAAAAGTCATCCTTACCATGTAGCCTCACGTGGCGGTAAACATGGGCCACTCTTGCAATTGTTGCATGTCACGGTGGAGACCTGGAGTAACTGTTACGAGCAAGGACAGTACATGTCTTTGACGGCTCACTGGGCCAATGTTTTTCTGCAGCAAAGGCAGCACCCCAGCAATAAGGGCAGGATTTTAATCCCCCCACAATTGTGTTGGCCTTGATCCTACACCAAGGTCTTATCAACCTTCTCCATGAACATGCATCCCCAACAGCAGCAGGGTACAGCGTAGCTCCCACTCCCCCTCCTTCCTATCATATGTGTCAAGTCAAACATTGCCATGTGGTATTGGAGCTGATTGGCCTAACAAATGTAGTCACACAGGCGAGCAGTTGGTAAAGTACATTAAGCAGCAAACATTTTGCTGGCTGTCACTCTGCCATCTCCAATGGGCAAGGTGGTCAACACACATTGTGGCAGCGATTGACCTGGGGTAAATAACACATGCTTTCTGCATAGGACACGTCATTAGCCTAGTTGTGCAATGTTTTTGGGAAAAAATCACACTGGCTTACACAAGGTGCTGGCAATGTCCAGAAGACTGTCCTCACATTTCAGCCATTCTTACGTGGCAAGGAACCTCTCCTGGACTTGCAGTGACAGTATGGTCTGCCGCTACGCTGCTTAATCCACAATGTTACAACTCACTGGAATTTAACATTGCACATACTAGACAGAATGTACAAGCAGTAAAAAGTCATGAACAATTTTGTCATGCAACAGATCTCCACAGCTACCGGGAGTATGTATTGTTACAAGGTCAGGCAGTGACAGCTCATTGGAGAGAACTGTTGGCTTCTCAAGCCCTTCGAACAGGCCACAAAGTTCATAAGTAGGCACAACTGTGGCATGAACAATCTCATCCTCTTCATATTTATCTGAGAACAGAAGCTGATGCTCATGCAGCGGGGGTTGATAGAGTAAGAATAGCTAACGCATCTTGCAGTCTGCCCTGTTGCTGCTGGGGACTCACAAGGAGCAACTCTTATAGAGGAGGATGAGGAGTCAGAGGTCGAGGATGAGGAGTATGATGAGGATGATGGCAACAGCCATGAAATGCAGTTGTATCAGTGGAGGGCATATCCAGAAAGAACTGTCTCTTCATGCATGCTGGCCAGGATGGTGAGTTGTATGCTCGTTTGTTTATGCACTGACAAGAATGTCATTAACATCAAGCAGTCTTATGATTACTGCATAGCCATGTTTCAAGACTCTCTCTATCAAAGGAAAAATGGGGGAATGTTGGGGCCAAATTACATTATTAGCAGGAAACACTGTGTACAAAGCTTTCTGCAGCTTCCAGTGTGCAGACTCCTCCTGCTATGAGCATGTCTGACATGAAGGCCCCTCTCTCCCCTTCAGAGTCATCCACCTCCCGATCCATAAGCAGCAGAAGCTGCAGCAGCAATACCAGCAGTCAGTTCAGTCTCTTCAACATGATGGAGCATTTTTTCTC
Source organism: Bufo bufo (assembly GCF_905171765.1). NCBI lineage: Eukaryota > Metazoa > Chordata > Amphibia > Anura > Bufonidae > Bufo > Bufo bufo. The sequence goes on from NC_053392.1 coordinate 389,426,329, forward strand.
ACGTGTCTCGTTAGGCTGAGACAAATCAGCAAGCTGAGACCTTCTGTCTCAATGCCTATGTTCAGGCCTACCTACACTCTGGCCTGTCTCCAGTGCATACCCTGTTCCCTGACCCCATGGACTATTGGGCAGGTAGACTAGAACAGTGGCGAGAACTGGCGCAATATGCTCTCTGTCTTCTTTGTTGTCCAGCCTACAGTTTTATCTCCAGCATTGTCCAAAACATCACTTTTGTCAAAATGAACCAAGCTTGGTTTCTGAAGTATTTTCAAACTCTGCCAGCTGAGGCCAATGAATAGATCTGGCCTAACTGACGGTGGCCCATCTTGCAAATGTTGCTGTCTGCCTGCCATCATGTTTCATATGGCTGCTGCTGTCTACATCATGTCACTGCTGCTGCCTGCCTTCCAACATGTACTATCTGGCTACTGTTGCTGTCGTCGCCACCACCACAGGTGCTACTTCTTGCTACTAATCTCCTTCTGCCACCACTATTAGCACTACGTATCTGCCACTTCTACTACTATTAGTGATGAGCGAAATGAGCTTCAGATCCTAAATCCCAAGTCGCTTCTCTCAAAACTTCCGATTAATGATGTCTCCAATGAGGCAAAGTTAGTTATTCACGAAATCTTGTGATACTTCATTGAATAACTTCAGTATTACATTTTTAAAGTGGAAAACCACTTTAAAACTTGGATCCAAACTCGGCCTTGATTCCAACTGGTACCTCAGAAATGAAGCCAAGTTCGGATCCAAGTTTTAAAGTGGTTTACCACTAGAGATGAGCGAATTTTTAAAATATTCTATTCGCCCAGTTCCCCGGATTTTAATTATTTTTTTTCTTTGATCCAAATCTATTGGTGGAGAATCACATTTAAAAATGGCTATTTCCTGGATGCAGAGAGCCTTTAGGCCCCTTTCACACAGGTGAGTATTCCGCGCCGGTGTAATGCGTGACGTGAACGCATTGCACCTGCACTGAATCCTGACCCATTCATTTCAATAGGGCTGTATACATGAGTGATGTTTTTCATGCATCACTTTTGCGTTGTGTGAAAATCGCAGCATGTTCTATATTCTGCGTTTTTTCACGCAACGCAGACCCCATAGAAATGAATAGGGATGCGTGAAAAATGCATTGCATCCGAAAGCTCTGTGTTGCGTTGCGTTTTTCACGCAAGTAACTTAGCAACACTCAAGGGATATCAGACAGGAAGTTGGAGTTTTTCTGCATCTGGCTGCGTCTGGCTTGAGAGGCAGAAGTTGTCAGCACCATTTTAACAGCCCTTGCGGAGCCAAACTTTGCAAAAATGCCCAAGACACCACGGGCAATGGATGTAGAGAAGCTAATTGTCCTGGTGCATGACAGGCTCTGCCTCTGGGATCTTCGTTCTGGGGAGTACCAGGACCGTTATAAGAAAGATGCCGCCTGGGTGGAAGTAACCCAGGATCTCTTTGCCACCATCTGGGAGAAAACCCAAGGGCAAAGTCGGAAGAATTTGAGTAAGTAGACAATGTATACTTGTTTGATCCTTGCTGTCCTCCCTAGTATATAGGCAATGTCATATGTTATCCTCTGCATAAGTTTATAATTACCTACATTTTCCTTTCTTGTCTTTTTATTACCAGTTGAAGAGGTCAAGAATCGTTGGCGGAGCTGCTGTGACCAGTTGCGTAAAGAAATTAAGCACCATGGGCGGAGTGGGTCTGGTCCACCCAAGAAAAGGCCCTATATTTTCAAGGAGCAGCTGATGTTCCGTGACATCATGGAGCTGCGTCCGTAAGTACATTCTACACACTGACCACTACATGTTAAAGCAATAAAAACTGTATGTAAAATACTCAGATATTGTGATTGGTAACAATTGTTAAATGTGAAATGTCATAGTTGGTGATAGCAACCATTCACATTCCGCCTTTCTTTAGCAAAAGTAGGAGAACAACATGACAAGTGGAATAGGAATTGTTGGTATGGCCACCTATGATACTTTACCGAATTTACAGAAGGTAGCTAAATGACCACATATGTCATATGTAGTTTTGGTCAAGTAGTACTATGTATTCAGCTCATGATAGGAATATGTGAAATTATTATTTTAAATCCTAAATAGTGTTCATATAGTTATGTAGTATGTTTATTATCTTTTTTGTAGAATGGAAGACAACCTAGAGGAGGAAGGGGAAGAGTCGGCACCGCAACTTTCCAGTGGATGTGAAGACACTAAATCAGCGCAGATGGAGAGTGCCTCAGGACCCAGCACTGCACCATCCAAGCCTCAAGCGACATCCATAGCCGATTCCCCACCCCCCTCACCTTTGGCTCTACCCAGTAGGGCCAGATGACTGACAATGCCTCCTGCTGAGACAAATATAAATGCACAAGTTCGGAAGGAGAATCATCATGATATGTTTGCCTGGAGTCTGCCCATTATATGCGCCAGCTACCTCCAGAACGATTATTGAGAACCAGATCGGCTCTCGAAATCGTTCAGGAAGTAGCCCCCCCCCCACGACCCAACTGAGACATTTGAGGCCCTAGATAATCAGCGCCTCCATGGGCACATGTTTGGCCCCCAGCCAATGCAAATGTCTCAGCCCTCACAGGGTCCACAACAATTCCCTCCTCAAAGGGATAATTATGGGCCAATGATGCAGCCATATGGGCCCCAGTATCAGGGGGAATCTAGCTATGGCTAGCAGGCCCTCTCCTCATCTCAAGCTGGGCCATCCCAGTATTCTGGGCCCCCTTCCCAAACAGCCTACACTAGCCCTCAGTATCAGGGCCCCCCCTCGCCATCTAGGCATTTTGTAAATTTATAATTTTATTTGTGCCAGAGTATTTTATTTTATTACTTTTATTTAAAAAAATATAGTCTACTTGACTATTTTGTGCGAAAATAAACACAGTTTTTGTTTAAATGTATTATTGTTTGGTCTTTGGTCCCTTTATTATATAAAGTGCATTATTATCTTTATGTCGCACCAGCACATAAAACACAATATTGATTGTAGTCTTTTATTAAACATGAATATCAGCAAAATACATGTAACTATAGTAACGTTTGGTAAAAATCACTGACACACACACTAATGTTATGGTGGTTTTCAAATAGAATAATGTAGTGGAAACTTTGCTATAAAAAAATTGCTTTATTGCACATATATACATAACATGTTAGAAATCATATCATGTCCTTTAACCACACAATAGACAATACATTACAGATGGATTTTAATTGCCATTACACATGTACTGATAGTTAGACTCAATGAAATGAGAATGAGCCCCAATTTAACTTTATTAATGATGATAGGAAAACATGCATTAATTTGAGGCAAAATTTTACACTTTCTATGAATGAGGTATTAGTACACATTTCACATACCGTGTTATAAACAATATCTGTACGCAAAATATGTAAGCTCGCAACCCACGTCAAGGGTCCTCATTGTCTTGCGAGTCCCTAACAAAAAAAAATAGAAAATTACTAACTAAAAACATTATCCATCCAGGATATATACACTGTACAGTCAGCTTGAGGGTAATGAAGAATAATTATGTAGCTCCATGTGAAGATTGCTGTGGATGAAAAGTAAATGAACCAGATGGAGACATGAAATAATCTGAAAATAATTCCCTCACTCTTAGTCCTGCTGAACCAGCTCTTCCAAGTTGACAGGGGTCTCCATGGGCTGCTGCATTAAAGACGTCCGCATCTTCGTCCGGAGTAGCCTCATACATGCGAATGTAGTTATGGAGAACTACACAAGCTTTTATAACTGTATTTTCCGGAGCAAGCTGGATGGCCGAAAGAAAGATACACCATTTGCTGTATAAGATCCCGAAGGTACAGTCGACAAACCTTCTGGCCCGGATTAACCTATAATTGAATGTGCGCCTTTTCTCATCCAATCCTCCCCTGGGGAAAGGACGCATTAGGTTTGGTGATAGTGCAAACTAGTGTTGCTCACGAATATTCGAATTGCGAATTTTAATAGCGAATATCGGCACTTTGAGAATTCGCGAATATTTAGAATATCGCAAAATATATTCGTAATCGCGAATATTCGATTTTTTTAAAAATACCAGTTCATGCAAATTTTATGTGAATTTTCGCAATCAAGAAAATAATGCCTGGAGATCATGAATTTGCGAATTCTCGAATATATGGCGAATATTCGCCCAAATATTCGCAAAATATCTCGAATTCAAATATTGCCCCTGCCGCTCATCACTAGTGCAAACCCCTCATCGTCAACTATGACATACTGTATGGTGCACTAATACTAATGGGAAATTGTGCCCTCTCAAGTAAGTCCTGGGCAATCTGAAGCCACTGCTGCCTTGTTGGTTGTGGCAGCACAGAAGCTCGCAGCCGCAATCAAATAGTGGCTCAAGTTGCCCTCACTATCCCAGCTATTGTGGAGGTCCCCATGTGAAATTCAAAATGGAACGCTTAAAACACTATCACCCTCCACTTTCTTTTACAAATATGCAACTTTAAATCATCTATATATTGTAAACAAATAAATTTTATGTGTTTATAACTGGGCAAATTTTTACATACCTGAGTTATTATGATCCGTTCCTCAGCTGAAACACAACGATTGGTGTCCATGAAGATCAACCCAGGCCTCAACTCCGACAAAAGCCAATCAAAAGTAGGGATGGACATTCTACAGTAGTTATAAAATTTTGCAGGGTGCTCACGTAAGTCTGCATACAGACTTGTAAACTGACCTTTGCAAGCCCTCTGAGAAATAAGAGGATGAACCCACATCCTCTTCCTCCGCGGTTCCTCCTCAGCATTTCTCTTTGCTCTCCGAATCATCGGTACAGCAGCCAATGCAAAAGCACATGGTCAGGATATGATAAGGAAGAAGCAGACATCCTGCTAAGGAACAAATGCAAACACTCCAAACCCTAGATTATATCCTCACATAATGGAGCTTGCTCAAACAGAAGAGCATGCTGGGGGTATTTATATGTGTTTGAAATGAACATGTGACTCTAGAGGATTGTTGCTTTTTTTTCACACGCGTTAAAAACACATACAATCAGCATGTCATCCGCGTGGGAAAAACACAATAACGTAACGCACTTGCATACAAAACGGTCGCCAGATGCAGGCAAAATAACACGATTATCACTGAACGCAGATGACAGGCGTCGCTCTTAGGCCCCTTTCACACTTAAGTTTTTAATCTCGCTCGTGAAAAACACATCAAAACGCATTGCACCCATTGCGAAAAAACAACTGAATGCAATCGCAGACAAAACTGACTGAACTTTCTTGCAAAATAGTGCGAGTTTCACTGAACGCATCCGGACCTAATCCGTCACGCTCGTGTGAAAGGGGCCTTACAGGTTGATGTTAGTGCCATGAAGAAGCGCACTCTTTTGTCAGGAGTAAGTTTGTGTTGACATCACTGATTATTTTGCCCTTCCTCTGATCCGTCAGAACAATAACCCCCAAAAAACGGATCCTGTCTTTTGAGCATCCGCCTTCACTCGGTCAGCATTTGGTCAGTAATCCATCAGTATTGCTAATGCCAAAAAAAAACAGGAGTGGATGCAAAACAGAGATGACCAAGTCAACTATTCAAGGGCCGCTAGATTGTTGGTCAAGACACGACTGCTAGATGACACTGGGAACACAGGCCTCTCGCTGCGACTCCTGCTACCAAGCCCCCTACTCTGCTGCGACCTGTACCTGCACCAGAAACATTTAGGCCTCTGCCACTTCCCTGTGCAGGGTCTGGCACTTCTCTGTCTGACATATTGTTAGATCAGATAAATAAATAAAAAGGAAATTAAAACACCCTACAAAAGTCTGTCATTTTCTCACTTCACCACACAACGACTAATCAGCCTTTTTTTCCCACTAATACATGCGAAAAAGGGCTGTAATTTTCTCACGTCACCACACAATGGCAAATACTTTTTCTGTGCCACTAATACACGCAAAAAAGGGCTTTAGAACATATAACTGTTCTACTGAACGGCAAATATATTTTTATTTTGCCACTAATACACAACAAAAAGGGCTTTAGAACATATAATTGCACCACTGAACGGCAAATAGGCCCTTATTTTTTTCCATTTATACATGCCACAGAAGGCTTTAGAACATATAACTGCACCGCTGAACGGCAAATAGGCCCTTATTTTTTTCCATTTATACATGCCACAGAAGGCTTTAGAACATATAACATATAATATATAATACATATAATATACATATAATATATTTTTATTTTGTCATTAATACGTGACAAAAAGTGCTGTAATTTTAGCACTTAATCACACAACGGCTAATAAGCCCTTTTTTCCCACTAATACAAGCCCAAAAATGCTTTAGAACATATAACTGCACCGCACAAGGGCAAATAAGATGTAGCAATATTTCCTTGTAATAAACTCTGTTAATGGCTGTAACACCCCAATAACAAGAATGGTTTGCTGGAATTACAGAGCTGTGTAATGGCAATTTTTGTCCCCAGTCAGTAGGATTGTTCCTATTACCCAGGCTGCAACCTCCCCTACTGAACCCTGTTCAACATACTGTAAATGTTGTGGAATTATTCCTCCCTATCCTTTCCCTACACCTTGAATAATCTTTCCCTGCACTTGTAAATCATTTTTTTGGCACAATGAAGTTTTTTCTAGCACTGTCCCTAGCGCCTGCTGACATCTCTCCCTGCTCTAAGTACACTGGAAAATGGTAGAATCCAAGATGGCTGAGGCTATTTATAGGTCTGTGACATCACAGGGCTGGCTGGTTGCTGACTGGCTGTATGCATGGCATCATGGGTGATCCCGCCTTCCAAAAGTTCCTTGCTCCATGTCCTCACACATGCAGCAGCCATTTTAGGAAAAAATGCGATTCGTTACCACAAAGCGGGAGGAAATTCGGATTCGGTGCAAATCAAATTTTTCCTGAAATTCGGACCTAATTCCACTTCATCCACTTCGATTTGCTCATCTCTATTTACCACCTTAAAAATCAAATACTGAAGTTATTTAGCGAAGTCTCACGAGACTTAACCAAGAAGTAACTTCATCTCATCGGAGGTTGTACATTTTAATGGACACGGATCTCCGTGCAGCATTAATCCGAAGTTTTGAGAGAAACGATTTTAGTATCCGACGCTCGCTTTGGTTATTACTAACTACTACCACTACTACTACTACTACTACGGCTACTAGTTTCACTACTACCCATAGACAGCCGATCTTCTGTTTTCTATATATCATGCTGTGCAGTTTCTGCTGCCGCTACTAATGCGGCCATTTCCCTCTATTACCATCCTCACTGTAATGCTGCTCTCCATTAAAACGGAGAATGTTTCTAGGCTCATTAAGAGCAAAACATTTTCTCTTCTGACAATTAGAACTTTTGCGTGTCATATGGGCAGGCATTCTGACGCATCAAAGCATAATTTTTGAACGATTGGTCCCCGAAGGTTACATATCACTGTGTTTAATTACTATCTGCTGCAGATAAGGGACAATTTTTGGAAGCATTGTAATTAGTGATGATTGAGCACCAAAGTGCTCGGGTGCTCTGGCCGAACACATCGGGATGCTCAGGTGCTCTACCGAGCACCCGAGTATAATGGAAGTCAATGGGAGAACCCGAGCATTAAACCAGGCACCCCCTGCTCTGAAGAGGGGAGGGTGCCTGGTTCATAGGAAAAGGTCAGAAATTGATGGAAACACCACCGAAATGGTTTGGGAACAGCATAGGGAAGATGTCTCGATGCATCTTGGACTCCCAGGTCGCTGCTGGGAAAAATGTTGTTCGAGTAGTACGGCACTTTTACAGACTGACAATAATGCGCACAAAACCGAAAAAAAATATTTTTAGAGGAAAAATTCTTAAGAAACATTCTTTCCTGTATATTTACTTGTATATAAGGTGCAAGTGCTTCCAAAAATTTGAAGGAAGAGGCACTCCTATACAACCTGTATATCACATAATGGAGGGCCTCATTCACATTGTGGTACAATAGTTCAGGTAGTGGGACTCCTACACTTATAAAGCCTATGCAACTGAAAGGGCTGCCAAAATTTAAAAGGAATCGGCACTCCAAAACACCCTTTGTTACACATAAAGGAGGGCATCATACACACCCTTGAAAAATAATGATTGATGGCCTGCTGGTGACCCTCAAAAACATTTGGAGCATGGGCCTGCTGATCTGACCATTTAAAACCTTAGGGGCGAGGGCCTGCTGCCGCATTGGTGACTCTAGATAACCTCTGGGCAATTGCACTATCAACTTTCAATGTTCTTTTCTGTGCCTACCATGTTGATCACGGGTAATGGGGAATCAGGGTTTGATGCCAGAGAGGGAGCCTGAGAAATGGCTACCACATCCAAGAGAGGTCAATGGATGAAATCTGATTGGCTGTTGTTGCCTTGCCCCTTTTTTTCCCTAAAAGTGAACCACCCAGAGAGGGTGGGTCAGGTTATTAAAGCACAAGCATGCAAGGAATGCAGCAGACGCGTGGCAATTACCCACTACTGATCTATTGGAGGGCAAGTCTGGTGCCAGCTGCCAACTTGCTCCCGGCCTCCACAACGTTCACCCAGTGTGCCATCATGGTGAGGATTGTGTTGACCAGACTCTTGCCTACTGAGACTGGACTTGTAGGTGAGGGCCTGCTGCCGCTTTGTTCACTCTAGATAACTTCTAGGCGATCGCACGTCCCCGTGACGGCGAAGATCCATTTGGATGTCTGCCCTATCAACTTTGGAGCAATTTTTCAACAAGGACCTTCTGGTATAGCAACGTTTTGCTTGTTCTCTCCACCAGAGGAATGAGAGATGAGACGTTCTCTTTGTAGCAGGGGTCGAGAAGGGTGAACAACCAGTAAGCCGTGTTGTCTAAAATGCGTATAACGCGTGGGTCATGGGAGAGGCAGCCTAACATGAAGTCAGCCATGTGTGCCAGAGAACCAACAGGCAAGACTTCGCTGTCGTCATCCCAAGCTGACCCTGTAAAAGATTGTAGGTAAGGGCCTGTAGGTGAGCTGACCCTGTAAAACATTATATGCGAGGGTCTGCAGTGAGCTGAACTTGTAAAATATTATATGCGAGTGACTGCAGTTGAGCTGACCCTGTAAAACATTATATGCGAGGGCCTGCAGTTGAGCTGACCCTGTAAAACATTATATGCGAGGGCCTGCAGTTGAGCTGACCCTGTAAAACATTATATGCGAGGGCCTGAAGTTGAGCCGACCCTGTAAAAATGATATGCAAGGGTATTTTATGCAACGAATAAGCATGTTGATATGATGGAAGAGGAGGAGGAGGATGAGAAAAGGAAGATTTAACCATACACCCATTTTTTGTGGTGGAAGGGGTGCATGGGAATACAGTGTATTGAGTACATTAAACAACACATTTTAAGTGCCTTTGTTCATCTGCTCTTCTCTGGTGGAGTCAAGAAGTCTGGGGCAATCTGGGGCTGTCTGATACGTACTCCTTCACCATCTTCCAAAACGTTTCCCTCCTTGTGACACTCGGCCGCGCATCAGGGTGAGGGTGCTGGCGGGGTGTCATGAAACTGTCCCAGACCTTGGAGAGTGTTGCCCTGCCTCTGTTGGAACTGCTGTGTGTTCCCATCGTCTCCCCTCCTCGGTTGGCCAAGGAACTGCGCACTCTGCAGCCAGCGTTGTCAGATGGATATTTTTGGAGCCATTTTTCAACAAGGATCTTCTGGTATTGCACTGTTTTGCTAGTCCTCTCCATGTGAGGCATGAGAGATGAGAAGCTCTATTTGTAGCGGGGGTCGAGAAGGGTGAACAACCAGTAATCCGTGTTGTCTAAAATGCGTATAACGCGCGGGTCGCGGGAAAGGCAGCCTAACATGAAGTCAGCCATGTGTGTCAGAGTACCAACAGGCAAGACTTCGCTGTCGTCATCAGGAGGATCACTCTCAATCTCCTCATCCTCCTCCTCCTCTTATGCCCATCCACACTGAACAGATGGAATTAAACTTCCATGGGTACTACACTCTGTCGCGGAGGCAACCGTCTCCTGCTCATCCTCCTCCTCCTCTTCATCATCCAATTCGTGCTGAGAAGACAGACGGAGGGTGGTCTGGCTATTACCTTGTGTAATGTCTTTCCCCATTTCCACCTCTTTCACATGTAAAGCCTCATCCTTAATTGTGAGCAGCGAGCGTTTGAGTAGACACAGAAGTGGGATAGTAATGCTGATAATAGCGTTATCGCCGCTCACCATCTGTGTTGATTCCTCAAAGTTTCTTAAAATTTCACAAAAGTCAGACATCCATGCCCACTCCTCGCTTCTGATTAGCGGAAGCTGACTGGAAAGACGACGACCATGTTGCAGCTGGTATTCCACTACTGCCCTCTGCTGCTCACAATGCCTGGACAACATGTGGAATGTCGAGTTCCAGCGCGTACTCACGTCACACAACAGCCGGTGAGCTGGCAATTTCAAGTGCTGCTGCAGCGTTGACAGACCGCATAAAGCTGTCAATGACTTGTGGAAATGTGCACACACACGGTGCACCTTCACCAGTAGCTCAGGCAAATTGGGGTAGGTTTTGAGAAACCACTGAACCACTAAGTTTAAGATGTGGGCTAGGCATGAGATGTGTCTGAGCTTGTCGAGCTCCAAAGCCGCCACCAAGTTACAGCCATTATCACACACAACATGCCTGGTTGTAGGTTGAGTAGTGAGAGCCACAGCTCAGTCTGGTCTCTTATCCCCTGCAACAGCTCTGCACCTGTTGACGCTTCCCCACTGCAGTGCTACACTGCTCCCAGCTACCGGCTGGTGCTGGACGTGGATAATTTGGAGGTGGATGTGGAGGAGGAGAAGTGGGGGTTGAAGCCACTAACGTAGCTGCTGGCGGAAACCCTGATGGAATTAGTGCCCGCAATCCACAGCGTCGGTAGTACCTGTGCCATGCCAGGGTACGACTCGCTCCCGGGCTCCACAATGTTCACCCAGTGTGCTGTCAGGGAAATGTAACGTCCCTGGTCAAATGCACTTGTCCATGTGTCCGTGGTTAAGTGGACCTTCCCAGTAACTGCGTTGGTCAGGGCACGTGTGACGTTTCGGGACACATGTTGGTGTAAGGCATGGCACACCTTGAAAAATAGTGGCGGCTGGGGACAGAGTACTGCGGGACGGCCACCGACATCAGGCTGCGGAAGGCCTTAGTGTCCACAAGCCTAAATGGCAACATTTTCAGGGCCAGTAATTTTGAAAGGTGCACATGTAGTGCTATGGCCTGTGGGTGGGTGGCTGGGTATTTGTGCTTGCGTTCAAATGCCTGGGTTAATGACATTTGGGTGCTGCGGTGGGGCAGGGAAGTGGATGTGGTCACTGATGGTGCTTGCGAAGGTCCAGGTGCAGGGCAGAAGGCATCCTGCACGTACCATAGGGGAAGAGGAGGCAGTGGTGTGACTCGCAGACACAGATTGTGGACCCAGGCATTCATCCCACTTATTACAGTGCTTTGATGCCATGTGGCGGATCATGCTGGTGGTGGTGCGGTTGCTAGTGTTCACGCCCCGGTTCATTTTGGTGTGGCACAGGTTGCAAACTACAATTCTTTTGTAGTCCGCACTTTCCTCAAAAAAGTGCCATACTGCGGAACATCTACCTCTTGGCAATGGAGATTTATGCAAGGGGGTTCTCCGTGGAACAGTTGCGGGCCTGTTTGGTGTGGTCCGCCTTCTCCCTTTTGCCACCCCACTGCCTCTTCCAGCCTGTTGCGGTGCTGCAAATCCTTCACCCTCTGTACTGCTGTCCTCGCTCGGCTTTCCACCTTCCCAGGTTGGGTAAGTGACCTCATCGTCCACCACCTCCTCATCCATTTCCTCACTCTGATCATCCTCTTGATTTGTTGACCAAATCACAACCTCAGTGATTGACAATTGTGTCTCATCCTCTTTATCAACCTCTTGAGACAGTAATTGCGGTTGACTCATTGGGAACTGTTTCTCATCATCATCCACCTCATTAAACACTAATTGTCATTCCCAATCGTCATGCTCTTGTGACTGTGGATGCTCAAGAGGTTGGGAATCAGGGCACAAGATCTCATGTCCCTTTTCAAGCGTGCTTGGTGAGAGGGCCAAATCAAGTAATGGAGATGAAAAGAGATCCCCGGATTTTCCGAGTGTGGGATCACGTTGTTTGGCCAGACTCTCCATGGTGGGAAGAAGGAGGATCAGGGACAGGATTCTGTTGACCAGACTCTTGGCTAATGAGACTGGACTTGGTGGAAGACAGAGTGGTGCTTAACCGACTGGAAGCATTATCTGCTGCAATCCAGCTGACCACCTGGTCGCACTGGTCTGACTTCAAGAGTTTTGTCCTGCGACGCCCTGCAAACTAAGACATGGAGCTAGGTATTATGGATGATTGTTTTTCTTGTGCTCTGGCAGCAAGCACAGTTTCAACGTGCCCAGGGCTACGGCCTCTGCGTGAACCATCAGCATCATGGCCACTTTCGCGTCCCTTAATGCATGCCTTTTTCATATTAAATGTTATATGCACGCTTGACACACAAGATGTGGCACGGATGTCACAGTTCAAAGTAAGCACAGTATATGGAAAAAGTATGTAAAAGTATGAAAAAGTCAAATAGATTTCACTTATATTTTTCCTATCTCTGGCCCTGACACACAGAAGGTGTTGGACAGATGTCTCTAATCACTGCAGACACCCTCTAATCTAAAATTATTGAAAATTATGAAAAAAATATATTAATTTTCAGTTATATTTCTCCAATTTCTGGCCCTGACACATAGAAGGTATAATACAGATGTCACTAGTCACTGCAGACACCCTCTATAGAAAAATTATTGAAAAAATATATTTTTCAGTTATATTTCTCCAATCTCTGGCCCTGACACACAGAAGGTATACTACAGATGTCACTAGTCACTGCAGACATCCACTATATAAAAAGTATTGAAAATGATGGAAAAAATATAGTAATTTTCAGTTATATTTCTCCAATCTCTGGCCCTGACACACAGAAGGTATTGGACAGATGTCTCTAGTTACTGCAGACACTCTCTATAAAAAAATTATTGAAAATGATTGAAAAAATGTATTAATTTTCTGTTATATTTTTCCAATCTCTGGCCCTGACACACAGAATAATACAGATGTCACTAGTCACTGCAGACACCCTCTATATAAAAAGTATTGAAAATGATGGGAAAAATAAGTCATTTTCACTAATATTTCTCCAATCTCTGGCCCTGACACAGAAGGTATAATATAGATGTCACTAGTCAGTGCAGACACCCTCTATATAAAAAGTATTGAAAATTATGGAAAAATTATATATAAATGTTCAGTTATATTTCTCCAATCTCTGGCCCTGACACACAGAATGTATAATACAGATGTCACTAGTCACTGCAGACACCCTCTATATAAAAAGTATTAAAAAAGATGGAAAAAATATAGTAATTTTCAGTAATATTTCTCCAATCTCTGGCCCTGACACACAGAAGGTATTGGACAGATGTCTCTAGTCACTGCAGACACTCTCTATAGAAAATTTATTGAAAATGATTGAAAAAATGTATTAATTTTCACTTATATTTCTCAAATATCTGGCCCTGACACACAGAAGGTATTGAACAGATGTCACAAGTCACTGCAGACACCCTCTACATAAAAAAGTATTGAAAATTATGGAAAAAATATAGTAATTTTCACTTATATTTCTCAAATCTCTGGCCCTGACACAGAAGGTATTAAACAGATGTCTCTAGTCACTGCAGACACTCTCTAAGGCCTCATGCACACGACCGTTGTGTGCACCCGTGGCCGTTGTGCCGTTCTCCATTTTTTTTCGCGGACCCATTGACTTTCAATGGGTCCGTGGAAAAATCTGAAAATGCACCGTTTTGCAGCCGCATCCGTGATCCGTGTTTCCTGGCCGTGAAAAAATGACCTGTCCTATTTTTTTCACGGCCAACGGTTCACGGACCCATTCAAGTCAATGGGTCCGTGAAAGAACACGGATGCACACAAGATTGGCATCCGTGTCCGTGATCCGTGGCCGTAGGTTACTTTTTATACAGACGGATCCGAAGATCCGTCTGCATAAAAGCTTTTTCAAAGCTGAGTTTTCACTTCGTGAAAACTCAGAACCGACAGTATATTCTAACACAGAAGCGTTCCCATGGTGATGGGGACGCTTCTAGTTAGAATACACTACAAACTGTGTACAAGACTGCCCCCTGCTGCCTGGCAGCACCCGATCTCTTACAGGGGGCCGTGATCAGCACAATTAACCCCTTCAGGTGCCGCACCTGAAGGGGTTAATTGTGCTGATCACGGCCCCCTGTAAGAGATCAGGGCTGCCAGGCAGCAGGGGGCAGACCCTCCCCCCCCTCGACAGTTTGAATATCATTGGTGGCCAGTGCGGCCCCCCCCCCTTCCCTCTATTGTAATAATTCGTTGGTGGCACAGTGTGCGCCCCCCCCCCTCTATTGTAATAATTCGTTGGTGGCACAGTGTGCGCCCCCCCCCCCTTCCTCCCTCTATTGTAATAAATCGTTGGTGGCACAGTGTGTGCCCCCCATTGCCCCCCCCCTCCCTCTATAGCATTAACAACGTTGGTGGCCAGTGTGCGGCCTCCCATCTCCCCCCCCCCCCATCATTGGTGGCAGCGGAGTTCCGATCGGAGTCCCAGTTTAATCGCTGGGGCTCCATCGGTAGCCATGGCAACCAGGACGCTACTACAGTCCTCGTTGCCATGGTTACTTAGCAATAGTACAATAGTAGAAGATTCATACTTACCTGCTGCTGCGATGTTCGTGTCCGGCCGGGAGCTCCACCTACTGGTAAGTGACAGCCTCAGGTCTGTGTGGCGCATTGCTAAATGAACCGTCACTTACCAGTAGGAGGAGCTCCCGGCCGGACACGAACATCGCAGCTCCCAGGTAAGTATGAATCTTTTACTATTGTACTATTGCTAGTAACCCGCTGCCACCAATGATCGGGGGGGGGGGGGGGGGAGATGGGGGGCCGCACACTGGCCACCAATGTTGTTAATGCTATAGAGGGAGGGGGGCCAATGGGGGGCGCACACTGTGCCACCAACGATTTATTACAATAGAGGAAGGGGGGGGGGGGCCGCACTGGCCACCAATGATATTCAAACTGGGGAGGGGGGGGGGGTCTGCCCCCTGCTGCCTGGCAGCCCTGATCTCTTACAGGGGGATATGATAGTACAATTAACCCCTTCAGGTGCGGCACCTGAGGGGTTAATTGTGCTGATCACGGCCCCCTGTAATAGATCGGATGCTGCTAGGCAGCAGGGGGCAGTCATGTACACAGTTTGTAGTATATTCTAACTAGAAGCGTCCCCATCACCATGGGAACGCCTCTGTGTTAGAATATACTGTCGGAAATGAGGTTTCACGATCTAACTCATATCCGACAGTATATTCTAACATAGAGGCGTTCCCATGGTGATGGGGACGCTTCAAGTTAAAATATACCATCGGATTGGAGAAAACTCAGATCCGATGGTATAAAAGGGACTCCGGACTTTACATTGAAAGTCAATGGGGACGGATCCGTTTGAAATGGCACCATATTGTGTCAACGTCAAACGGATCCGTCCCCATTGACTTGCATTGTAATTCAGGACGGATCCGTTTGGCTCCGCACGGCCAGGCGGACACCAAAACGACTTTTTTTTCATGTCCGTGGATCCTCCAAAAATCAAGGAAGACCCACGGACGAAAAAACGGTCACGGATCACGGACCTACGGACCCCGTTTTTGCGGACCGTGAAAAAAAACGTTCGTGTGCATGAGGCCTAAAGAAAATTTATTGAAAATAATTAAAAAAATATAGAAATTTTCTGTTATATTTCTCCAATCTCTGGCCCTGACACACAGAATATATAATACAGATGTCACTGCTGACACCCTCTATAGAAAAGTATTGAAAATGATGGAAACAATATACTAGTTTTTCACTTATATTTTTCCTATCTCTGGCCTTGACACACAGAAGGTATTGGACAAAGGTCATAAGTAGAGTTGAGCGGACACCTGGATGTTCGGGTTCTACGAGTTCGTCCAAACTTCACAAAAAAGTTTGAGTTCGGGACCCGAACTTGACCCCGAACCCCATTGAAGTCAATAGGGATGTCAGTATGGGATCTGCATCTCCACTGCAGGGTGGCAGATCGCTGTCTACACATTGCAGCACTATGGGTCCCAGTACTGGCTTACCTTGTAGGAGACGCATGTGCCCGCCAGCATACCGCCGCATCCGTCCTCTTTGCCAGGTGTCATCTGATGCGCTATAGCATGCGCGCGCGTGCACCTCTCCCTTTCTTATAGGAGTAGGCAGCTGGTTCCTGATTACCATCCCCACCCGGAGGCGGGACTATTTGTATTTAAGGCAGATTCACTCATCATGAAGTGCCCAAGTGTGGTTGTTGAACCTCTTGACTCCTGCTGAAGCATTCCTCTGTGTCTGTTTATTGGATTTCCTGGATTCTGACCTCTGCTTCATTTGACTACGCATCTGCCTGCTGTCTGTTTATTGGATCACCTGGATTATAGACCTCTGCACTGCCTGACTACGCATCTGCCCATCTCCTCCTCTAAGTCTGCCTGGATCCAGATCCTGCACTGCCTATGAGACTGCTTATATCTGCACTGCCTGACTATGCATCTGCCCATCTCCTCCTGTAAGTCTGCCTGGATCCAGACCCTGCGCTGCCTATGAGACTGCTTATATCTGCATGCTATATTGCTCTGAACTTTGTGTTGCCTGTATCTGTCAAATGACTTTTGAATACTGTCTGCCAGTAAAGACCATCTGTTCCTTTATTCTGCCTTTGTTGGACTCTGTTCACACTACTGCAGGTAGCTGCATTCAAGGTAACAGGTGCCGACACCAGGGTCCTGTCTCTGAGAGTCAGCAATATTGGACTAATTTCCAGTCCTCTATCAGCTTACACAGAGGATCCACATCCTCTGGTCGTAACAAGGGACCCAAACTTTTGAGCACTAAAATGGCTCTAAAAAGTCATGGAAAGGACTAGAGGGCCGCAAATGGCAGCAAAATGTGGTTAGGAGCATGGCAAGTGCTCTGCAAACAAATGTGGATATGGAATTGACTTAAAATAACATAAAATACGTAAAAATAAAAAATAATAATCTTGATCTTGGAGAACGAGGTCCATATGAAGTAGAAGGTTGAGAAGGCGGTGTTTGCGGCGGTGGAGGAGGAGGGGGTAGCCAACACTGGTTTTAATTTTAATTAATTTTTTTTGTTTAAATTGGGGTACACCCCAAAACATTGCCGTGCTAAACAAACGTTCAGACAATACACTCGTTGCAGGGCAGGCCAGCACCTCCAAGGCGTAAAGGGCAAGCTCAGGCCATGTGCCCAATTGGGAGACTCAGAAGTTGAAGGGGGCAGACCCATCAGTCAGTACATCTAGGCGTGTGCACACATACTGCTCCACCATGTCGCATATCCCTGTGATGTCCACAATCCAATTGGATATCTGCTCTATCAACTTTCGATGTTCTTTTCTGTGCCTTCCATGTTGATCACGGTTAGCGGCGAATCAGGGTTCACACCGGAGAGGGAGCATGAGAAAGGGAGACCACATCCAAGGGAGGTCAATGGCTGCAATGTGATCGAGCTGAAATGTGGGACAAGTTATTAAAGCGGAAGGATAGAATGAAAGGGCCAATTAATGACGAATTTTATAAATTTAAGTCCCTGTCACCTATGCAGAGCAGGGGGTTTTTCATTGCCAAAAATGGGTTAATGTCACCCACCAATGGAACAGACGACTTTTAAAAATTTCGGGCCCTGTCACCTATGCAGAGCAGGGGTTTATTCACGGCAAAAATGATAAAATGTCACCCAAGAATGTAACAGACGAATTTAGTGAAATGTATTTCCTTGTCCACTAGGTAGAGCAGGGGTATATCACAGCCAAAAATTAGTTAATTTCACCCGAAAATGTAACAGACAAATTATTGAAATGACAAAAAATAAAATATGTACAAATTAAAAAAAATTATCTTGATGTATGAGGTGGAGATCCATATGGAGTAGGAGGTTGAGGAGAACGTAGCAGTATAGGTGAAAGCGGCGGTGGAGAAGGACGAGGTAGCCAACACTGGTTTTTTGTTTTAATTAAAAAAAATTAAATTAGGGTACACCCCAAAAGAGTGGAAAATATCAAAAATACAACAATGAGCAATTGCGCTGTAGTATAACAATGGCTGGGTAAGGCCGGTATACATGTCTATTCTGCACAAGGTACGGACAAGTCCTGTGGGATCCATGCCTGGTTCATTTTAATGAATGTGAGCTTGTCCACATTGGCTGTGGATCCTGCAGTGTGGCCACCCAGTAAACAGCACAAGTTAGAATGTGGGCAACTCGGCGGTCGTTGCAGAGACACTGCATCATGTAATCGCTCATGTGTGCCAGGCTGCCCAGAGGCAACGAAAAGCTGTCCTCTGTGGGAGGTGTATCGTCTGTGTCCTCTGTATCCCCCCAGCCATGCTTCTATAAATGCAGGGGAGGCATTTATAGAAGCAATACGAGCCCTTTACTCTAACCCCTCAGCTAAAGTGTTTATTAACGGGGCATTATCAACATAATTTCCCTTAACCAATGGCACACGTCAAGGGTGTCCCCTTTCACCCTTGATATTTATCCTGGCGATGGAACCCCTGGCCCAGGCCATCAGACTAAACCCAGATATCCCTGGAATTCAAATTGGAAAGTTCAAGCATTGCATCTCTATGTATGCAGATGATGTGCTTATGACACTTTCATCGCCTCGAATTGCCCTCCCAGTAGCACTCTCTCTTATTAAAGAGTATGGCCTCTTGTCGTACTATAAGGTTAATGAGTCCAAATTCTCCCTTTAAATATAGCAAGCAACCTGATAGACTCCCTAAAGAGTGCCTTTCCTTTCGATTGGAGGCAAGATAGCATAAAATATCTGGGTATAAATTTGCGACCTTCCAAATGTTTACCCTACCAAAGCTTTTGTCTATTTTTAGAATGGTCCCCATTAAAGTCCCCAACTTCTTTTTCAGGAAGGCACAGGGCCTACTCAGCAGCTTTGTATGGTCAGGGAGTAAGCCTCGGATTGCAACGAGCACTCTCACAAAAAGTAAAACCAAGGGAGGTTTTAATCTTCCAGATCTTAGGGATTACTTCCTGGCCACCCAAATTCAAGTACTGAAGAAATGGTGGACACTAGATCAAACTCCCTGGGTACAAATTGAATCTGCATCAGTTCCAAATGGTCATCTCAAAACTCTCCTGATTAATAGCTTGAGTGTTTCCAAATTTAAGGTTATGCCTTTACCACTTGTGATGAATACCTCAGTATATCATTGGTGTCTATTCCACAAGAAATGTGCTCCAACTCCACTATCGCTGTTGGAAGTGTCTCCATTGCAGCTAGTAGAATTGCATATTCCGGAGATAGATCTATCTTCATGGGGCTCCTTAGGCGTCAAAACTTTTATAATATGGAATCTCTAAAATCCTTTAGCGAGCTTCAAGAGGAATTCACAATACCCAGAGGAGATTTCTTTAAATATCTACAGGTTCGGCACCTCTTACAATCGAAATCACCTCACCAAGTGATAGCACATAAGGATATCTTTGAATTATGGGCCCTACCAACACGACCAGATCGTAAAGAGGGTATTAGACCGTTGTATCAATCTCTAGGCTTGAAGTCCACTTTTTCCAAAACTGCACCACTTCAAGCATGGGACAGGGAACTAAAAGCAAATATACCAGAGTTAGAATGGATGGAAACATTCAAATTTCATTTTCAAGACATTTCGCAGCACATCTTTGTATGAGGCAGCTATTAAGTCATGTTTGAGATGGTACTGCACCCCTGACAAATTGAGCAGAATCTACCCTGGCACGTCACATCTCTGTTGGCGTGGATGTGGATACTCTGGCACACTGCTACATATCCTTTGGGAGTGCCCTTCTATATTCAAAATCTGGTCGGATATGTTCGAGGTAGCCTCCAGATTCTGTGGTATGACGGTCAATAAAAATGTAAACATGGCTCTCTTTTTCAGGGGTATACAAGATGTCCCCCCCAGATGCAGAATCCCAGTTGCGCATTTGCTACTTGTCACTAAATTAGCATAACTAAATATTGGAAAACGGCAAATGTCCCATCTGTGACCAAAATATTGGCCAGAGTCCATAATAATTGTGCTTATGAAAAAGCAATGGCATATAAGGACCACAGAGTGGATAAGTTCTTATATCAATGGGAGTTGTGGATGTTGTTCATGCCCAGGCCCTCAGCTCAACCATATGATGTGTCACTGTAGTACTGTCTGATCATTATATAACTGTAGTGTTATTTCTTACCAAGGCAATATTTATTTTCTTGTTACTTTAATACTTGTTTATATGCATTAACATACTTGATGCAACATGTATTGCACCGCCATCTGTGAGTACCTATATGTATTATCGATCACCTACATTGTAACTGATGGTGTTCATTTTTCTTTTTGATTATGTTGAAATTTTTTTTTATAAAAATGATTGAAATATAAATTTTACACTGACAAATGCTGCATAGGCCCCAGATGGAGGGTATTGTCAAAAATGGGTGCTTTTTTAAACCCAGAAAATTATTGCAGTATTTCAAGCTTGTATTTAACAATGACAGATGCAGCAAATTTAGTATTTGTTTTTTTTATATCAGAATATAACAGCAGTATCTAACGTGTGTATGTCACGCTGACAGATGCAGCAATGGCTGGAAATTTAGTATTTTGCCCAAAATGGGTGTTTTTTTTAATAACAGAATATAACAGTAGTAACATAGTAACATAGTACATAAGGCCGAAAAAAGACATTTGTCCATCCAGTTCGGCCTGTTAACCTGCAAGTTGATGCAGAGGAAGGTGGAAAAAAAACCCTGTGAGGTAGAAGCCAATTTTCCCCACTTTAGGGGAATAAAACATTCCTTCCCGACTCCAATCAGGCAATCAGAATAACTCCCTGGATCAACGACCCCTCTCTAGTCGCTATAGCCTGTAATATTATTACGCTCCAGAAATACATCCAGGCCCCTCTTGAATTCCTTTATTGTACTCACCATCACCACCTCCTCAGGCAGAGAGTTCCATAGTCTCACTGCTCTTACCGTAAAGAATCCTTTTCTATGTTTGTGTACAAACCTTCTTTCCTCCAGACGCAGAGGATGTCCCCTCGTCACAGTCACAGTCCTGGGGATAAATAGATGATGGGATAGATCTCTGTACTGACCCCTGATATATTTATACATATTAATTAGATCTCCCCTCAGTCGTCTTTTTTCTAAAGTGAATAACCCTAATTTTGATAATCTTTCAGGGTACTGTAGATGCCCCATTCCAGTTATTACTTTAGTTGCCCTCCTCTGGACCTTCTCCAGCTCTGCTATGTCTGCCTTGTTTACAGGAGCCCTGAACTGTACACAGTACTCCATGTGTGGTCTGACTAGCGATTTATAAAGTGGTAGGACTATGTTCTTATCATGGGCATCTATGCCCCTTCTGATGCAACTTATTATCTTATTGGCCTTGGCAGCAGCTGCCTGACACTGAATTTTGCAGCTTAGTTTGCTGTTTATTAAAATTCCTAGATCCTTTTCCATGTCAGTGTTACCGAGTGTTTTATCATTTAGTATGTATGGGTGACTTGCATTATTCCTTCCCATGTGCATAACTTTACATTTGTCAGTGTTAAACCTCATCTGCCACTTATCTGCCCAAGCCTCCAATCTATCCAGATCCCTCTGTAGTAGTATACTGTCCTCTTCAGTGTAAATTACTTTACACAGTTTAGTGTCATCTGCAAAAATTGATACTTTACTATGCAAGCCTTCTACAAGATCATTAATAAATATATTGAAGAGAATAGGGCCCAATACTGACCCCTGAGGTACCCCACTAGTGACAGTGACCCAATCTGAGTGTGTACTGTTAATAACCACCCTCTGTTTTCTATCATTGAGCCAGTTACTTACCCACATACAGACGTTTTCTCCCAGTCCGAGCATTCTCATTTTATATACTAACCTTTTATGTGGTACAGTGTCAAATGCTTTGGAGAAGTCCAGATATACGACATCCATTGATTCGCCACTGTCAAGTCTAGAACTTACCTCCTCATAGAAACGGATTAAATTAGTTTGGCATGACCGATCCCTCACAAAGCCATGCTGATATGGCGTTATTTGCTTATTTCCGTTGAGATGCTCTAAGATAGCATCTCTCAGAAAACCTTCAAACTGTTTACCCACAACAGATGTTAAACTTACCGGCCTATAGTTTCCAGGCTCTGTTTTTGGACCCTTTTTGAATATTGGCACCACATTTGCCATGCACCAATCCTGTGGGACATTCCCTGTCAGTATAGAGTCCTCAAATGTCAGAAATAAGGGTCTGGCTATGACATTACTTAATTACCTTAGGATACGGGGGTGTATGCCATCCGGTCCTGGCGATTTGTCTATTTTAATCTTTTTAAGTCGCTGATGTACTTCTTCCTGGGTCAGACAGGACACTTTTAATGGGGAATTTATTTTTACATTCTGCATGTCATCTGACAGTTTTTCTTCCTCAGTGAATACATTGGAGAAAAAAATATTTAACAGCTTTGCTTTCTCCTCGTCGCTCTCTGCGACTCCCCCCTCATTACTCTTTAAAGGGCCGACACCTTCAATTTATACTTTTTAACATTTATATGATTGAAGAACATTTTAGGGTTAGTTTTACTCTCTTCGGCAATTAATCTCTCGGTTTCTAGTTTGGCCGCTTTTATTAGTTTTTTACATGTTCTATTTTTTTCCTTATAGTTTCTCAGTGCTTCCGTGTTACCCTCCTGTTTTAGTGATTTATGTGCTTTCTTTTTGTCATTTATTGCTTTCTTTACAGTTCTATTTATCCACATTGGTTTCTTTTTGTTCCTTAACTTTTTATTCCCATACGGTATGTACCTCTCACAATGAGATTTTAGGATGTTTTTGAAGATATCCCATTGTGTGGCTGTATTTTTATTTTTGAGGACTTTGTCCCAGTTAGTTAGGCCTATGTTTTTTTTTAAGTTTGGTATTTTTCCCTGTAGAAACGCTCGTTTGAATGATAATTGGAAGGTTATTACTTTATGGTCACTATTTCCCAGGTGTCCACCAACCTGCACGTCTGTTGTTCTGCCAGGCCTATTGGTTAATACTAAGTCCAGTATGGCCGTCCCTCTAGTCGGGTCCTGAACCAGTTGGGAGAGGTAATTGTCTTTGGTTATTGCCAAGAACCTGTTTCCCTTATGAGATATACAAGTTTCAGTTTCCCTGTCTATATCTGGGTAGTTGAAGTCCCCCATAATAACCACCTCATTATGATTTGCCGCCTCATCTATCTCGTTTAGTAGTAGATTTTCTGTGGACTCTGGTATATTAGGTGGTTTATAGTAAACTCCTATTAGTAATTTATTGTTGTTTTTAGCTCCATGTATCTCTACCCACAGTGACTCCACATGTTCATGGCCCTCACTTTTATCTTCACGGAGTGTGGGCTTTAGACAAGACTTTACATAAAGGCAAACCCCCCCCCCCCCCTCCGGTTTTGACGATCCTTTCTAAACAGACTGTAACCTTGTACATTAACTGCCCAGTCATAGCTATCACCCAGCCATCTCAGTTATTCCCACTATGTCATAGTTCTCCTCACACATCACTAATTCCAGCTCCCCAGTTTTATTAGTCAGGCTTCAGGCATTAGTATACATACATTTGAGAGGTTTATGTATATTTTTTACCCTACACCTTTCCTTCTGAACTGTTCTAGTCCCTCCTTCCATTCCTCCCCCAGTCCCACTACCTTGCCCCCTGTCTCTATCTGCCCTATCTTCCCCTCCTATAGTGTAATTTCCCTCCCCCCCAGTCCCTAGTTTAAACACTCCTCCAACCTTCTAGCCATCTTTCTCCCCAGCACATCTGCCCCTTCCCCATTGAGGTGCAGCCCGTCCCTACGATAGAGCCTGTAGCCGATAGACAAGTCGACCCAGTTCTCCAGGAACCAAAACCCCTCCTTCCTACACCAGTTCTTGAGCCACTTGTTAATCTCCCTAATCTCTCACTGCCTTTCTTGTGTGGCTCATGGTACAGGCATCTAACGCTTGTATTTCACACTGACAGATGCAGCATAGGCTGTAAAATTTAGTATTTTGCCCAGAAATGGGTGCTTTTTAAACCCAGAAAATTATTGCAGTATTTCAGACTTGTATTTAACAATGAAAAATGCTGCAAAGGCCACAGATGTAGGGTCTTGCCAAAAATGGGTGATTTTTTTTAATCCAGAATATAATTGCAGTATTTCAAGCTTATATTTGACTGTCACAAATGCACATATGCTGTGCTGTTGCACAGAACTTGCATAAAATGGCCGCCGCCGCCCACCTAACTAACAGATGGATAAAAGTTATTTTTCTCTGTCACTGGGCTCAGGGCAGGGTAAAAAGATTGTGCACTGCACCCACAAAACTAAATCTAGGTATATCGCTGAGTTAACAAGCACTTCAGATTAAATATTCTTTTCTATTATCTCCCTCACAGCAGCAGCATCCTATCACTACACTAATCAGAGCAGAGTGGCGTGCAGCGCTATGTGACTCCAACTTATATAGGGGCTGGGTCACATGCTGCTCTGGCCAATCACAGCCATGCCATTAGTAGGCATGGCTGTGATGGCTTCTAAGGGCACACAAGTTAGACGCTTGTTGATTGACTGCCATATACATGTTTCTGCCAAATACTGATTGAGGGGTGCTATATACCTGTTTCCACCAAATACTGATTGAGGTGTGCCATATACCTTCTTCCACTAAATACTGATTGAGGGGTGCTATTGCTATATACCTTCTTCCACAAAATACTATTTGATAGAGATGGCCTTGCGCTTCGCCCGTCGGTTGTTTCACGGCAAACTTTCTTAGTTCGCGATTCGCCGAACATGAGAACATATGGCGATGTCCGCCAGCGCCATATTATTTTGCATTGCGCCAAAATTTGACCCATGACACAACCATCTGGTGGGACAGGACAGCCAATTGAGACATTTCAGCACATGGACACATCCCCTGCCTTATAAATAAGCCCGATCTGGTCACCTTTTGACATTCAGTCTTTTGCCAGTGTAGGGAGAGGTTGCTATGTGGAGCAGGGACAGACTGTTAGGGACACCAAACGCTAGCTAATAGGGCCACAAAAGTCATTTTAAGGAATGGTATAGGTGTGCTATTGATAGGTGTGACATACTGAGGGGTGTTATATACTTATAATATACTTTCTAACAGAGAAAGTATATTATAGTGCATTTGTATTGTGCAGCAGTTGTGTGCGGTTCTGCTGCAATATCGCAGCTATACAGAGGGACAAATGCTATTGGAACAACTAATTGCAACTGGTGTGATATACCAGTTGCCCTTCCAAAAAACTGATTGAGGCAGGGGTGTGACATACCTATAATTTCTATATAGTGCATTTGTATTGTGCATAAGTGGTGTGTGTTTCTGCTGAGATACTGCAGCTATACAGAGGGACAAATGCTATTGGAAACACTAATTGCAACTGGTGTGATATACTTGTTGCCACCCCAAAAAAAAATGATTAAGGGCTTTGATATACCTGCTTCCTGCAAATAATCATTAAGGGGTTATATATACCTGCTTCCACAAATACTGCTCTTCTTTAGGGACTTTGTCCCAGGGTCATTTTGAAAATGACAGGCAGAGGAAGAGGCAGTCCATTCCGCAGAGGTGGTAGGGGTCAGGCAGGTGCACCAGGCCAGGGCCTAAGTGGGAAGTTGGAGAAGGTGCATGCGTTTACGTCAAAGGACGCACCAGAGTTGGTTGAGTGGCTCACTCAGCCTTCCGCTTTTGCACCTTCCTCATCCTCTGTATCAGCACTTTCCTCACTCTCTACTGTGTCCACCCCCAAAGACACCACCACTACCAGCACCATAGCCCCTCCACTCGAGTCAGAGGAATTACTTTCCCATCCATTCCCAGACCTTATCTATGCGCAGCCATTCTTGGCATTGGATGAGGAAGAGGAGGTAGCAACGGCCGCCACCCGGCGGGCTGACGACAGTACCCAGATCAGCCCAAGGAGGGTGGTCCCAGCTGTTGCTGCTTACTCTCTAATGTCAGTGGTGGTGAAGATGACGATGATGACGTGTCAATGGATGTCACGTGAGTGCCCACAAGAGAGGAAGAGGAGGGGAGTTCAGAGGGAGAGACGGAGCAGCAGATATGGAGGAGAAGGAGGAGAAGCAGGCAGAACTCGCAGTGCACAGGAGGCAAAAATGTGTCTAGAGCGAGCCATCCACTATGCACGGTCACATCTGGCGCTCCCAGGATGCCGACACATGGCTCCGCAGTGTGGGCTTTTTTTAACGTGTCAGCTGCTGACAATAGTGTTGCCATCTGCAGCCTGTGCTGTCAACACATAAGTCACGGTAAGACCAACACTCACCTAGGGACGACAGACTTAAAAAGGCACCGGGGCTCCCATCACCGAGCCCAGTGGGATCAATGCCGTCAGAACCCACGCCCCCGGTGCACCATGTCCTGCCTCTTCTCCATCTCCTCCAATTTGTCCTCCACTCCACCTTCCACCATGCCATCGTCACATTCATCTCGCAAAAGGCAGGCTTCCGTGGCCCAAATGTTCGAACTTAAAGAGTTGGTGCCGCCGGATAACCCTTTTGCCCAGCGGCTGACTGCCGGTTTGTCGGAACTGCTAGCCCGCCAACTACTGCCATATAAACTGGTGCACACGGAGGCCTTTAGAAAATTTGTGGCCATTGGCACACCACAATGGAAGGCCTTGGAAGGAAATATTTCTCCCAGAAGGGCATCCCAGAGCTATATGGACATGTTCAGCGGCAAGTGAATGTATCTCTGGCACACAGTGTCGGTGCCAAGATACATCTGACCACAGACACGTGGTCTATCAAACACGGGCAAGAAAGGTACCTAACTTTTACTGCCCACTGGGTGAACCTTCCGACGGTTGTCAGGCATGCAACCTGTGGCACACTTGTGGATTTGGTGTTACCGCCACGAATTGCATGCAGGCCTTCCTCTTCTTCTCCTCCTCCTACTCCATCTTCCGTCTCCTACTCAGCTGACTCCTCCTTTTCCACTGCTACCGCTTATTCAGCTGCACCCCCCCAGGTCCCCAGAACCTATTTGACGTGCCAGGTGAGAGGTTGCCATGCTGTGCCGCGGCTCTTGTGCCTGGAATCCAAGAGCCACACCGGTCCAGCACTCCTTCCAGCTCTGCGGTCACAGACCGATCAGTAGCTAACCCCGCTCAATTTGACAATTGGTAACATGGTGTGCGACAATAGTGCCAATCTGCTGAGCTCACTGAAACAGGGCAAAATGACACATGTGCCGTGCATGGCACACATTCTGAACTTAGTCGTGCAGCGATTCATTGTCAGATACCTCGGGGACCAGGATGTCTTGCGGCAAGACAGGAAAATCTCTGGCCATTTTGTAAGATTTTACACGGCCATGGCTCGCCCTGCTGATGTTCAGTGGCGACATCACTTGCCCGTCAGACGTCTGATTTGTGACTGCCCAACGCGCTGGAACTCCACCTTGTATATGCTTTATAGGCTGCTCCAGCAGAAACGTGCCTTTAATGACTACCTGTACGAACTCTGCGGCAGGACAAGTTCTGGGGAACAAGTTTTTTTTTTTCACCGCGCCAGTGGCTGCTCATGCGCGACGCATGCACACTTCTGCGGCCATTTGATGAGATCACCAAACTGGTCAGTCGCAGCCAGGGCACCATCGGTGACATCGTACCTTACGCCTTCTTTCTGGAGCGTGCATTGCTTAGTGTCATTGATCAAGCCATCGAGGAGCAGGAGCAGGAAGATGAGGAAGTCGCAATGCTGAATGAATTCCCAGGGGTAGCTACTACATCTGAGTCAAGTCAACAGGAGTCTAAAGAGGAGTCAGAGGAGGATAGTGCCTAGGGGGAAGAGGAGGGGGAGCAGAAAGAGCAGGCTTTAAACTTTTCTGGGATCCCTGGTTTTGTCCGTGGATGGGGAAAGGAGACCGAGGACGACATTTTCCTGGGCGATGAGAAAGAGCCCGGGTGCTCCCACCACTTCCAATTTAGTGCAAATGTGGGCCTTCATGCTCCAGTGTTTGAAGAGGGACCCCTGTATGAAAATCATACAGAGCAAGGACCAGTACTGGGTGGCAACGTACTTAGACCCCCCACTACAAACACAAAATGGCGGAAATGTTACCAGCATCACAGAGGGCTGTCAGAATTTAGCATTTCCAGGCCTTGCTTCGAGAGATCCTGCATTCTACTGTAACAGGCGCTGGCAGAGGAATTTCCACCAACAGAGAAACAGTTAGGGGTACCAATCCTACAGCGCATGGAAGAACAGGGCGGTTTGAAGATGTGCTGGTCACTTCGGATATGATATAATTCTTGCAACCAACCTATCGACAGCCTCCCTCCGTATCCAGCCTCAGGGAACACCTAGACCGACAGGTGTCCGACTACATAGGGTTAACGGTCAATGTGGACGCTCTGAGCAGCAAGGAACTCCTTGACTACTGGGTGTGCAGGCTTGACCTGTGGCCAGAGCTGGCACAATTTGCCATGGAATTCTTGACTTGCCCCTCGTCCAGTGTCCTGTCTGAAAGAACGTTCAGTGCAGCAGGGGGTTCGTGGCGATAAGCGCACTTGCCTAGCTCATGACAGTGTGGACTACCTCACATTTCTAAAAATGAATTAGGCATGGATCTCGGAGGAATTCAACACCTGTGACGACCTTGTTTAATTGAATTTCCTCATGCCAGCCCACAAATATCTGCCACAACGCAGAACAAATATTGGTCCCTGTCTTAGGTAAATACAGCGGCATAAAAGGCCTTTTCTGTCCGTTGAATGCCTAATGTTATGGGGCTCGGAAGAATTCAATACTTGTGATGACCACGTGTTTCAACTATTATAATTAGAGTGTTTTTTCAAGAGTGGGGATTTCGTTAGCCATATTTTTAATCCAATTTTATATTTTTAGTTCTTTTAAACATATGTATTTGACCTGTATTTGTACTGGCCTTCAGTAAATTTTTTATCCACAAACCGCATAATGTACTTTGAGCCACATAATCAGAATTTCTTTTATGTCAGGTGAATGCCTAATTTTTAAGGTCCGTACTACCGTGGCCTAAAATAAAAATTATCTAGGCTACAACAGGGCACATTTCAGAGAATTTCCCTTTAAGCCGCATAAAAATGTCCCCTGATTAAGATACATATTTTTTTGTCATTGATACCCCTCTAGTATGTTACTGTCCATGTTGTGGGACTATTTGTACACTTCTAAAGTATTTGGTGGCTGCAAATATGAGCCGAAGGTTTTTCAGGCTCGCCTGCCATTAAAGTGAATGGGGACCGCCGCGAACTTGCGGTTCGCGAACATTTGATCGAGTTCGCAAACCATCCCGGCCGATGTTCGTCCATCACTGGAGTGTGCCGCTCAACTAACTCTGGTGCATCCTTTGACGTAATCGCACGCACCTACTCCAACTTCCCTCTTAGGCTCCGGCCTGGTGCACCTGCCCGACCCCTACCACCCCTTCGGAACGGCCTGCCTCTTCCTCTTCCTGTCATTTTCAAAATGACCCTTTGTCAAAGTCCCTAGAGAAGAGCAGTATTTGTGGAAGCAGATATATCGCAGGCCTCAATCAGTATTTGGTGGAAGCTGGTATATCACACCCCTCAATCAGTATTTTGTTGAATCAGGTATATAGAACACCTGAATCATTATTTGGTGGAAGCAGGTATATCGCACCCCTCAATCAGTATTTTGCGGAAGCAGGTATATTAAACCCCTCAATCATATTTTCTAGAAGCAGGTATATTGCAACCCTCAAACACTATTTTGTGGAAACAGGTATATAGAACACCTGAATCAATATTTGGTGGAAGCAGGTATATCGCACCCCTCAATCAGTATTTTGTGGAAGCGGTGTATCGCAGGCCTCAATGAATATTTGGTGGAAGCAGGTATATCGCACCCCTCAATCAGTTTTTTTGGGGGACAACAGGTATATCACACCAGTTGCAATCAGTTATTGCAATATCGTTTGTCCCTCTATATAGGTGCGGTATTGCACCAGAACTGCACACAACTGCTGAACAATACAAATGCACTGTAATATACTTTCTATGTTAGAAAGTATTTTATAAGTATATAACACCCCTCAGTACGTATATCACACCTATCAATAGCACACCTATACCAGTCCTTAAAAGGACTTTTGTGGACCTATTAGCTAGCTTTTGGTGTCCCTTACAGTCTGTCCCTGCTCAACAAAGCAACCTCTCCCTAAACTGGCAAAACACAGAATGTAAAATGACTACCAGATTGGGTTCTGTTATAGGGTGGGGGTATGTCCATATGCTGAAACGTCTCAATTGGATGTTCTGTCCCACCTGATGGATGTGTCATGTGTCAAAGTTCGGCACAATGCAAAAGAATATGGCGCATGCAAACAACGCCATATGTTCATACAGTATGTTCGGCAAATCGCGAACTAGCAAAGTTCACAGCGAAACAACCGCCGGGCGAACCGCAAGGCCATCTCTACTCACCACTCTGTCACTGGGCCCATCTGTGGTCTCCTCATGCTGCTGCCACTTCACCACTATGTCACTGGGCCACTCAGTTGTCTTGTCATGCTGCTGCCACCTCACCACTATGTCACTTTGCCACTCTGTGGTTCTCCTAATCCTGCTGCCGCCTCACCACTCTGTGATCTCCTCATGCTGATGCCACCTCACCACTCTGTCACTGGGCCACTCTGTGTTCTCCTCATGCTGCTGCCACATCACCACTCTGTGATCTCCTCATGCTGCTGTCACCTCACCACTATATCACTGGGCCACTCTGTGGTCTCCTCATGCTCCTGTCACATCACCACTCTGTAGTCTCCTCATGCTGCTGCCATTTGACCACTCTGTCACTGGGCCACTCTGTTGTCTCCTCATGCTGCTGCCACCTCACTATTCTGTCACTGGGCCACCCTGTGGTCTCTTCATGCTGCAGCCACATCACCACTATGTCAGTGTGCCACTCTGTGGTCCCTTCATGGCTGCTGCCACCTCACCACTCTGTCACTGGGTCACTCTGGACTTCTCATGCTGTTCCCACCTTCCCCACTCCATCACTGGGCCACTATTTTGCCTTTTTGTTCTGGTTGACATCATCATTTATTTGACCCTTCTTCTGATCTGTCAGTAGGAAGGAAAAATGAGACGCACAACGGATCCTGTATATGTAGCAGCTGTAAGGCCTGTATGCAATGGTCCCTATTTGGCATCAGAATTGGCTTATGATTAGGTAGCCAAAAGCTTCAGTGGTTACAAAACACAGAAGACATGCAAATATTTCATTCACATGTAGTCTCTGTTTTGGATCCAATCCAGTTTTTTGGGGGCTTTAGCAATACTGATGTATTACTGATCAAATGCTGACCGAGTGAAGGCGGATACTCAACAGACAGGATCTGTTTTTTGGGGGTTATTGTTCTGACGGATCAGAGGAAGGACAAAATAATCAGTGACATCAACACAAAATTTATGCTGACACCCTCTCCACTGTGTCAGGGGGGCTCTACTTGTATAAGCATTTAATAAAACAGGTTCTGTAGAAATCTATGTGAAATTAGCTGACGACGATGTAAAAGGAGTGCGGTCTTTCACAAAATAGTAGGATCTTGGGCCTCTCCACGGTGCTTTATACCTGGAGCTAACATTGACCTGTAAGGCTGAGTTCACACATAAGTTATTTGGTCAGTTTTGGCCCCATAACTGCCCAAATAATTGAAGTGTGCAGTGATTCCAAGAGTAATACATGTCATCTGCATGTCATACTGACTCACAGTATTATTTCACTACCATAGCAGACTCCCTATGCATGTTTCTGTAAGGCACAGTGTTCTACACCACTACACAGGCTCACTGTAGCCAGGAAATAGCGCTTTTTTTAACCACCTCAGCCCCCAGTGCTTAAACACCCTGAAAGACCAGGCCACTTTTTACACTTCTGACCTACACTACTTTCACCGTTTATTGCTCGGTCATGCAACTTACCACCCAAATGAATTTTACCTCCTTTTCTTCTCACTAATAGAGCTTTCATTTGGTGGTATTTCATTGCTGCTGACATTTTTACTTTTTTTGTTATTAATCGAAATTTAACGATTTTTTTGCAAAAAAAGGACATTTTTCACTTTCAGTTGTAAAATTTTGCAAAAAAAACGACATCCATATATAAATTTTGCTCTAAATTTATTGTTCTACATGTCTTTGATAAAAAAAAAAAAGTTTGGGTAAAAAAAAAAATGGTTTGGCTAAAAGTTATAGCGTTTACAAACTATGGTACAAAAATGTGAATTTCCGCTTTTTGAAGCAGCTCTGACTTTCTGAGCACCTGTCATGTTTCCTGAGGTTCTACAATGCCCAGACAGTACAAACACCCCACAAATGACCCCATTTCGGAAAGTACACACCCTAAGGTATTCGCTGATGGGCATAGTGAGTTCATAGAACTTTTTATTTTTTGTCACAAGTTAGCGGAAAATTATGATTTTTTTTTTTTTCTTACAAAGTCTCATATTCCACTAACTTGTGACAAAAAATAAAAAGTTCTATGAACTCACTATGCCCATCAGCGAATACCTTAGGGTGTCTACTTTCCGAAATGGGGTCATTTGTTGGGGTAGTTATACTGCCCTGGCATTCTAGGGGCCCAAATGTGTGGTCAGGGAGTTTGAAATCAAATTCTGTAAAAAATGACCTGTGAAATCCGAAAGGTGCTCTTTGGAATGTGGGCCCCTTTGCCCACCTAGGCTGCAAAAAAGTGTCACACATCTGGTATCTCCGTACTCAGGAGAAGGTGGGGAATGTGTTTTGTGGTGTCATTTTACATATACCCATGCTGGGTGAGAGAAATATCTTGGCAAAAGACAACTTTTCCCATTTTTTTTATACAAAGTTGGCATTTGACCAAGATATTTATCTCACCCAGCATGGGTATATGTAAAAAGACACCACAAAACACATTCCTCAACTTCTCCTGAATACAGAGATACCAGATGTGTGACACTTTTTTGCAGCCTAGGTGGGCAAAGGGGCCCAAATTCCTTTTAGGAGGGCATTTTTAGACATTTGGATACCAGACTTCTTCTCACGCTTTGGGGCCCCTAAAATGCCAGGGCAGTATAAATACCCCACATGTGACCCCATTTTGGAAAGAAGACACCCCAAGGTATTCAATGAGGGGCATGGCGAGTTCATTGAAAAATAAAAATTTTGGCACAAGTTAGCGGAAATTTATTTTTTTGATTTTGTTCTCACAAAGTCTCCCTTTCCGCTAACTTGGGACAAAAATTTCAATCTTTCATGGACTCAATATGCTCCTCAGCGAATACCTTGGGGTGTCTTCTTTCCAAAATGGTGTTATTTGTGGGGTGTTTGTACTGCCCTGGCATTTGAGGGTCTCCGCAATCATTACATGTATGCCCAGCATTAGGAGTTTCTGCTATTCTCCTTATATTGAGCATACGGGTAATGAGATTTTTTTTTTCCGTTCAGCCTCTGGGCTGAAAGAAAAAAATGAACGGCACAGATTTCTTCATTCGCATCGATCAATGTGGATAAAAAAATCTCTGCCAAAAAAAGAAAAAGGAGGGGAAAGGCGTCTGCCAGGACATAGGAGCTCCGCCCAACATCCATACCCACTTCAGCTCGTATGCCCTGGCAAACCAGATTTCTCCATTCACATCAATCAATGTGGATGAATAAATCATTGCCGGGATTTTTTTTTTTTATATATACAAAGTGTTTGCCAAAGTATATGAACACCGCCACCTCCTCAGCTCATATGCCTCGGCAAACATATCTTTTACTGCAGAGGAGAAATCTCGTCTTGCAGCGCCGCATACACCGACTTGCGTGTAATCTGACAGCAGCGCAATGCTTCTGTCCGAATGCACATCAGTGCTGCAGCTAGTCGATCGGTTGGTCCACCTGGAAGGTAAAAAAAACAAAACAAAAAAGAAAAAACCAGGCCGCAAAGCAATAACTTTATTAACTTTAGAACAGAACATATTAACTTTTTTAAACTTTTTTAACTTTTTTACTTACCGGTAATTTTTTTTTTGTTTAGTTTTTTTTACCTTTATAGAACAAACCTCTCCTTCCCCATGGGACAATGTGCAAAGCGCAAATCGCCCAAAGATGTGGCGAAGTACGTTATGCACTTTATCCCAGGTGAAAGGAGAGGTTTGCAGCAGCTGAGAGTAAAAGGGCCCTAATAGCCCTGTGTGCCTGTCCTGTGAGATGCAATCCCTATGCTAGGTGTACCTGTGTGTGGTACTTCCGGAAACACTCACCAAAGCATAGGGCAGGGTGGTCAGGACAGTCAGGACAGAAATAGCGGGTGTCACGCCTTATTCCACTCCTGCTACAGACACGACATCTTTTTCGGGGTGACGGTTGGGTTGAGGTACCAGGAACGACACTGGGGAAATGTCGCTCGTGTAGACGGCTAACTACACTGGTGGATGGGGCCACGGAACCTCCTGGGTAAAGGAGGTTCTCGATGATCTCTTCCTGGAATTTGAGGAAAGATCGTGTTCTCCCAGCCTTACTGTAGAGAACAAAACTATTGTACAGCGCCAATTGAATTAAATATACAGACACCTTCTTATACCAGCGTCTGGTTCTGCGGGAAACTAAATACGGAGACAACATCTGGTCATTGAAGTCCACCCCTCCCATGAGCGCATTATAGTCGTGGACACAGAGGGGCTTTTCAATGACACGGGTTGCTCGCTCAATTTGGATTGTCGTGTCTGCGTGAATGGAGGAGAGCATGTAAACGTCACGCTTGTCTCTCCATTTCACCGCGAGCAGTTCTTCGTTACACAAGGCAGCCCTCTTTCCCCTTGCAAGACGGGTGGTTACAAGCCGTTGGGGGAAGCCCACGCGACTAGTTCGCGCGGTGCCACAGGCGCAAATCCGTTCTAGAAACAAATGCCTAAAGAGGGCCACACTTGTGTAAAAATTGTCCACATAAAGATGGTACCCCTTGCCGAATAAGGGTGACACCAAGTCCCAGACTTTCTTCCCACTGCTCCCCAGGTAGTCAGGGCAACCGACCGGCTCCAGGGTCTGATCTTTTCCCTCATAGATCCGAAATTTGTGGGTATAGCCTGTGGCCCTTTCACAGAGCTTATACAATTTGACCCCATACCGGGCACGCTTTCTTGGGATGTACTGTTTGAAGCCAAGGCGCCCGGTAAAATGTATTAGGGACGCGTCTACGCAGATGTTTTGCTCGGGGGTATACAAATCAGCAAATTTCTGGTTGAAATGGTCTATGAGGGGCCGAATTTTGTGGAGCCGGTCAAAAGCTGGGTGGCCTCTGGGACGGGAGGTGGTGTTGTCGCTAAAATGCAGGAAACGGAGGATGGCCTCAAATCGTGCCCTGGACATAGCAGCAGAGAACATGGGCATGTGATGAATCGGGTGCGTTGACCAATATGACCGCAATTCATGCTTTTTTGTCAGGCCCATGTTGAGGAGAAGGCCCAAAAAAATTTTAAGTTCGGAAACTTGGACTGGTTTCCACCGGAAAGGCTGGGCATAAAAGCTTCCCGGGTTGGCGGATATAAATTGTGTGGCATACTGGTTGGTCTCTGCCACGACTAAGTCCAAGAGCTCCGCAGTCAAGAACAGCTCAAAAAATCCCAGGGCCGAACCGATTTGAGCCGTCTCAACCCGAACTCCAGACTGGGCGGTGAAAGGGGGAACTACAGGTGCGGCTGAAGTTGGTGACTGCCAATCAGGGTTTGCCAGCACCTCAGGGATTATAGGGGCTCTACGGGCCTGTCTGTGCGGTGGCTGCGACGGGGTAACTAGTGCACGTGCCACCGTACCAGCTTCAACTGCCCTTCTGGTGCTCGCCACGTCACCATGTTGTACGGCAGTGCTGGTACTAGGTCCAGGGAGGGCTGCGCTGCTGGTGTATGCCTCACCACGTGATCCGGCAGCGACAGCCCCACTCTGCTGCTCTTGAAGCGGATCCTGCATAACCTGTGGTCTAGCGACACGGGGCCGGGTACGCCTGGTGCTGCCAGGGACCTCCACCTCCTCGTCCGAACTTTGGGTCAGAGAGCCACTGCTTTCCACAGGTTCATATTCTGACCCGCTAGATTCATCAGATGAGGGTTCCCACTCCTCATCCGACTGGGTCAGAATCCTGTAGGCCTCTTCGAAGAATACCCCTGTTTGACATTTTGGACTACTAAATTTAGGGGTATCCTGAACTACCCAAGAAAAAAAGCAAGCCTGTCTTACAAAGGGGAGGCTAGCGAAGTACCGGAGGCCGCTGCGGTTGATAAAAAATATCAAACTGATTTTTTTATCGCCGCAGTGCGTGTAAAATGAATGTGCAGTGATCAAAAAATATATTTTTTTTGTCACTGCGGTGGGGCGGGCGTGGGTGAACGCACGTGTGGGCGACCGATCAGGCCTGATCGGGCAAACACTGCGTTTTGAGTGGAGGGCGAACTAAAGTGACACTAATACAATTATAGATCTGACCGTGATCAGTTTTGATCACTTACAGATACTATAAAAGTACAAATGCTGATTAGCGATATGCTATTCAGCGAATAAAAGTGACTGCGGTGCGGTGGGGTGGGCGCTAACTGACGCTAACTACCTAACCAAGGGGCCTAAACTATCCCTAAAACCTAACAGCCAATACCAGTGAAAAAAAAAAAAGTGACAGTTTACACTGATCACTTTTTTTCCTTTCACTAGTGATTGACAGGGGCAATCAAAGGGGTGATCAAAGGGTTAATTGGGGTGCAGGGGGGTGATCAGGGGCTACAGTGAAGTGTTGGTGTACTCACAGTTCAGTCTGGCTTCTCTGCTGGATCCAACCGACGAAAAGGACCAGCAGAGAGCAGAGAAGCCATATAACAGATCATATTTACTAATATGATCTGTTATATGACTTTTGATTGGATTTTTTGAAAATCGCCAGCCTGCCAGCCAATGATCGTTGCTGGCAGGCTGGTGACGAACTTCTTCTTTGAATTTTGCCGGCCCGCTATGCGCATGCGCGGGCCGGCTTTGAGCGATATCTCGCGTCTCGCGAGATGACGCTTATATGCGTGATTGTGCGCAGCGCTGGCCACCTCCGGGAACGCGAATCTGCGTACAGCAGTCCGGAGGTGGTTAAGTGATTCGCCACAAATAAATTTTGGGGAAAAGTCGGCGAACCGACCAAATTGAATTTATGAGAAATTTGCTCATCTCTAATAATTGTTTAAGTCAGTCCATGTATTTTATTTCCAGCCCATGGCTCTTTAATGTCCTCTTTATTTGGACCTTTATCTTGGAAGTGGCACAAAATCTTTCTTACCTTTCTCTATCAGGCCATCACTGCGGCCAGAAAGAGTCCCCCCTCCTTTCGTAATGACTCAATTCGAAAATCACACATTACACTAATAAGTAGAGTTGAGCGAACACCTGGATGTTCGGGCTCGAGAAGTTCAGACGAACTTCCCGGAAATGTTTGGGTTCGGGATCCGAACTCGACCCGAACTTCGGCCCGAACCCCATTGAAGTCAATGGGGACCCAAACTTTTTGGCACTAAAAAGGCTGCAAAACAGCCCAGGAAAGGGCTAGAGGGCTGCAAAAGTCTGCAAAATGTAGGTAAATCCCCTGCAAACAAATGTGGATAGGGAAATGAATAAAAATAAAAATAAAATAAATAAAAATTAACCAATATCAATTGGAGAGAGGTCCCAAAGCAGAGAATCAGGCTTCATGTCACCCACCACTGGAACAGGCCGCTGTCAGATATTTAGGCCCCGGCACCCAGGCAGAGGAGAGAGGTCCCATAGCAGAGAATCAGGCTTCATGTCATAGCAGAGAATCAGGCTTCACGTCACCCACCGCTGGAACAGGCCATTGTCAGATATTTAGGCCCCGGCACCCAGACAGAGGAGAGAGGTCCCATTGCAGAGAATCAGGCTTCATGTCACCCACCACTGGAACAGGCCATTGTCAGATATTTAGGCCCCGGCACCCAGACAGAGGAGAGAGGTCCCATTGCAGAGAATCAGGCTTCATGTCATAGCAGAGAATCAGGCTTCACGTCACCCACCACTGGAACAGGCCATTGTCAGATATTTAGGCTCCGGCACCCAGACAGAGGAGATAGGTCCCATAGCAGAGAATCAGGCTTCATGTCATAGTAGAGAATCAGGCTTCACGTCACCCACCACTGGAACAGGCCATTGTCAGATATTTAGGCCCCGGCACCCAGACAGAGGAGATAGGTCCCATAGCAGAGAATCAGGCTTCACGTCACCCACCACTGGAACAGGCCATTGTCAGATATTTAGGCCCCGGCACCCAGACAGAGGAGAGGTTCATTCAACTTTGGGTTGCCCCGCAATATAATGGTAAAATTAAAAAAAAGAGGATTGAATGAAGTGCCCTGGAGTACAAGAATATATTGTTAAGGGGAGGTAGTCATAAATGTCTAATCTGCACAAGGGATGGACAGGTCCTGTGGGATCCATGCCTGGTTCATTTTTCTGAACGTCAGCTTGTCCACATTGGCTGTGGATAGGCGGTTGCGTTTGTCAGTAATGACGCCCCCTGCCGTGCCGAATACACGTTCAGACAAAACGCTGGCCGCCGGGCAGGCCAGCACCTCCAAGGCATAAAAGGCTAGCTCTGGTCACATGGACAATTTGGAGACCCAGAAGTTGAATGGGGCCGAACCATCAGTCAGTACGTGGAGGGGTGTGCACACGTACTGTTAGTGTGCCTCCTGCTAACACGTTCCGTTCCAGGTGGTGGTGCAGTTAGCTGTGGCGTGGTGACAAAACTTTTCCACATCTCTGCCATGCTAACCCTGCCCTCAGAGGAGCTGGCCGTGACACAGCTGCGTTGGCGACCTCTTGCTCCTCCTCTGCCTTCGCCTTGGGCTTCCCACTTGTTCCCCTGTGACATTTGGAATGCTCTCAGTAGCGCGTCTACCAATCTGCGCTTGTACTCGCGCATCTTCCTATCACGCTCCAGTGCAGGAAGTAAGGTGGGCACATTGTCTTTGTACCGGGGATCCAGCAGGGTGGCAACCCAGTAGTCCGCACACGTTAAAATGTGGGCAACTCTGCTGTCGTTGCGCAGGCACTGCAGCATGTAGTCGCTCAGGTGTGCCAGGTTACCCAGAGGTAAGGAAAAGCTGTCCTCTGTGGGAGGCGTATCGTCATTGTCCTCCGTTTCCCCCCAGCAATGCACCAGTGATGGGCCCGAGCTGCGTTGGGTGCCACCCCGCTGTGAACATGCTTCATCCTCATCCTCCTCCACCTCATCCTCGTCCTCTTCGTCCTCCAGTAGTGGGCCCTGTCTGGCCACATTTGTACCTGGCCTCTGCTGTTGCAAAAAAAACTCCCTCTGAGTCACTTCTAAGAGACTGGCCTGAAAGTGCTAAAAACGACCCCTCTTCCTCCTCCTCCTCCTCCTGGGCCACCTCCTCTTCCATCATCGCCCTAAGTGTTTTCTCAAGGAGACATAGAAGTGGTATTGTAACGCTGATAACGGCGTCATCGCCACTGGCAATGTTGGTGAAGTACTCGAAACAGCGCAACAGGGCACACAGGTCTCGCATGGAGGCCCAGTCATTGGTGGTGAAGTGGTGCTGTTCCGCAGTGCGACTAACCCATGCGTGCTGCAGCTGAAACTCCACTATGGCCTACTGCTGCTCGCACAGTCTGTCCAGCATATGCAAGGTGGAGTTCCACCTGGTGGGCACGTCGCATATGAGGCGGTGAGTGGGAAGGCCGAAGTTACGCTGTAGCGCAGACAGGCGAGCAGCGGCAGGATGTGAACGCCGGAAGCGCGCACAGATGGCCCGCACTTTATGCAGCAGCTCTGATATGTCAGGGTAGTTGTGAATGAACTTCTGCACCACCAAATTCAGCACATGCACCAGGCAAGGGATGTGCGTCAAACCGGCTAGTCCCAGAGCTGCAACGAGATTTCGCCCATTATCGCACACCACCAGGCCGGGCTTAAGGCTCACCGGCAGCAACTACTCGTCGGTCTGTTGTTCAATACCCCGCCACAACTCCTGCGCGGTGTGGGGCCTGTCCCCCAAACATATGAGTTTCAGAATGGCCTGCTGACGTTTACAGGAGGCTACAGGAGGCAAAGAATGTTGCCCTGTGATCCTTGGCGGCGGAAGGACGTGCGCCAAAGAGCTCTCCGTCTGGGGCCCAGCCGCCACTACATTTAGCCAGTGTGCAGTTAGGGAGATATAGCGTCCCTGGCTGTGCTTACTGGTCCACGTATCTGTGGTTAGGTGGACCTTGCCACAGATGGCATTGGGCAGTGCACACTTGATTTTATTGGATACTTGGTTGTGCAGGGAAGGCACGGCTCTCTTGGAGAAGTAGCTTCGAACAACATACTGTGGGACAGCAAGCGACATGAGCTGTTTGAAGCTGTCTGTGTCCACCAGCCTGAATGACAGCATTTCATAGGCCAGTAGTTTAGAAATGCTGGCATTCAGGGCCAGGAATCGAGGGTGGCTAGGTCGAAATTTACGCTTTCTCTCAAATGTTTGTTAGATGGATGCTTGGTGACGGAGGTGGTGGTGTTGGTGGTACATCCTCTGTTTCCTAACGGCAGGTGCCAACGTTCCTCCAGA
The DNA here is from genome assembly GCF_905171765.1 of Bufo bufo. Taxonomy (NCBI): domain Eukaryota; kingdom Metazoa; phylum Chordata; class Amphibia; order Anura; family Bufonidae; genus Bufo; species Bufo bufo. The sequence goes on from NC_053392.1 coordinate 389,467,236, forward strand.
GGCGGATGAAGAGGCCGAGGCAGCAGCAGATGAGGTAGTAGGGGGAGCCTGAGTGAGTTACTTGTTTTTAAGGTGTTTACTCCACTGCAGTTCATGCTTTGCATGCAGATGCCTGGTCATGCAGGTTGTGCTAAGGTCCAGAACGTTAATGCCTTGCTACAGGCTCTGATGGCACAGCGTGCAAACCACTAGGGTCTTGTCATCAGCACATTGTTTGAAGAACTGCCACGCCAGGGAACTTCTTGAAGCTGCTTTTGGGGTGCTCGGTCCCAGGTGGCGGTGGCCAGTAGCAGGCGAACTCGCTTGGCGGCGGGTGTTCTGCTTTTGCCCTTTGCTCCCTCTTTTGCTACGCTGTTGGCTCGGTCTCACCACTGCCTCTTCCTCCGAACTCTGAAAGTCAGTCGCACGACCTTTATTCCATGTGGGGTCTAGGACCTCATCGTCCCCTGCATCGTCTTCCACCCAGTGTTCCTCCCTGACCTCCTGTTCGGTCTGCACACTACAGAAAGACGCAGCAGTTGGCACCTGTGTTTCATCATCATCAGAGACGTGCTGAGGTGGTATTCCAATGTCCTCATCATCAGGAAACATAAGTGGTCAGTGCATTCTATGTCTTCCACCGCTGGGGAAGGGCTAGGTGGATGCCCTTGAGAAACCCTGCCAACAGAGTCTTCAAACAGCATAAGAGACTGCTGCATAACTTGAGGCTCAGACAGTTTCCCTGATATGCATGGGGGTGATGTGACAGACTGATGGGCTTGGTTTTCAGGCGCCATCTGTGCGCTTTCAGCAGAAGACTGGTTGGGAGATAATGTGAACGTGCTGGATCCACTGTCGGCCACCCAATTGACTAATACCTGTACCTGCTCAGGCCTTACCATCCTTAGAACGGCATTGTGCCCCACCAAATATCGCTGTAAATTCCGGTGTCTACTGGGACCTGAGGTAGTTGGTACACTAGGACATGTGGCTGTGACAGAACGGCCACGTCCTCTCCCAGCACCAGAGGGTCCACTAACACCCCCACGATTATGTCCGCGTCCGCATCCCTTACTAGATGTTTTCCTCATTGTTACCGTTCACCACAATAAGAAAAAAATTATTTGGCCCAATGAATTGAATTCAAATTCAGGCCTTTTTTTACAGGCACTTAAAAATATCTGGCTATCTATTTAGGTACCGTATTACACTAATACAGGCACAGCAGAAACCACTGATTTAGGGAATTGCTAAGTTGGAAATTGTAGTTCAACCCAGAACAAAAACTGTGCTTTGACGGACACTAAATGACTTGACCAGCCACAGCAGTAACCTGGGATTTAGCTGAATAAAAATTGTAGGCCTATTATTTAGGCACTGGATGACAGGTATCCCTTTACGGACAGAATTACACTTGGAGATGCACGGTAGCATGTGAAGTTATAGAGAATGACCCTATCAGCACCTTCAATGTAATATACCCTTTTATGGATAGATTTAAACTTGGCCTGATACAGCAGAAACCACTGATTTAGGGAATTGCTAATTTGGGAATTGCATTTCAACCCAGAACAAAAACTGTGCTTTGACGGACACTAAATAACTTGACCAGCCACAGCAGTAACCTGGGATTTAGCTGAATATAAATTGTAGGCCTAGTATTTAGGCCCTGGATGGATGACAGGTATCCCTTTACGGACAGAATTACACTTGGAGATGCACGGTAGCGTGTGAAGTTATAGAGAATGACCCTATCAGCACCTTCAATGTAATATACCCTTTTATGGATAGATTTAAACTTGGACTGCTACAGCAGAAACCACTTATTTAGGGAATTGCTAATTTGGGAATTGTATTTCAACCCAGAACAAAAACTGTGCTTTGACGGACACTAACTAACTTGACCAGCCACAGCAGTAACCTCGGATTTAGCTGAATATAAATTGTAGGCCTAGTATTTAGGCCCTGGATGGATGACTGGTATCCCTTTACGGACAGAATTACACTTGGAGATGCACGGTAGCGTGTGAAGTTATTGAGAATGACCCTATCAGCACCTTCAATGTAATATACCGTATTTTTCGCCCCATAAGACACACTTTTTCCTCCCCAAAAATGGGAGGAAAATGCCCCTGCGTCTTATGGGGCGAATGCTGACAGTTTTAACATCGCTGGATGCGATGTACGGAGCGGGGGCCGGGGGAGGGACTGGGAGGAGGAGCTGGGGACCGGCAATAGCGGTGGGGCGGTGCGGTCACTGTACTATAGCCCCACCGCTCCGGTATTCTAATATAAAATGTATTATTGAATTAAAAGTTATCAAACATGCCCCCCTCACTCCTAATAGTACCGTATATCCTAATTGTTTCTGTATAATGCCGGCAGGCAGGCCGGGCGGGCGGCAGCATAACTCACTAATGTCACGTGCCTGCGCCGCCTCCTTTATGAATGAAGCAGGTGGCGCAGGCAAGTGACGTTAGTGAGTGATGCGCCGGCCGCCTGGCCCGCCTGCCGGCATTATACAGAAGCAATTAGGATATACGGTACTATTAGGAGTGAGGGAGGCATGTTTAATAACTTTTAATTCAATAATACATTTTATATTTGTATACTGGGGGGGGCGGCGGCGGGGGGGGCGTCACACGGAATCTGTGGATGGCACAGTTAAGGGGTGGGGGTTTGTGGATGGCTTTGTTATGGGCTGGGGGGGTGTGTGGATGGCACTGTTATGGGGTGGGGGTCTTTGGATGGCACATATATAACAGTGCCATTCACAGATCCCCCCCCTGTAACAGTGCCAGCCACAGATCCCCCCCCCCTGTAACAGTGTCCGTCATCCACAGATCCCCCCATAAGTGTCCGTCATCCACAGATCCCCCCATAAGTGTCCGTCATCCACAGATCCTCCCCATAAGTGTCCATCATCCACAGATCCCCCCCCCATAAGTGTCCGTCATCCACAGATCCCCCCCATAAGTGTCCATCATCCACAGATCCCCCCATAAGTGTCCGTCATCCACAGATCCCCCCATAAGTGTCCGTCATCCACAGATCCCCCCATAAGTGTCCGTCATCCACAGATCCCCCCCATAAGTGTCCGTCATCCACAGATCCCCCCCCATAAGTGTCCGTCATCCACAGATCCCTCCATAAGTGTCCGTCATCCACAGATCCTCCCATAACAGTGTCCGTCATCCACAGATCCTCCCATAACAGTGTCCGTCATCCACAGATCCTCCCATAACAGTGTCCGTCATCCACAGATCCTCCCATAACAGTTTCCGTCATCCACAGATCCCCCCATAACAGTGTCCGTCATCCACAGATCCCCCCATAACAGTGTCCGTCATCCACAGATCCCCCCCATAACAGTGTCCGTCATCCACAGATCCCCCCATAACAGTGTCCGTCATCCACAGATCCCCCCCAAAACAGTGTCCGTCATCCACAGATCCCCCCATAACAGTGTCCGTCATCCACAGACCACCATTAGTTCCAAACCCACCAAAAGCACACCTTTTGATAAAAAAACATTTTTTTCTTATTTTCCTCCCCAAAAACCTAGGTGCGTCTTATGGGCCGGTGCGTCTTATAGGGCGAAAAATACGGTACCCTTTTATGGATAGATTTAAACTTGGCCTGCTACAGCAGAAACCACTGATTTAGGGAATTGCTAATTTGGGAATTGTATTTCAACCCAGAAAAAAATATATCCTTTGCCAGACAGCAGACAGTATTACAATTGGCTAGCCACAGCTGAAACACCAGATTTAGGGTACTGCTATTTTGGCAATTGTATAATTTCACCCCTCAATAAAATAGCAAGCACAGCCAAGCCCCTGATGTAGTATATAGCAAAAAAGAAAACACACTATTTATTGATGGTTAAATCGACTTGGTGGCAGCTTGTGTAAATGTTCGGGTTAGGGTCCGTGTTACGAACACCCCAAAATTCGGTACGAACCTGACTATTACAGTTCGGGTTCGCTCATCCCTACTAATAAGTGCAATGCTCTTCTGGGGAAATCTTTTTTTAAGGCCTATCAAGAGAACAATAGAGCAGTCATACTGTTGTCCTAATTCTACACATACAATTATAATGTGGATTACCTATCTATATAAGAGGTCTTATAATTTGTGTTGATTGCTACAGAAGGGCAATACTATGTATTTCATTTTCAATGGAAAACTTTCTGATGGAATAAATATCACCTTACATAAAATTAAACATTGAATTGTGGATGATAAGGGACCCATTATCCTTATTACTGCGGAGGGGGGCTTGCCCTGCTTTACTCAGAACTCTCATAGAAATGAATGGAGCATGCTGGGAATTATACTTTCACAACAGCTGGAGTGTCGAAGGTTGCTGGCCTCTGCTATATACATTTATTACTTTCGCACATATTTTTTCTCTCAGTAAAATACAATTAAAAATATTATATATAAAATATTGTATTCATTCTGACTTGTTCTACCATTTATATTTTTATATTTTGCAGTACCATACAGTATATACAGTAGAGAATCTCATAATATATTAACATTCACCATTTTATATATATTTTATATAAAAATATGCAATATTCATAATATCATGAATGATATGTGGTATGCAAACAGTTTCACAAATCAGACAGAAGATGGAGCTGCAATCCCGTGTTTTGGAGGCATAAGAAAGTACATAACACAACTCATTACACAGTGCAGTGTACATTTCAGTTCTGTAGATATCCAGAAACCTATGATTTAAAACACACGGAGCTCATATCATGGAGTGCATTTGATGGCATTAAGTTTGTAATTTAAAACAGCATGATATCTGCAATGTGAGTTATACTTGACTTCAATGAAATGTAATATATGCCTGCATTCTTGATGTGTATGTAAGCAGGGAAAATTTGTGATCTTTAAGATGACGTGATGGATAATATATTATTGTCCATTCAGTGCTAAATTCGGAAGTTTTATTACAGTTAATCATATAGTCCGATAGAAAAGTACAGTAAAACCCGTTTCACACCATTTTGGTATATCACAAGTGTGTATTTGAATACAGGCATAAATTAAAAGCTATGGACATTTTTGCAAATATTTTTTCTGTTAAAGATTTCCATTTTCTTTTGTAGCTTGCATGTATTTTCATACACTGCAAGCTGTCCTATTTCTTTCTGTGCAAAATCTGAAGTTCTCTGACTGCTTAGAATGCAGATGCTCCCACTGCTCTCAAACACATAACAGGGTTGAAATGAAGTGCATCCACTTTTACAAAAAAAAAGTTGTGTCCTTCAACTGGTTGCCGTGGGTTACCATTGACCCTGTTGTGGTGGCCACTCCACCTACTTCTGTAGCTATACCTTTCAGTGCTTGCAATGCATATGCTGTGTTACATATGTGCTGTTTGGCTTTTATACTGCTGGGAAACACTAGCTGGGATACCACAAGAGAAGGCACTGTTGATATAAATGTAATAACATACTAAAATGTAGATATATATGTTGCAACCATCTACTGATCTTATTATTACTGTTGGAATAAATGTGTATGCATAAAGACTTTTTTTAACCTGTTACTAAATTTACTTAAAGGGGTTGTCTCACTTCGGCAAGTGGCATTTATTATGTAAAGGAAGTTAATACAAGACACCTCTCCTAATGTATTGTTATTATCCTTATGGCTTCTTTTGCTGGCTGGATTAATTTTTCCATCACATTATAAACTGCTCATTTCCATGGTTACAACCACCATGCAATCTAGCAGCAGTGGTCATGTTTGCAATTACTTACGCTACATAATACATGTTATTTGCTAAAGTGAGAGAACCCTTTTAATTTATTCAGGCATTTAAAATGTAGTGAGAGGACAGAGCACAGAACAGTGCTCCACAGACCTTACGTCTAGTAGGAAGCTTGAGTAGCAGAAGACAGATTGAAGAGTGAGCTGGAAAGCTGCTGCTGGAAACACAGGAAGCAGCAATCCTGTTTGTAGCTAGCTAGCAGTGGAGGTGATTGTTACCGCTCTTCAGTGAATAGAAAGAACCCCCAAGCAGCAGCAGAGTCAAGGTGTAGAAAGAAGCCATCATACCCATTCTTCTTGGAAGCAACCAAGGCCTCTATAATAGTCACGACCTTGACCAAGACCAGGCAGTCCACTGCCTGTAAACAGCACAGGTTGAGAGACTGTATACAGGAAAGTATACTGTGACTGAATGATATTCTGCAGATTATGTTGTACTGTATAACGTGGAAAGGAGCCATGGGGGTAACTGCAGAATAAAACCATCTTCATTAGCGCCACATTCAAGTGACCAGAGTCAGAATGTCAATGACAAGGGAGCTAGGTGCAGCACAAGTCAGAAGGATAGTGAGTTTAATTAGTTAAACTGTCTAAGTGGCAACAGTCAAATATAACAGTCCTGTGCCCTCATTGAGCCTGTTGACTGTCAGAAGACTGTTATAACTAGAGATGAGCAAAGTTTTAAAAAATTTGATTCGGCAGCTTCGCCGAAGTTCAACAAGACATTCGATTTGTTACGAATTAATTGTCACAAATCGCTATAAACCAAGTATACCCAGGCCAATCTGCCTAAAAGCAGCATTTTCAAATCTGGCACAAAAATGGATTTCAGACTGTCTTAAGTTTTAATGCAAACAATCTGATACTGTCATATCATTGTTCATAAGTAATATATACTTAACAATTGTAACTTAATGTTTACTATCATATGTCTTATTGGAGTAAACGGATGTCAATACAATGACATCTGTTCTCCATTAAAGTGTTGGTTAAATAAAACGGAAATGTTTGTTTCCGTTTTAAAGAACAGGCAGGTGGATTCGTTGGACTGAAGACTGAAAACCAGCCAAACGTTGGTTGGAACCCACCCTAAGGCATATTCTTCCCACTTGGTGGCCCAATCTCAGTATGTAGGCTTGGAAGTTACAGCTGCATAATGCAGCATTTTTAACCATCTTCAGGGCCTAAAAAGTAGAATACAATAGTGGCCCAATGACAGAGTGGGGAGGGTGGCAGCTGCAGCAGTGGCAGTAACAGTGATAATAGTGGCCCCATGACATAGTGGGGCCCCCACCGTCATGGTAGTGGAGTGTTAGTGCAGAGGGTACACTCAGTCAGACTTTCCTGAGGACGGTTCTCGAAGGCAGCGAACAACTGCAACACATCATGTCTCTTTAGTTGTCTATTATTGCATCCCTCTCAGAAGGTCTAAAAAATGCACCCACTATTAGCCAGTAGTCATCCCTCTGCCGAATCCTGAAAATGCAGCTGTCACTACACAAACATGGCAGCATGCATCTGGCCATTTGCGCAAGGGGCTCAGAAGGCCTCCCTGCTTCCATATCTACTTTGTCATCATCCTCCAGCTCTTCATGCTCCTCCTGCTCCTCTCCTGTCACCTGGGCAGATAAATCACTTAGTTGTCTATAAAATTCCTGGGCGTTTATGTCTTCTTCCTCATCCTCCTCCTCTGCAAGTTCAGGTGGCCATGAGATGTAGACGCCACGTCTTCTGTTCCCCTTGCCAATCATATTCCTCAACATCCCCTCCAGAATGTGTAGAAGTGGAATGACATCATTCATCCCATAGTTTTGCTGACTGAGAAAATAAAGTGGCCTCTGCCACTGGCTAAGATAGAAATTACACCAGGGAGTAAACCTGTCCATCTGCTGCATTAAAACATTATTGACCACCTTCCTCTGCTCGTACAGTTGGTCTAACATATGAAATGTGGAGTTTTAACAGATGGAAACATTGCATATCAGGCGATGTTGGGGAAGAGCATTTTCCCTTTGCAGTTCAAGAAGGGCATGTTTTGCACAGTAAGAATAGCTGAAGTGCATGAACAGTTTTGAGGACATTTTTAACAGCTCATGTAATCCAGTTAAAGATTTGAGGAACAGGGTGACAACGAGATTGAATACAGGCACCATGCAGGGTGCAAGGGTCAGCCCCCCCTGATGCAGCACAGAAAAAATGTTCTTCCCATTATGTTCCTATCTCCAGTTGGTGAGGAGACAGCCAGTATTCAATTTCTTTATTAATGTCGCAGAGCAGTTCCTTCCCTGTGTGGCTCATTTCACCCAGACTGATGAGGTGCAGAACCGCCTGACAACTCCTAGCTTTGCATAGATAATATGATGGAGGACCACTGTGAACTGTGCCTAAAGGGGAGTGTGAGGACAAAGTGGAGGATGAGAAGGCACAGGAGGATTTTGGCGTAGAAATCCCATGATTACAATGTGCAGGCGGCATTGCCATCACCTTGTCAAGATGCTGGTATGCCTAGGCTGCAACTACATTTACCCAGTGGGCTGTGAATGACATATATTGCCCTTGTCATAGTTACTCCATACATCATCACTGGCATGAACTCTTTCAGACACCGAGAGGCCCAAGACTGGCCAATCTTCTGCTCAACGTATGTGTGCATGACTGGTACAGCTTTTTGGAAAAATGTCAGCTTTGTACTCCCCACCTTGGGTGGGCTCAAGCAATGAATTCTCTGAAATGTGTAGAGTCAACCACATGGAAAGGGAGGGACTGTAGTACCAGAAACTTGGCTAGGTGCACATTGAGCTTCTGCGCCACTGGATATGTCCATACATACTGTTGTCTTTTTGCAATTGCCTCAATGATTGATTGCTGTCGAAACAAGTGACGAGGAGAAGGATAAATTTTAGGAGCGATAGATGACATTAAAGTCAATAGGAAGGAGTTACAGCTCCCTTTTGGTGACATTGATGAGCCCTGACTGCTGGAGAGGGGGTGTGAACCGGTTGGAGATGGAGATGGAGGCTGTAACGCTAAATGAGTGGCACAGGTTTTCCCACAGGACTTTATGGTGATGCTCCATGTGTTGATGCAGGGCCGTTGTGCCAACATTAGCACCCTTGCCGTGTCTCACCTTCTGACCACACATCCTTCATAGTGCCACGCTAACGACCCCCAGTGATTGTGTAAAATATTCCCCCACTGCTGTGTATTGCATTTTCCCTGCACCACTGTGTAATGCCTGCTTGCCGCTGCTTTTATGAACCCATGTTCTGCCAGTGTGTTCCTCACAGGTAGTCTCCCAAGTAGTCTCCACATTTGGCTTCAGATTTCTCACTGCTTACACCCTGTTGTCTACCGGGCACGCTGCCACCCTCGCCCCCTGATGAGGACGATGCCCCCTCTTCACCCAGCTGTCACTTGTGATTGGCTACATCATCATCTACATATGTAACTTGTGTGACCCTCACCTGTCTCTTGGGCATGTCACTGACTTCTCACAACATGTGCTCCCACCAGACTGTCATCATCGGTAGTTGCATGCCTAAAGGGGTCGGCAGCGGACCTCTCCTCCAAGTCTGTGCTGGCCTGTAACTGCTGATTGTCCTTAAAAATGTCATTGTCATTTTAAAGTGGAGCAGAGCTGGCAGCTACCATTACTTGGCTAACAGACGGAGCAGCAAAAGCAAGAGGTAGGTTCAGGACAGGTGAGCAGTGTTGATCGAGCATGCTCGGTTGAACACCAGTTCGGCTCGAGCATCTCGATGCTTGGCACATGGCGGTACTCGGATGAGTCTCCTCCCCGCTGCTACGCAGCAAAAAAATGTGCTAGGAGGTACTGGCTTGCACTGTAATGCCGTAGCCATGGTGGCTACTGGCATTACAGTGATTGGCTGGCCAGAACGCGTCATAGGTGCTATAAAGCACCCGATGACACGTGTTCAGCTCAGTCTTAGTGAGGGAGAGCTGAGCATAGGAAGGGACAGACAGTGTAAGGAGTGTTATTGGAAGATTTTTATTAGAAAAATTTTAAGAGACCCAAAAGTCCTTTTAAGGACTATTGTGTGTGACAGCAGCAATATGTTTGTAGCGCAACCTGCGCTAAATTGCTCAGTCTTAGGGAGAGCTGTGCATAGAAAGGGACAGAGAGGGTAGAGAGTGTTATTGGAAGATTTTTATTAGAAAAACTTTTCAGAGACCTAAAAGTCCTTTTAAGGACTATTGTGTGTGACAGCAGCAATATATATTTTTAGCGCATCCTGTGCTAAGCAGCGTCTAATACACCACATCTCCTGTGTAAAGTGTGCGCATCCCTAAAATATCAGTGACATTTAGTGTACTTTTTCCGTAGACAGTAACCGCTGCGGACAGTGACATAACCAGTGCCACATCTGCAGTGTAATGTGTGCGCTTCAAAAATGTATCTGTGACATACAGTGTACTTTTTCCGTAGACAGCGTCCGCTTCTGACAGTGACCTTACCAGGGCCACATCAGCAATGTAACGTGTGTGCTTCAAAAATTTATCTGTGACAAACAGTGTACTTTGTCAATAGACAGTGTCCGCTTCTAACAGTGACCTTACCAGGGCCACCTAAGCAGTGTAACGTGTGCGCTTCAAAAATGTATCTGTGACAAACAGTGTACTTTGTCAATAGACAGTGTTCGCTTCTAACAGTGACCTTACCAGGGCCACATCTGCAATGTAACGTGTACGGTTCAAAAATTTATCTGTGACAAACAGTGTAATTTTTTGTGTAGACGCTGCGAACAGTGACATTACCGGTTGCATCTCTCCTGTATAACGTTTCCTCATCCCAAACACCTGTGACATTCCCTGTAATTTTTTATTAGCCGCTGGTGACAGCATTTGTTTGCGCATACACTTTCAAATCCTACGCTACTGTATGTGTGACAGACTTTCAATCATATATAACATTTAATATGAAGAAGGCGAGCAGTAAGAGACGGGGCAGTGGCCGTGATGCTGATGGTGCATGCAGAGGCCGTGGCCCTGGGCGCGGTGAAACTGTGCCTGCTGCCAGAGCACAAGAAAAACAATCATCCCCGATACCTAGCTTCATGTCCTAGTTTGCAGGGCGGCGCAGGACACCACTCTTGAATTCAGACCAGTGCCACCAGGTGGTCGGTTAGATTGCAGCAGATAATGCCTCCTGTCGCTTAAGCACCACCCTATCTTCCACCAAGTTCAGTCTTAGTAGCCAAGAGTCTGCTCAACCCAATCCTCACCCTGGTCCGCCTTCCTCCCAACATGGAGAGTCTGGCCAAACAAGTGATCCCACACTCGAATAGTCCGAGGAGCTCTTTTCAGTGCCATTCCTTGATGTGGCCCTCTCGCTAAACACGCTAGAAGAGGGACAGATCTTGTGCCCTGATTCCCAAACCCTTGAGCATCCACAATCACAATAAGATGACAGTGGGGAATGGCAATTACTGTTTAATGAGGTGCATGATGATGAGACACAGTTGGCACACAGGAAAGAATTGTAATTTGCAACCTGTGCCATACAAAAACGATAAGGGGCGTGAACACTAGCAACCTCACCACCACCAGCATGACACGCCACATGGCATCAAAGCACTGTAATAGGTGGGCCAAACGCCTGGGGCCACAATCTGTGTCTGCAGGTCACACCACTGCCTCCTCTTCTCCTGTGCTACGTGCTGGCCAATCCCTTGTCGAAGGCACAGGCCCGGATGCCTCCCGCCCTGCACCTGGACCTTCGCAAGCACCATCAGAGACCACATACACTTCCGTGTCCCAGTGTAGTGTGAAAATGTCCTTACCCCAGGCATTTGAACACAAGCGCAAATACCCAGCCACCCACCCACAGGCCACTAAATGTGCAGCTTTCCAAATTACTGGCCCTCAAAATGTTGCCATTTAGGCTTGTGGACAGTGGGGCCTTCCGCAGCCTCATGTCTTCGGCCATCCGGCATTACGCAGGTGCCACTATTTTTCAAGGTGTGCCATGCCCGCCTTACACCAACATATGTCCCGTAACACACGTGCCCTGACCAATGCAGTTACTGGGAAGGTTTACTTAAACACGGACACATGGACAAGTGCATTCGGCCAGAGACGCTACATTTCCCTGATGGCACACTGGGTGAATGTTGTGAAGGCTGGGAGCGAGTCATACACTGGGATGGCACAGGTACTACCGACTCCAAAGATTGCGGGCCCTACTTCGTTCAGGGTTTCCAACCGCACCTACGTTAGTGGCTCCAACCCCCACTTCTCCTCCTCCGCCTCTGCCTCCTCCTCCACTTCCACCTCCGAATTATCCACTTGCAGCTCCAGTCAGTCATCAGTCGGTAGCTGGAAGCAGTGTAGCACTGCAGTGCGGAAGCGGCAACAGGCCGTGCTGAATCTGGTATGCTTAGGGGACAAACAGCACACCGCCGCAGAGCTTTGGCAGGGGATAAGAGACCAGACTGAGCTGTGGATCTCACCACTCAACCTAGAACCAGGCATGGTTGTGTCTGATAATGGCCGTAATTTGGTGGCGGCTTTGGAGCTCGGCAAGCTCACAAACATCCCATGCCTAGCAAACGTCTTAAACTTAGTGGTTCAGCGGTTTCTCAAAACCTACCCCAATTTGCCTGAGCTAATGGGGAAGGTGTGACGCGTGTGTGCACATTTCCGCAAGTCATCAACAGCTTCAACCGTTCTGTCAACGCTGCAGCAGCGCTTGAAATTGCCAGCTCACAGGCTGTTGTGCAACGTGAGCATGCGCTGGAACTTGACGTTTCACATGTTGGCCAGGCTTTGTGTGCAGCAGAGGGCAGTAGTGTAATACCAGCTGCAACATGGTCGTCACCTTTACAGTCAGCTTCCAATATTCACAAGCGAGGAGTGGGCATGGATGTCTGACCTCTGTGAAGTTTTAGGAAACTTTGAGTAAACATCACAGATTGTGAGCGGCGATAGCGTTATTATATCAGCGTAACCATCCCACTTCTGTTTCTACTCAAACGCTTGCTTCTCACAATTAAGGATGATGCTTTGCATGAGGAGGAGGTGGAAATGGAGGAAGACATTACACAGGGTGATAGCCAGATCACCCTTATTTCGTCTTCTCAGCGCAAATTGGACAATGAAGAGGAGAAGGAGCAGGAGACGGTTGCCTCCGCTACAGAGGATAGTACCCATGGAAATGTAATACCATCTGTTCAGTAGTGTTGAGCGCGACTATTTGAATAGCAAATTTTTATCTCGAATATCGCAACTTTGAGAATTTGTGAATATTTCGCATATAGAGCTATATATTCTTTATAGCGAATATTCGTCATTTTTTCCCATCTGAACACATGATTCCTCCCTGCTTCTTGCTTGTGGGCCAATGAGTCATTGGTCCAAAAGCAACATAAGCAGGGAGGAATCATGACTTTAGATGGGAAAAATGACGAATATTCTAAAAAACTAATATATAGCACCACATCGATATTATTCCTTTTTTTTAGAATATTCGTCTTTTTTTTTCAATCTCTACAGTTGTTTTACTTTGACATACTCCTCCCCGACAAGCGTCCCCGTCACCATGGGAACACCTGGGGGTTAGAATATACCATCGGATCTGAGTTTTCATGATCTCAGTGAACACACACGTTCAGATAATACACTGGCTGCAGGGCCGGCCAGTATCTCCAAGGCGTAAAGGGCAAGCTCAGGCCATGTGCCCAATTTGGAGACCCAGTAGTTGAAGGGGGCAGACCCGTCATTCAGTATGTGTAAGCGTGTGCACACATACTGCTCCACCATGTTGGTGAAATGCTGCCTTCTGCTAAGACGTTCCATATCAGCTGGTGGTGCTGGTTGTTGTGGCGTGCTGACAAAGATTTTCCACATTTCGGCCATGCTAACCCTGCCTTCTGAGGTGCTGGCGGTGCCCCAGCTGCGTTGGCGACCTCTTCCTCGTCCTCTGCCTTCGCCTTGTGCTACCACTGTGCCCCTGCTGTCAGGTGGGAATGCCACCAGCAGCGCGTCTACCAGCGTGCGCTTGTGATCGCGCATCTTACGATCACGCTCCAGTGACGGAATTAAGGACGGTACGTTGTCCTTGTAACGGGGATCCAGCAGCAAGGCAACCCAGTAATCAGCACAAGTTAGAATGTGGGCAACTCGGCGGTCGTTGGGCAGACACTGCAGCACGTAATCGCTCATGTGTGCCAGGCTGCCCAGAGGCAATGAAAAGCTGTCCTCTGTGGGAGGTGTATCGTCTGCAGGGGCAGACTGAGAACCCTCAGGGCCCACGGGCAAAATAAATCAAGGGCCCCCTTACAGGCCCCACCCATGTTCTGCTGCAAGCCCCACCCTTGTCCCGCCTCCATGCCCCGCCTCCAGCCACACCCTACACAATCTTAAATGTGGGTGACACACTGTTATGGGGGGATCTGTGGATGACACACTGTTATGGAGGATCTGTGGATGACACACTGTTATGGGGGGATCTGTGGATGACACACTGTTATGGGGGGATCTGTGGATGACACACTGTTATGGGGGGATCTGTGGAGGACACACTTTTATGGGGGATCTGTGGATGACACACTTTTATGGGGGATCTGTGGATGACACACTTTTATGGGGGATCTGTGGATGACACACTTTTATGGGGGATCTGTGGATGACACTCAACCACTCTCAAACCCAACTGGTCAAACTTGTTAAATGGATCCCAAACACAATAATAACACCCCCCCCCTCCAACACTTAATTAACCCCTTCATGGCCTAAACTTTTTTTCCAAAGCAGAACACACAGCTAAATGGGGCTGGGTCGGCTGGCAAGGGAGGGGTTAATAACAATAAGTGATGGATCATGGAGGATCATCATCGCCCTGGATAATGTTGCTCGGTCTTACTTTGCTGGTCTTTGCTCAGGGGTAAAATGCAAAGCTGTTTTCTGGATTATCCCACAGGGCCATGATCCTCCATCACTTATTGTTATTAACCCCTCCCTTGCCAGCCCACCCAGCCCCTTATGGAAACAAGTCAAGTAATAACCTAAAGGACCTCAATAAATCATTGGGGTGGGGTCCATCCAAGGTCCAAGTCCAACATGTGTGTGATGGAGGGGCGAGGGCACTAGGGCAGCTGGGCAGGCTTCCACAATTCTTTCCAGATGAGATTCGATTCCAGTCCATCCCAGTCCCACTCCCAGAGGCCAGAACAGAAGTTCTCGCCACCGCGCCTGGCTGCAAGCCTGCAAACCAACCAGAATTGACTGTGTCTGGCAGTGGCAGGCAGGCTGCGGCGCGCTAAATCTGAAGGTGGCGTCAGGCAGCGGACAGCGTCTGACGTCACCTGCCGCTGCGCAGCTACGTTCAGAGACTTTTAAAGGGGAATGCAGCCGGAGCCGGTATACCGTCCGCAGGTATAATACGGGATTCACGGGAATCAGCGGAGCGAAGGGGTCGGGCAAGGAATAATCTAGCGACGCAATAAAGTTCAACTCAAGTGAAGTCACTGACAAATGGGAGGAAAATAAATAAATAAATAAAAAAAAATAAAATTATTATTTTTTTAATTGGAACTGGGAGGAGAAGATCGCAGAGGATTTCTCTTGTTCACATATGAATATTAGTATTACAGTGAGCGGGGCCCGGTGTAATAGAATACAGTGAGTGCACCGGGCCCCGCTGCCATTACCAGGCCAGCCTAACATTCATAATCGGGGCGCTGGGCATAACACATTGTTATTCTGCGGCGGGCCCCCATCCCGGCCGGGGCCTCGGACCACGTCCGAAGTGCCCGACCAGTCAGTCCGCCCCTGATCGTCTGTGTCCTCTGTATCCCCCCATCCACGCACCAGTGATAGCCATGAGCTGGTCTGGGTGCCACCCTGCTGTAAGCATAGTTCCTCCTCCTCCATCTCCTCCTCCTCATCCTCCACCTCGTCATCCTCCTGAACTGTGCCCTGGGTACCTTGGGTTTGTGGGTGCAGGAACCCACCCTCGGAGCCACTTGGGAATGACTGGCCGGAAATTCTACAAAATTATCCCTCTTCCTCCTCCTCCTCCTCCTGTGCCACATCCTCTTCCATCATCGCCAGGAGCGTTTTTTCAATTAGGCATAGAAGTGGGATAGTAACGCTGAGAACGGCGTTATCGGCACTGGCCATGTTGGTGGAGTACTCGAAACAGCGCAACAAGGAACACAGGTCTCGCATGGAGGCCCAGTCATTGGTGGTGAAGTGGTGCTATTCCGCTGAGCGACTCACCCGTGCGTGCTGCAGCTGAAACTCCACTATCGACTGCTGATGCTCGCACAGTCTGGCCAGCATGTGCAAGGTGGAGTTCCACCTTGTGGGCACGTCGCATATGAGGCGGTGAGCGGGAAGGCCGAAGTTACGCTGCAGCGCTGGCAGGCGAGCAGCAGCAGGGTGAGAATCTGAAAGCGCGCACAGACGGCCCGCACTTTATGCAGCAGCTCTGACATGTCGGGGTAATTTTTAAGGAATCTCTGCACCACCAAATTCAGCACATGTGCCAGGCAAGGGATGTGTGTCAAACCGGCTAGTCTGAGAGCTGCTACGAAATTTCGCCCATTATCGCACACTACAAGGCCGGGCTTGAGGTTGACTGGCACAAACCACTCATCGGTCTGTTGTTCAAGGGCCGTCCACAGTTCCTGCATGGTGTGGCGTTTGTCCCCCAAACAGATAAGTTTTAAAACTGCCTGCTGTCGTTTACCCCTGGCCGTGCTGAATGAAGTTGGTGGTGAAGGTGTTACGCTGACCGGATGAGGAGCTGGTAGAGGATGAGGAAGCAGAGTAGGAGGAGGAAGCAACAGGAGGCAAACTGAAGCGCCCTGCAATTCTCGGTGGTGGAAGGACATGCGCCAAACTGCTATCCGCCTCAGGCCCAGCCGCCACTGCATTTACCCAGTGTGCTGTTATGGAGATATAACGGCCCTGACTGTGCTTACTGGTTCACGTATCCGTAGTCAGGTGCACCTTGCCACAGATGGCATTGCGCAGTGCACACCTGATTTTGTCCCCTACTTGGTTGTGAAGGGAAGCGATGGCTCACCTTGAAAAGTAGTGGCGGCTGGGCACGACGTACTGTAGGACAGCCACCACCATAAAGCCTTTAAAACTATCCGTCTCCACCAGACGGAATGACAGCATTTCAAAGGCAAATAATTTAGAAATGCTGGCATTCAGGGCTAGGGATCGCGGGTGGGTAGGGGGGTACTTCCTCTTCCTCTCCAGTGTTTGGGATATGGAGAGCTGAACGCTTCCGTGGGACATTGTGGAGATGCTTGGTGACCCAGGTGTTGGTGTTGCTGGCAGATCCTCTGTTTGTGGGGTGCCAGGTGGCACTGTCACTCCAGAGGTGGATGAAGAGGGCGCGACTGCAGCAGAAGAGGAAGCAGGAGGAGCCAGAGACCTTTCTTGGTTTTTGTGGTGTCTACTCCACTGCAGCTCGTGCTTTGCACTTAAATGCCTTGTCATGCAGGTTGTGCTCAGGTTGAGAACGTTTATGCCTCGCTTCAGGCTCTGATTGCACAGCGTGCAAACCACTCATGTCTTGTCGTCAGCACATTGTCTGAAGAACTGCCACGCCAGGGAACTCCTTGGAGCTGGCTTTGGTGTGCTCGGTCCCTTGCTGCGGTGGGCAGTAGGAGGCGTACTGTCTAGAGGACGGCCGCTCCGTTCTTGCACCCTGCTCCCTCTTTTGCTGTGCTGGTGGCTCTGTGCGACCACCGCCTCTTCCACCGAACTACATCGGTCACTCGCATGACCTTGATTCCATGTGGGGTCGAGGACCTCATCGTCCTCCACATCATCTTCCACCCAGTCTTCACCCCTGCCTTCCTTGTCGGTCTGCACACTTTCGAAAGCCTCAGCAGTTGGCACCTGTGTTTCGTCATCATCCGTGATGCGATGGTCCTCCCATGTACTCATCTTTAAAAATAAGTGGTTGGGCATCGGTGCACTCAATCTCTTCCACTTCTGGGGCAGGGCTAGGTGGATGGCCCTGGGATACCCTGCTAACAGAGTCATCAAAAAGCAGAAGAGACTGCTGCATGAGTTGGGGCTCAGACTGCTTGGCTGATTTGCAAGGGGGTGAGGTGAAAGACTGATGGACATCGGCTGCAGGTGTCAACTGTGGTCTTTCAGCAGGAGACTGGGTGGGAGACAATGTGAAGGAACTGGAGGCACTGTCAGCAACCCAATCTACTATCGCCTGTACTTGTTCAGGCCTCACCATTCGTAGAGCAGCAATAGGCCCGACCAAATACCTCTAAAGGATTTGTCGCCTACTCGCACCTGAGGAAGGGGTTTCACTTGTGCGTGTAGCTGGCACAGATCGACCACGTCCTCTCCCTGAAACAGGAGCTTCACCAGCAGCACCACGACCCAGGCCACGTCCCGTATTTGACGCTCTCCTCATATTTTTTGAATTTAGGATCTTGCCCTAAATGGGTGTTTAATTAATAGTAGAAAAGAACGACAGTATGTAAAGGGTGTATCTCAAACGGCCTGAACCAGACTAGGCCTCGATTTAAGATTTCTTTGCACAAAAAGGCAGTCAGGCCGGACGAGGAGCGCAACGGTGGGGGAGGTAGAGGTTAAGTGGGGAGGCGGGGATAGAGGAAGAGGCGCGAGTTGCTAGGTGAGCGGGGGGGGGTGGCCAGCGCTGATGCGGAAGGAGGAGGCTGGAGCAGGAGCATTGCGGCCAGGAGAGGGAAACGACAGGCTGTGTGGAGGAAATGTTGGAGCGGCTGCGGCGTGAAGCGGAGGTGCGGGGGCCTGGCTGGCTGCAGGAGCAGGTTGGTGCGTGCATAGTTTCCCCTGCTCCTGTGGCTACCCCCACTGTTCGGGCTGCCCGGCCGCGGCGGGGTAAGCCCTGAAAGCACCCCCCGGGCCCGGCGCCGAGTAGGGAGCCCCTCTGCAGACCCTCGGCGGCGGTGAGTGTCCGCTCAGCCTTCAGCGAGTCGCTCTCGCCGCGGGAGGAATCACACTACACGGCGGGGCCCTGAGCGGAGCGGGACGCCCCCTTCCCTGCTCCCTGCGGCAGTTCATATGGATTCAGGACCAGAATCGGTTGACCGGCTCAGTCCTTCCTACAGCGGGCGGTCCACTCGGCTTCTTGATGGGATCCAGGCGCCTCGGGCTGCACTGGGTGGAGGGGAATACCTGTGCAGGCCCAGAGAAGACCAAGACAGAGAGGAAGAGGGTCCCCTTGCAGTGGTGGGCGCCGCGGTTTCGTCCCGGGGTCCTTCCAGCGTGGTGCAGAGGGTCGTGCAGGTGGTCCAGGAAGAACAGCCGTCAACGTCCAGAAGCTACGCCGGTGAAGTGTCCGTGCTGCGGGAGTCAGGATCTACGGCAGCGGGAGTCACAGCTTGGGGTTCCATTTTAGCGCATGGTTTCCCGGTTGGGGGTGCTGGGGAAGGGGGGGGCCATGGGTGAGTTTGGTAAGGGTTTGGGGCAGTTTTTGGGGGGATTGGCGGGATGGTTGTCTAGTGTGGGGTCTGGCGGGGGGTCGCCTTTGCCGGGTTGGGGAGTGTTGCCGGGGTCGGTAGCGGGGACGCAAGGGGGGTGGCAGGGTCGGTGTCAGTTGAGACTCAGGCTGGGGGGGAGGATGAGGTGCAGAGGTTGGATGATAGGGCGCGCAGCGAGGTGTATGTGTGATTTGAGGGCCCCCTAGGGGCTCATTTGAAGCAAGAGGTGAGGGAGAAGATATTCTCGCTGCTCCCATTAGAACGGTTTAACTTGGATAGGGGGAAGAAGGATGAGGGAAAAAAGGAAGAGGAGGATAAGAGGCGGCATCGGTTGATTCCACGCACATTTACTAATTGGCTACAAGCGTTTGCCATATTAGCAAGTGTCATTGGGGAAAGGGCCCCTGAATGCTGTTTGGCAGGGTTTTGCTACCAGGATGCCATCGGTGAAGCGTATAGGGTTTACGGTGGTGTGGGCTGGCTCCGTTATGATGAGCAGTTCCGGCAGCGTAAGGCGGTGAGTCCTGATATCCGGTGGGATCATAAGGATATTGGGTTGTGGTTGAGGGTGACGGCGCCGCCTAGGGCTGGGCAGTCCTTTCGGGGGGAGTCCGGGGGGTCATCCCCGGGTGCGTTGGCAGCGGCGTCGGCAAAAGGATTGTGTTTCCTTTTTATTGAAGGAAACTGCAGATTCGGTGCTAAGTGCAAATTTAAGCACGAGTGCACGGTGTGTGGGGGACCCCATGGAGCTAACCATTGCTTGAAGGGGGGAAGGCATAAGGGGGGTGAGGGGGCTGGAAAAGGGATGGACGCCGATTCGGGTGGAAGAGATGCAGGAGTTTCTAGATAAGTATCCTGATCGGGTTGCGGCTGGGTTGTTGGGGGATGGGTTTAGGTTCGGTTTTCGTATTCCATCGGTTGTCACGGCGGGGCCTATTGTGCTTAAGAATCTTAGGTCCGCGCTTGATCATGCGGGGGTAGTGGCGGAGAAATTGAGGAAGGAGGTGGAGTTGGGGCGGATGGCGGGTCCATTCAAGGAACCGCCGATCCCTGACCTGAGGGTGTCTCCTCTAGGGGTGGTGCCTAAAAAGGAGCCGAACAAGTTTTGGCTCATTCATCACTTGTCTTACCCAAAAGGTGCGTCGGTCAATGATGGTATAGATCCTGAACTTTGTTCGGTGGTCTATACTTCCTTTGATGCGGCTGTTAGGTGGGTGAGGCGGTGGGGGCAGGGGACGTTGCTGGCTAAGGTTGATGTTGAAGCGGCTTTTCGTTTGCTTCCGGTTCACGTGGAGAGCATGGGTTTGTTGGGTTGTTTTTGGGATGGGGAGTACTTTGTGGATAGGTGCTTGCCTATGGGGTGTTCTCTCTCGTGTGCGTATTTCGAGACTTTTAGCTCGTTTTTGGAGTGGGTGGTGGTGGAAGTTTCGGGTGTTCGTCGATTATCCATTATTTAGACGATTTTTTGTGTCTGGGGCCGGCGAATTCATGGGTCTGTTCTTTGTTGTTGCACACGGTGCAGTCGGTTTTTGCGCTTTTTGGGGTACCGTTAGCGCGGGAGAAGACGTTGGGTCCGGTGACGGAGTGGTGTTTTTTGGGGATTGTCATAGATACGGAGCGGATGGAGTGTAGGCTTCCTGAGGATAAGTTGCTGGATTTGCGCCAGGAGATTGATAGGGCCATAGGGAGGGAGAAGATTAGGTTGCGGGATTTGCAGTCGTTGTTAGGTAAGCTGAATTTCGCATGCCAGATTATGCCAATGGGTAGAATTTTCTGTAGAAGGTTGGCTGTGGCTACGTCAGGGGTGTCAGAGCCTTATAATTTCATTAGGTTGCGTAAGGAGTTAAAAGGGGATTTGAGGGTGTGGGCGGAATTTTTGGGTCAGTACAATGGTAGGTCGTTAGTAATGGGGGAGTTGTGTGATAGTGTGGATTTTGAGTTATATACGGACGCATCGGGGGGAGTGGGTTTTGGGGCTTATTGCCAGGGGCAATGGTGTGCGGGCGGGTGGCCGGATTCGTGGGTAAGTCGGGGTTGGGGGAGGAACATGGCTTTGTTAGAACTTTTTCCCATTGTTATGGCGGTTGTGTTGTGGGGAGAGAAATTTGAGAATAGGAAGGTGCGGTTTCATTGTGACAATTTGGGGGTGGTTCAGGCTATCAACAGTTTGTCCGCATCTTCCCCGCCGGTGGTTAGGCTTTTGCAGTTTTTGGTATTGCGATGTTTGTCGATCAATGTGTGGTTGGTGGCAGAGCATGTTGCTGGAGTGTCTAATTCGGTGGCGGATTCTCTTTCTCGTTTACAGTGGGAGCGGTTCCGGCTTCTAGCGCCAGAAGCGGAAGTGGAGGGTCTGGAGTGTCCGCCGTGGCTTTGGGGGATCCTGGAGGAGAAGTGATGGGGTTGTTGAGGGATTCGCTGAGTCCGGGTACTTGGAGGGAGTACGGTAAGGCGTGGACGACCTGGGAAAGTTGGAATGGGACTTGGGGTGCTGGTGTGGGGGATGGGGATGTTAGGTTGTTGATGTTGCTGGGTCAGTTGAAGAGTGAGGGTTGGTCGGTGTCGAAAGTGAATCATTTTATTGCGGGCGTGGCGTTTGGGTTGAAGTTGCGGGGGCTACCGGATTTGACAAAGAGTTTTCTGGTGCGGCAGGTTTTGAAAGGATGGCGTAGGGGAGTGGGTAAGGTGCTGGATTGTAGGAGGCCGGTGTCTTTTGAGTTGTTGCTGCAGATGGGTGATAAGTTGAGTATCATTTGTAGCTCGGCTTGGGAGTTGGGGTTGTTTAGGGCGGCGTTTGCTTTAGCGTTTTTCGGGGCCTTCCGGTTGGGGGAGTTGGTGTGAGGCAGTGTTAACAGAGCGGGGGGGTTGAGGAGCGAGGATGTTGAGTTGGCAGGGGACAGAGTGTCTGTACGGATTCGCGGGTCAAAAACGGATCAGGAGGGTAGGGGGCAACGGGTTACTTTGTTTTCGGTTCCAGGGTGTAGTATGTGCCCGGTGCGGTGTGTAGGGTCTTATGGTTCAGGTATTCAGAAGGATGCGGTTCCGTTTCTTAGGCATGAGGATGGTTCCTTTTTGTCTAGATTTCAATTTTTGGCAGTCTTTAAGAAATGTTTAAAGGGTTTGGGTGTGCCGGTCAAGGACTATTCTGGTCATTCGTTCAGGATTGGGGCGGCGACTGAGGCAGCCAGGTTAGGTGCCAGTGAGGAGGTAATTAAGAAGATAGGGCGTTGGGAGTCGGTACGGTTTAAATCGTATGTTCGGCTGGCATTGTTGTAGTTGTGCTGCGGGGTGTAGGGTTGTGTTAATTATGTTTCTTTTGTTGTTCACAGGTCTGACGGCGGCTTTGGTGTGGATCTTAGGTCACTCCTATGTGTTTTGGGGGGCGATCAGAGCGGATGTGAGACCGAGTGGTGGCCAGTTGGGATTTAGTTCAGAGTTGGCTACGGTCAGGTGGTTAGGTGTGAGAGGTATGTTGTGGGGTGGAGTGTTGCGGGAGGTTCATCGCTTTGTGCGGTTGGATCGTCCTCCGGATGTGTTGGTTCTACATGTGGGGGGCAATGACTTGGGGAGGCGTCTGTTTAGGGAGTTGATCCGAGATGTGAAGTTCGACCTGCTGAGGATTTGGGCGTTGTTCCCGGGGGTGGTCACAGTCTGGTCGGACATTGTTCCGCGGAAGGCTTGGAGGGGTGTGAGGTCGGTGGAGAGTCTTAATAAGGCCCGGATTAAGGTGAATAGGGCAGTGGGCCGGTTTATGGCGAAGAATGGGGCTGTGGTGGTGCGGCATGAAGAGTTGGAGAAGGGCATTGGTGCATTTTGGAGAGCGGATGGAGTGCATCTGAATGCGGTGGGGACGGATTTGTGGTCTCTGGGGCTCCAGAGTGGGGTGGAGATAGCTTTACGTATGTGGAGGGACACGCAGGTTTGAGGAGGTCAAGCTGCGCGTTCTTGACGGCGGGGGAGGTCCTTGAAGTGGAAGAATATGGTGGTACCTGAGGATGGGAGGGCCCCGGGGGAGGGGCTGGACTCTCATTGAGGAGCTGGTAGTAACTAACTACGCGTCCATCAGTTGCTGCCTCCGAGCTGGGTTCAACGGCTGGGGGCAAGATGGAGACGCAGGTGTTCCAGTGTTTATGAGGTTATTGGGGCTTCTAGGACCTCCCTCGTCATTGGTTAATTTAAGTTATTATGTTATGTATTTATTCAATAAACGGCTGCTGTGGCCAATTAAATCCAAGCAGTGGTGTTGTGTATTTATGTCACGGCGGACGTGCACAGTTAAACAGACAACACACCAACCAGGCTCTGGACGAGAGACAGGGGAAGGGTCACCTCCTAATTTATCCCTGACCTCTTTCCCTGCAATGCTCAGCCCACAGACAAACCTTGATGGTAGATTTGCTGTGTCCACCAGCCTAAACTAACAGAACCCTGAACTCCCTGAGATGGTGAAGAGGAGAGAAAGGAGCAGCCAGCTCGCACAGAACCTGGATGGGTAAGATGACATCAACAACCAAACAAGAAAAGACACTTATCTGCTGAGAGCAGGAACAAACAGCCAACCTTCCTTCCAAACTTCCCAGACACTAATGAACAGTATAATCCGCTCAGAGCACTTTAGCTCGAGACCATTTAAACTAATGACTCCACCCAGTGCACCTGATGCGAGGCGGATCCAGCACAGCATCAAAACAAATGCTAGACTCGTGCTGCAATCCTGGCTGACCTCCGCACATCGTCAGAGTGGGGCATGACAATTTATTTCTATGGGTTAGGTGGGGGTGGAAGTTATGTGAAGGTTATGGTGAGGGACTGAACAAATAGCCAATGCCCTCTTCATGTATTTCAAATGGCTGTATTTCAAATGCCTAATTCAAACCCCTGTATGTATAGGGGGGATGACACACGCCCTGAACCAGTGTAGGCCTGCAGTAAATATATCTTTGCACAAAAAGGCTGTATTTCAAATGGCTGTATTTCAAATGCCTAATTCAAACCCCTGTATGTATAGGGGGGATGACACACGCCCTGAACCAGTGTAGGCCTGCAGTAAATATATCTTTGCACAAAAAGGCTGTATTTCAAATGGCTGTATTTCAAATGCCTAATTCAAACCCCTGTATGTATAGGGGGGATCACACACGCCTTGAACCAGTGTAGGCCTTCAGTAAATATATCTTTGCACAAAATGGCTGTATTTCAAATGGCTGTATTTCAAATGCCTAATTCAAACCCCTGTATGTAAAGGGGGATCACACACGCCCTGATCCAGTGTAGGCCTGAAGTAAATATATCTTTGCACAAAATGGCTGTATTTCAAATGCCTAATTCAAACCCCTGTATGTATAGGGGGGCCACACAGGCCCTGAACCAGTGTAGGCCTGCAGTAAATATATCTTTGCACAAAAAGGCTGTATTTCAAATGGCTGTATTTCAAATGCCTAATTTAAACCCCTGAATGTATAGGGGGGATCACACACGCCCTGAACCAGTGTAGGCCTGAAGTAAATATATCTTTGCACAAAATGGCTGTATTTCAAATGCCTAATTCAAACCCCTGTATGTATAGTGGGGATCTCACACGCCCTGAACCAGTGTAGGCCTGCAGTAAATATATCTTTGTACAAAATGGCTGTATTTCAAATGGCTGTATTTCAAATGCCTAATTCAAACCCCTGTATGTATAGGGGGGATCACACACGCCCTGAATCAGTGTAGGCCTGCAGTAAATATATCTTTGCACAAAATGGCTGTATTTCAAATACCTAATTCAAACCCCTGTATGTATAGGGGGATCACACACGCCCTGAACCAGTGTAGGCCTACAGCAAATATATCTTTGCACAAAATGGCTGTATTTCAAATGGCTGTATTTCAAATGCCTAATTCAAACCCCTGTATGTTTTGGGGGGGATCACACACTCCCTGAACCAGTGTAGGCCTGAAGTAAATATATCTTTGCACAAAAAGGCTGTATTTCAAATGGCTGTATTTCAAATGACTAATTCAAACCCCTGTATGTATAGGGGGGATGACAAATGCCCTGAACCAGTGTAGGCCTGAAGTAAATATATTTATACACATGAATGGGTTATTGTGCATTCCCCCGGGGCCTACTTACTCCACATAAAACTCCACCCTTTTTACCCCCCAAACTCTTACACCCCTTAAATGAATACGCACAGTCCGAGTTGGATTAAATCGGCCACAGCAGCCGTTTATTAATAAATAAATAAATACATAACATATATAAATATATATATATATAAATATATATATATAACTTTTCCATACCCCCTGACGAGTGAGGTCATAGAAGCCCCAAATTTCTCACATATATGTATAAACACGCCAACCCGGCACTTCCATCTTGCCTCCATCCGCAAAACTCCAGCTCGGAGACACCAACTGATGGACGCCTCTCTGAACGAACCAAAAATGCCCCAACTATGAGAGTCCAGCCCCCCCTCCTGGGGGCCCTCCTATTTTTCACACCATTCAAGACCACCAGCTTCTATGACCTTCCCCCGCCAACAACGCGCGGCTTGACTCCTCCCTCAAGCCCGCGCGTTCCTCCACATGCAAAGCGCCCTCTCGATGCCTCCCTGCAGGCCCAAAGACCACAAGTCAATCCCCACCGTGTTCAAATGAACACCATCAGCCCTCCAAAATCCTCCTGTACCCGCCTCCAACTCCACATGCCGAACCACCAACGCCCCAGTCCTGGCCGCAAACTTACCCACCGCCCTGTTCACCTTCACCCTTGTCTTATCCACCCTCTCAAACGACCTGGCCTCTCGCCATGACTGCCTATACACCATATCCGACCAAACCGTGATCATCCCAGGAAACAAGGACCACAATCGCAACAAGTCAAACTTGATATCCTTGATCAAATCCCGACAAGACCTCACCCCCAAGTCATTACCACCCACATGCAGCACCAGAATATCCGGGGCCCTATCCAACCTCGCATGTCTATGAACCTCACCCATCACACTCCCCCACAACATCCCCCTGCGTCCAATCCATCTCACCACCGCCTCATGCCTTCCTATCCCCAACTGCCGCCCGCAAAGCACCCCAAAAAACAAACGAATGCCCCAGGATCCAGACTAACGCCGCCTCACCACCTGCAACAAGAAAAAACGAGAATGAAAATACGAACAAAAAGCCACTGCGCCCTCCAACCCCAACTCACAAGCCCCCCAGACGCACATACGACTTAAAACGGGCCGACTCCCACCGCTCAATCTTCTTAATCACCTCGTCCCCCAACCCCAATCTGGCAGCCTCCGTCGCCGCCCCAATACGAAAGGAATGACCCGTAAAGCCACTAGAGTCCATTCCCAGCACCGCCATACACTTCTTGAATACCGCCACAAACTGGAACCTTGACAAAAAAGAACCATCCTGATGCCTCAACGGACCCCCCCCACCCAACCCCCCCCCCCCTATATACCCTCAAACAATTTACTGGGCAAACCAAGCACCCCGCCACTGCATACAGACACACGTTCCGGCCCCTTCCTTCCCTGTCCGTCTTAGATACCCTAATCCGTACAACCACCCTATCCTCGACCAAATCCACATCGTCACTCGCCAAACCGCCCCCACACATCGTACTCCTACTCACCAGCTCCCCCAGCCGGAAAGCCCCGAAAAAAGCCAACGCGAATGCAAGCCTAAATAACCGGACCTCACTCTCCGAGCTACAAACTGACTCCACACAAACCCCCACTCTCAACAGCAACTCAAAGGACACCGGCCTCCGACCGTCCGCCACCCGGCCCCCACGACGAAAACCCTTCAGTACCTGCTTAACCAAAAATGATTTGGTAACATCCGGAAGGCCCCTCAACCTAAAACAGAAAAAATTAAACCCGCAAAACACTGGTTAACCCTCGCCACTGACCAACCCTCCTCCACCATATGTCCTAAAAACAACACCAATGGGATCTCCCCCCCATCAACACCAACCCCCATACTCACACACCACTGCTCCCAAGAACGCCACGCCTTACCATAGTCAGACCAAGTACCTTCACTCAAAGACCTCCTAAACAAATCCGCTCTAGTACCTCCAATAGGTCCCAGAGCCATGCCGAGCACTCCAACCCCTCCTCCTCCGCCTCTGGAGCCAGCTGATGAAAACGCTCCCACTGCAAACGAGAAAGAAAGTCAGCCACCCAGTTATGAACTCCCGGCAAATGCACCGCCACAACCCATGTGTTCAGCGGCAAACACATCAGCACCAAGTGCTGCAATAACCTAACTACAGGAGGCGAAGATGCAGTCAGACTATTAACGGCCTGCACAACACCCAAGTTATCGCAATGCCACCTCACTTTCTTATCCTTAAACTTGCCCCCCCACAGCATCACCGCCAGCACTATCGGGAACAATTCAAGCAACGTCACGTTCCTAACCCAACCCCTCTCAAACGAACTCACCGGCCATTCACCCGCACACCACTGTCCTTCACAATACACCCCAAAACCCACCCCCCCAGCAGCATCTGAAAACAAGTTAAAACTTTCCACCACCTCCCCCATAACCAACGTCCTGCCATTAAATTGTCCCAAAAAAACGTCCCAAACCTCCAAGTCCCTCCCAATTCCTTCCCCAGCCGAATAAAATGGTGACCCGACACCACACCTGCCGTCGCCGCCGCCAACCTCCTACAAAATATTCTGCCCATCGGAATAATCCTACAAGTGAAATTCAACTTCCCTAATAAGGATTGTAACTCCCTCAAGCGAATCTTCGGCCCCACCCTCGCCGACCGCACCGCAGACCGCACATCAATCAATTTGTCCTCAGGTAACCTGCATTCCATCCGAACCGTATCCAGCACTATACCCAAAAAACATAACTCTATAGTGGGGCCAACCGTCTTCTCAGCCGACAACGGCACCCCGAACTCTCTAAACACCGACTGCAACGAGGCCAAAAGCAACCCACACACCCCGGAATCAGCCGGCCCCAAACAAAGGAAGTCATCCAAATAATGAATGAGCGACTGACACCCCACCACCTCCTTCACCACCCATTCTAAGAAGGAGCTAAACTTCTCAAAATAAGCGCAAGAGATCGAACACTCCATAGGCAAACACCAGTCCACATAATACCACCCCCCAAAAAACATCCCAACAAGCGCAAACTATCCGGATGAACCGGTAACAAACAAAACGCGGCCTCAATGTCCGCCTTTGCTAACATCGCACCCGGCCCCAACTTCCTAACCCAACTAACCGCCGTATCAAAAGAGGTGTAAACAACCGAACACAATTCCGGATCGATCCCATCATTCACCGATGACCCCTTTGGGAAAGACAAATGGTGAATCAGCCGGAAAGCATTTGGCTCCTTCTTTGGAACCACCCCCAACGGCGAAACCACCAAGTTCCCCAAAGGTAACTCCACAAACGGCCCGTACATTCTCCCTAAACTCACCTCCTTAGCTAGCTTCTGAGACACCACTTCCGGGTGCATCAAAGCCGACCTCAAATTCTTACATCTCCCACCCCCAAGATCCCCATGACCAGACGGAATCACAAACCCCTCCTCAAATCCCCTCCGCAACAGCTCCGCCCCCACCCTATCCGGGTACCTACTTAAATACGGCCCCATCGCGTCCACCCTGACCGGAGTCCGCCCCTTTTCCAACCGTCTCTCCCCCCCTTTGCCTATTCCCCCGGAAACACCTGCTGGCCCCGTGGCTCCCCCCACAGCCCAAACACTCGTGCTTAAACTTACATTTTTGACCAAACTTGCAACTCCCCTCATTGAACAAAAAGCACAAGCCCTTTGCCGAGGCAGCGGCAACACCCGACTGCCCGCCCCCCCATCCCCCCACCCCCCCCCCCTGCTCCGCACGAAAAGGCTGCCCCTGTCTACCAGCCCCCATCACCCTCATCCACAGCCCTATGTCTTTATGGTCCCACCGCATACTGGAGCGGACCGCCTTCCTCTGACAAAACTGTTCGTCATAACGCAACCACCCGTAACCTCCATAAACACGATAAGCTTCCCCTATCGCATCCATGTAGCAAAACAGAGGCGAACAACTGTCTTGCGCCTTCTCCCCGATCACACTCGCCAAAATAGCAAACGCCTGAAGCCAATTGCTAAACGTACGAGGTATCAGCCTATACCGCTTCTTTTCCTCCTCCTCCTTCTTTCCCAAATCCTTCCTCACAACATCCAAATTAAAGCGCTCCAACGGGAGAAGGGAAAAGATATCCACGTACTCCCCCTTCCAAATTCGCTCCCTCACTTCCTGCTTCAAATGCGCCCCCAACGGGCCCTCAAAGCACACATACACCTCGCCCCTTTGCCGCATCATCAACCCTCGGCCTATCTTCCTCACCACCTACCTGCGTCTGCACTGAAACCCCCCTCCCCCCACTCGCCACCAACCCGGGGCCCACCCCCCCGGAAACCTGCTCAGATCCCAAGGTTGGAGCTGGAGAGGATGCCGAGATGTCCGCTCTCCTGCCCCTCTTCTCCCGAAATGGCACCAGTCCATTGGCTCCGCCCCCTCTTGAAGCTCCGCCCCCCACCCCGCGCAACTCCGCCCGCTCACTATCCTAACCCTTTCCAGCCCTCCTCGGCCCCGGAGCCCAAAACCCTTCATGCAGGCCTACCTCCAGCGTCCGGCCTTTCTAAATGGCTGTATTTCAAATGGCTAATTCAAACCCCTGTATGTATAGCGGGGGATCACACACGCCCTGAACCAGTGTAGGCCTACAGTAAATATATCTTTGCAAAAAAGGCTGTATTTCAAATGGCTGTATTTCAAATGCCTAATTCAAACCCATGTATGTATAGGGGGGGATCACAAACACCCTGAACCAGTGTAGGCCTGCAGTAAATATATCTTTGTACAAAATGGCTGTATTTCAAATGGCTGCATTTCAAATGCCTAATTCAAACCCCTGTATGTATAGGGGGGGTCACACACGCCCATAACCAGTGTAGGCCTGAAGTAAATATATCTTTGCACAAAAAGGCTGTATTTCAAATGCCTAATTCAAACCCCTGTATGTAGAGGTGATATCTCACAGGGCCTGAACCAGTGTAGACCTGCAGTAAATATATCTTTGCACAAAAAGGCTGTATTTCAAATGGCTATATTTCAAATGCCTAATTCAAACCACTGTATGTATAGGGGGGATCACACACGCCCTGAATCAGTGTAGGCCTGAAGTAAATATATCTTTCCACAAAATAGCTGTATTTCAAATGGCTGTATTTCAAATGCCTAATTCAAACCCCTGTATGTATAGGGGGGATCACACACCCCCTGAACCAGTGTAGGCCTGCAGTAAATATATATTTGCACAAAAAGGCTGTATTTCAAATGGCTATATTTCAAATACCTAATTCAATACCTAATTCAAACCCCTGTATGTATAGCGGGGGATTACACACGCCCTGAACCAGTGTACGCCTGCAGTAAATATATCTTTGCACAAAAAGGCTGTATTTCAAATGGCTGTATTTCAAATGCCTAATTCAAACCCCTGTATGTATAAGGGGGATCACACACGCCCTGAACCAGTGTAGGCCTGCAGTAAATATATCTTTGCACAAAAAGGCTGTATTTCAAATGCCTAATTCAAACCCCTGTATGTATAAGGGGAATCACACACGGCCTGAAACAGTGTAGGCCTGCAGTAAATATATCTTTGCACAAAATGGCTGTATTTCAAATGGCTGTATTTCAAATGCCTAATTCAAACCTTTTGTTACAATCCTACAGGCTCACCTGAGTCAGAGGATAGCTGGCTGGAGGTGGAGCCCAGTGGCAAGGACCGCAGGCAGGTTGTAGTTGCAGCGTAGTCAGACAGAGGCGTAATCGGTTAGCAGGCGGTGGGTCAGGGCAGGCAGCAGTGAGCGTGGTCAGACAATCCGGATCAGGAACGGTGGAAGCAGGTCAGTTGGTAGGGACAAGCAGAAGAGTAGTCGGGGACAATTCCAAGGTCGGCAGCAGTCAAGTTGGTAGCAGTAGCAGCAGAGGAACAGCAGTAGATGCAGCAGGATCAAGTCCAGAAGAACAATAACCAGCAGGGATCTGGTGCAAGAGGCTGGGCTTATAAAGAGGAAGTAGCAGGTGCAAGGAATCACAGAGATTAACAAGGCAAGGCTGGAACAAGGTAGATCAAAGAGTTCAGTAGAAGGAAATGTCCAGAAGGGTTGGTAGTCTAGTGGCTAGAGCTACTGCCTGGGACATGGCTGGTCACTGGTTCGAATCCCGACAGTACTCCCCCCCCTTCCAAGGTGACCTCCGGGCACCGCAGATGATGGTTTATCGGGATGTCTTTGGTGGAAAGATTTTACCAGTCTGGGGGCATGGACATTTTCCTCCGGCTCCCAGGAGTTATCCTCGGGGGAATAGCCTTTCCACCCAACTAGATACTGCAGCCTTCCACGGTGGAGTCTGGAGTCAAGGATCTTGGCCACAGTGTATTCCTCCTGGTCTTGTACTCTTACCGGAGGAGGAGGAGGGGGGTGGCGGCCTGGGAAAGTGTTCTCAACATGTGGTTTCAGGAGAGAGCAGTGGAAAACCGGGTGCACTCGGATGGAGTCGGGAAGGTCGAGTCGGAAGGTGACTTCGTTGATTCGAGCCGTGATCCGGAAAGGACCCATGTATTTTTGGCCCAACTTCCGGGAGGGAACCTTTGGGCTTAGGTTTCTGGTGGAGAGCCACACCTTGTCCCCTACCTGGAATTCCGGAGCGGGTTTGCGGTGTTTATCCGCTGCCTGCTTGAAGCGGCTCTGGGCTCGATGTAGATTGTCCCGAATATTTTCCTGTGCCTGTTGTAGACTTGCAAGACGTTCGGCCACAGCTGGGACTGTGGTGGAAATGGGCAAGTGAGGGATGAAGGTTGGGTGTAGGCCGGTGTTAGCGTAGAACGGGCTGTATTGGGTAGAACTGTGCTCCGCATTGTTATAGGCGAACTCGGCCGTAGAGAGGTGGTCCAGCCAGTCGTCCTGCAGATGGGTGACGAAACAGCGCAAATACTGCTCGAGGGTTTGATTCGTTCTCTCGGTCTGCCCATTGGATTGGGGGTGGAACGCAGAAGACAGGTTCACCTTGATCCCAAGGGCTTGACAGAAGTTTCTCCAGAACCTGGAAGTGAACTGTACTCCCCGATCCGAAACAACATCGTCCGGGGCCCCATGTAGCCTAAAAACCTCTCGGAGTACGAGATCGGCCGTCTGTTTGGCGGTAGGTAGGCCCTTGCAGGGGATGAAGTGGGCCATTTTGGTGAGACGGTCGACGACGACCAGAACGGTGTTCATGCCTTTGGAGGGAGGAAGTTCCACAATAAAGTCCATGGAGATTGAACCCCAGGGGCGGGAGGGAACCGGGAGTGGACATAGCAAGCCCACGGGGGAGGAGCGGGGGGTCTTGTTGCGGGCGCACGTCGTGCATGAGGAGACAAACCTCTCGGTATCTTTTCTGTAAGTTGGCCACCAGAAGAAACGGGAGAGGAGCTCCTGGGTCCTTCTGATACCCAGATGGCCGGCCGGTTTGGAATCGTGGTTGAGTTTAAGTACGTCAAGTCGTGCAGATTCTGGTACGTACAACTGCTGATCCCGGTACAACCAGTAGCCACCCTTGAGAGTAAGGTTTACAGCTCCAGGTGGGTAGGTGAGGAGGTGATCGTTCTCATACCCTTCCTTGAGGGAACCCAGAAGTTCCCTCAAGTAGGTGGCTCCTATGATGCTTCTGTCGGGAAGGATACCGGCCGGAGCCTCATTGATCTGAGAGGTTTCAGAGAACATCCTTGAGAGAGCATCCGCTTTGCCGTTCTTCGACCCAGGGCGATAGGAGATAACAAAATTGAATCTGGAGAAAAACAGACTCCACCTGGCCTGTCTGGCGGTGAGTCTCTTGGCGCTGCGGATAAACTCTAGGTTCCGGTGGTCAGTGTATACAGAGATGGGATTATGGGCCCCCTCCAGCAAGTGTCTCCACTCGGTGAAAGCGTCCTTGATTGCCAGCAGTTCCTTATTCCCGATGTCGTAATTCCGTTCAGCGGGGGACATCTGGCGGGAGAAGAAAGCGCAAGGGTGTAGGAGCATCTTTTCCCCTGAACGTTGAGACAGAATTGCGCCCACCGCAGCGTCGGAGGCGTCCACCTCGACCGTAAATGGTAATTCAGGGTTTGGGTGGGCCAGGATCGGGGCAGAGGTGAAGAGGGACTTCAGTTTAGCAAAGGCCTCCTGTGCCTCCGGAGTCCACCCGAAGGGGACAGTCTTTTTTGTTAGTTGAGTGATTGGGGCGATGATTTTTGAAAAGTTCCTGATGAACTTCCGATAAAAGTTTGCAAAACCTACAAACCTCTGGACCTCCTTTTCGTTCTTCGGGGCAGGCCACTCAGTCACGGCCTGGATCTTCCGGGGATCCATACTTAAGCCCTCCGGTGAAATAATATAGCCGAGGAATTGGGTGGAAGTCTGTTCAAATTCGCACTTCTCCAGCTTAATATAGAGAGACTGTTCACGGAGTTTCTGTAGCACCCTGCGGACATGCCCACGATGTTGTTCAGGGTCTTCTGAGAAAATCAAAATATCGTCCAGATATGCTACCACAAATTGGTCAAGCATGTCCCTGAGGACGTCGTTGATAAAATGTTGGAAGGTAGCAGGGGCATTGCAGAGGCCGAAAGGCATGACCAGATACTCAAAGTGACCATAGCGGGTTCGGAAGGCGGTTTTCCACTCGTCCCCCGGGCGAATTCGGACCAGGTTGTAGGCTCCTCGGAGATCGAGCTTAGTGAAGACTTTTGCCGCCCGAAGTCTCTCAAGGAGTTCAGAAATCAGGGGGAGAGGGTACCGGTTCTTCACAGTAACGTTGTTGAGCTTTCGATAATCTATGCAAGGGCGTAGAGAAGAGTCTTTTTTCTCCACGAAGAAGAAAGGGGCCCCTGCAGGGGATGTGGAAGGTCGGATAAAACCTTTTTTTAGATTTTCGTCTAAGTACTCCTTCAGGGCCTTTAGTTCCGGCTCGGAGAGGGAGTATATACTGCCGAAGGGTATTTCGGCTCCAGGTAGCAGCTCAATCGGGCAGTCATAAGGCCGATGCGGGGGCAGTTTGTCTGCATTTCTTTTGTCACAGACATCCTGGAACTCCAGATATTGAGGGGGTAAAAGCTCCTTGGTGGATAGTCCGAATATGGTAGGTTCTTCGGGCGGAGAAGGGACGGATTTACGTAAACAGTTCTGAGAACAAAAGTCCGAGCGGAACCGTATGCAGCGGGCATCCCAGTCCACCGAGGGGTTGTGAGTTTCCAACCAAGGGATGCCTAGGATCACCGGAAACTTAGGGGAGGTGATCAGGGAGAAGTGAATGGTTTCCTGATGATCGGGTTCGACGAGAAGTTGAAGATCAGCGGTCTGGTGCGTAACCGGCCCAGAAGAGAGCGGGGTCCCATCGACGGTTTCCAGATCGATGGGGGCTGCCCTGGTTACCAGTGGTATGTTGTTCTCATGGGCGAAGGTCAAGTCCATGAAATTTCCGCCGGCCCCCGAGTCAAGCATTGCGGAGCAGGGAAGCTGTCGTTCCCCAATGGTGATAAGGATGGGAACAATGAAGTGGGACCCGGTACCTGTAGTGTCCATGGTTTCAGAGGCCAAGGGTGAAATTGTAGCTTGTTGTAATTCCCGTAATTCAGTGACAGCAATGGTTCGGCAAGTCTTATTGGGGCACCTAATAGCGAAGTGCCCTGGCTCGCCACAGTAAAGGCAGAGGCCCGCGGCCAGTCGTCTCTCCTTTTCAGCAGCCGATAGAGTCTTGCGCAGTGTGTCGACCTGCATCGGTTCGGTGGAGGGTTGGTGAGCCGGCTGAGTCATTGGAGTGAAAGGGTACGCGGGCCTGTTATCTAAGGACCAGAGTCTTTCTCTCCTTCTTTCCGCGAGTCTCCGGTCAATTCGGATGCACAGTTGGACGAAGTCATCCAGATCGTCTGGGGCGTCTACCCTGGCGAGCTCATCCTTTATAAGTTCGGAGAGTCCGCGGCGAAATTGACTTTTCTGAGCAGCGGGGTTCCAGGTGGTGTCCGTGACCCAGCGGCGGAACTCGGAGGAATACTCGGCTACAGAGCGTCTTCCCTGCCGTAGACTGTGCAGCCTAGCCTCGGCAGTCGCGCAGCGGTTAGGGTCGTCGAAGACTTGGCTCATGGCTGTGGTGAAGTTGTCTAGATTATTTAATAAGAGACTGTGGGACTCCACATATGGGGATGCCCATGCTAGGGCCTCGTCAGTTAGAAGGTTAATGATGAACAGGATCTTCTTTCTGTCCGAGGAAAAGGAGCCCGGCTGCATCTGAAAGTAGATACGGCACTGGTTGAGGAACCCCCGAAACTGGCTCCGATCGCCGTTAAACTTTGACGGGAGAGGCATGCGGGAGTCTGTGACCGCGCTGCGTACGTCCAGTAGTTGACGCTGTAAATCGATAATTTCTCTCTGTTGGCTCTGGATTGCGCCTTGAAGTTGAGTCATTTCCTTTTGGGCAGAGGTGCCAAACTCCTGAAGTTCGGAGACTTGTTTGCGCAGGGTGGCCATCGCGGACTCCATTTTCTGGCTGGTTATTCTGTTACAATCCTACAGGCTCACCTGAGTCAGAGGATAGCTGGCTGGAGGTGGAGCCCAGTGGCAAGGACCGCAGGCAGGTTGTAGTTGCAGCGTAGTCAGACAGAGGCGTAATCGGTTAGCAGGCGGTGGGTCAGGGCAGGCAGCAGTGAGCGTGGTCAGACAATCCGGATCAGGAACGGTGGAAGCAGGTCAGTTGGTAGGGACAAGCAGAAGAGTAGTCGGGGACAATTCCAAGGTCGGCAGCAGTCAAGTTGGTAGCAGTAGCAGCAGAGGAACAGCAGTAGATGCAGCAGGATCAAGTCCAGAAGAACAATAACCAGCAGGGATCTGGTGCAAGAGGCTGGGCTTATAAAGAGGAAGTAGCAGGTGCAAGGAATCACAGAGATTAACAAGGCAAGGCTGGAACAAGGTAGATCAAAGAGTTCAGTAGAAGGAAATGTCCAGAAGGGTTGGTAGTCTAGTGGCTAGAGCTACTGCCTGGGACATGGCTGGTCACTGGTTCGAATCCCGACACCTTTGTATGTATAGGGGGGAATCACACCCGGCCTGAAACAGTGTAGACCTGCAGTAAATATATCTTTGCACAAAAAAGCTGTATTTCAAATGGCTGTATTTCAAATGTCTAATTCAAACCCATGTATGTATAGGGAAGATCACACACGCCCTGAACCAGTGTAGGCCTGCAGTAAATATATCTTTGCACAAAAAGGCTTTATTTCAAATGGCTGTATTTCAAATACCTAATTCAAACCCCTGTATGTATAGCGGGGGGTCACACACGCCCATAACCAGTGTACGCCTGCAGTAAATATATCTTTGCACAAAAAGGCTGTATTTCAAATGGCTGTATTTCAAATGCCTAATTCAAACCCCTGTATGTATAAGGGGGATCACACACGCCCTGAACCAGTGTAGGCCTGCAGTAAATATATCTTTGCACAAAAAGGCTGTATTTCAAATGCCTAATTCAAACCCCTGTATGTATAGGGGGGAATCACACACGGCCTGAAACAGTGTAGGCCTGCAGTAAATATATCTTTGCACAAAATGGCTGTATTTCAAATGGCTGTATTTCAAATGCCTAATTCAAACCTTTGTATGTATAGGGGGGAATCACACCCGGCCTGAAACAGTGTAGACCTGCAGTAAATATATCTTTGCACAAAAAAAGCTGTATTTCAAATGGCTGTATTTCAAATGTCTAATTCAAACCCATGTATGTATAGGGAAGATCACACACGCCCTGAACCAGTGTAGGCCTGCAGTAAATATATCTTTGCACAAAAAGGCTGTATTTCAAATGCCTAATTCAAAACCCTGTATGTATAGGGGGGAATCACACACGGCCTGAAACAGTGTAGGCCTGCAGTAAATATATCTTTGCACAAAATGGCTGTATTTCAAATGGCTGTATTTCAAATGCCTAATTCAAACCCCTGTATGTATAGGGGGGATCACACACGCCCTGAACCAGTGTAGGCCTGAAGTAAATATATCTTTGCACAAAAAGGCAGTATTTCAAATGGCTGTATTTCAAATGCCTAATTCAAACCCCTGTATGTATAGGGGGATCACACACGCCCATAACCAGTGTAGGCCTGCAGTAAATATATCTTTGCACAAAAAGGCTGTACTTCAAATGCCTAATTCAAACCCCTGTATGTAGAGGGGGGAATCACACATGGCCTGAACCAGTGTAGACCTGCAGTAAATATATCTTTGCACAAAAAGGCTGTATTTCAAATGGCTGTATTTCAAATGCCTAATTCAAACCACTGTATGTATAGGGGGGATCACACACGCCCTGAATCAGTGTAGGCCTGCAGTAAATATATCTTTGCACAAAAAGGCTGTATTTCAAATGGCTATATTTCAAATACCTAATTCAATACCTAATTCAAACCCCTGTATGTAAAGGGGGGATCACACACGCCTTGAACCAGTGTAGGCCACTAAATACACTGCTCAAAAAAATAAAGGGAACACAAAAATAACACATCCTAGATCTGAGTTAATTAAATATTCTTCTGAAATACTTTGTTCTTTACATTGTTGAATGTGCTGACAACAAAATCACACAAAAATGTAATAATGGAAATCAAATTTTTCAACCCATGGAGGTCTGGATTTGAAGTCACACTCAAAATTAAAGTGGAAAAACACACTACAGGCTGATCCAACTTTGATGTAATGTCCTTAAAACAAGTCAAAATGAGGCTCAGTAGTGTGTGTGGCCTCCACGTGCCTGTATGACCTCCCTACAACGCCTGTGCATGCTCCTGATGAGGTGGCGGACGGTCTCCTGAGGGATCTCCTCCCAGACCTGGACTAAAGCATCTGCCAACTCCTGGACAGTCTGTGGTGCAACGTTACGTTGGTGGATAGAGCGAGACATGATGTCCCAGATGTGCTCAATTGGATTCAGGTCTGGGGAACGGGCGGGCCAGTCCATAGCATCAATGCCTTCGTCTTGCAGGAACTGCTGACACACTCCAGCCACATGAGGTCTAGCATTGTCTTGCATTAGGAGAAACCCAGGGCCAACCGCACCAGCATATGGTCTCACAAGGGGTCTGAGGATCTCATCTTGGTACCTAATGGCAGTCAGGCTACCTCTGGAGACACACATGGCCATGCTGGAGGATGTTGCAGGCAGCAGAACGTTCTCCACAGCGTCTCCAGACTCTTTCACGTCTGTCACATTTGCTCAGTGTGAACCTGCTTTCATCTGTGAAGAGCACAGGGCCCAGTGGCGAATTTGGCAATCTTGGTGTTCTCTGGCAAATGCCAAACGTCCTGCACGGTGTTGGGCTGTAAGCACAACCCCCACCTGTGGACGTCGGGCCCTCATATCACCCTCATGGAGTCTGTTTCTGACCGTTTGAGCAGACACATGCACATTTGTGGCCTGCTGGAGGTCATTTTGCAGGGCTCTGGCAGTGCTCCTCCTGTTCCTCCTTGCACAAAGGCAGAGGTAGCGGTCCTGCTGCTGGGTTGTTGCACTCCTACGGCCTCCTCCACGTCTCCTGATGTACTGGCCTGTCTCCTGGTAGCGCCTCCATGCTCTGGACACTACGCTGACAGACACAGCAAACCTTCTTGCCACAGATCGCATTGATGTGCCATCCTGGATAAGCTGCACTACCTGAGCCACTTGTGTGGGTTGTAAACTCCGTCTCATGCTACCACTAGAGTGAAAGCACCACCAGCATTCAAAAGTGACCAAAACATCAGCCAGGAAGCATAGGAACTGCGAAGTGATCTGTGGTCACCACTTGCAGAACCACTCCTTTATTGGGGGTGTTTGCCAAATGACATCTAAAAAAGCCTTCACAGTTCTGGAACAACATCCTATGGACAGGTAAGACCAAGATCAACTTGTACCAGAGTGATGGGAAGAGAAGAGAATAGAGAAGGAAAGGAACTGCTCATGATCCTAAGTATACCACCTCATCAGTGAAGCATGGTGGTGGTGTCATGGCGTGGGCATGTATGGCTGCCAATGGAACTGGTTCTCTTTAATTTATTGATGATGTGACTGCTGATAAAAGCAGCAGGATGAATTCTGAAGTGTTTCGGCCAATATTATCTGCTCATATTCTGCCAATATTATCTGCTTATATTCAGCCAAATGCTTCAGAACTCATTGGACGGCGCTTCACAGCATACTGCAAAAGCAATCAAAGAGTTTTTTAAGGGAAAGAAGTGGAATATTATGCAATGGCCAAGTCAATCACCTGACCTAAATCCGATTGAGCATGCATTTCACTTGCTGAAGACAAAACTGAAGGGAAAATGCCCCAAGAACAAGCAGGAACTGAAGACAGTTGCAGTAGAGGCCTGGCAGAGCATCACCAGGGATGAAACCCAGCGTCTGGTGATGTCTATTCGTTCCAGACTTCAGGCTGTAATTGACTGCAAAGGATTTGCAACAAAGTATTAAAAATTGAAAGTTTGATCTATGATTATTATTATGTCCCATTACTTTTGATCCCTTAACAAGTGGAAGGCACATATGCAAACTGTTGAAATTCCTACACTGTTCACCTGATTTGGATGTAAATACCCTCCAACTAAAGTTGACAGTCTGCAGTTAAAGAACATATTGTACATTTCATTTCAAATCCATTGTGGTGGTGTATAGAGCCAAAAATTTTAGAATTGTGTCGATGTCCCAATATTTTTGGACCTGACTGTACAAGCTAGAAATACTGCAATAATATTCTGGGTTTAAAAAAACACCCATTTTGGGCAAAAAATTAATTTGATGACTTTGCTGCATCTGTCAGTGTGAGATACACGCGTTAGATACTGCTATTCTATTCTGTTATAAAAAAAACCCACAAATTTTGGGCAAAATACTTAATTTTGCAGCCTTTGCTGCATCTGTCAGTGTGAGATACAAACTTGAAATACTGCAATAATATTCAGGGTTTAAAAAAAACACAAATTTTTGGCAATATCCTACATCTGGGGTCTATGCTGCATTTGTTTGTGTGACATACAAGCCAGAAATACTGCAATAATATTCAGGGTTTAAAAAAACACCCATTTTAGGCAAAATACTTAATTTTGCAGCCTTTGCTGCATCTGTCAGTGTGAGATACACACGTTAGATACCTCTGTTCTATTCTGTTATTAAAAAAACACCCATTTTGGGCAAAATACTTAATTTTGTAGCCTTTGCTGCATCTGTCAGTGTGAGATACACTCGTTAGATAGTTGTATCTCATACTATCAGTGTGAGATACAAGCTTGAAATACTGCAATAATATTCAGGATTTAAAAAAAAAAAAAATAATTTTTGGCAATACCCTACATCTGGGGCCTATGCTGCATTTGTTAGTGTGACATACAAGCTAGAAATACTGCAATAATATTCTGGGTTTAAAAAAACACCCATGTTAGGCAAAAAACTAAATTTGCAGCCTTTGCTGCACCTGTCAGTGTGAGATACAAGCGTTATATACTACTGTTCTATTCTGTTATTTAAAAAAACACCCATTTTGGGCAAAATACTTAATTTTGCAGCCTTTGCTGCATCAGTCAGTATGAGATACAAGCTTGAAATTCTGCAATAATATTCAGGGTTTAAAAAAACACCCATTTTTGGCAATACCCTACATCTGGGGTGTATGCTGCATTTGTTAGTGTGACATACAATCTAGAAATACTGCAATAATATTCTGGGTTTAAAAAAACACCCATTTTTGGGGGGGGGATTCAACCTTTGCTGCATCTGTCAGTGTGAGATACACATGTTAAATACTGCAGTTCTATATTGTTATTAAAAAAACACCCATTTTGGGCAAGATCCTAAATTTGAGAAATATGAGGAGAGCATCAAATAAGGGACGTGGCCCCGGTCGTGGTGCTGTTGGTGGAGCTCCTGTTGAAGGAAGAGTACGTTGTCGATCTGTACCAGCTGCACACACAAGTGAAACACCTTCCTCAGGTGCGAGTAGGCGACAGAACCTTCAGCGTTATTGGGTCGGGCCTAATGCGGCTCTACGAATGGTGAGACCAGAACAAGTACAGGCGATAGTAGATTGGGTTGCTGACAGTGCCTCCAGTTCCTTTACTTTGTCTCCCACCCAGTCTCCTGCTGAAAGATCAGAGTTGGCACCTTCAGCCTATGTCCATCAGTCTTTCACCTCACCCCCTTGCAAGTCAGCCAAGCAGTCTGAGCCCCAAGTCATGCAGCAGTCTCTTCTGCTTTTTGATGACTCTGCTAGCAGGGTTTCCCAGGGCCATCCACCTAGCCCTGCACCAGAAGTGGAAGAGATTGAGTGGACTGATGCCCAACCACTTATGTTTCAAGATGAGTACATAGGAGGACCACCGCAGCACGTCTCGGATGATGATGAAACACAGGTGCCAACTGCTGTGGCTTTCGAAAGTGTGCAGACTGACAAGGAGGGCAGGGGTGAAGACTGGGTGGAAGATGATGTGGAGGATGATGAGGTCCTCGACCCCATATGGAATCAAGGTCATGCGAGTTACCTGTGTAGTTCAGAGGAAGAGGCGGTGGTCGCACAGAGCCACCAGTACAGTAGAAGTGGGAGCAGGGTGCAAAAGCGGAGCAGCCGTCCCCTAGACAGTACGCCTGCTACTGCCCACCGCAGTAAGGGACCGTGCACACCAAAGCCAGCTCCAAGGAATTCCCTGGCATGGCAGTTCTTCAGACAATGTGCTGACGACGTTCTCAACCTGAGCACAACCTGCATGAAAAGGCATCTAAGTGCAAAGCATGAGTTGCAGTGGAGTAGACACCTCAAAAACCAAGAAAGGTCTCTGATTCCTCCTGCTTCCTCTTCTGCTGTAGTCTCGGCCTCTTCATCCACCTCTGGAGTAACAGTGGCACCTGCCACCCTGCAAACAGAGGATCTGCCAGCAACACCACCACCTGGGTCACCAAGCATCTCCACAATGTCCCACAGAAGCATTCAGCTGTCCATCTCCCAAACACAGGAGCAGAAGAGGAAGTACCCCCTACCCACCTGCGATCCCTGGCCCTGAATGCAAGCATTTCAAAATTACTGGCCTTTTAAATGCTGTCATTCCGTCTGGTGGAGACGGAGAGCTTTTGGCGGTGGCTGTCCCACAGTACGTTGTGCTCAGCCGCCACTACTTTTCCAGGCGAGCCATCCCTTCCTTGCACAACCAAGTGGGGGACAAAATCAGGTGTGCACTGAGCAACGCCATCTGAGGCAAGGTCCACCTAACTTCGGAAATGTGGACCAGAAAGCACGGAAAGGGACATTATATCTCCCTAACAGCACACTGGGTAAATGCAGTGGCGGCTGGGTGTCACCGCCAGTTCTGTGAGAAGGTCTGACAGACATTCTTCTCTACCTCTTGTATGACGTTCTTTGTTTTGGTTTCACTTTGTCATCTCCTTTCCTTCTGCCAGGTGTCACTTATTTAGACTAATCGTCTTCCTTTATATTCCCTCCCATACTGCCTCACTTTGCGGTTTATACTACTTCCTGGATGAAGTGTTCACTGCTGGAGGCTGCTGCTGCTGTTTGCTCAGATAAGTCTTTTCCTTTATTGTGTTTCCTTGCTGGCTTGATTCTAAGTGACCCTGACTCCCTCCGTATTAAGTGCAGGGAGTCGGTGGTCGTGTCCCCTCACTATTACAGGGTTTTCAGGTGTCACACAGTCTTAGGTATGTGGGCATGCAATCGTCTACCATTGAGACCCTTGCATGTGTATAGCAGTCAGAGAGAGCTCTTTGGGTTTTAAAGGGCTCACCTATATGCTCCTTAGTTTGGGATCAAGCCAGTCGGTTGTTTATTTATAAGTTCCAGCTATCTGCAAATTCATCCGTGACACTGGGCCTGAGGCGGATAGCAGTTTGGCGCATGTCCTTCCACCACCGAGGATTGCAGGGCACTTCAGTTTTCCTCCTGTTGCTTCCTCCTCCTACTCCGCTTCCTCATCCTCTACTGCCTCCTCATCCGGTCAGCGTAACACCTTCACCACCAACTTCAGCACAGCCAGGGGTAAACGACAGCAGGCTGTTATAAAACGTATCTGTTTGGGGGACAAAACCCACACCACGCAGGATCTGTGGATGGGCCTTGAACAACATACCGAAGAGTGGTTGGTGCCAGTGAGCCTCAAGCCCCGCCTGGTGGTGTGCGATAATGGACGAAATCTCGTAGCAGCTCTGGGACTAGCCGGTTTTACGCACATCCCTTGCCTGGCGCATTTGCTGAATTTGGTGGTGCAGAGGTTCCTTAAAAATTACCCCGATATGTCAGAGCTGCTGCAGAAAGTGCGGGCCATCTGTGCGCGCTTTCAGCGTTCTCACCCTGCTGCTGCTCGCCTGTCAGCGCTGCAGCGTAACTTCGGCCTTCCTGCTCACCGCCTCCACCTTGCACATGCTGGCCAGACTGTGCGAGCAGCAGCAGACGATAGTGGAGTTTCAGCTGCAGCAGGCACGGGTGAGTCGCTCTGCGGAACAGCACCACTTCAATGACTGGGCCTCCATGCGAGACCTGTGTTCCTTGTTGAGCTGTTTCAAGTACTCCACCAACATGGCCAGTGCCGATAACGCCGTTCTCAGCGTTGCTATCCCACTTCTATGC
This sequence comes from Bufo bufo, assembly GCF_905171765.1. Classification (NCBI taxonomy): domain Eukaryota; kingdom Metazoa; phylum Chordata; class Amphibia; order Anura; family Bufonidae; genus Bufo; species Bufo bufo. The sequence continues at coordinate 389,511,178 of NC_053392.1, forward strand.
CTCCTTGAAAATACACTTCTGGCGATGATGGAAGAGAATGTGGCACAGGAGAAGGAAGAGGGATCATTTCATAGGGTTTCCGGTCAGTCATTCTCAAGTGGCTACGAGGGTGGGTTCCTGCACCCACAAATGGCAGGTACACAATTGTCCAGCCAGGGCACAGTTCTGGAGGATGACGAGGTGGAGAATGAGGAGGAGGAGATGGAGGAGGAGGAACCGTGTTCACAGCAGGGTGGCACCCAACCAGCTCATGGCCATCACTGGTGCGTGGCTGGGGGGATACAGAGGACACAGACAATACAACTCCCACAGAGGACAGATTGTTTTTGCCTCTGGACAGCCTGGCACACATGAGCGATTACATGCTGCAGTGTCTCTGCAGTGACCGCCGAGTTGCCCACATTCTAACTTGTGCTGATTACTGGGTAGCCACGCTGCTGGATCCCCGTTACAAGAACAACGTACCATCCTTAATTCCGTCACTGGAGCGGGATCGTAAGATGCACGAGTACAATCACCACCTGACAGCGGGGGCACAGTGGAAGCACAAGGCGAAGGCAGAGGAGGAGGAAGAGGTCGCCAACGCAGCTGGGGGACCACCAGCACCTCAGAAGGCAGAGTTAGCATGTCAGAAATGTGGAAAAGCTTTGTCAGCACGCCACAACAACCAGCACCACAAGCTGATATGGAACGTCTTAGCAGGAGGCAGCATTTAAGCAACATGGTGGAGCAGTATGTGTGCACACGCCTACACATACTGAATGACGGGTCTGCCCCCTTCATATTCTGGGTCTCCAAATTGGGCACATAGCCTGAGCTTGCCCTTTATGCCTTGAAGGTGCTGGCCTTCCCTGCAGCCAGGGTATTGTCTGAACGTGTGTTTAGCACGGCAGGGGGCGTTATCACAGACAAGCGCAGCCGCCTGTCCACAGCCAATGTGGACTAGTTCACGTTCATTAAAATGAACCAGGCATGGATCCCACAGTAATTGTCCATACCTTTTGCAGAATAGACATGTTTACCGGCCTTACCCCGCCATTGTTATACTCCAGTGCAATTGCTCATTGTTGTATTTTTGATATTTCACACACTTTTGGGGTGTACCCTATTTTAAACAAAAAATAAAAAAATAAAAAAAATGTAACCAAAAACCAGTGTTGGCTACCTCGTCCTCCTCCACCGCCGCTACCACCTACACCTCTAGGTTCACCGCCTCCTTAACCTTCTACTCCTCATGGACCTTCACCTCCTAGATCAAGATTATTAATTTAAATTTTTAGGTATTTTATTTTATTTGAATTCATTTCACAAATTTGTTTGATACATTGTTGGGTGACATATTCCACATTTTTGGCTGTGATATACCCCTGCTCTACATTGTGGACAGGCAAATATCTTTTACAAATTCGTCTGTTACATTGTTGGGTGACATATCCCACATTTTTGGCTGTGATATACCCCTGCTCTACCTAGTAGACAGGGAAATATTTTTCACTAATTTGTCTGTTACATTGTCGGGTGAAATTCACCAATTTTTGGCTGTGATATACCCCTGCTCTACCTAGTGGACAGGGAAATACATTTCATTAATTCATCTGTTACATTGTTGGGTGACATATCCCACATTTTTGGCTGTGATATACCCCTGCTCTACATAGTGGAAAGGGAAATACATTTCACTAATTTGTCTGTTACATTGTTGGGTAACATTCACCAATTTCTGGCTATGATATACCCCTGCTCTACCTAGTGGACAAGGAAATACATTTCACTAATTTGTCTGTTAGATTGTTGGGTGACATTCAAAATTTTTGGCTGTGATATACCCTTGCTCTACCTAGTGGACAAGGAAATACATTTCACTAATTCGTCTGTTACATTGTTGGGTGACAAATGCTCATCTTTTGCGCTAGAAAATACATTTGCGGCCTACACTGCATTTAGGACAGTACAAATGGTGAGGCCAGAACAAGTACAGACTATAGTAGATTTGGGGATGACAGTGCCTCCAGTTCCTTCGCATTGTCTCCCACTCAGTCCCCTGCTTATAGATCAGAGTTTGCACCTACAGCCCATGGCCATCTGTCTTTCAACTCACCCCCTTGCAAATCAGGCAAGCAGTCTGAGCCCCAGGTCATGCAGCAGTCTGTTATGCCTTTTGATGACCCTGCTGGTCGGGTTTCCGTGGGCCATCCACATATCCCTGCACCAGAAGTGAAAGAGATTGAGTGCACTGATGCCCAACCACTTATGTTTCAGGATGAGGACATGGGAAGACCACCGCAGCACGTCTCTGATGATGACAAAACACAGGTGCCAACTGCTGCGGCCTTCTGCAGTCTGCAGACCAACAAGGAGGCCAGGGGTAAAGAGTGGGTGGCAGATGATGTGGAGGATGATGAGGTACTAGACCTGCTCTGCATAGGTGACAGGGACCTAAATTTTAAAAAAATCGTCTGTTACATTTACAGGTGACACTTTACCAATTTTGCCGTATACAAACCGCTGCTCTGCATACTACAGCAAACTCCAAACAGACCCCACAACTTCCTATAAAAAACAATGAGAGGGCCTTATAGAAAAAGGATACACAGATAATATCATTACAAAAAAAGAAAGGAAACATCTCTTGATAGAACATCCGTGTATACCATATTTCTACTATCTACCGAAAATTCATAAATCACTGACCAATCCTCCCGGTCGACCAATAATATCAGGGATAGACTCCATCACATCCAACCTCTCCGCTTATATTAATTGTCTCCTACAGAAATATGTAGTAAATCTACCATCTTATCTACGAGACTCCAGTCAACTTATCACAATATTGAAAAACTTTGAATGGTGTAAAGATATCATATGGGTAACCTTAGACGTATCTTCTCTGTACAGTAATATCATACACACTTTGGGCATTCAAGCAATCAATAAGTTTCTTTCCATGGACAATTATAGGCCACCTAAACTAATTAGTTTTATTTTAGATTCAATAAATTTTATCCTAAATCATAACTATTTTATCTATAACGACGGTTTTTACATTCAAAACCGTGGAACAGCGTTGGGCACGAAATTTGCGCCATCGTACGCCAATTTGTTCATGGGGGCATTCGAAGAAACGTTTGGCCTACTGGACCATCCCAACATTAAATTTTATAGACGATATATTGATGACATCATTTTCATCTGGGAAGGACAAAGAGACACATTAGATAATTTCATTTCATACATTAATCTAAATGATTGGAATTTGAAATTTACAGCGCAGATGGATCCCTCGACTACCATCTTTCTCGATTTGAAATTAACCATCAACAATAATAGAATTGAGACGAGCACATACTTTAAAGAAGTTGATGCCAACAGCTATTTGGACTACAAAAGCTGCCACTACCACAAGTGGAAACGGAATATACCGTATGGCCAAATGAGGCGGGTCATAAAAAACTGCTCCAACGATGCGACTCTAAGAGATCAACTAAAAATTATAGAGTCTAGGTTTTTAGAGAAGGGATACCCAGAGGGCCTGATTTCAGATTCCATCAGTAAAGTCTGGAAAACTACCCAGACAGAGTGTCTACGACCGAAACATCAAACGCAACCCAGTGAAAACAACCAGTATATTTATAATTTCATCACCCGATACACATCATCTCACAACTCGATTACAGCAATTTTAAAACAACACTGGACTTTACTATTAAAAGACCCCATTTTGAGCAAATCAATACCAAAGATACCACACATGACATTCCGTAGAGCCAAGACTTTAAAGCAGATTCTAGCACCATCCCGTCCGAAGCTAAATAAACTTAGTACTGCCACTATTTCCGGAACAAAAACCCTGGGACCTGTAGAGAAACCCAAGGGATCTTATAAATGTGGACACACATGGTGCAAATGCTGCCTCACCATTACCCATGGCGCAAATGAGGTTACCATCAACTCCTCGAAAGAAAAAGTTCCCATTTCGAGCTACATGGACTGTGGCACTACAAATATAGTCTATATGCTGGAATGTCCCTGTGGGCTACAGTATATAGGTCGGACCACCCAAAGCATCCGAGAAAGACTCAATTCCCACCGCTCCAATATTCGGAAAAAGTATGACAAGCATAGTGTCTCAAGACACTTTGCACAGAAACATGATGGCGATACATCACTCCTACGTCTGACTCCGATTGAATGGGTCCCGAAATCCTTCCAACAATTGTGTAGGAAGGAGATGTATTGGATTTTCCGTTTCAATACCCTAATTCCCTTTGGTTTAAACGAATCCCTTGAATACAGCAACTATTAACAATTAACAAGATTCTGTGCATTACTGACAGTCACCTAATTATCAATCCAACTTATTTATATATAAATTCCCCCCCCCCCCTAAATTATCTCTTTTTAACTAGTCTGCTGTTTTAATAACTCACACCGCGTATTTATTTATCTATTTATATGTGTGTATGTGTGTATATATATGTATATATATATATATATATATATGTGTATATATATATATATATATATATATATGTATTTATTTGTTTATATTTATATATATATATATATATATATCATAGTATATTTTAGGGTACTCTCCTCCGATGTATGTATCATGTATATCTCTATATATTATATATTTTACATGTGTTTGTTTCTTTATTTTAAGTTATTTATCTATTTATGTATAGCTCTTATTTCGTTGACACATCCAGTCTCACTTAAATGTACATATATTTGATACTTTATATCTACCTGTATTTACATATCCCTATGTGTTCATGGAACAGTATTGCCCACCCACAGATGAAACACACCCACCTTCCCACTTTTAGGTGAATGGGGCGTACTTCTGGTTTCTAATCCGCCCCTGTGCTCCCGCAGTGGAGCGCTTTGTAGCCGACGCAGACTAATTCCTGTCCGGTGCGTTCCACTGTGGAACGCATCGGAATCGATATGGTTCACTTCCTGTCTGGTGCGTTCCACAGTGGAATGCATCGGAGCTTTTTCTCCTAAGCAAAGCCCCACACCATGAGTAGCCTCAGTCGATGCGCTGACAGATTGAAGCGCATCGACTCACCAACACCTAGGAGACATGTCCCCTCTGCCCCAAGCCTAATACAGAGCTCCATAATGTAATATAGACTGTGTGAACTTTTGCATTCCACGGTGAAACGCAGGGCACATTGACTTCCGGTACCACTACTTTTCTTTGATTTTTGGGGTCAGGCACTTAAATACTGCCTATTTATGAATATATTGGGAATTCTCTATAAGAAACAAATGAGAACCTTTGGAAGAGATCGAGTTTTTCTCATTACAAGCAGTGGATGTAACAATGGACAGGAAGTAACCCCATTTCTTTGACCTTTTCCCCTCCCCTAAGGAGGATGACCCTATACCATGTGTTTGTATTCCCCTATATAAGTTTGTGTCTTTGTGTTATATGTATATGCTCTTGAAAAAGGGATATATTCCCGAAACGCGTCGAGCTGAACTAATAAAAGACTTCCTAATTACATTGGAGCCCCGGTGTCATCCTTTTGGGGACCAGGAAGCTACCATCACATCATTTGAAGCGACCTCGGCGGGGGAGGTTGAGGTATAGGTGTCTTGAGCTTTATCCTATATCCTCCTCCCCGGTGAAGTAAGTGTAACTTTTTCATAGTGTATTCCACTATAACTGCAAAATTTTAGTGCCAATACTGGAGACTCTGTGGCGCCCCCTGGGTATCATTAAGACATCACTAAGACATCTGTGATACCCGCCTCATCAGCAACCTCATTCTAAATTCAGTCCACCAGTTGGTACTGACTCTCCTCCCCCCTTTTTCTTGGGGGTCCTTGGGGAGCTGCCTATTTCTCTCCATTCTATATATATTTTTCTATATATATTTTTCTATATACATATTTTATATACATTTTAAATGCATTTTATATACATTTTTTTCAATATTGTGGACATCCCTTGGCGCCCATTTCATCTCCTTCACCCCTACCCCCCTAATTTTGCACATTCCGTGCAGAATACCCAATCTTCAAAATCCTTTTTCTCTTTGCTTTGCATAGTTGACAGGGACCAAAATTTTTTAAAATCGTCTGTTCCATTGGTGGGTGACATTAACCCATTTTTGCTGATGAAAAACTCCTGCTCTGCATAGGTGACAGGGACTTAAATTTCAAAAATTTGTCTTTAATTGACACGCGACCCCCTCCTTTAATTCAATCCTTCCGCTTTAACAACTTGTCCCACATTTCCGCTCGATAACATTTCAGCTATTGACCTCTCTTGGATGTGTTATCCCTTTCTCACGCTTCCTCTCCGGCATGGAACCCTGATTCCCCTTTATCCTTGATCACCATGGTAGGCGCAGAAAAGAACATCAAAAGTTGATAGAGCACCGCCACTTATCACTAAGCCTGCTTTCATAAAGCATTGGGAGCGAGATTTAGGTCACGAATTTCCTATTTCCAAACTACCAGATATACTTTTAACTCTGCATAGCCTATCTCGATGTGTCCGTATTCAAGAAAACAGATATAAATTGTTAACCAGATGGTATAAAACTCCAGACGTTATATGTCTTTTTTCTGAATCAGCGTCGGATAGATGTTGGAGGTGCTTAGATAAAAGAGAATCTTTCTTCCACATTTGGTGGGACTGTCCCATTATAAAAGATTGGTGGAAGGAAATCTTTCGCCTCAGCAATCAGATATGCCAAACCTCAGTGACTATCTCTCCTTTCAAGGCTTTACTTAATATATACGACACAAATGAGTCCACTGATACTCACCCTCCGCCTTTTTGCTTAGACAACTGCTTACTGCAGCACACCAATTGGTTCCGAATTATTGGCTTTCTACTACCCTTCCTTCAATGGAACAATGGAGGCAGAAAGTTGATCAATTGTATTGTTTTGAGGAACTTTCTGCTTGGGAGGCTAGGAACTATCAAAAGTTCGTAAAACAATGGAAACTCTGGCGGGAATTCAGGTTTTCTCACTGACCAGCTATCTTACTATATTTCGATTTGAGAAAGAGGGTTGTTGACTGTTAACTGTTAACTGTTGGCTAACTTTTGCGTACCTTCTGGTATCCTGTAATAGATCCTATGAAAACATAGTCATCTCCTGTATTGTCTTTCATTCTTGGGGTGTAGAAACTTCACTCTATACTAGTCTGCTGATCTTATGATTAGAGATGGCCCGAACTATCCGACGGCGAACAGTTCCCGGCGAACATAGCTTGTTCGCGTTCGCCTCTGCCGGGCGAACACATGCGATGTTCGGTCCGCCCCCTATACATCATCATTGAGCAAACTTTGACCCTGTACCTCACAGTCAGCAGACACATTCCAGCCAATCAGCAGCATACCCTCCCTCCCAGACCCTCCCACCTCCTGCACAGCATCCATTTTAGATTCATTCTGAAGCTGCAGTCTTAGTGAGAGGAGGGAGACTGTAACTGCTGCTGATTTAATTGGGAAATCGATAGCTAGGCTAGTGAATTCAGTGTCCACTCCAGTCCTGAAAGACTCATCTGATCTCTGCTGTAAGGACAGCGTCCTGACAGCACCCCAAAAAGCCCTTTTTAGGGCTGCAACATTAGTCTGCTTTTTTTTTTTCCTTTATATACATATTGCAGTTGCCTGGCCTGCCTGTGTGTGAGGAGCTGCAGGCCCACAGACTGTAGTGTGCCCACTGCCAGTGCTCACCCCTGTCATTCCGTGTGGCACAGGACTTTGCTTAAAAAAAGGCACTTAATTTTTACACTTTAATCTAAGGTTAGTTGCCTGCCAGTGTGTGTCAGGCTGACTTCCACTGACTGTAGTGTGCCCACTGCCAGTGCCCACCACTCATACCGGCTGGCACAGGACTTTGCATAAAAAAGGCATTTAATTTTTACACTTTAGTGTAATTTCAGCTGCTTGCCTGCTGCTAGTGTGTGTCAGGCCGACTTCAACTGACTGTAGTGTGCCCACTGCCAGTGCCCACCCCTGTCATCCCGTGTGGCACAGGACTTTGCTTAAAAAAAAGGCACTTCATTTTTACACTTTAATCTAAGGTTAGTTGCCTGCCAGTGTGTGTCAGGCTGACTTCCACTGACTGTAGTGTGCCCACTGCCAGTGCCCACCACTCATACCGGCTGGCACAGGACTTTGCTTAAAAAAGGCATTTAATTTTTACACTTTAATGTAATTTCAGCTGCTTGCCTGCTGCTAGTGTGTGTCAGGCCGACTTCAACTGACTGTAGTGTGCCCACTGCCAGTGCCCACCCCTGTCATACCGAGTGGCACAGGACTTTGCTTAAAAAATAGGCACTTAATTTTTACACTTTAATCTAAGGTTAGTTGCCTGCCAGTGTGTGTCAGGCTGACTTCCACTGACTGTAGTGTGCCCACTGCCAGTGCCCACCACTCATACCGGCTGGCACAGGACTTTGCATAAAAAAGGCATTTAATTTTTACACTTTAGTGTAATTTCAGCTGCTTGCCTGCTGCTAGTGTGTGTCAGGCCGACTTCAACTGACTGTAGTGTGCCCACTGCCAGTGCCAACCACTGATACCGGGTGGCACAGTAGCTTGCCGATAAATAAGGCATTTAATTTTTAGACAGTAGTCTAAATTCAGTTGCTTGCCTGCTGCCAGTGTGTGTCAGGCCCGCTTCCACTGACTGTAGTGTGCCCACTGCCAGTGCCAACCACTGATACCGGGTGGCACAGTAGCTTGCCGATAAATAAGGCATTTAATTTTTAGACAGTAGTCTAAATTCAGTTGCTTGCCTGCTGCCAGTGTGTGTCAGGCCCTCTTCCACTGACTGTAGTGTGCCCACTGCCAGTGCCAACCACTCATACCGGGTGGCACAGTAGCTTGCCGATAAATAAGGCATTTAATTTTTACACTTTAGTGTAATTTCAGTTGCTTGCCTGCTGCCAGTGTGTGTCAGGCTGACTTCCACTGACTGTAGTGTGCCCACTGCCAGTGCCCACCACTCATACCGGCTGGCACAGGACTTTGCATAAAAAAGGCATTTAATTTTTACACTTTAGTGTAATTTCAGCTGCTTGCCTGCTGCTAGTGTGTGTCAGGCCGACTTCAACTGACTGTAGTGTGCCCACTGCCAGTGCCAACCACTGATACCGGGTGGCACAGTAGCTTGCCGATAAATAAGGCATTTAATTTTTAGACAGTAGTCTAAATTCAGTTGCTTGCCTGCTGCCAGTGTGTGTCAGGCCCGCTTCCACTGACTGTAGTGTGCCCACTGCCAGTGCCAACCACTGATACCGGGTGGCACAGTAGCTTGCCGATAAATAAGGCATTTAATTTTTAGACAGTAGTGTAAATTCAGTTGCTTGCCTGCTGCCAGTGTGTGTCAGGCCCGCTTCCACTGACTGTAGTGTGCCCACTGCCAGTGCCAACCACTGATACCGGGTGGCACAGTAGCTTGCCGATAAATAAGGCATTTAATTTTTAGACAGTAGTCTAAATTCAGTTGCTTGCCTGCTGCCAGTGTGTGTCAGGCCCTCTTCCACTGACTGTAGTGTGCCCACTGCCAGTGCCAACCACTCATACCGGGTGGCACAGTAGCTTGCCGATAAATAAGGCATTTAATTTTTACACTTTAGTGTAATTTCAGTTGCTTGCCTGCTGCCAGTGTGTGTCAGGCCCGCTTCTACTGACTGTAGTGTGCCCACTGCCAGTGCCAATCGTATACACACACTGGATGTTTTAAAGCACGTTATTCCAAACAATTTAGGAATGTTAGTTGATTTATGCCCTTTATGGATTAAAACCCGACTCTGCGTCCACTACGTAATTTTCCATGGGAGTTTTGCCATAGATCCCCCTCCGGCATGCCACAGTCCAGGTGTTAGACCCCTTGAAACAACTTTCTCATCACTATTGTGGCCAGAAAGAGTCCCTGTGGGTTTTAAAATTCGCCTGTCTATTGAAGTCTATGGCGGTTCGCCCGGTTCGCCAGTTCGCGAACATTTGCGGAAGTTCGCGTTCGCCGTTCGCGAACTGAAAATTTTATGTTCGCGACATCACTACTTATGATGCGTAGTGTGTCCTCATTGTCATACCTCAGCTTTCTCAAAATGTATGATCTCTGTAGTCGCTGTTGCGTCATGTCAGACGCTCTGCTTATCGATTATGTACCGTATACTGTTTTCCCTTTTTTGAAAATAAAAATTATATAAATAAAAAAAAAAAAAAAAAGAATATGGAGGCACAAAAAAAAAAAAAGTTGATAGAGCAGATATCCAATTGGATCGTGCACATCATGGGGACGTGCGATCAGGCAGAAGTTATCTAGAGTCAACAAAGCGGCAGCAGGACCTCTCCTGTCTAACGCTTGTAAATCCAAAATATCCCAGTGACATTCCCTGTAATTTTTTATTAATCATTCCAATAACAGGGAATCTTAAGAGTCCTGTATTTTTATTTATCGTCACTACCTCCCCGAGTCGGGAGTGGATAATTGCTGCGCACCCCCTCCTTTATTCGGAAGCTTCTGCTTCAATAATTTGTCCCACATTTCTGCTCGATCACATTTAATTTTATCCATTGACCTCCCTTGGATGTGGCATACCTTTCTCAGGCTCCCTCTCCGGCCTGGAACCCTGATTCCCCGCTACACGTGATCACCATGGTAGGCGCAGAAAAGAAAATCGAAAGTTGTTAGAGAAAATATCCACTTGGATCGTGGACATCACTGGGACGTGCGACATGGTTGAGCAGTATGTGTGCACACGCCTACACGTACTAACTGATGGGTCTGCCCCCTTCAACTTCTGGGTCTCCAGATTGGGCACATGGCCTGAGATTGCCCTTTATGCCTTGAAGGTGCTGGCCTGCCCTGCAGCCAGTGTATTGTCTGAACGTTTGTTTAGCACGGCTGGAGGCGGTTATCACAGGATATATTTCACTTTTTTTTTTTTTATGTACACTAATTTAAACAAATAAAAATAAAAAATAAAACAGTGTTGACTACCTCCTCCTCCACCACGGCTTCCACCTACACTGCCACATCCACAGCCTCCTCATTCTCCTACTCCATATGGACCTCCTCCTCCTATATCAAGATTATTATTTTTAATTTTTACATATTTTATGTTATTTTTAGTCAATACCCTATCCACATTTGTTTGCAGAGCATTTGTCATGCTCTTAACCACATTTTGCTGCCATTTGCAGCCCTCTGGCCTTTTCCATGACTTTTTTTGAGCCATTTTAGTGCTCAAAAGTTCGGGTCCCCATTGACTTCAATGGGGTTCTGGTTCGGAGTCAAGTACAGGTCAAGTTCGGGTCCCGAGCTCGAACTTTTTTGTGAAGTTCGGCCGAACCCGTCAAACCCGAACATCCAGGTGTCCGTTCAACTCTATTTGGGGCCTTTACTCCACTGGCCTGCAGTAAAATTGATATCCAATGACCATCTAATATACCCCCAGCTTACATAATTACTTTATCTTTTCTGTTCGGTGAATGCCTAATTTTTGGGGCCTATACCCCACTGGCCTGCAGTAAAATTGTTATCCACTGACCGTCTAATATACCTCCAGCCACATAATCATTTGATCTTTTCTGCTCGGGTAATGCCTAATGTTTTGGGCCTGTACTCCACTGGCCTGCAGTAAAATTGATATCTGATGACCGTCTAATATACCTCCAGCCACATAATCACTTCATGTTTTCTGTCGGGTGAATGCCTAATGTTTGGGGCCTATACTCCACTGGCCTGCAGTAAAATTGATATCCAATGACCGTCTAATATACCTCCAGCCATATAATCAATTGATCTTTTCTGTACGGTGAATGCATAATTTTTGGGACCTGTAATCTAACTGGCCTACAGTAAAATTGTTATCTACTGACCGTCTAATATATCTCCAGCCACATAATCACTTGATTTTTTCTGTCCGGTGAATGCCTAATTTTTGGAGCCTATACTCCACTGGCCTGCAGTGAAATTTTTATCCACTGACCGTCTAATATACCTCCAGCCACATAATCATTAGATTTTTTCTGTCTGGTTAATGCCTAATGTTTAGGGCCTGTACTCCACAGTCCTGCAGTAAAATTGATATCCGATGACCGTCTAATATACCTCCAGCCACATAATCACTTGATGTTTTCTGTCCGGTGAATGCCTAATGTTTGGGGCCTATACTCCACTGGCCTGCAGTAAAATTGATATCCAATGACCGTCTAATATACCTCCAGCCATATAATCAATTGATCTTTTCTGTACGGTGAATGCATAATTTTTGGGACCTGTAATCTAACTGGCCTACAGTAAAATTGTTATACAGTGACCGCCTAATGTACCTCCAGCCACATAAGCACTTGTTCTTTTCTGCACGGTGAATGCGTAATGTTTGGGGCCTATACTCCACTGGCCTGAAGTAAAATTGTTATCCACTGACCGTCTAATATACCTCCAGCCACATAATCACTTAATGTTTTCTATATGGTGAATGCATAATTTTTGGGGCCTCGGAGGAATTCAACACCTGTGACGACCACGTGTTATCAAATTTCACCTATTATCATTTGGGGTTTATTTAAGAGGGGGGATTTAATTAGCGTGTTTTTAATCCAATTTTATATTTTTAGTTCTTTTAAAAATATGTATTTTACATTTATTTGTACTGGCCTATAGTAAAATTGTTATCCAATGACCGTCTAATATACCTCCAGCCACATATTCACTTGATATTTTCTGTACAGTGAATGCATAATGTTTGTGGCCTGTACTTCACTAGCCTGCAGTAAAATTGATATCTAATGACTGTCTAATATACCTCCAGTCACATAATCACTTCATGTTTTCTGTCCGGTGAATGTATTATCACAGCTTGAAAATGCTTTTAGAAGATAGCCAAGAGATTTCCATCTATTCTTCCTTGCAAATGTCTAGTTCTGTGAGATTTTGGAGCTCTTTTGCATTCACTGCTCTTTTGAGGTCTATCCACAGATCTTAAATGAAGTTCAGATCAGGGGCCATGGTAAAAACTTCATCTTGCACCTGTTGAGGTAGTTTCAAGTTGCCATTTTTTCAGTTTGAAATGTAATTTAAAAATGGCAGTTAACAAGAACAGTGGAGGTCAAGAAAAGGTCTGGAAGACAAAAATAAAATTCAGAGACAGCTGTTCATAGTATTGCTAGAAAGGCAAATCAGAAACCCTCTTGACTGAAAAAGACCTTCGGGAATATTTAACAGAATTTGCACAAATATGGCCTTCATGGAAAAGACATCAGAAGAAAACTTCTCCTGCATCCTCACCAAAAAACCGGGCATCAGAAGTTTGCAAAAGGACATCTAAACAAGCCTGATGCATTTTGAAACATGTCCTATAGACCGATGAGGTTAAAATAGATTTATTTGGCCACAATGAGCAAAGGTACAGTACATATGTTTAATTTGTGTTGCAGAATGAGACTAAAACATTTCAAAAGACTGATTGGACACTGTTCCTAATACTGTAAATAGGTGTATTTTGTTATGAATTATGCTTTACATGATAGACTAGGACCACAGATGCCCACGTACTACACTTAACATACATCACAGTGTCTGCCGATCACAGTGCCACAATAAACACCAAGGAATAGGACAGAGAAAAAGCTGAAACATATTGTAATCCCCCTCCTATCCCCAACATGTTTCGGTGCAACCCCAGTCTTTAAGGGCAAAGCATCACACAGTACATTTGTAATAATAAACTACATCATATGTGTGCAGATGTTTATTTATCAGAGTATTTTCCTCAATAAATGTTATGTTTTGGAAAAATGAAAGTGTAAGATAAGAAAGATATCATTGACATTGCACAGGAAATTAAATTCTATTATTTCTATGTGTATGTAAGTTCAGTTGAAGTGAAGATTATTTTGCCTCTTCAGTATTCTGAACACCTAAGCACAGTAACTTCTCATATATTTAATAAAGTCTGAGAGATCTAAATCTGACAAAGGATAAAGACAAGAAACAGCCCACAAATAGTGATGAGCGAGCACCAAACTGTTCAGGTGTTCGAGTACTCGGTCTGAACACATAGTGCTATTGGTGCGCTCGAGCCAAGCACCCGAGTATAATGGAAGTCAAAGGGAGACAACCAGGCACCCCCTGCTCGGATGAGGGGATGGTGCCTGGTTCATAGGAAAAGGTCTGAAAGTGATGGAAACACCTCTGAAATCGATCAGTAACAGCAGGGGGACCATGTCTGGATGCATCTTGGACTCCAATGTCGATGCTGGGAACCATGTTGTACGCCACTTTTACAGACCGACAAAAAAACGCCCCAAAAAAATTACAAGGAAGAAGCACTCCGATACAGCCTGTATATCACATAAATGAGGGCCTCATTCACATGGTGCTACAATTGTTAAGGTACACTGCTACACTCCTAAAGCCTATGCACTAAGTGAAAGGGCTGCCAAATATTACAAGGAACTCCAATACACCCTTTCTTACACATAAAGGAGGGCATCATACACACCCTTGAAAAATTATCCTTAATGGCCTGCTGGTGACCTTCCAAAACATTCGGAGTGAAGGCATGATGGTGACCCTATAAAAAAATTAGGGGCGAGTGTCTGCTGCTGAGCTGATCTTCTAAAACATTATATGTGAGGGCCTGCTCTTCAGCTGACGCTCTAAAACATTATATGTGAGGGCCTTCAAGTGAGCAGACTGCATAAAACATTACAGGTGAGGGCTTACAGGTGAGCAGACCATATATATCATTAGAGGTGAGGGCCTACCGGTGAGCAGACCGTATAAAACATTGGAGGTGAGGTCCTGAAGGTGAGCAGACCATATAAAACATTGGAGGTGAGAGCCTGAAAGTGAGCGGACGCTATAAAAAATTGTAGTGAGGGCCTACAGGCGAACAGACCATTTAAAACATTAGAGGTGAGGGCCTACCGGTGAGCAGACCGCATAAAACATTGGAGGTGAGGGCCTGAAGGTGAGCGGACCCTATAAAACATTGTAGTGAGGGCCTACAGGTGAGCAGACCATATAAAACATTAGAGGTGAGGTCCTACCGATGAACAGACCATATAAAACATTGGAGGTGAGGGCTTGAAGGTGAGCAGACCCTATAAAACATTGTAGTGAGGGCCTACAGGTGAGCAGACTGTATAAAACATTAGAGGTGAGGGCCTGAAGGTGAGTGGACCCTATAAAACATTATAGTGATGGCCTACAGGTGAGCAGACCGTATAAAACAATAGAGGTGAGGGCCTACTGGTGAACAGACCATATAAAACATTGGAGGTGAGGGCCTGAAGGTGAGCGGACCCTATAAAACATTATAGTGAGGGCCTACAGGTGAGCAGACCGTATAAAACATTGGAGGTGAGGGCCTGAACATGAGCGGACCCTATAAAACATTGTAGTGAGAGTCTACAGGTGAACAGACCGTATAAGACATTAGAGGTGAGGGCCTACCGGTGAGCAGACCGTATAAAACATTGGAGGTGAGGGCCTGAAGGTGAGCGGACCCTATAAAACATTGTAGTGAGGGCATATATACTGTATGGAAGAGGAGAAGGAGGATGAGAAAACAAGATTCAAACATATACCCTTTTTTGCAGTGAAAAGGGTGCATCTGAATCTTGTGGATTGAGTACATTATAAAGCATACCTTAAAATTGTGTTTTTGTTCCTCATTAGCTCAGCTCTCCTCTGGTGGAGTGGAGAAGTCAGAGGCAATCCAGGCCTTGTTCATTTTTATAAGATTCAACCTGCCAGCATTTTCAGTTGACAGGCGCATATGCTTATCTGTTATAATGCCACCTGCAGCACTAAATACCCGCTCAGACAATACGCTGGCTGCAGTGCAGGCCAGCACATCCA
Source organism: Bufo bufo (assembly GCF_905171765.1). NCBI lineage: Eukaryota > Metazoa > Chordata > Amphibia > Anura > Bufonidae > Bufo > Bufo bufo. The sequence continues at coordinate 389,527,041 of NC_053392.1, forward strand.
AGGCATAGAGCGCAAGTTCGTGCCACGTGTCCAGCTTGGACACCTAGTAGTTGTAAGGCACTGAGGGATCATTAAGGATGCTGACACGGTCTGCTCATGTATCCAATAGTAGTGATGAAATATTCAAATTTGCGATATTTCACAAATATTTTGTAGAATATTCGTCATATATTCGCAAATTCGAGAATTCAAGATTATATTCTTGATTGTTTAAATCGGCAATGTAATATTCGCCAAATGCGTGCAAAATATAGGCGTGGGTCACTTATTCTACACTTTTCAAGCTGGTATAAGTTTCCTGAGACTGGAGAAAATGGTTGGCACGGCAGAACATTAGAATAGCTTTATATGCAGATAGAGTGCTCCAATATTTTTGCGCTTGCAAATTTTTGGCAATTAATGATGCGCATATTTTTTCGCAATACGTGCAACTTGTGACATCACAGCACTATGTCTGTAGCATGTATGTATAGACAGCAGAACCTATCACACTGCCTAACACCCTGCACTGGAACCTATCAATTACACTATAGATCAATCTAACCCACACTGACTATCTCCCCCTATCTATCTGAATTATATATATATACGTTAACTGTCTAATGTTATACAACCAAGCACAGAGCACAGTAATGACACTGCTGTCTCTTTCATAACTGCAATAAACTTTAGAAAATATCTGCTGGGGAGGTTCTTATATAGTAAGGGGTAGACAACTTTTCTATTAGTTGCTAGGGATGTTGCTAAGATGTGACAAAGCCTTCTCATTAGCGCACAAGCTAGAAGAAGGGAGGGATGATCACCTGATGTGTACTGTATTAAAAAAAAAATATGAAAAAATGAATATTCTTCATTACGAATATATAGCACTATATTTTAAGTATTCGCAAATTCTCGAAGTGCCAATATTCACGATAAAAATTTGTAATACGAATATTCGTGCTCAACACTATCCAATAGGCCTCTCGCTGTCTAAGCAATAATTTACGATTGCGTCCCCTCCGTGGATAGGGAACATGTTTGAATATCTGGAATCATAATTGACTAATTTGGTGTCTTGCGTGAATAAAGTGATAGGGTATAGGAAGTTCGGATTTGTTACAGCATATATCGGATTTGTGTTTACAGATGCAGTCTCGCACACTCTGGGAAGTTTCCCCAATGTATGCGAGACTGCATGGACATTTAATCATGGAAACCACCAATGATGTAGCACAAGTAAAAAAGGCTTTTATGTTATATACTTTCCCAGAGTGTGGATGGGTAAATATACTGCCTTTCATAACATCTGTGCATTGTGTACAGTTTAGACAGGGGAATGTGCCCATTCTGGGATAAGACAACGTAATTTGTATAGGGAAAGTTTTAAGGGGGCCAATGTCTGCCTTCATAAGAGTGTCACGTAAATTTCTGTGATGTTTATAGCGCATCCTCATGGGATTAACAAATTCCGATATATGGGGGTAGAATTTACCAAGCAGTGGCCCATGTTTTTGCATAATACGCTGTATCCTGGGCATAAATTGGTGGTAGGTAACCACTAACAGGAGTCGTGGAGAAGATGAGGTTTTAGACACCTCTCTGTCCTGTGTCACTAAATTTACCTCCTTATTCAGCAAACCACATGGGTAACCTTGCATTTAATTATTTTTTTTGAAATCTCAACAAGTCTTTGTTTCTTTAACATTGGATCACTTACTATTCTGGTCACTCTAGTAAACTGTGATCTGGGTAGTGAATTCTTTCTATTCCTAGGATGACAACTGGAATATAACAATAACATGTTCCTATCAGTGGGTTTGGTGAATAAATCTGCGCTCAATTGGCCATTTGATTTTTTTAAGTATTGTAGTATCCACAAAACTTATGTTTGTTTCATCAATATGGGCAGTGAATTGCAAATCCTGGTCAATATTGTTAAGGTAAGTATAGAAAATGTCAAAAGAATCTCTATCACCTGTCCAGATACAAAAAATATAATCAATGTATCTGCGCCATATCAACGCGTGTGATTGGAATGTTGTATGAGGATATACATAGTCATCTTCAAATTTGCCCATAAACATGTTTGCATATGGGGGGTGGGCTACATTAGCCCCCATTGCCGTGCCCTTTTTTTGTATGTAGTAATTATCACCAAACATAAAGAAATTCCTACGTAAAACCAGTTGTAAAAGCTGAATACAAAAGGACTGTTAAACTTCAGAGAGAGAAGAAGTTGTGAGAAATGCAGATATAGCCTGAATTCCCTAGTCGTGCGAAATTGAGTTATATAAATAGAGATGGCCTTGTGGTTCGCCGGGCGGTCGTTTCGCGGAGAACTTTGCTTGATCGCGGATCACTGAACATGCGAACATATGGCGATGTCCACTGGAGCCATATTCTTTTGCATTGTGGTGAACTTTGACCCATGACACATCCACCAGGTGGGACAGGACAGCCAATTGCGACATTTCAGCAAATGGACACACACCCCTACTCTATAAATAAACCCGATCTGGCAGCCATTTTACATTTTGTTTTTTGCCAGTGTAGGGAGAGGTTCCTGTGTGGAGCAGGGACAGACTGTTAGGGACACCAAACACTAGCTAATAGGGTCACAAAAGTCCCTATAAGGACTGGTATAGGTGTGCTATCGATAGGTGTGACATGCTGAGGGGTGCGAAATACTTATAATATACTTTCTAACATAGGTTCTGCTGAGATACTGCAGCTAGATAGAGGACAAACGCTATTCGAATAACTAATTGCAACTTATGTGATATACCTGTTGCCCCCATCAAAAACTGATTGAGGGGTGTGATATACCTATAATATAACTTTTAACATAGAAAATATATTATGGTGCATTTGTATTGTGCAGCAGTTGTGTGCGGTTCTGCTGAGATACCGCAGCTAGATAGAGGGACAAACGATATTGGAATAACTATTGGCAACTGGTGTGATATACCTGTTGCCCTCCAAAAAACTGATTAAGGGGTGCGATATACTTGCTTCCACAAAATACTGATTAAGGGGTGTGATACATTAGCTTCTACAAAATATTGATTGAGGACTGCGATACACCGGCTTCCACCAAATATCGATTAAGGGGTTTGATATACCTGCTTCCAGCAAATACTCATTAAGGGGTTCTATATACCTGTTTCCACAAAATACTGATAGAGGGGATTGATTTAACAGCTTCCACCAAATATTGATTGAGGCCTGCTATACAACAGCTTCCACCAAATATTAAGGGGTTTGATATACAAACTTCCAGCAAATACTCATCAAGGGGTTCTATATACCGTATTTTTCGCCCCATAAGACGCACTTTCTCTCTCTCCAAAATAGGGGAAAAATGCCCCTGCGTCTTATGGGGCGAATGCTTGCAGTTTTACATCGCAAGCTGCGATGTACGAGCAAGCGGGGACTCGGGGAGGGACTGGGAGGAGGAGCTGGGGGCCGGCAATAGCGGCGGGGCGGTGCAGTCATTGTAGTATAGCCCCGCCCCTCCGCTCCGGTATACTAATATAAGCTGTCTTATTCAATTAATAGTTATTAAACATGCCCCCTCACTCCTAATAGTACCTTACATCCTAACCGCTTCTGTAGAATGCCGGCAGGCAGACCGGGCGGGCGGCAGCGTAACTCCCTGATGTCACGTGCCTGCGCCGCCTACTTCATGAATGAAGCAGGTGGCGCAGGCAAGTGACGTCAGTGACTGACGCGACGGCTGCCCGGCCTGCCTGGGTTCTACTGAAGCGGTTAGGATGTAAGGTACTATTAGGAGTGAGGGGCATGTTTAATAACTATTAATTGAATGAGACATCTTATATACTATATTTCTATACTGGAGCGGCGGCGGCGGGGGGGGGGGGGTTGGGTATTTGTGGATGACATTTTTATGGGGGACATCTGTGGATGGCACAGTTATGGGCTGGGGGGGTCTGTGGATGGCACTGTTATGGGCTGGGGGGGTATATATAACAGTGCCACCCACAGATCCCCCCTCTAACAGTGCCATCCACAGATCCCCCTGTAACAGTGCAAGCCACAGATCCCCCCATAACAGTGTCCGTCATCCACAGATCACCACCATAACAGTGTCCGTCATCCACAGATCCCCCCCATAACAGTGTCCGTCATCCACAGATCCCCCCATAACAGTGTCCGTCATCCACAGATCCCCCCCATAACAGTGTCCGTCATCCACAGATCCCCCCATAACAGTGTCCGTCATCCACAGATCCCCCCCATAACAGTGTCCGTCATCCACAGATCCCCCCATAACAGTGTCCGTCATCCACAGATCCCCCATAACAGTGTCCGTCATCCACAAATCCCCCCATAACAGTGTCCGTCATCCACAGATCCCCCCATAACAGTGTCTGTCATCCACAGATCCCCAGTAATAGTGCCATCCACAGACCACCATTAGTTCCAAACACACCAAACACACAGCACACCTTTTGGTTAAAAATATATTTTTTCCTCCCCAAAAACCTAGGTGCGTCTTATGGGCCGGTGCGTCTTATAGGGCGAAAAATACGGTACCTGTTTTCACAAAATACTGATAGAGGGGATTGATATACCGGCTTCCACCAAATATTAATTGAGGCCTGCGATACAACAGCTTCCACCAAATTTTGATTAAGGGGTTTGATATACCAGCTTCCAGAAAATACTCATTAAGGGGTTCTATATACCTGTTTCCACAAAATACTGATAGAGGGTGTAACAGATTTAAAGATCTGTTTTAAAGATGGTTTTTAGCCAGGGCCTTGGATACCTACTCTTAACAATGGATGCAGACATCTTTGTGTATCAAGGACATATGTGTTCACACACTTCCAGACATTCAGTCTGCTCTAACCACAAGACTGACCTACTTAATTACAATACACAAGATAACACTCTTGGCTATTGTCTTGCTAAAGGCACAGTGTCTATTTGTAAGCTATGTGACTAAGCCCCTGTTTTGTGAGTGTATTATCTTTCACTGTATATTGATTGGTTGCTGTAGTTTGTGTTCTTGCATAAATGGCCGAGCTGTGGCCATCAATAAAGTTAGTTCTTCTTCACCCTCTTGTCTCTTATTGGAGGTAAAAACTAAGAGCTTCTTCACTTAGATCACTACTGGATGCTGAGAAGACTCCTCAATGATCGGGAAAAGGACACCCTCCAGCAATGGAAACCCCTCTAAACTCTGGGGTAACCGCTACAGAGGGTATTGACATACCGGCTTCCACCAAATATATATTAAGGCCTGCGATACACAGCTTCCACCAAATATTGACTAAGGGGTTTGATATACTAGCTTCCAGCAAATACTCATTAAAGGGTTCAATATACCTGTTTCCACAAAATACTGATAGAGGGAATTGATATACCAGCTTCCACCAAATATAGATTGAGGCCTGCGATACACCTGCTTCCACCCACTTTTGATTAAGGGGTTTGATATACCATCTTCAACCAAATATTGATTGAGGCCTGCAATATACCTGCTTCCACAAATACTGCTCTTCTATAGGGACTTTGTCACAGGGTCATTTTGAAAATGACAGTCAGAGGAAGAGGCAGGCCATTCAGCAGGGGTGGTAGGGGTCGGGCAGGTGCACCAGGCCGGAGCCTAAGTGGGATGTTGGAGAAGGTGCATGCGATTACAAGGATGAACCAGAGTTGGTTGAGTGGCTTACTCAGCCTTCTGCTTCTGCACCCTCCTCATCCTCTGTATCTGCACCCTCCTCACTCTCTGCTATGTGCACCCCCAAAGACAACACCACCACCACCATAGCCCCTCCACTCGAATCAGAGGAATTATTTTCCCATCCATTCACAGACCTTACCGATGCGCAGCCATTCTTGGCATCAGATCAGGAAGAGGAGATAGCAATGTCCGCCACCCAGTGGTCTGATGACAGTACCCAGATCAGCCCAAGGACGGAGGTCCCCGCTGTTGCTGCCTCCTCTGATATCTCTAATGTCAGTGGTGGTGAAGGTGACGATGATGACGTGTCGATGCAAATTAGTTTTTAAATGACAAAACTGTATTGAAAAGGTTATTGAATATTATGTTAGGACAATCATAATACTTTTTGTCGCCCTAATGATATTGATAGAGGTGTGCAGGTCCACCCAAGCCATCCAACAGATGCAAAATAACTTTAAGGGTATACTGGTTCTCAGTCAGATGAGAGCTGGTTTGGAATATCTCATAGTGCACAAGGCTGCCATTGTAAGGTATGCTGGCTGTTATCTGTCTCATGTATAGATTGATGGCTTGCACATACCTGGCTTTTGGCATATAGCCTTTGTTGTCTATTGTATGTCATACATAATAGGAGTCTAAGATGCATCAAACTATCCCCTTAATGCTGTTTCCAAACCATTTTGATGGGGTTTCCATCAATTTCTAACCTTTTTTTATGACCCAGACACTCTCTTCTTTTCTGAGCAGGATGTTCCTGGGGTTCTCCAATTGACTTCCATTGTATTAAATTGTATTCAAGCACTCAAATTATTCGGCCGAGCACTCGGATCTGCTGAACATAGCAATGCTTGAGCCGAACAGTAGTTCGGCCGAGCATGCTCACTCAACTCTACTTACTAGTAGTAAGTATTCCTATATAGCAGAAGTCTCATATTTTATTTTTTTATTTTTTGCAGCTCTATAGTGTAGTGGATAAGATTCTTGACTGTAATATAGAAGGTTGTGAATTCAAATCCCACCAGAAACTTTTCAGAAATAGAGGCTAAATTAGATTTAAATACACTGGGTGTCCCCAAGCACTGAATCCATATATGGACATAGCTATACAGGGAGTGCAGAATTATTAGGCAAGTTGTATTTTTGAGTATTAATTTTATTATTGAACAACAACCATGTTCTCAATGAACCCAAAAAACTCATTAATATCAAAGCTGAATATTTTTGGAAGTAGTTTTTAGTTTGTTTTTAGTTTTAGCTATTTTAGGGGGATATCTGTGTGTGCAGGTGACTATTACTGTGCATAATTATTAGGCAACTTAACAAAAAACAAATATATACCCATTTAAATTATTTATTTTTACCAGTGAAACCAATATAACATCTCAACATTCACAAATATACATTTCTGACATTCAAAAACAAAACAAAAACAAATCAGTGACCAATATAGCCACCTTTCTTTGCAAGGACACTCAAAAGCCTGCCATCCATGGATTCTGTCAGTGTTTTGATCTGTTCACCATCAACATTGCGTGCAGCAGCAACCACAGCCTCCCAGACATTGTTCAGAGAGGTGTACTGTTTTCCCTCCTTGTAAATCTCACATTTGATGATGGACCACAGGTTCTCAATGGGGTTCAGATCAGGTGAACAAGGAGGCCATGTCATTAGATTTTCTTCTTTTATACCCTTTCTTGCCAGCCACGCTGTGGAGTACTTGGACGCGTGTGATGGAGCATTGTCCTGCATGAAAATCATGTTTTTCTTGAAGGATGCAGACTTCTTCCTGTACCACTGCTTGAAGAAGGTGTCTTCCAGAAACTGGCAGTAGGACTGGGAGTTGAGCTTGACTCCATCCTCAACCCGAAAAGGCCCCACAAGCTCATCTTTGATGATACCAGCCCAAACCAGTACTCCACCTCCACCTTGCTGGCGTCTGAGTCAGACTGGAGCTCTCTGCCCTTTACCAATCCAGCCACGGGCCCATCCATCTGGCCCATCAAGACTCACTCTCATTTTATCAGTCCATAAAACCTTAGAAAAATCAGTCTTGAGATATTTCTTGGCCCAGTCTTGACGTTTCAGCTTGTGTGTCTTGTTCAGTGGTGGTCGTCTTTCAGCCTTTCTTACCTTGGCCATGTCTCTGAGTATTGCACACCTTGTGCTTTTGGGCACTCCAGTGATGTTGCAGCTCTGAAATATGGCCAAACTGGTGGCAAGTGGCATCTTGGCAGCTGCACGCTTGACTTTTCTCAGTTCATGGGCAGTTATTTTGCGCCTTGGTTTTTCCACACGCTTCTTGCGACCCTGTTGACTATTTTGAATGAAACGCTTGATTGTTCGATGATCACGCTTCAGAAGCTTTGCAATTTTAAGAGTGCTGCATCCCTCTGCAAGTTATCTCACTATTTTTGACTTTTCTGAGCCTGTCAGGTCCTTCTTTTGACCCATTTTGCCAAAGGAAAGGAAGTTGCCTAATAATTATGCACACCTAATATAGGGTGTTGATGTCATTAGACCACACCCCTTCTCATTACAGAGATGCACATCACCTAATATGCTTAATTGGTAGTAGGCTTTCGAGCCTATACAGCTTGGAGTAAGACAACATGCATAAAGAGGATGATGTGGTCAAAATACTAATTTGCCTATTAATTCTGCACTCCCTGTATATGGAGTCAGAGCAGGGACTCCTAAGCCAAACTAGAGTCCCGACACACTTCTTTCTTCAGAGCAGTGGGTGCCTGGTTTAATGCTCGGGTGACATTGACTACAGAGCACCCGAGCATCGGGAAGTGTTCTACTTGAGCACACTAGCACTTTGGTGCTCGACCAACACTAGTGCTCACATGACTCTGAGAAAAAGTGTGGGGGGAAAACTTGCCCTGATTGGCTCCCAGGCTGACCGACAGCCTGGATGAACCAATCAGTGCAGCAGGAAGAGAGTCAAAAAATGGGCAGATACAATTTTATTCCTTGTGTACACACTATATACTATTTATTTATGCAGAATTTGTTGAAAAGTTAGGTACGCTTTTAGCAAAGCAAACAAAGTGTTAGATTTAAAAGTTTGATCCCTGTTATTGATGTCTCTATGTAGATCAGTGAAATAAAACCATATGTGAAAATTTTTAATAATTGTAACTAGTGTTGAGCGAACAGTTCGAGCATAGTTCGGGTCCGTACCGAATTTTGGGGTGTTCGTGACACGGACCCGAACCCGAACTTTTTCGTAAAATTTCGGGTTCGGGTTCGTCGTTCGGCATGTATTTTGGCGCATTTTGAAAGGCTGCAAAGCAGCCAATCAACATGCATCATACTACTTGCCCTAAGATGCCATCGCAGCCATGCCTACTATTGGCAAGGCTGTGATTGGCCAAGTGCAGCATGTGACTCAGCCTCTTTATAAGCTTGTGCGCACGTCGGGACGTGCTCACTCCCGATGTGAATAGAACAGGGATAGACGCAGCTGATGCTAGGGCGAGAATAGGCAGGGATAATTGAATAACTGGAAGCAAATTTCTCTCCTCCACCTGTGATTCATCTGAACAACTGCAGCTGAGCTGCTTTTTTGATAGGGATTGGCTATTTTTAGAGTGGCCAGAGTGATTTTTCCATCCACATGTACCTGGGCTGACCGCCGGCCGCCATTTTGCGACTTGTAGTGCTGCAGCAGAAGCTGCCACAGTGTGCATTCCAAAGCTCCAAACAAGTCAGACATCTACACCTGGGATTCAGACCAATAGCGATTTAGCAGCACAGTCCAAGGCTATTTTTTTTAAAGGTTGTGCAGACCATTTTGTGGCACATGTTACTGGGCTGATAGGCGGCGGCCATCTTGGGACTAGTGCTGCAGCACAATCTCTCCCAACGTCCATTAATCACTTGTAATAGTGGTCTGTGCCATAGAAATCCTACATCAGGGACTTGGGTGTGCTTGTGTCACCCCTACTAATACCAGTCCACCTGTAATCCATACAGTGAAAAGCCATAAAGTATTCCAGTGAGGGAATTTTTTTTTTATTTAAAAAAGGCCAAGTTAGTTTATCTGGCGTTCAATATACTAGATACAGTTAGGCCTGCGTTTCATACATCTGGAATTAGCAAACTAATGTGCTGGGGTTGGGAAAACATATATGTACCCATACTAGAATCTGTCAAAGAAAGCGGTACTCACATATAACAGTCATTCCATCTGTAATCCATACAGTCAAAAGACTGAAAGTATTCCAGTGAGGGGATTTTTTTTATTTAAAAAAGGCCAAGTTAGTTTATCTGGCGTTCAATATACTAGATAAATTAGGCCTGCGTTTCATACATCTGGAATTAGCAAACTAATGTGCTGGGGTTGGGAAAACATATATGTACCCATACTAGAATCTGTCAAAGAAAGCGGTACTCACATATAACAGTCATTCCATCTGTAATCCATACAGTCAAAAGACTGAAAGTATTCCAGTGAGGGGATTTTTTTTATTTAAAAAAGGCCAAGTTAGTTTATCTGGCGTTCAATATACTAGATACAGTTAGGCCTGCGTTTCATACATCTGGAATTAGCAAACTAATGTGCTGGGGTTGGGAAAACATATATGTACCCATACTAGAATCTGTCAAAGAAAGCGGTACTCACATATAACAGTCATTCCATCTGTAATCCATACAGTCAAAAGACTGAAAGTATTCCAGTGAGGGGATTTTTTTTATTTAAAAAAGGCCAAGTTAGTTTATCTGGCGTTCAATATACTAGATACAGTTAGGCCTGCGTTTCATACATCTGGAATTAGCAAACTAATGTGCTGGGGTTGGGAAAACATATATGTACCCATACTAGAATCTGTCAAAGAAAGCGGTACTCACATATAACAGTCATTCCATCTGTAATCCATACAGTCAAAAGACTGAAAGTATTCCAGTGAGGGAATTTTTTTTATTTAAAAAAGGCCAAGTTAGTTTATCTGGCGTTCAATATACTAGATACAGTTAGGCCTGCGTTTCATACATCTGGAATTAGCAAACTAATGTGCTGGGGTTGGGAAAACATATATGTACCCATACTAGAATCTGTCAAAGAAAGCAGTACTCACATATAACAGTCATTCCATCTGTAATCCATACAGTCAAAAGACTGAAAGTATTCCAGTGAGGGGATTTTTTTTATTTAAAAAAGGCCAAGTTAGTTTATCTGGCGTTCAATATACTAGATACAGTTAGGCCTGCGTTTCATACATCTGGAATTAGCAAACTAATGTGCTGGGGTTGGGAAAACATATATGTACCCATACTAGAATCTGTCAAAGAAAGCGGTACTCACATATAACAGTCATTCCATCTGTAATCCATACAGTCAAAAGACTGAAAGTATTCCAGTGAGGGGATTTTTTTTATTTAAAAAAGGCCAAGTTAGTTTATCTGGCGTTCAATATACTAGATACAGTTAGGCCTGCGTTTCATACATCTGGAATTAGCAAACTAATGTGCTGGGGTTGGGAAAACATATATGTACCCATACTAGAATCTGTCAAAGAAAGCGGTACTCACATATAACAGTCATTCCATCTGTAATCCATACAGTCAAAAGACTGAAAGTATTCCAGTGAGGGGATTTTTTTTATTTAAAAAAGGCCAAGTTAGTTTATCTGGCGTTCAATATACTAGATACAGTTAGGCCTGCGTTTCATACATCTGGAATTAGCAAACTAATGTGCTGGGGTTGGGAAAACATATATGTACCCATACTAGAATCTGTCAAAGAAAGCGGTACTCACATATAACAGTCATTCCATCTGTAATCCATACAGTCAAAAGACTGAAAGTATTCCAGTGAGGGGATTTTTTTTATTTAAAAAAGGCCAAGTTAGTTTATCTGGCGTTCAATATACTAGATACAGTTAGGCCTGCGTTTCATACATCTGGAATTAGCAAACTAATGTGCTGGGGTTGGGAAAACATATATGTACCCATACTAGAATCTGTCAAAGAAAGCGGTACTCACATATAACAGTCATTCCATCTGTAATCCATACAGTCAAAAGACTGAAAGTATTCCAGTGAGGGAATTTTTTTTATTTAAAAAAGGCCAAGTTAGTTTATCTGGCGTTCAATATACTAGATACAGTTAGGCCTGCGTTTCATACATCTGGAATTAGCAAACTAATGTGCTGGGGTTGGGAAAACATATATGTACCCATACTAGAATCTGTCAAAGAAAGCAGTACTCACATATAACAGTCATTCCATCTGTAATCCATACAGTCAAAAGACTGAAAGTATTCCAGTGAGGGGATTTTTTTTATTTAAAAAAGGCCAAGTTAGTTTATCTGGCGTTCAATATACTAGATACAGTTAGGCCTGCGTTTCATACATCTGGAATTAGCAAACTAATGTGCTGGGGTTGGGAAAACATATATGTACCCATACTAGAATCTGTCAAAGAAAGCGGTACTCACATATAACAGTCATTCCATCTGTAATCCATACAGTCAAAAGACTGAAAGTATTCCAGTGAGGGAATTTTTTTTTTATTTAAAAAAGGCCAAGTTAGTTTATCTGGCGTTCAATATACTAGATACAGTTAGGCCTGCGTTTCATACATCTGGAATTAGCAAACTAATGTGCTGGGGTTGGGAAAACATATATGTACCCATACTAGAATCTGTCAAAGAAAGCGGTACTCGCATATAACAGTCATTCCATCTGTAATCCATACAGTCAAAAGACTGAAAGTATTCCAGTGAGGGGATTTTGCTTATAAAAAATAATATATTTCATTGTGGTGCGAGTTGAATCGCAACAATGAAGAAAAATACTATTAAGGGACGAGGACGCGGTCGTGGTGATGTCCGTGGAGCCTCTGTTGCTGGTAGAGGACGTGGCCGTTCGGCCCCAGGCGCACACAGTAGGGAACGAACTCCCTCAACTAGCCGGCAGAATGTACCGCAATATCTCGTGGGGCCCAATGCCGCTCTTAGGATGGCAAGGCCTGAGCAGGTACAGGCATTAATCGATTGGGTGGCCGACAGTGCTTCCAGCACGTTCACCACATGGTCTTCCACCCAGTCTTCTGCGGAAAGCGCACAGGTGGCACCTGAAAACCAAGCCCATCAGTCTGTCACATCACCCCCAAGCATATCAGGGAAACGGTCTGAGCCACAAGTTATGCAGCAGTCTCTTCTTCTGTTTGAAGACTCTGCTTCCAGGGTTTCCCAGGGGCGTCCACCTAGCCCTTCCCCAGTGGAGGAAGACATACCATGCACTGACGCACAACCACTTATGTCTCCAGATGAAGAGGACATGGGAATACCACCACAGCAGAGTCACCGACTCTCTGATGATGACGAAACACAGGTGCCCACTGCCGCATCTTTTTGCAGTGTGCAGACTGAACAGGAGGAGGTCAGGGAGGGAGACTGGGTGGAAGACGATGCAGAGGACGATGAGGTCTTAGACCCCACATGGACTGAAGGTCGTGGCGATGACTTTCACAGTTCAGAGGAAGAGGTAGTGGTGAGACCGAGACAACAGCGAAGCCAAAGAGGGAGCAGGGGGCCAAAGCAGACGAGCCGCCGCCCCCAGAGTTCGCCTGCTACTGGACATCGCCAACAGGGACCCAGCCCCACAAAGGCAGCTTCAAAGAGTTCCCTGGCATGGCACTTCTTTAAACAATGTCCTACCGACAAGACCCGAGTGACTTGCACGCTCTGCCATCAGAGCCTGAGGCGAGGCATTAACGTTCTGAACCTCAGCACAACCTGCATGACCAGGCATCTACATGCAAAGCATGAACTGCAGTGGGGTACACACCTTAAAAACCAGGCACTCGCTGAGGCTCCCCCTGCTGCCTCTACCGCTGCTGCCTCGGCTTCCGCCTCGAGAGGAATGTTGCCACCTGCCGAGCAGCAAACAGAGGATGTGCCACCGACACCACCACCACCGCCACCGTCAACTAGCGTCTCCACTATATCACACAGCAGCGTTCAGCTCTCAATATCTCAAACCTTAGAGAGGAAGCGCAAATTCCCCCCGAGTCACCCTCGAGCCCTTGGCCTGAACGCCAGCATTTCTAAACTGCTGGCCTTTGAAATGCTGTCATTCCGGCTGGTGGACACAGACAGCTTCAAACAGCTGATGGCCATGGCTGTCCCGCAGTATGTGGTTCCCAGCCGCCACTACTTCTCCAAGACAGCCGTGCCTTCCCTGCACATGCAAGTGTCCGATAAAATCAAGTGTGCACTGCGCAACGCCATTTGTGGCAAGGTCCACCTAACCACAGATACGTGGACCAGTAAGCACGGCCAGGGACGCTATATCTCACTAACTGCACACTGGATGAATGTAGTGGCGGCTGGGCCCCCGGCGGACAGTTCCTTGGCGCACGTCCTTCCGCCCCCTAGGATCGCAGGGCATCATTCTCTGCCTCCTGTAGCCTCCTCCTCCTACTCGGCTTCCTCCTCCACTGCTTCCACCAGCTCATCCGGTCAGCCACACACCTTCACCACCAACTTCAGCACAGCCCGGGGTAAACGTCAGCAGGCCATTCTGAAACTCATATGTTTGGGGGACAGGCCCCACAGCGCAAAGGAGTTGTGGCGGGGTATTGAACAACAGACCGACGAGTGGTTTCTGCCGGTGGGCCTCAAGCCAGGCCTGGTGGTATGCGATAATGGGCGAAATCTCGTGGCAGCTCTGGGACTAGCCGGTTTGACGCACATCCCTTGCCTGGCGCATGTGCTGAACTTGGTGGTGCAGAGGTTCATTCACCACTACCCCAACATGTCAGAGCTGCTGCATAAAGTGCGGGCCGTCTGTGCGCGCTTCCGCCGTTCACATCCTGCCGCTGCTCGCCTGTCTGCGCTACAGCGGAACTTCGGCCTTCCCGCTCACCGCCTCATATGCGACGTGCCCACCCGGTGGAACTCCACCTTGCACATGCTGGAGAGACTGTGCGAGCAGCAGCAGGCCATAGTGGAGTTTCAGCTGCAGCACGCTCGCGTCAGTCGTACTGCCGAACAGCACCACTTCACCACCAATGATTGGGCCTCCATGCGAGACCTGTGTGCCCTGCTGCGCTGTTTCGAGTACTCCACCAACATGGCCAGTGGCGATGACACTGTTATCAGCGTTACAATACCACTTCTATGTCTCCTTGAGAAAACACTTAGGGCAATGATGTTAGAGGAGGTGGCCCAGGTGGAGGAGGAGGAGGAGGATGAGGGCTCGTTTCTAACACTTTCGGGCCAGTCTGTTCGAAGTGGCTCAGAGGGAGGTTTGTTTAAGCAGCAGAGGACAGGTTCACAAGTCGCCAGCCAAGGCACTGTACTGGAGGACGAGGAGGATGAGGAGGAGGAGGTGGAGGGGGACGAGGATGACGCAAGTTCACAGCGGGGTGGCAGCCCAGGCCCATCACTGGTGCGTGGCTTGCGGGGATACGGTGGACGATGACGATACGCCTCCCACAGAGGACAGCTTGTCCTTACCCATGGGTAGCCTGGCCCACATGAGCGAATATATGCTCCAATGCCTGCGCAACGACAGCAGAGTTGCCCACGTTTTAACGTGTGCAGACTACTGGGTGGCCACCCTGCTGGATCCCCGGTATAAAGACAATGTGCCCACTTTAATTCCTGAACTGGAGCGCGACCGTAAGATGCGCGAGTACAAGCGCACGCTGATAGAGGCGCTCTTGAGAGCATTCCCACATGTCACAGGGGAACAGGTGGAAGGTGAAGGCAGAGGAGTGGCAAGAGGTCGCCAACGCAGCTGTGTCACGGCCAGCTCATCTGAGGGCAGGGTTAGCATGGCAGAAATGTGGAAAAGTTTTGTCTCCACGCCACAGCTATCTGCACCGACACCTGATACGGAACGTGTTAGCAGGAGGCAGCATTTCACTAACATGGTTGAACAGTATGTCTGCACACCCCTCCACATCCTGACGGATGGTTCGGCCCCATTCAACTACTGGGTTTCGAAATTGTCCACGTGGCCAGAGTTAGCATGTTATGCCTTGGAGGTGCTTTCCTGCCCGGCGGCCAGCGTTTTATCTGAACGCGTATTCAGCACGGCAGGGGGCGTCATTACTGACAAGCGCAGCCGCCTGTCCACAGCCAACGTGGACAAGCTGACCTTCATAAAGATGAACCAGGCATGGATCCCACAGGACCTGTCCCTCCCTTGTGCAGAGTAGTCTTTATTAACTGCCTAAAACATGTCTTGTTGTGCTACGGGCCACTTCTTTATTTGATACAAATTTTATGAAACCCATAGTTGAATGAAACTCTTCTCTGTCTGGGCGCCGGGGCCTAACCAGATGAAAGTGGCCGGTTAAACTAACGGGTGACATGAAGCCATAACCTCTGCCATGCTACCTCTGTCTTCTGTCTGGGTGCTGAGGCCTAAGTCAAATAAAGCGGTCTTCTGCTGTGCTGGGGGATATGAAGCTAATCTCTGACCTCTCTCCTCTGTCTGGGTCCAAAGGCCTAAATCACTGAAAGAGGCCTTCTCCTGTGGTGTGTGATATGATGCCAGAATATGTGCTGTGGGGCCTCTCTCCTCTTCCTGGGTGCAGGGGTCAAATAAACTAAATTGTGGCCTACTCCTGTGGTGGTTGATATGATGCCTGATTCTCTGATGTGGAACCTCTCTCCTCTGTTTGGGTGAAGGGGTCAAAGTAACTAAATGGTGGCTTCTCCTGTGGTGGCTGATATGATGCCAGAATATGTGCTGTGGTGCCTCTCTCCTCTTCCTGGGTGCAGGGGTCAAAGTAACTAAATGGTGGCTTCTCCTGTGGTGGCTGATATGATGCCAGAATATGTGCTGTGGGGCCTCTCTCCTCTTCCTGGGTGCAGGGGTCAAAGTAACTCAATGGTGGCTTCTCCTGTGGTGGCTGATATGATGCCAGAATATGTGCTGTGGTGCCTCTCTCCTCTGTCTGGGTCCAAAGGCCTAAATCACTGAAAGAGGCCTTCTCCTGTGGTGTGTGATATGATGCCTGAATATGTGCTGTGGTGCCTCTCTCCTCTTCCTGGGTGCGGGGGTCAAAGTAACTCAATGGTGGCTTCTCCTGTGGTGGCTGATATGATGCCAGAATATGTGCTGTGGTGCCTCTCTCCTCTTCCTGGGTGCGGGGGTCAAAGTAACTCAATGGTGGCTTCTCCTGTGGTGGCTGATATGATGCCAGAATATGTGCTGTGGGGCCTCTCTCCTCTTCCTGGGTGCAGGGGTCAAAGTAACTCAATGGTGGCTTCTCCTGTGCTGATTGATATAAAGCTGATGGTTGTGCCATCTGACATGGTTGCCAGGGTCTGATTCAATGGGGGCCTACTCCTGTGGTGGGTGATCTAAATGCCTGATTCTCTGCTGTGAAACCTCTCTCCTCCGTCTGGGTGTAGGGGTCAAAGTCTTTCAAAGTCGCCTTCTCCTGTGCTGATTGATATGAAGCTGATGGTTGTGCCATCTGACATGGTTGCCGGGGTCCCATTAAATTGTGGCCTACTCCTGTGGTGGTTGATATGATGCCTGATTCTCTGATGTGGAACCTCTCTCCTCTGTTTGGGTGAAGGGGTCAAAGTAACTAAATGGTGGCTTCTCCTGTGGTGGCTGATATGATGCCAGAATATGTGCTGTGGTGCCTCTCTCCTCTTCCTGGGTGCAGGGGTCAAAGTAACTAAATGGTGGCTTCTCCTGTGGTGGCTGATATGATGCCAGAATATGTGCTGTGGGGCCTCTCTCCTCTTCCTGGGTGCAGGGGTCAAAGTAACTCAATGGTGGCTTCTCCTGTGGTGGCTGATATGATGCCAGAATATGTGCTGTGGTGCCTCTCTCCTCTGTCTGGGTCCAAAGGCCTAAATCACTGAAAGAGGCCTTCTCCTGTGGTGTGTGATATGATGCCTGAATATGTGCTGTGGTGCCTCTCTCCTCTTCCTGGGTGCGGGGGTCAAAGTAACTCAATGGTGGCTTCTCCTGTGGTGGCTGATATGATGCCAGAATATGTGCTGTGGTGCCCCTCTCCTCTTCCTGGGTGCGGGGGTCAAAGTAACTCAATGGTGGCTTCTCCTGTGGTGGCTGATATGATGCCAGATTATGTGCTGTGGGGCCTCTCTCCTCTTCCTGGGTGCAGGGGTCAAAGTAACTCAATGGTGGCTTCTCCTGTGGTGGTTAGTATGATGCCAGAATATGTGCTGTGGGGCCTCTCTCCTCTTCCTGGGTGCAGGGGTCAAAGTAACTCAATGGTGGCTTCTCCTGTGGTGGCTGATATGATGCCAGAATATGTGCTGTGGTGCCTCTCTCCTCTTCCTGGGTGCGGGGGTCAAAGTAACTCAATGGTGGCTTCTCCTGTGGTGGCTGATATGATGCCAGAATATGTGCTGTGGGGCCTCTCTCCTCTTCCTGGGTGCAGGGGTCAAAGTAACTCAATGGTGGCTTCTCCTGTGGTGGTTAGTATGATGCCAGAATATGTGCTGTGGGGCCTCTCTCCTCTTCCTGGGTGCAGGGGTCAAAGTAACTCAATGGTGGCTTCTCCTGTGGTGGCTGATATGATGCCAGAATATGTGCTGTGGTGCCTCTCTCCTCTTCCTGGGTGCGGGGGTCAAAGTAACTCAATGGTGGCTTCTCCTGTGGTGGCTGATATGATGCCAGAATATGTGCTGTGGGGCCTCTCTCCTCTTCCTGGGTGCAGGGGTCAAAGTAACTCAATGGTGGCTTCTCCTGTGCTGATTGATATAAAGCTGATGGTTGTGCCATCTGACATGGTTGCCAGGGTCTGATTCAATGGGGGCCTACTCCTGTGGTGGGTGATCTAAATGCCTGATTCTCTGCTGTGAAACCTCTCTCCTCCGTCTGGGTGTAGGGGTCAAAGTCTTTCAAAGTCGCCTTCTCCTGTGCTGATTGATATGAAGCTGATGGTTGTGCTATCTGACATGGTTGCCGGGGTCCCATTAAATTGTGGCCTACTCCTGTGGTGGTTGATATGATGCCTGATTCTCTGATGTGGAACCTCTCTCCTCTGTTTGGGTGAAGGGGTCAAAGTAACTAAATGGTGGCTTCTCCTGTGGTGGCTGATATGATGCCAGAATATGTGCTGTGGGGCCTCTCTCCTCTTCCTGGGTGCAGGGGTCAAAGTAACTCAATGGTGGCTTCTCCTGTGGTGGCTGATATGATGCCAGAATATGTGCTGTGGTGCCTCTCTCCTCTTCCTGGGTGCGGGGGTCAAAGTAACTCAATGGTGGCTTCTCCTGTGGTGGCTGATATGATGCCAGAATATGTGCTGTGGTGCCTCTCTCCTCTTCCTGGGTGCGGGGGTCAAAGTAACTCAATGGTGGCTTCTCCTGTGGTGGCTGATATGATGCCAGAATATGTGCTGTGGGGCCTCTCTCCTCTTCCTGGGTGCAGGGGTCAAAGTAACTCAATGGTGGCTTCTCCTGTGCTGATTGATATAAAGCTGATGGTTGTGCCATCTGACATGGTTGCCAGGGTCTGATTCAATGGGGGCCTACTCCTGTGGTGGGTGATCTAAATGCCTGATTCTCTGCTGTGAAACCTCTCTCCTCCGTCTGGGTGTAGGGGTCAAAGTCTTTCAAAGTCGCCTTCTCCTGTGCTGATTGATATGAAGCTGATGGTTGTGCCATCTGACATGGTTGCCGGGGTCCCATTAAATTGTGGCCTACTCCTGTGGTGGTTGATATGATGCCTGATTCTCTGATGTGGAACCTCTCTCCTCTGTTTGGGTGAAGGGGTCAAAGTAACTAAATGGTGGCTTCTCCTGTGGTGGCTGATATGATGCCAGAATATGTGCTGTGGTGCCTCTCTCCTCTTCCTGGGTGCAGGGGTCAAAGTAACTAAATGGTGGCTTCTCCTGTGGTGGCTGATATGATGCCAGAATATGTGCTGTGGGGCCTCTCTCCTCTTCCTGGGTGCAGGGGTCAAAGTAACTCAATGGTGGCTTCTCCTGTGGTGGCTGATATGATGCCAGAATATGTGCTGTGGTGCCTCTCTCCTCTGTCTGGGTCCAAAGGCCTAAATCACTGAAAGAGGCCTTCTCCTGTGGTGTGTGATATGATGCCTGAATATGTGCTGTGGTGCCTCTCTCCTCTTCCTGGGTGCGGGGGTCAAAGTAACTCAATGGTGGCTTCTCCTGTGGTGGCTGATATGATGCCAGAATATGTGCTGTGGTGCCTCTCTCCTCTTCCTGGGTGCGGGGGTCAAAGTAACTCAATGGTGGCTTCTCCTGTGGTGGCTGATATGATGCCAGATTATGTGCTGTGGGGCCTCTCTCCTCTTCCTGGGTGCAGGGGTCAAAGTAACTCAATGGTGGCTTCTCCTGTGGTGGTTAGTATGATGCCAGAATATGTGCTGTGGGGCCTCTCTCCTCTTCCTGGGTGCAGGGGTCAAAGTAACTCAATGGTGGCTTCTCCTGTGGTGGCTGATATGATGCCAGAATATGTGCTGTGGTGCCTCTCTCCTCTTCCTGGGTGCGGGGGTCAAAGTAACTCAATGGTGGCTTCTCCTGTGGTGGCTGATATGATGCCAGAATATGTGCTGTGGGGCCTCTCTCCTCTTCCTGGGTGCAGGGGTCAAAGTAACTCAATGGTGGCTTCTCCTGTGGTGGTTAGTATGATGCCAGAATATGTGCTGTGGGGCCTCTCTCCTCTTCCTGGGTGCAGGGGTCAAAGTAACTCAATGGTGGCTTCTCCTGTGGTGGCTGATATGATGCCAGAATATGTGCTGTGGTGCCTCTCTCCTCTTCCTGGGTGCGGGGGTCAAAGTAACTCAATGGTGGCTTCTCCTGTGGTGGCTGATATGATGCCAGAATATGTGCTGTGGGGCCTCTCTCCTCTTCCTGGGTGCAGGGGTCAAAGTAACTCAATGGTGGCTTCTCCTGTGCTGATTGATATAAAGCTGATGGTTGTGCCATCTGACATGGTTGCCAGGGTCTGATTCAATGGGGGCCTACTCCTGTGGTGGGTGATCTAAATGCCTGATTCTCTGCTGTGAAACCTCTCTCCTCCGTCTGGGTGTAGGGGTCAAAGTCTTTCAAAGTCGCCTTCTCCTGTGCTGATTGATATGAAGCTGATGGTTGTGCTATCTGACATGGTTGCCGGGGTCCCATTAAATTGTGGCCTACTCCTGTGGTGGTTGATATGATGCCTGATTCTCTGATGTGGAACCTCTCTCCTCTGTTTGGGTGAAGGGGTCAAAGTAACTAAATGGTGGCTTCTCCTGTGGTGGCTGATATGATGCCAGAATATGTGCTGTGGGGCCTCTCTCCTCTTCCTGGGTGCAGGGGTCAAAGTAACTCAATGGTGGCTTCTCCTGTGGTGGCTGATATGATGCCAGAATATGTGCTGTGGTGCCTCTCTCCTCTTCCTGGGTGCGGGGGTCAAAGTAACTCAATGGTGGCTTCTCCTGTGGTGGCTGATATGATGCCAGAATATGTGCTGTGGTGCCTCTCTCCTCTTCCTGGGTGCGGGGGTCAAAGTAACTCAATGGTGGCTTCTCCTGTGGTGGCTGATATGATGCCAGAATATGTGCTGTGGTGCCTCTCTCCTCTTCCTGGGTGCAGGGGTCAAAGTAACTAAATGGTGGCTTCTCCTGTGGTGGTTGATATGATGCCTGATTCTCTGCTGTGAAACCTCTCTCCTCCATCTGGGTGTAGGGGTCAAAGTCTTTCAAAGTCGCCTTCTCCTGTGCTGATTGATATAAAGCTGATGGTTGTGCCATCTGACATGGTTGCCAGGGTCTGATTCAATGGGGGCCTACTCCTGTGGTGGGTGATCTAAATGCCTGATTCTCTGCTGTGAAACCTCTCTCCTCCGTCTGGGTGTAGGGGTCAAAGTCTTTCAAAGTCGCCTTCTCCGGTGCTGATTGATATGAAGCTGATGGTTGTGCCATCTGACATGGTTGCCGGGGTCCCATTAAATTGGGGCCTACTCCTGTGGTGGGTGATCTAAATGCCTGATTCTCTGCTTTGAAACCTCTCTCCTCCATCCGGGTGTAGGGGTCAAAGTCTGTCAAAGTCGCCTTCTCCTGTGCTGATTGATATAAAGCTTATGCTTGTGCCATCTGACATGGTTGCCGGGGTCTGATTCAATGGTGGCCTACTCCTGTGGTGGGTGATCTAAATGCCTGATTCTCTGCTGTGTAACCTCTCTCCTCCGTCTGGGTGTAGGGGTCAAAGTAACTAAATGGTGGCCTACTCCTGTGGTGGGTGATATGATGCCTGGTTCTCTGCTGTGGGACCTCTCTCCTTTGTCTGGGTGCTGTGGTCAAAATAATAGTAAGTGACCTTCTCCATTGGTGGGTGACTTGAAGCCTGATTCTGTGCTATGGGACCTCACTCCAATTAATATTGTTTAATTTTTATTTATTTTATGTTAACTCATCATTTCCCTATCTACATTTGTTTGCAGGGGATTTAACTACATTTTGCTGCCTTTTGCAGCCCTCTAGCCCTTTCCGGGTGTGTTTTACAGCCTTTTTAGTGCCCAAAAGTTCGGGTCCCCATTGACTTCTATGGGGTTCGGGTTCGGGATGAAGTTCGGGTCGAGTTCGGATCCCGAACCCGAACATTTTTCGAAAGTTCGGCCGAACTCGTCGAACCCGAACATCCAGGTGTTCGCTCAACTCTAATTGTAACATAACAAACAATAAAAATGGCTCCCAGTTGAAATAAATAATGTACTGAAATATTAATGTAACCATGTCATTGATGTTAAAATTTCTGTGATAAACATTTCTGTGAACTATATCAGTACACACTATGAAACAGTATGCAACAAAATGTAGCCAAGTAATATTAATGTTTGTACTATTTTCCTGCAGATGGTCCATGCAGATGGAGGCAAACAACATAAACAGAAACAATAAAATTGAACACAAACACAAAATCTATATTTGATAAAATTCTGCAGTAAAAAAAAGTCAGAGGGAAAAAATGACTGCAAATCACAACAAAACCAAGATTAAAAGACATACAGCAAATAAATAACAAAAGCAAATAAATAAAATATGCACAATTTGTAGTGTACTGTGTATTGATTCAGAAGATGTACGGTAGGAAGGCTTAAGGGTCCGTCGTTGATGGAAGGTGTCATGTCACCGAGGTTCCTGGCCTCGGTGAAGTAAGAGCCGGTATTTTCAGGTGTCAGCGGCAGCTAATACTAATTGACACTTTACTATTTTAGTATGGCTGTATAGCTGATCCGGGACGGCTCTTACTGGGAGTAGGCAAAGTGCTGGGTGGGTGACTACTCCCCACTTTCCAAGCCAGGTCTTGGTTTTAGGCTATAAAACACAGGCAGCACTGTCAGGTGGTGTGGATTACTCCCATCTGACAGTGGAGCTCTGTCAGTCTCTGTGTTGGGACCTGGGAGTTTGGGCCTGGATTAAGGCCTGCTACCTTGTTGGTGTGAAAGCAGGTGGATTCCGCTTTGTCCAAGGACTTCTTCTTTGCTGCATGGTGTGAACGAACACCAGAATCACAAGGTGACTGTTTTCCTTGAAACTGACTTTTTGTTTTGTCACTTAAAGGGGTTGTCCGGGATTGGGGACATTGCTGTAAGAGAACAACAAGCACATAAATAGTACATACAGTCCTGTTGTGTTGTACCTTTGCCAAACTTTTCTGATGCCGTTTTCCTGTCCTAAATTCTCTGCCTGAAGTGGCGCTTTTCAAAGATTCAGTGATGTACCAGGTCCCTTTCTGCAGAGCAAAGCCTCTGCTTCCACTTCGCAGGGAACCCAGTGACATCACCGCCAGCCTCAGTGATTATGCAGAGCGCACTGAGGGGCAGAAACTAGGCGGCAACACACTGTGCCAAGCCCCACCCCTCTGGTACGGTGATGTCACCGGGCAGGGCGTATTCTTAGCAAGGAAGGAGGGACTGAGCCAGGAGGCGCTTAGGGGCATGACTAAGAGGGAGGAATAGTTGCGTCAGGAGGCGGCATATGAATTAGGGGGGCGGCTGCACTAAGGAAACAACGCGATGCTGAGCTGAAAGTTACCGCACACATAAACACAGAGGTAAACAATCAGTGGGGGAATGTAGGAGCCCTGCTGAAGTGTAAAAATTCCTAAAAGCATCTAAGGGGACCTTCAATCTGCTATTAACAGTGATTTAACAGTTTTTTTTAAAAACAATCTTGATCCCGGACAACCCCTTTAATTAATGTGTGAATAAACACTGAACTGTTTAATTTAAAGACTTTGTTGTTGCCTCTATACTTCGTCCACTAACCTGCCTATCAGAGCAAACCCCCACAGTACTAACAGATGGCAATGGCATTATACTATTGAAGTGTAAGAAAATTATAAGCACAGTAGCCATAGCCATACTTTTTTGCAAACTATTTAAATGAAACTAGGGAGGGTGTTAAGCTCTACCAGAATACATGTGCTCCATGTGATAGTGTACCTACATCATGTAGAATGGCCCCCCTTACCCCCCCCCAAAAAAATTCATCCTGAATGTCTCTTAAAGGGATTATCCTACAACTAACTATAAAACTAATTTTTACTCACATATCTGGAGGACTTGTTTGCTTTGCTGTGAGTGGGCAGCAGATCATCAAGCACCTGCATTGCTATTATCTTTTGCTAACCTTTTCCTCCCCTGCATAAAAAATTCCTTCACATGTGACCCCAGAGATACATATTGTATGTAATGTCCACAGTTTTCTTCTCCACTGACTAGAGAAAGAGAGAGAGAAACATCTATATATTTTTATAAATTTAGAAGTATGGATGAACGAAAGATCTGGGCCACTTTAGCCAGCTTCACTGAAAGATCATTATTAGAGATGAGCGAATTTCTCAAAAATTAGATTCGGCCGATTCGCCGAATTTTTTGAAACATCCATCTCAATGTAGCGTCCCACTCTATCTCAGGATCACAAAGTTTATACAAAAATACGTATAAAATGCATAGTGCAAGTTGAAATACTTAGTAAAAATAATACATGTCCCAAAAAGAAAATAGAACAAAAGGACAGCTAAACAAGCACATCGAATTACATCACATACTAACAAGCCAGAATATAACCCATAACAATCGAAAGCATACAGACTAGTGTTGATCAAGCACCAAACTGCTTGGGTGCTCGAGTAGAACACCTCAGGATGCTTTGGTGCTCTACCGAGCACCCAAGCACAATGGAAGTGAATGGGAGAACCCGAGCATTAAACCAGACACCCCCTGCTCTGAAGAGAGGGGGGGGGGGGGGGGTCTGGTTCACATGAAAAGGTTAGAAATTGATGGAAACACCACTGAAATGGTAAAGGAACAGCAAGGGGAGGATGTCTGGATGCATCTTGGACTCCCAGGTCGCTGCTGGGAACGATGTTGTCCGAGTAGTACGCCACTTTTACAGACTGACTAAATACGCACAAAACCGAAGATAAAATCAATTTTAGAGGAAAAATTGTTAGGAAACATTATTTACTATATATTTACTTGTATATAAAGTGCAAGTGTTGCAAAAAATCACAAGAGAAGGGCCTCATTCACATTGTGGTACAATTGTTCAGGTAGTGGGACTCCTACACTCCCTGACTCACCTACATAACGCAGTTCACACTTGGAATCAGATGAGACTTTCTCAACCAGTCGCTCAGCAGTCTCCAGGCTGTAGTAAAACAGTATGTCTGGGGAACTAGGGCCCAGAAGTCCTCCTGACTCTGGCCGTGCAACCCTCTCACTGCAGGCGTCGCGTGATCCCCCAAACTCCAGGCTATTCAAAGCCTTGTGGCCCCTCAGTACTCCTGACTGAAACCACACACAGAGCCTCTGCTTCACGAAACACTTACCCTGACTGACAGTCTGGGCTGGGCTATTATCCCAGACTGATTGTGGCACCTGGTGCTGCCTCAGACCAGATGATTGCTGGAGAAGACATGGAAACTCCTGACATAAAACTCCCCTAGCAGCCATGAGGCCTGTCACTGCCTCACATACCCCCCACCCCCTTTATTCAAGCCTGGAGGGGTGAACACTAGCATCAAACCAAGATGCTCGTAAGAGGGCATCAACCTGGCCTACAGTTTCCCCCTATTCTGCCAGACTCAGGACAACAGCTCTTGGTTTATCACCAACATGAGTTCTTTACTAGTGTTGATCGAGCACCGTATTGCTCGGGTGCTCGGGGGCTTGGGCAGAACACATTGGGATGTTCGGGCGCTCGACTGAGCACCAGAGTATAATGGAAGTGAATGGGAGAACCCGAGCATTAAACCAGGTACCCCCTGCTCTGAAGAGGGGAGGGTGCCTGGTTCATAGAAAAATTTCAGAAATTGATGGAAACACCACCGAAATGGTTCTGGATCAGCATGGGGAGGATGTCTGGATGCATCTTGTACTCGCAGGTTGCTGCTGGGAAAGATTTTGTCCGAAAAGTACTCCACTTTTACAGACTGACAATAATACGCACAAAACCGAAGTAAACATCGATTTTAGAGGAAAAATTTATATGAAACATTCTTTCCTGTATATTTACTTGTGTATAAACTGCTGCCAAAAATGACAAGGAAGAGGTACTCCGATACACCCTTAGTTATACATAAACAAGGGCATCATACACACCTTTGAAAAATTATGATTGATGGCCTGCTGGTGACCCTCAAAAACATTAGTAGCAAGGGCCTGCTGGGGACCATCTAAAACATTAGGTGCGAGGGCCTGCTGCTGATCTGAGCATCTAAAACATTATGGGCGAGGGTCTGCTGCTGAGCTGCCAATCTAAAACATTATGGGAGAGGGTCTGCTGCCAAGCTGACCATCTAAAACATTAGGTTGAGGGCCTGCTGCTGAGCTGACCATCTAAAACATTATGGGCGAGGGCCTGCTGCTGAGCTGACCATCTAAAACATTATGGGCGAGGGCCTGCTGCTGAGCTGACCATCTAAAACATTATGGGCGAGGGCCTGCTGCTGAGCTGACCATCTAAAACATTATGGGCAAGGGCCTGCTGCTGAGCTGACCATCTAAAACATTATGAGCGAGGGTCTGCTGACGAGCTGACCATCTAAAACATTATGGGCGAGGGCCTGCTGCTGATCTGACCATCTAAAACATTAGGGGCGAGTGCCTGCTGCTGAGCTGACCATCGAAAAAATGATGGTTGAGGGTCTGCTGCTAAGTTGACTATCGAAAAAATTGTGGTTGAGGGACTGCTGCTGAGCTTACCCTCTAAAACATTAGGAGCTAGGGCAACCTAATAAGCATGTTGATTTGATGGAGAAGGATGAGAAAAAAAATACAGAACCATATACCCTTTTTTGTGGTGGAAGGGGTGCATGGGAATACAGTGTATTCAATACACCATAAAAGGCACATTTAAAAGGCCTTTATGTTCAGCCGCTTTCCTCTGGTGGAGTAGAGAAGTCAGGGGCAATCCATGCCATGTTCATTTTGATAAGAGTAAACCTGTCAGCATTTTCAGTTGACAGGCGGATGCGCTAAGCAGGTATTATGCTCCCAGAAGCACTAAATACCCGTTGTGACAAAACGCTGGCGGCAGGGCAGGCCAGCACCTCCAAGGCGTAGAGCGCCAGTTTGTGCCACGTGTCCAGCTTGGACACCAGATATTTGTAAGGCACAGAGGGAACATTGAGGACGCAGACACGTTCTGCTACGTACTCCTTCACCATCTTCCAAAAGGTTTCCCTCCTTGTTACAGTAGGCAGCGCATCAGGGTGAGGGTGCTGGCGGGGTGTCATGAAACTGTCCCAGGCCTTGGAGAGTGTTGCCCTGCCTCTGTTGGAACTGCTGTGTGTTCCCCTGGTCTCCCCTTCTCGGTTGCCCAAGGAACTATGTACTCTGCTGCCAGCGTTGTCAGCTGGAAATTTCTGGAGCAATTTTTCCACAAAGACCTTCTGGTATTGCACCATTTTGCTAGTCCTCTCCACCACAGGAATGAGAGATGAGAAGTTCTGTTTGTAGCGGGGGTCGAGAAGGGTGAACAACCAGTAATCGGTGTTGGCCAAAATGGATATAAAGCAAGGGTCACGGGAATGGCAGCATGACATAAAGTCAGCCATGTGTGGCAGAGTCCCAACAGACAAGACTTTGCTATCCTCATCAGGAAAATGACTCTCAAACTCCTCATCCTCTTCCTCCTCTTCGGCCTTTACACGCTGAACAGATGGAATAAACCTGCTATGGGTACTTCCCTCTGTAGCAGAGGCAACAGTCTCCTGCTCCTCCTCATCATCATCCAATTCGCGCTGAGAAGACGAACTGAGGGTGGTCTGGCTATCACCCTTTGTACTGTCTTCCTCCATTTCCACCTCTTCCACATGCAAAGCTTCCGCTTTCATTGTGAGCAGCGAGCGTTTCAGTAGACACAGAAGTGGGATGGTTACGCTGATTATAGCGGAATCGCCGCTCACTATCTGTGTTGATTCCTCAAAGTTGCGTAAAACCTAACAGAGGTCAGACATCCATGCCCACTCCTCTCTTGTGAAGAGCGGAAGCTGACTGGAAAGGCGACAACTATGTTGCAGCTGGTATTACACTACTGCCCTCTGCTGCTCACAAAGCCTGGCCAACATGTGGAATGTGGAGATCCAGTGTGTGCTCACGTGACACAAAAGTCGGTGAGCTGGCAATTGCAAGCACTGCTGCAGCGTTGCCAGATGGATGGAAGTTAATGATGACTTGCGGAAATGGGCACACACAAGGCGCACCTTCAACAGTAGCTCAGGCAAATTGGGGTAGGTTTTTTAGAAACCGCTGAACCACTAGGTTGAACATGTGGGCTAGGCATGGTATGTGTGTGAGCTTGTCGAGCTCCAAAGATGCCACCAAGTTACGGCCATTATCAGACACAACCATGCTTGGTTGTAGGTTGAGTGGCGAGAGCCACAGCTCAGTCTGGTCCCTTATTCCCTGCCACAGCTCTGCAGCGGTGTGCTGTTTGTCACCTAAGCAGATCAGTTTAAGCTCGGCCTGTTGCCACTTCCCCACTGCAGTGCTGCACTGCTTCCAGCTACTGACTGATGTTTGACTGGTGCTGCAAGATGATAATTCACATGTGGAAGTGGAGGAGGAGGCGTAGGAGGAGAAGGCGGGGTTGCAACCACTAATGTAGGTGGCGGCGGAAACCCTGATGGAAGTAGGGCCCGCAATCCTTTGCGTCGGTAGCACCTGTGTTATCCCAGGGTACGACTCACTCCTGGCGTTCAACGTTCACCCAGTGGGCCATCAGGAAAATGTAGCGTCCCTGGCCAAAAGCACTTGTCCATGTGTCAGTCGTTAAGTGGACCTTCCCAATAACTGCGTTGGTCAGGGCACGGGAGATGTTACAGGACACATGCTGGTGTAAGACTAGGACTGCACACCGTGAAAAATATTGGTGGCTGGGGACAGAGACGCGGGTCAGCCACCACCATCAGGCTGCAGAAAGCCTCAGTGTCCACAAGCCTAAATTGCAACATTTCCAGGGCCAGCAATTTGGAAAGGTGCACATTTACTTCTATGGTCTGTGGGTGGGTGGCTGGGTATTTTTGCTTTTGTTCAAAGGCCTGGGGTATAGACATCTGTATGCTGCGCTGAGACACAAAAGTGGATATGCTAGCTGATGGTGCTTGCAAAGGTCCAGGTGCATGGCGGGAGGCATCGGGCCTTCGTCTTGGACAGGGTATTGGCCAGCACGTAACACAGGAGAAGAGGAGGCAGTGGTGTGACCCGCAGACATTGGTTGTGGACCCAGGCTTTCGACTCACCTATTAGGGTGCTTTGATGCCATGTGGTGGATCATGCTGGTGGAGGTGAGGTTGCTAGTGTTCACGTCCCTGCTCATTTTGGTACAGCACAAGATGCAAATGACAATTCTTATATCGTCTGCGCTTTTCTCAAAAAAGCGCCAGACTGCGGAACACCTACCCCTTAGCAAGGGAGATTGCCGCAAGGGGGTGCTCCGGGGAAAAGTTGCGGGCCTGTTTTATGTGGCCGGCCTTCTCCCTTTTGCCACCCCACTGCCTCTTCCAGCCTGTTGCGGTGCTGCAGATCCATCCCCCTCTGTACTGCTGTCCTCGCTCGGCTTTCCAGCTTCCCAGGTTGAGTCAGTGACCTCATCGTCCAGCACCTCCTGGGACACAGAAGTGGATGTGCTAGCTGATAGCGCTTGCGAGTGTCCAGGTGAATGGCAGGAGGCATCCGGGCCTGCGTTTTGGACAGCGTATTGGCCAGCACGTAACACTGGGGAAGAGAAGGCAGTGGTGTGACCCGCAGACACTGGTTGTGGACCCAGGCTTTCGGCCCACCTATTAGGGTGCTTTGAAGCAATGTGGCGGATCATGCTGGTGGTGGTGAGGTTGCTAGTGTTCATGCCCCTGCTCATTTTGGTAAGGCACAAGTTGCAAATGACAATTCTTTTATTGTCCGCACTTCCTCAAAAATGCTCCAGACTGCGGAACACCTAACCCTTGCAGCAAGGGGGTGCTCTGGGGAAAAGTTGCTGGCTTGTTTGGTGTGGCCTGCCTTATCCCTTTTGCCACCCCACTGCCTCTTACAGCCTGTTGCGGTGCTGCGGATCCCTCCCCCTCTGTACTGCTGTCCTCGCTCGGCTTTCCACCTTCCCAGGTTGCGTCAGTGGCTTCATCGTCCAGCACCTCCTCTTCCACTTCCTCACTCTGGACTCCCTCCGGACTTGTTGACCTAACAACAACCTCAGTTATTGACAACTGTGTCTCATACTCATCATCAACCTCTTGAGACATTAATTGTGGTTGACTTATTGGCAACTGTGTCTCATCATCATCATCCACCACGTGAAACACTAATTACCGTTCCCCACCATCATCTTATTCTGACTGTGGATGCTCCAGAGTTTAGGTATAAGGGTACAAGATCTCCTCAAGTCAGTCTACAAGCAGGCATGGCGAGAGGCCCAAATTAAGGAATGAAAATGAAAACAGCTCCTTGAAAGAGTGGGATCACTTGCTTGCCAAGACCAGACTCCTGTTGACCAGACTCTTGGCTACTGAGACTGGGCTTTGTGGAAGACAGGGTGGTGCTTAACCGACTGGAAGCATTATCTGCTGCAATCAAACTGACCATCTGGTCGCATTGGTCTGACTTCGAGAGTGGTGTGCTGCGCCGCCCTGAAAACTGGGACATAAAGCTAGGTATTGTGGATGAGTGTGTTTCTTGTGCTATGGCAGCAGTCACAGTTTCAGCGCGCCCAGGGCGACGGCCTCTGCGTGTACCATCATCAGCACGGCCACTTCCCTGTCCCTTACTGCTCGCCTTGTGCATATTAAATGGTATATATGTTTGCAAGTATGTTGCACGTACAGTAGCGCATGTTTTGTAAGTGTATGCGCAAATAAAGTACAAAGAATGTTACAGACATTTTTAGGATGCGCACACGTTAAACAGGAGGTATAGCGCAAGTAATGTCGCTGTCACCACCGCCTAATAAAAAATTACACTGAATTAATGTCACTGACATTTATGTTGCACAAACGTTATACAGGATGTATAGCGCAAGTAATGTCGCTGTCACCACCGCCTAATAAAAAATGACACTGAATTAATGTCATTGACATTTATGTTGCACAAACGTTATACAGGATGTATAGCGCAAGTAATGTCGCTGTCACCACCGCCTAATAAAAAATTACACTGAATTAATGTCACTGACATTTAGGATGGGCAATCATTACACAGGAGATGTAGCGCAGATAATGTCGCTGTCACCACCGGCAAAAAAATTACACTGAATGTCACTGATATTTCGGATGCGCTAACGTTATACTGGAGATGTAGCGCAGGTAATGTAACTGTCCGCAGAGGACACCGTCTACGGAAAAAGTACACTGGATGTCACTGATATTTTTAGGCTGCGCCCACATTAGACAGGTGATGTAGCACAGATAATGTCGCTGTCCGCAGCGGCCAAACAATTGCAAGCTATTTAGTGCAGGTTGAGCTAAAAATATATATTACAGCCAGATATAACTATAGTCCTTAAAAGGACTTTTGGGTCTCTAACAAGTTTTAGCAATTTAGCGCAGGTTGCACTAAAAATTTATATTGCTGCCACACACAAAAATAGTCCTTAAAAAGACTTTTGGGTCTATAACAAGTATAAAAGCTAAAATATTCCTATTTCACTCCCTACACTGTCTCTCCCTTCTGGTCTCCAGCCTTCCCTGACTAAGACTGAGCCGAACACGTGTCATCGGGTGCTATATAGCACTCGATTACGCGTTCTGGCCAGCTAATCACTGTAATGCCATTAGCAAACATGGCTATGGCATTACAGTGAATGGCAGTACTTATCTCCACGTACCTGGGCATCTTGCAGTTATAAAGTCGACCATGAACTCTTTTGTAAACCAAAGTTAAATGTTACACCATCTATCCAACAGCTACAGCTTGTCCAAAACTGACTCGCGGAATAGGACTATAATTCCAAGCACACTAGCAAAGCTACAACAGAATCACTTAAAATAAAAAGAATGAAGGTGTTAAAAATAGCCCAGTCAAAGTCCAGACCTCATCCAAATTTAAATGCTGTGGCAGGACCTTAAACGAGCTACAGTATGGAGAAACAAATGCCCACAAATCTCATTGAACTAAATCAACGTTATAAAGAAGCGTGGGCCAAAATTCCTCCAGAATAGAGTTGAGCGAACCCGAACTGTAAAGTTCGGGTTCGTACCGAACTTTAGGGTTTTCGGCATCCGGACCCGAACATTTGCGTAAAAGTTCGGGTTCGGCGATTTTTCTGGCGCTTTTTGAAAGGGTGCAAAGCAGCCAATCAACAAGTGTCATACTACTTGCCCCAAAAGGCCATCACAGCCATGCCTACTATTGGCATGGCTGTGATTGGCCAACTGCAGCATGTGACCCAGCCTCTATTTAAGCTGGAGTTACGTAGCGCTGCCTGTCACTCTGCTCAGATTAGTGTAGGGAGAGTCTGCAGCTGCTGTGAGGGAGAGATCAGGGAGAAATCTTATCAAGAACTGGTTTATGTACTCAGCAATCTACAGAAAAAGTGTTTTGTGGGTGCAGTGCATAATTTTTTTAAGCCTGCCCTGAACCAACTACTGCTGAAAACGAACTTTTTTTTCTTCAGTTAGTCAATATGAATACATGATCGGCAGCCATTTTATGCAATGATAGTGCACCAGCATAGGCTATCTGCAAGTTCAGAAATACAGCTTTGGCATACTGGGGTGAAAAAACTCTAATATACTGCACATCTAAGATTACACGTGCATAAGTCAATGTCACATTTAGGACAAAAATACAGCTTTTTGGTTAGGGTGAAAAACCCCTCTAATATACTGCACATCTGGGATTACACGTGCATAAGTCACTGTCACATTTAGGACAGAAATACAGCTTTTTGGTTAGGGTGAAAAACCCCTCTAATATACTGCACATCTGGGATTACACGTGCATAAGTCACTGTCACATTTAGGCCATAAATACAGCTTTGGCATACTGGGGTGAAAAAAGCCTCTCATATACTGCTCATCTGGGATTACACATGCATAAGTCACTGTCCCATTTAGGACAGAAATACGGCTTTGGCATACTGGGGTGAAAAAAGCCTCTAATATACTGCACATCTGGGATTACACATGCATAAGTCACTGTCACATTTAGGACAGAAATACAGCTTTTTGGTTACTGTGGTGAAAAAAGCCTCTAATATACTGCACATCTGTGATTACACGTGCATACACGAGACACGGGCTGCGGTGGAGTAAGCACCTTCAAAACCAAGA
The DNA here is from genome assembly GCF_905171765.1 of Bufo bufo. Taxonomy (NCBI): domain Eukaryota; kingdom Metazoa; phylum Chordata; class Amphibia; order Anura; family Bufonidae; genus Bufo; species Bufo bufo. The sequence goes on from NC_053392.1 coordinate 389,560,469, forward strand.
AAGGGCTCAGGCCCCTCCTGCTCCCTCTTCTGCTGCTGCCTCGGCCTCTTCCTCCGCCTCTGGAGGAATGTTGGCAGCTGCCGCCCAGCAAACAGAGGATGCACCACCAACAACACCACCTCCGTCATTAAGCATCTCCACCATATCACATGGAAGCGTTCAGCTCTCCATCTCACAAACCTTTGAGAGAAAGCATAAATTCCCACCTAGCCACCCTCGATCCCTGGCCCTGAATGCCAGCATTTCTAAACTACTGGCCTTTGAAATGCTGTCATTCAGGCTGGTGGAGACGGACAGCTTTAAACAGCTAATGTCGCTTGCTGTCCCACAGTACGTCGTTCCCAGCCGCCACTACTTCTCCAGGAGAGCCGTGCCCTCCCTGCACAACCAAGTATCGGATAAAATCAAGTGTGCACTGCGCAACGCCATCTGTGGCAAGGTCCACCTAACCACAGATACGCGGACCAGTAAGCACGGCCAGGGACGCTATATCTCCCTAACTGCACACTTGGTAAATGTAGTGGTGGCTGGGCCCCAGGCGGAGAGCTGTTTGGCGCACGTCCTTCCACCGCCAAGGATCGCAGGGCATCAATCTTTGCCTCCTGTTGCCTCCTCTTCCTACTCGGCTTCCTCCTCCTCTTCTACCACCAGCGTAACTTTGGTCTTCCCGCTCACCGCCTCATATGCGACGTGCCCACCAGGTGGATCTCCACCTTGCACATGCTGGAGAGACTGTGAGAGCAGCAGCAGGCCATAGTGGAGTTTCAACTGCAGCACGCACGGGTAAGTCGCACTGCGGAACAGCACCACTTCACCACCAATGACTGGGTCTCCATGCGAGACCTGTGTGCCCTGTTGCGCTGTTTCGAGTACTCCACCAACATGGCCAGTGGCGATGACGCCGTTATCAGCGTTACAATACCACTTCTATGTCTCCTTGAGAAAATACTTAGGGCGATGATGGAAGAGGATGTGGCCCAGGACGAGGAGGAGGAAGAGGGGTCATCTCTAACACTTTCAGGCCAGTCTTTTAGAAGTGGCTCAGAAAGAGGATTTTTGCAACAGCAGAAGCCAGGTACAAATTTTGCCAGCCAGGGCCCACTACTGGAGGATGAGGAGGAGGATGGGGATGAAGCTTGTTCACAGCAGGGTGGCATCCAATGCAGCTCTGGCCCATCACTGGTGCGTGGCTGGGGGGATACGGAGGATGCAGACGATACGCCTCCCACAGAGGACAGCTTGTCCTTACCTATGGGCAGCCTGGCACATATGAGCGACTACATGCTGCAGTGCCTGCTAAATGACTGCAGAGTTGCCCACATTTTAATGTGTGCTGACTACTGGGTGGCCACCCTGCTGGATCCCCATTACAAAGACAATGTGCCGTCCTTAATTCCCTCACTGGAGCGTGATCGGAAGATGCGCGACTACAGGCGCACGCTGGTAGACGCGCTCCTGAGAGCATTCCCGACTGACGCCGGGGGACAAGTGGAAGCACAAGGCGAAGGCAGGGGAGGAGGAAGAGGTCGCCAACGCAGCTCTGTCAGCGCCAGCACCTCAGAAGGCAGGGTTAGCATGGCCGACATGTGGAAAAGCTTTGTCACCTCGCCACAACAACCGGCCCCAACTGCTGATATGAAGCTTGTTAGCAGGAGGCAGCATTTGAACAACATCGTGGAACAGTACATGTGCACACGACTATTCGTACTGACTGATGGTTCTGCCCCATTCAATTTCTGGGTCTCCAAATTGTCCACATGGCCAGAGCTTTCCCTGTATGCCTTGGAGGTGCTGGCCGTGTATTTAGCACGGCAGGAGGCGTCATTACAGACAGACGCTGCCGCCTGTCCACAGCCAACGTGGACCAGCTCACGTTCATTAAAATGAACCAGGCTTGGATCCCACAAGACTTGTCTGTACCTTGTGCAGAATAGACATTTATACCACCATCAAACATACATTCTTTTTTTTTATTTGTCCCAATATTTTGGGGGCTACCTACCCCAATAAAAAATAAAAAAAAAACATTGTTGGCTACCTGTTCCTCCTCTATTTCTGCCTCCACCTACAACACCACATTCACCGCCTCCTCAACCTCCGACTCCATAGCCACCTCCTTCTCTGAGTTGCAGGTTAATAATTTGTAATTTTTAGTTATTTTATTTCATTTTAAGTTATTGTAACGCACCTAGTTGATCAGTTAGGATCTCAACTGCGGAAGCAATGGACATGCACTATTATCCCACTGCCCTTGTTCTTGGCTGTGGGATTCGCGGTTACTCAGTATGTACCCCAGGCGTCTCTCTCAGTCTTGGGCGGAGAGTTTGGGGTAACAAAATCATTTACCGCTATCCATCTATTTAGTATTACTGCTGGAGAGGAAGGTCTCCCAGTATTACAGGAGTCACAAGTTAGTATAAGCTTGTGCACAGTTCAGAGTTAGTATCTAGTATGCAATAGGTTCAGGGTTAGTATATAGCATGTCCTCAGTTTAGTATATTGTATGCCATAGGTTCAGAGCATGTCCACAGTTTAGTATATAGTATGCAGTAGGTTCAGAACATGTCCACAGTTTAGTATATAGTATGCAGTAGGTTCAGAGTTAGTATAGCATGTCCACAGTTTAGTATATAGTATGCAGTAGGTTCAGAGCATGTCCACAGTTTAGTATATAGTATGCAGTAGGTTCAGAGCATGTCCACAGTTTAGTATATAGTATGCAGTAGGTTCAGAGTTAGTATAGCATGTCCACAGTTTAGTATATAGTATGCAGTAGGTTCAGAGCATGTCCACAGTTTAGTATATAGTATGCAGTAGGTTCAGAGTTGGTTTGGGAGTATCGTCTCACACCAGTCAGGAACCACCCCACTCAGAGTTCCAGGACATTAATCAGAGGAGGTAACAGGCATATACTTGCGGTTAGTTGGTCCTGGCTAGGAAGCCAGCAGTGGGGAAGCCAGTGGCAAGAAGGTAGACAGTCCTTCACGCTGTTGTTAGGGATCCAGGTCTGGATATGTGGACAGAGTCCTCAGATGCAGTGGAGCTAGCAGGGTGCGCACTCCATTAGTGGAACACCCTGCTTAGCACCTGTCTTCTATTTAAGGGCCGGACGGTAAGTGGGCGGAGTCACAGGAGGGCCCAGCAGCCACTGCGTTCCACGCTGGAGCGCAAGCCAGCGTAACAACACAGGCGGTCGCTGCGTTCCACGCTGGAACGCAAGCCAGCGTATCATCGCAGACGGCCGGTGCGTTCCACGCTGGAGCGCAAGTCAGCGTATCGTCACAGGGAGCCGCTGTGATCCAGGCTGTACTGTTACAGTTATTTCCCTATGCACATTTTTTTGTAGAGCAGTTGCCATGCTCTTAAGCACATTTTACTTCCTTTAACATCCCTCTAGCCTTTTCAAGGACTATTTTAGAGCCATTTTAATTTTAAAAAAGTGCTAATTTTAGTGCCCTAAATTGAAAAAATTCTTATTTTCAATTGTCGGGTGACATTTTACCATTTTTGGCGTATACAAACCCCTGCTGTGCCTGGGTGACAGGGGCCTAAATCTCTCAATATCCTCTGTTGTATTGCTGGGTGACATGAACTCCCTTTTTCCGTGAATGAACCCCTGCTCTGCATTGCTGACAGGGGCCTAAATCTCTCAAAATCCTCGGTTGTATTGCTGGGTGACATGAACCCCCTTTTGCCGTGAATGAACCCCTGCTCTACATTGCTGACAGGGGCCTAAATCTCTCAAAATCCTCTGTTGTATTGCTAGGTGACATGAACCTCCCTTCGCCGTGAATGAACCCCTGCTCTGCATTGCTGACAAGGGCCTAAATATCTCAAAATCCTCTGTTGTATTGCTGGGTGACATGAACCCCCTTTTGCCGTTAATGAACCCCTGCTCTGCATTGCTGACAGGGAACTAAATTTAGTGAAAACATCTGTTACTGATCGGAAGATGCGTGACTACAAGTGCACACTGATGATAGCATTCCCACCTGACAGCGGGTGCACAGTGGAAGCACAAGGCGAAGGCAGAGGAGGAGGAAGAGGTCGCCAACGCAGCTGGGGCACCAACAGCGCCTGAGAAGGCAGGGATAGCATGGCCAAAATGTGGAAAAGCTTTATCAACCTTGGAGGTGCTGACCTGCCCTGCAGCCAGTGTATAGTGTGAATGTGTGTTTAGTACGGCAGAGAGAATTATCACAGGCCGCAGCCAATGTGGACAAGCTTACGTTTATTAAAATGAACCAGGCATGGATCCCACAGGACTTGTCCGCACCTTGTGCAGAATAGACATTTGTACCAGCCTCAACCATCCATTCTTGTACTCAAGTGCACTTATTCTTTGTTTTATTTTGTTATATGTCCCAATATTTTGGGGGATACCCCAATTTAAAAATAAAAAATAACACAAATCAGTGTTGGTTACCTATTCCTCCTTCACCGCCGCGTCCACCTACACCGCCACGTCAACCTACACCGCCACATCCACCCATCCACCGCCTCCTCAACCTCCTACTCCTAGATCCAGATTGTTATTATTAATTTTTCAGCATTTTATGTTATTTTAAGTCATTTCCCTATCCACATTTGTTTGCAGAACAGTTGCCATGCTCTTAAGCACATTTTGATGCCTTTTGCAGCCCTCTAGCCTTTTCCAGGACTATTTTCGAGCCATTTTAGTGCCCAAAAGTTCGGGTCCCCATTGACTTCAATGGGGTTCGGGTTCGGGGTCAAGTTCGGATCCGTACCCGAACTCTTTTTTCAAGTTCGGCCGAACCTACCGAACCCGAACATCCAGGTGTCCGCTCAACTGTACTCCAGAACTATATGAGAGACTGTTAGTTATACACAAAAAAATTACTTCATGTTATTGCTATGTAAGGGATTAGGTAGTGGGATGGTCGTCTCCTGGGGTAGACGTCTCTCTCTGTAGCAGGCGCACAAATAAAGTTGCAGTCCACACGGCAACTTTGTGAGAACTGACCACAGCCAGTTGTATTATTTGGTTAAAATAAAACAAAGCAAACAGAAAAGAAAACCTATGCCTATCTGGCATGGACTAAACATCAACAGCTCTTGGCTATCACAATGCAGGCCTAGTATCTGGCACTACAAAAAGGTCTGTGTTCTCACAGCTTTACAGCACCTGCTACTTTCCCCAGGCTGGAGACCTAACTGAGAGGCTCAGACCTTTCTTATAGACCTCAGGTGGTCCTAATAAAGAGTCCAAAATGATGAGTGGAGTCAGTGGAGTGGGACCTCCAGGCTTTAATACCAGGTTGCCTTACATAGATGAGGTTACAAATCTAGGTGAAGTACAGACTCCATCTTCAAGTTACAAGCTATTGATTCATAGTGGGTACTTACACACATGGCTTTTCAATTTTTGTTTTAGTTCTGTTGAATAAATAATGAAATTATAGAATCTGTTGTTTGTTGTGGCTCATCTGAGGTTGTAGTTAGCTAATTTTAAGACTTTCTTTTTCTAAAACCAAATTCAAAGAGGCTGTACTTTGTCATGACTGTAGCCTTAAACATTTATACTCCCTCCATCATGTTTCACAGTTGGGATTAAGTTTTTAATTTTGGAGTGCAGTGTTCTTTCTCCTCCTAACATGTGGATTTGTACTTTCGTCTTATTTGTTCCAATGGGACTTGTGCCAGCTCAGCCCAGGACGAATCTGTAGACCTTGTTGAATGGGCCTTTAATAATAATGGACACTGTAACTCGGCCATTGAGTAGGCCAACTCTATAGTCTGTTTGATCCACCTCGCTAAAGTTGCTTTACTGGCCCTTTTACCCTTATTAGGGCCCTGGTGCTGTAAGAAGAGACTTTCACATCCTCTAAATGATGAAGTGACTTGCAGGTAGAACAGAAGTACTCTTCTGACATCCAGGAGATGAGTTTGATCCTGGTCTTGAGCGTTAGACTGGATTACTGGGAGAGATATCTCTTGGTTAATGTTGGTAGTTGAAGCAACCTTGGGCAAAAACCCTGGCATCGTGCGTAGAACCAAGGAGTGGCCTAAGTCCCTAAAATATGGTTCTCTGCAGGATAGGGCTTGTAGATCACTTATACGTGTTGCTGATGTGATTGCTACGAGGAATAAGGCTTTTCCAGACAGATGTTTTATGGAAGCTTCTTCCAGCGACTCGAATGGAGGTTTACACAAGGCGGACAATACCACCGGCAGGTCCCAGGATGGAATTGGAGAATGGAAGGAAGGATTAATATTCTTCAAGGCTTTGAAGAAAGTGCGGATTAATGGATTATTTGAAAACTTTCCTTGTTGCTGCGCATTTATTGCAGTAAAGTGAACCTTCAACGTATTAGTTTTCAGACCTTTTTTGAAGCCCTCATGAAGAAAGTGAATGATCGTATTTAGGGATTCTGGGTCTTCTGAGTTGCTTTGACACCATGTTTTAAAGATGCGCCAAACTCGATTGTAAACTTTAACTGTAGCCGGTTTTCGAGCAGCTAGGAGAGTATTGATCACTTCCATGGAAAGACCTAGATGAATTAAAGAATCCCGCTCAGTCTCCAAACCGATAATTTGAGGTTGTTGGGGTTCGGATGAAAAAAACAGTTTTGACTGAGGAGATCCCGTCTGGGCGGAATCTTCCAAATCCTCCCTTTGGATAGACGGAGAGCCAGGGAAAACCACGTTCTTCGTGGCCAATAAGGCAGGACCACAATTGCTTCTGCTTGGTCCTGCTGAATCTTCTTGAGTACCTTTGAGATCATTGGAACTGGTGGAAAGACGTACAGTTGCAAGAAAAAGTATGTGAACCCTTTGGAATGATATGGATTTCTGCACAAATTGGTCATAAAATCTGATCTTCATCTAAGTCACAACAATAGACAATCACAGTCTGCTTAAACTAATAACATACAAAGAATTAAATGTTACCATGTTTTTATTGAACACACCATGTAAACATTTAAAGTGCAAGTGGAAAAAGTATGTGAACCCTTGGATTTAATAACTGGTTGAACCTCCTTTGGCAGCAATAACTTCAGCCAAACGTTTCCTGTAGTTGCAGATCAGATGTGCACAACGGTCAGGAGTAATTCTTGACCATTCCTCTTTACAGAACTGTTTCAGTTCAGCAATATTCTTGGGATGTCTGGTGTGAATCGCTTTCTTGAGGTCATGCCACAGCATCTTCTGTTGAGCTTTAGCTGGTGGACAGATGGCCTTAAGTTCTCCTGCAAAATGTCTTGAGAAACTTGGGATTTCATTTTTCCTTTGATGATAGCAATCTGTCCAGGCCCTGACGCAGCAAAGCAGTCCCAAACCATGATGCCCCCACCACCATACTTCACAGTTGGGATGAGGTTTTGATGTTGGTGTGCTGTGCCTCTTTTCCTCCACACATAGTGTTGTGTGTTTATTCCAAACAACTCAACTTTGGTTTCATCTGTCCACAGAATATTTTGCCAGTACTGCTGTGGAACATCCAGATGCTCTTGTGCAAACTGTAAACGTGCAGCAATGTTTTTTTGGGACAGCAGTAGCTTCCTTGGTGGTATCCTCCTATGAAATCCATTCTTGTTTAGTGTTTTACGTATCGTAGATTCCCTAACAGGGATGTTAGCGTATGCCATAGACTTTTGTAAGTCTTTAGCTGACACTCTAGGATTCTTCTTCACCTCATTGAGCAGTCTGTGCTGTGCTCTTGCAGTCATCTTTACAGGACGGCCACTCCTAGGGAGAGTAGCAGCAGTGCTGAACTTTCTCCATTTATAGACAATTTGTTTTACCGTGGACTGATGAACAGCAAGGCTTTTGGAGATACTTTTATAACCCTTTCCATCTTTATGCAAGTCAACAATTCTTAATCGTAGGTCTTCTGAGAGCTCTTTTGTGCGAGGCATCATTCACATCAGGTAATGCTTCTTGTGAAAAGCAAACCCAGAACTGGTATGGGTTTTTTATAGGGCAGGGCAGCTGTAACCAACACCTCCAATCTCATCTCATTGATTGGACTCCAGTTGGCTGACACCTCACTCCAATTAGCTCTTGGAGATGTCATTAGTCTAGGGGTTCACATACTTTTTCCACCTGCACTGTGAATGTTTACATGGTGTGTTCAATAAAAACATGGTAACATTTAATTCTTTGTGTGTTATTAGTTTAAGCAGACTGTGATTGTCTATTGTTGTGACTTAGATGAAGATCAGATCACATTTTATGACCAATTTGTGCAGAAATCCATATCATTCCAAAGGGTTCACATACTTTTTCTTGCAACTGTATATCAGATCTTCCTTCCAGTTGACTGAAAATCCGTCGATCGCAAACGCTTGAGTGGAGCGGTAAATGGAACAGAATATTTTGGTCTTTCTGTTCTGTTCCGTTGCCATCACATCTATACGAGGTTCTCCCCACCGATTCTCGATCTCTGCAAAAACAGCCGGATTGAGACTCCATTCTCCCGGATGCATCTTCTTGCGACTGAGTAGGTCGGCCATGACATTCAATGCACCCTTTATGTGGACTGCTGTTATTTCTTGGGTCCATACTTCGGCCCAAGCCATCAGAAGACTGCATTCCCTGGAGAGACTGCTGTTTCTTGTCCCTCCCTGCTTGTTTATTTAGAACACCGTGGAGATGTTGTCTGACTGGATTAAGACACTGCGGCTCTTCAGTTGATCCTGGAAATGAATCAAAGCTAGGCGTACCGCCTTTAGTTCCCTCCAGTTGGAGGACCTTTTGGAATCTGCTGTGTTCCACTTCTTCTGCTCCCACAGACTGTCGACATGGGCACCCCAGCCCCAGGAGGAGGCATCCGTAGTGAGGTGAATCTGGGTTTGAGATTGCAGATTTCTGCCTTGTTGAACGCGTTTGGGTGACATCCACCACCTGAGATGATGACGCGTCGACACTGGTATCACAAACTTCCTGTCCAGGGAGTGATAACTCTTGTCCCACGCTGTGAGGATGGCATGTTGTAGCTCTCTGAAGTGAGCTCTTGCCCATGGAACTGCATCCACTGAGGAAGTTAACCGACCCAGTAGAGACATGGCCTGTCGAAATGTTACTCTGGAGGAAGTCAGGTGCGAGACATGTTTCTGTATAGCTATTATCCTTTCTGCGGATAGCCTGACATTCATTTTCTTTGAATTCAGAATGAATCCCAGAAACTTTATCTCCTGAGAAGGAACAAGTTGAGATTTTTTGTGATTTACCAGAAACCCATGATTTTGAAGCATTAGTAGAGCCTCTTTCAAATCTGTTGATAGTTGAGCCGCAGAGTTCGCTATCAGAAGCCAGTCGTCTAGATACGGTATGCAACATATGCCTTTGAGGTGCAATGCTTCTGTCAGGACCACTGCTTCCTTTGAGAACACCCTGGGTGCCGATAATATCCCGAAGGGTAAACAGGTGAACTGAAGATGCGATGTTCTGTGTTGAGTTCGAATCGCTATTCTTAGATACTTCCGATGCTTGGGAAGGATTGGAATGTGTAAATACGCATCTTGGAGATGCCATGTAGCTGTCTTCCTCTAATAGCGAGATCACCAATCAGATTGATTCCATTCTGAACCTCTTCTTGGCAATATACTTGTTTAGGTACGTTAGATCCACTACTAGCCTCCACTTGTTCCCTGGTTTGGGTACCGGGAAAACCTTGGAATAAACGCCCTTGCCCGCTTCCATATAAGGCACTGGCTCCAATGCCGCCTTCTCTATGAATTCTTCTAACAGTTGAAGGATCACTGGATTTGTCTGGTTTATAAGAAACCGGTCTCGAGGGTAATTTGAAAATTCCAGGACATAACCTCTCTGAATAGTGGAAATGACCCAGGCGTCGCTCGACGTGTTCTTCCACGCTGCGGTGAATTCTTTTAATCTTGCTCCTACCCGGGGCTGAGGCCTGGCGTCATTGTTCTGCGGGCTTCTTATCTTTTTTCCTGAAGTCAGGTCTCTCTTGTCTGTTCTGAAATCTTCTTTGTCTGTCAAACTGCTGTATGTTCCGAAATCTAGGGGATCTTCTTCTCTGAAAACTAAAGGATCTGGAAGGCTTCCTTCTTGTTTCAGGAAATTTAGAAGCTTTGCCGTCATTTAATGACTCCCGAATTTTTTCCAACTGAGGGCCAAACAAAGGACGTGGGCTGGAATGGAAGATTACAAAAGTGGAACTTTGACAAGAGGTCACCTGACCATTGCTTAATCCATATGGCCCTTTTGGCGGCATTAGTGAGAGCCAAAGAACGTGATGCAAACTTTAATGAATCTAATGGAGAATCACACAAGAATTCAGATGCATGCTTCATAACCGGGATACTTTTTAAAATTTCTTCCCTTGGAACCCCATCTTTCAGGTCATGAGATTATTGGGAAAGCCAGATCCGCAGAGATCTTGCCACTGGCACAGAGGCTAGGGCCGGTACACAGGAGGAAGAAGTGGACGCATACCCTTTTTTTAAAAAGACTCCGCCTTCTTGTCTACCGGATCCTTGATCAAAGAGGTCTCTTCAGATGGAAAAAGCGCCTTCTTTGACAATCTGGCTACTGGAAGGTCAACTTTAGGGACTGACATCCAATCTTTACATGTGTCGTCCGCTAATTTATATGTATGCTTGAATCTAGAACTGGGATCTGGTTTCTTATCTGGTTTATCCCAATCCTGCCTTAGCCAATCATTAAGCAGCGGGTGCCCTGGAAAAGCTTTGCATTTAGGAAAATAAAACAGCTTGTCACATTTTGACTTATTAGAAATATCTCTATTGGATTCAATAGTGTGCTTGACTGCTTTGAGAAGATCCCCTAGGTTCTCTTTATGGAACAGCATAGTGTCCTCCATATCCTCAGAACCTGAGTCTATTTCTCCCTCAGATAAGGAACTGTCAGAGGATAAAGCAAACTGTGGCTCTGAAGTTTCATGCGATTTATTTTTTATTTTTTATTGGAGGCTCTGACTTCATTAAAAACAGATGATAGCTGATCCTTAAACCAGTGCAGAAAGTCATTATTCTGGGAGGGAGGAGACTCAGAATGTACAGAAGTGCAGCCCTGACACAGATCAGAAAAAGCATCATCTGGCATAGGTTGTTCACAATTCCTGCAGGAGCGGTGTCTGGATTTTCTTTTTCTCTTAAGAGATTCCTCTGGGGAGGCAGACATCTAATAAATAGATAAGGAGTATCAGTAAAAAAATTCATTCCTAAACCCCAACACCACCGAAGAGTGTGCACAGAGGAAGGGACAGCCGCATCAAACCTATGCCAGATATTGCCAAGCATGTTATCCCCGTACGCTAACCTTACTTACCTCGGCAAGCAGTGGGAGTAGCGTCCTGGCGAGCGCCCATAGTAACTGTGCCAGGGAGTTAAATACTTCCGGGACGCGCCAGCGGGAGTGCGCATTCGCGAGACGTCGCGATTCCCCAGTATCATCGCGCGCGTCTCTGCTGCCTCAACCTCAACCCACACTATGCAGAGGGAGGCAAGCAGAGAATGGAGCGAGGTGCTGCCGACTGCACTGGGGAAAACACTCTCGCATCCATCTTCAGGGTGAGGGACTAAAAAGTAACACACCTGGGGGGGGGATAACCTGTGGGAGCTGGTCTCTTCAAGTTACCTATAGAAAATAAAATACATGGCTCTGTGTGCTCTGTGGTGCTTTATACTGGGAGGTACTATGTAATTAATCAATCTATTGCTTGCTAATTGGTCTCTATTCTGGTTGTACCTAGGGGACTTAACCCTTTGGTGTGTGCTGCCAAGGACGAACAGGAAACCTATAATATACCTTCTAACATAGAAAGTATATTATAGTGCATTTGTATTGTGCAGCAGTTGCGTGCGGTTCTGCTGAGATATCACAGCTAGATAGAGGGACAAACGCTATCCGAATAACTAATTGCAACTGGTGTTATATACATGTTTGCCCCCCCCCCCCCAAAAAAAAAAAAAAAATACGATTGAGGGGTGTGATAGACCTATAATATACCTTCTAACATAAAAAATATATTATAGTTAATTTGTATTGTGCAGCAGTTGTGTGCGGTAGTGATGGACGAACATCGTCCGGGACGGTTCGCGAACACGATCGCGCGAACGCGCTCAAATGTTCATGAACCGCAAGATCGCGGCGGGCCCCATTTACTTTAATGGCAGGCGAACCTGAAAAACCTTCAGCTCATATTTGCAGCCAGCAAACACTTACTAGAAGTACACAACATGGACAGTAATATGCCAGAGGGGAATCATTGGCAAAAATTCCCACAAAAAATATGTATTTTAATCATTTTTATGCATCTTAAAGGAAAACTCTCAAAAATGTGCCCTGCTGGAACCTAGAAAGACTAGAAAATTTTTACTTCCTATCGGTTTGATTTATACAAATGTGCAGCACTGCACGTTTTTTTATTCTGCAGAGTCTATTTTAAAAAATGCATACATTAACGTAATTTTTTTTTCTACCATGGAACTGTATGGTGAACGGACACCACTGTATGGCATCAGTCTGAGGCATCGGTTAACGCATACATTTTTGGTATGCATTAAATGGATGGCAAAAATAGGATGTGAACCCAGCCCTAGTGTCAGAATAAACACCATTACACATCGGAGCAGCGTGGTGAAGAGGGGAGGCCGCCATGTACTGACAGAGCGCTAACTGGTCCTGGTGGTCAGGAATGAGGACTGTGTTTCCCAAGGATCATTTTCTACTGAGAAATACAGGGCACAGTATAATACACTAGAATCTATATAAAACTAGCAGAAGGACCCGACTTTGCACGGGTATATTTCATCTATTTCATTTAATGTTTCTGTGTGTCGTTAAAAGATATCCACAGTATCCCCCATAACATTGACCTCTACAGCACCCCGCCCATTTAACAGTGAACTCCACAGTTCCCCACCCCTTAACCCTGACACCCCCACAGTGCCCCGCCAATTTTAAATAGGACCACCATAGCAGCCCATCCCCTTAACTTTGACCTTCACAGAAGCCCGCACCTTTATCAGTGAGTTTCACAGCACCCTACTCCCTTGGCAGTGACCTCCTCAGGAGCCCGCCCCCTTAACAGTGATCTTCACAGTACCCCGCTGCCTTAATAGTGACCTCTACAGCAGTTGACCCTTTAATAGTGGCCCCTGCCCCCTTAACAGTGACCTCCACAGTATCCGCCCCTTTAACAGTGACCCCCACAGCGCCCTGCCCCTTTAACAGTAACATCCACAGTGCCCGCCTCTTTAACAGTGACTTCCACAGCACCCACCCCTTTAACAGTGACCTGCACAGTGTTGGCCCCTTTAACAGTGACCTCCACAGTGCCCGCCCATTTAACAGTGACCTCCACAGTGTCCGCCCCTTTAACAGTGATCTCCACAGTGCCTGCCCCTTTAACAGTGACCGCCACTGCGCCCGCCCCTTTAACAGTGATCTCCACAGTGCCTGCCCCTTTAACAGTGACCTCCACAGTGCCGCCCCTTTGACAGTGACCTTCTCAGCACCCACCCCTTTTACAGTGACCTCCATAGCGCTCGCCCCTTTAACAGTGACCTACACAGTGCCTGCCCCTTTTAAAGTTACCTCCACAGTGCCTGCCCCTTTAACAGTGACCTCCACAGCGCCTGCCCCTTTAACAGTTATCTCCACAGTGCCTGCTCCTTTAACAGTGACCTCCACAGTGCCTGCCTCTTTAACAGTAACCTCCACAGTGCCCACCCATTTAACAGTGACCTCCACAGCGCCCTGCCTCTTTAATGCTAGGGCTACACAAGGGCTACACAATTAAAAGTTACCTCCACAGTGCCTGCCCCTTTAACAGTGACCTCCACAGCGCCTGCCCCTTTAACAGTTATCTCCACAGTGCCTGCTCCTTTAACAGTGACCTCCACAGTGCCCGCCTCTTTAACAGTAACCTTCACAGTGCCTGCCCCTTTAACAGTGACCTCCACAGTGCCGCCCCTTTAACAGTGACCTTCTCAGCACCCACCCCTTTTACAGTGACCTCCATAGCGCTCGCCCCTTTAACAGTGACCTACACAGCGCCTGCCCCTTTAAAAGTTACCTCCACAGTGCCTGCCCCTTTAACAGTGACCTCCACAGCGCCTGCCCCTTTAACAGTTATCTCCACAGTGCCTGCTCCTTTAACAGTGACCTCCACAGTGCCCGCCTCTTTAACAGTAACCTCCACAGTGCCCACCCATTTAACAGTGACCTCCACAGCGCCCTGCCTCTTTAATGCTAGGGCTACACAACGACATGTGTCGCGCGACATTTTGTCTCAACAACTTTTATTTTTCTTTTTTTTAATAATATTTTTCTTTATTCATCTCAACCAACACTTACAAGATTAAGAAAAACAGATTACATACATTCCCAACCACCCACTTCCCTCCCCCCAGGGTGACGCCATATCCGGGAGAAGAAAAAAATAATAAATAAATAAATAAATTACAAAAAATGCATACAGTGGGATGCGAAAGTTTGGGCAACCTTGTTAATCGTCATGATTTTCCTGTATAAATCGTTGGTTGTTACGATAAAAAATGTCAGTTAAATATTTCATATAGGAGACACACAGAGTGATATTTGAGAAGTGAAATGAAGTTTATTGGATTTACAGAAAGTGTGCTATAATTGTTTAAACAAAATTAGGCAGGTGCATAAATTTGGGCACCACAAAAAAGAAATGAAATCAATATTTAGTAGATCCTCCTTTTGCAGAAATTACAGCCTCTAAACGCTTCCTGTAGGTTCCAATGAGAGTCTGGATTCTGGTTGAAGGTATTTTGGACCATTCCTCTTTAGAAAACATCTTTAGTTCATTCAGGTTTGATGGCTTCCGAGCATGGACAGCTCTCTTTAAGTCACACCACAGATTTTCAATTATATTCAGGTCTGGGGACTGAGATGGCCATTCCAGAACGTTGTACTTGTTCCTCTGCATAAATGCCTTAGTGGATTTTGAGCAGTGTTTAGGGTCGTTGTCTTGTTGAAAGATCCATCCCCGTCGCAGCTTCAGCTTTGTCACTGATTCCTGGACATTGGTCTCCAGAATCTGCTGATACTGAGTGGAATCCATGCGTCCCTCAACTTTTACAAGATTCCCAGTCCTTGCACTGTCCACACAGCCCCACAGCATGATGGAACCACCACCATATTTTACTGTAGGAATGCTGTGTTCTTTTTCCTCCATGCATAACGCCCCTTGTTATGGCCAAATAACTAAATTTTAGTTTCATCAGTCCACAGCACCTTATTCCAAAATGAAGGTGGCTTGTCCAAATATGCTTTAGCCCACCTCAAGCAGCACTTTTTGTGCTGTGGGCGGAGAAAAGGCTTCCTCTGCATCTCTCTCGCATACAGCATCTCCTTGTGTAAAGTGCGCCGAATGGTTGAACAATGCACAGTGACTCCATCTGCAGCAAGATGATGTTGTAGGTCTTTGGTGCTGGTCTGTGGATTGACTCTGACTGTTCTCACCATTCGTCGCTTCTGTCTATCCGAGATTTTTCTTGGTCTGCCACTTCGAGCCTTAACTTGAACTGAGCCTGTGGTCTTCCATTTCCTCAATATGTTCCTAACTGTGGAAACAGACAGCTGAAATCTCTGAGACAGCTTTCTGTATCCTTCCCCTAAAACATGATGGTGAACAATCTTTGTCTTGAGGTCATTTGAGAGTTGTTTTGAGACCCCCATGTTGCTACTCTTCAGAAAAAATTAAAAGAGGAGGGAAACTTATAATTGGCCTTTTTAAATACTCTTTCTCATAATTGGATTCACCTGTGTATGTAGGTCAGGGGTCACTGAGCTTACCAAGCCAATTTGAGTTCCAATAATTAGTTCTAAAGGTTTTGGAATCAATAAAATGACAACAGTGCCCAAATTTATGCACCTGCCTAATTTTGTTTATACAATTATAGCACACTTTCTGTAAATCCAATAAACTTCATTTCACTTCTCAAATATCACTCTGTGTGTCTCCTATATGATATATTTAACTGACATTTTTTATCGTAACAACCAACGATTTATACAGGAAAATCATGACGATTAACAAGGTTGCCCAAACTTTCGCATCCCACTGTATATATATATGTATATATACATACATATACATACACACATACAGTACAGACCAAAAGTTTGGACACACCTTCTCATTCAAAGAGTTTTCTTTATTTTCATGACTATGAAGGCATCATAACTATGAATTAACACATGTGGAATTATATACATAACAAACAAGTGTGAAAGAACTGAAAATATGTCATATTCTAGGTTCTTCAAAGTAGCCACCTTTTGCTTTGATTACTGCTTTGCACACTCTTGGCATTCTCTTGATGAGCTTCAAGAGGTAGTCCCCTGAAATGGTCTTCCAACAGTCTTGAAGGAGTTCCCAGAGATGCTTAGCACTTGTTGGCCCTTTTGCCTTCACTCTGCGGTCCAGCTCACCCCAAACCATCTCGATTGGGTTCAGGTCCAGTGACTGTGGAGGCCAGGTCATCTGGCGCAGCACCCCTTCACTCTCCTTCATGGTCAAATAGCCCTTACTTTCAAAGTTTTCCCAATTTTTCGGCTGACTGACTGACCTTCATTTCTTAAAGTAATGATGGCCACTCGTTTTTCTTTACTTAGCTGCTTTTTTTCTTGCCATAATACAAATTCTAACAGTCTATTCAGTAGGACTATCAGCTGTGTATCCACCTGACTTCTCCTCAACGCCACTGATGGTCCCAACCCCATTTATAAGGCAATAAATCCCACTTATTAAACCTGACAGGGCACACCTGTGAAGTGAAAACCATCTCAGGGGACTACCTCTTGAAGCTCATCAAGAGAATGCCAAGAGTGTGCAAAGCAGTAATCAAAGCAAAAGGTGGCTACTTTGAAGAACCTAGAATATGACATATTTTCAGTTGTTTCACACTTGTTTGTTATGTATATAATTCCACATGTGTTAATTCATAGTTTTGATGCCTTCAGTGTGAATCTACAATTTTCATAGTCATGAAAATAAAGAAAACTCTTTGAATGAGAAGGTGTGTCCAAACTTTTGGTCTGTACTGTATGTACATACACACACACAAACATAAAAAATTTATATAAAAAATAGATGAACATGAGACTTTTCCATTCTTCTTTCACCCATTCCATGCTGCCCAAACCCTGAGCCAATTATCATATGAACCTCTCTGCCTATACAAAATGGCCTCATAATCTCTGATTTTATTGGCTAATTTCAACCACTGGTTAACGTGAGGAGGGGTAGCTGCAAACCAGGACCTGGAGATCAGGAGACGGGCCACAAACATCGCCCTAGTCAAAAGGCATTGCTCTGGCTTCTGGCAATTTAGAACAGAAAGAGCCCCAAGGATCCATAGCTGAGGCTGGCGAGGGAGCTCCACCTGCAGTCGCCGCACGAGAAATTCTTGTATTGCTCCCCAATAACCATCTAAAAGGGGGCAATCCCAAAACAGATGAAGATAGTCTGAATTCGGGCTGCCACAACGCATGCAGTTGGAGTTGTCTCGTAGTCCACGCCTCTGAAGCCACAGCGGCGTTATATATATCCTGTGCATAATATGAAGCTGAACAACTATGTGGTTAAAACTAAAAGAAACCAAACCCATATGCTTCAATACACTTTCCCAAGCCTCAAAAGATGTTTTAGGGTAAGTGAGTCTCCAGGACTTTTGTCCAGTCGAAAGACAATCCAAAAAACGTGCCCTAATTAAGTGTAACAATAAGCTATCTTAGCCTTAACGTAATTCTTTTTCCTTATTAGGCTGTGCAAAAAACTCAACGTGTCTATACTTAGTAAAGTTCTATCCACGATACTACAAAGTGCCAATCGTAACTGAAAATATCTAAACCAAACTATTTATCCTGTGTTTTCCCTCTGCACGATCTCCTCAAGAGAGAGGATCCGACCATCACCAACTACTTGCGCTATGTAGTGAATATTCTTAGACCTCCAGTACTGCTGGCAATCAAGGTCCCCCAGCACTGGAAGTCTTTGATTTTGCCATAGTGGAGTACAAACCAGTGAGGATGTGATAGAAAGCCAGCTCCTGATCAATTTCCAGGCCCTGGTAACAAGCTTAACGAAACCTCCAAACTCCTGCCTCCGACTCATTAGGCATCCTGACTCTAATAGAGTAAAGAAGTCAAGAAAACCAAATTGATCCACTAATTTTTTACATAAGGGGCTGGTCTCCCACTCATGAAAAAAACATAGCTGAGACACAATAAAGTATCCCCTGAAACTCGGAAGGTTTAAACCCCCCCATTCCAGCGGCATTGAAAAATAATCCAGTTTCAGCCTTTCCCACTTTCTCCGCCATAACAAATCATTGATCATCTTCTCTATGAATTTAAAGAATTTGTCCTCGATCCAAACCGGGGAATTTCGGAGAACATAAAGCAGTTGGGGAAGAACTATCATTTTCACCAGGGAGACCCTATCTCCTCTCGAAAGGGTGAACCGATGCCATATTTTAATTTTCGATCAAATCTTTATAATGCCCGGGAGTAAATTAAGTTGAACATAGTCCTGAACATTAGCAGAGACGTTTATTCCCAAGTACTTTATGGAATCCTCAACCCCCAGGACCAGAGGTAGATCCTCCACTAATAATTGTGGCTTATCTATAGGGAGGAGGGTAGTTTTGGACCAATTTACCTCCAGGCCCGAGAGCCTGGAGTACAGTTCTACAATCTCCATAATTTTTGACAGGGTAATATTGGTCTGTTGCATAAAAAAAAGAATATCGTCTGCATACAAAGAAATCCGATCATGATCTCCCGCAATCCCAAATCCAAGAACCCCCAAGTCCTGTCAGATTTTTATGGCCAAAGGCTCAATATAAATGTTAAATAGGAGTGGCGAGAGAGGACATCCTTGACGGTTGCCTCTCTCCAACATCAAGGACCTAGTCAGGGTACCGTTAATCCTAAGTTTGGCGAGGGGGGATTTGTAAAGCAAACGGACCATGGCTATAAACCTTGGACCAAATCCCATTCTTCCCATCACCCTCCAGAGGAAACTCCATTCCACCCTGTCGAAGGCCTTCGTGGCATCTAACGACAGGATCGAGCGGGTGGTCCCCCCGGAGGATTGAATATTAGCAAACAAGCGATGTATATTATAATGGGTACCCCTCCCGGGCATAAACCCATTTTGGTCTGGGTGAATTAATGATGTAATCACCTTGGAAAGTCTGTTAGCCAGGACCTTGGAGTGCAGCTTAATATCAGTATTAAGTAAATAAATAGGTCTATAAGACCCATCTACAAAATATCCTTATCTTTTTTTGGAATTAAAACTATCAGTGCCTCATACATGGAGGTAGGGAGGCCTTCTCCCTGCAGCCCCTTTGTAAATACTTCTAAAAGATACGGGAGGACTATATCCCCATATTTCCTGTAAAAATAATGCGGAAGGCCATCCAGCCCCGGGAACGAACTACCCGATATTGACCCAAGGGCCAAATGGATCTCCTGGACGGTTATCTCCCTCTCCAGCGAGGCCCTCTGGCCTTCTGAAAGAACCGGAAAAGAAAGACCATTCAGATAAGCTTCCACGAGGCTTTCCGGCACAGGACGCGCTGCCCTGTAGACCACTGCAAAGTATTCCCGAAAAACTTCAGCTATACCCTCCAAATCTCGTACAATCCTACCGTCAGGCCCACAAATGCCAGTTATTTCCTTCCTCCTGTTCTCTTGTTGCTTAACTATCCTAGCTAGGAGCCTGCCTGGTCATCCTGTCCCTTAAAAAACAAACTATGGTGGGCCTTATCCAAGAGAAAAATTTTAAGGTCCTGACTGGCTTTCTGCATTTTTTCTCTATTTTGTTCCATTTTTTTAATGATGAACTGCTCCGTAGTACTAGCCACTAGGTTAATTAATTACTTCTCTCTTCTCTTGAATGATCCTCTTAGTGCAGAGATGTTACTGATAAACAACCCCCTCATATAGGCCTTCAAAGTATCCCATACACAGCCAATACCAGCTGAGGGGTAGTTAATCTGCCAAAAAGAGGTTATCTGTTTTTTAATAAACTGATGGTCATCCATTATAGCCAACCAATATGGGTTCTATCTAAATAACGAGTCTGATTTGACCTGACCGGACCCTACCAGAATTTCTATTGATAGGGGAGAGTGATCTGAGAGAGTTCTCGTCCCGTATTTAACTGAATTAATATTTCTAATATTGTCTCTATTGGTCAGTGCCAGGTCAATCCTGTACATTGACCTCCCTCCATTACTAACACATGAGAAGTCACTCTTTCCCCTCCCCATATACTCCCACACATCCACAAAGCCCATCTCTCGACAGAAACGTGACAGCAGGGTCTCAGTCCCACGGATTGTGGTGCTGGGATCTGCCGTCAACCTGTCTCTACTGGGATCCATCACATTGTTGAAGTCGCCTGTCAGAACCACCCGACAATCTGGCCACCGTTCCACAAAGGACAACAGGCAATTGAGGGGGTGCAAGGAGAATGGGGGAGGTATATAAAAAAAGGCAAGGATATATGACTGACCCCCTAGTCTACCATAGAGAAAAACAAATCTTCCCTGATCATCTATCCAGGAATCAGTCAGGACAAAATCCACTGCTTGGTGTATCAAGACTGATACCCCTCTGGAATAACTATTAAATTTTGAATGGTAGATCTGTGCTGCCCAGCCCCCCCCCCCCCCCCCCAAGTGAGGGGTCCCTGTCCCTGAAAAATGAGTTTTGACCAAGCAGACTATTGCAGGGAGATAACTTCGGATTGCATCCATCACTGCCTGTCTTTTAGCTCTCTCTCCATGGCCCCTGACATTCCAAGATAAAATCTTAACCATTACTCAACGACAAAGAAGAAAGAAAAAGAAAAAAAAAAAGAACCCCACCCCGGGCAGGCAGCATACCCCGGTATTCCTGCCCGCTCCCTCCCAAAGCCCCGTGACCCTCTTGCTCCATCACTACCTGTGACAGACCCCCTAACTAGGGCCATCCCTCCCCCCTCCCTCAGCCGAACCTCCAAAAATAGTGAAAAACACAGATTTTAAACATTTTTCCGGTCTAACCAATCCGTAGCTGCATCTGGAGTATCAAAAAAAGAGAACATTATCATCAAACACAATCCTTAATTTAGCCGGGTATAAAAAAGAGTACTTAATATCCTTGGAAAAGTGCGTCTCTTATCTTGCACTTCCTTTGAAAAATCCGGAAAGAAAGAGAGTTTACATCCATTATACAAAATCGAGGGGGAGTCTCGTGCTCGCCTCAAAATCATATCTCTATCAGAAGCGGCCAAGATCTTAATTATCACTGTCCTTGGCGGCCGCCCCGGTATGGCTTTACCCCCTGGGATTCGATGGGCCCTTTTAATTAAAATTAAAGGTGAAAAATATTCCTTCCCAAAATTGTCAAAAATAATGGATTGTATTGTTCCTACTAGATTTTTATCATCCACATGCTCTGTCAGTACAATAATTCGTACATTAGATATTCTTGACCGATCTTCTAAATCAACATTTTTTTCTCTCCAGGTAGTTATAATCAGTTTTTAATGTAGTGTTCTCTTCTTTTAATGTTTTTGCTTCTTGCTCCAATTTGATTCTTTAATTCTATCCTGGATCTTTGTCAAATCGTCCTTTATAATAAGAACATCTGTCTGTATTGACCCCAATTGCACTGCCATATTTTGTATCGCCTTTCCATTATTTTTAACAGCTGATAAAATTTCCTCTAATGGAGAGGAGTTATCCATAAACGTCTCCCCCTCTCCAATATGGGGGTGCCCCTCAAGTGCCTTCTCCGGTCTATGTTCTGAAGTATTCTTTCTCGTGCTAATATCCGGCTTCACTTTTAATCCCGACCTGGTGCTTAAATTTGGGGATCTCAGAAACTGGTCAATTCTAGAAGACTCTATTTGTTTCTGCATTGCTTTACCCCCAGTCAGGTCTGTTGAGCGTCTATTCTGTTTAGGGGCCATTTTTTCTTTTTCTTTTTTTTCTTTCTTCTTCCCTTCTTCTTTCTTTATTTCCTTCCTTCCTCCCCGCCCTTTCCTCAGCCCCCTTTATATATTGATTTTTATTTTTTATTTTATATATATATATATATATATATATATATATTTTATTTATTTTTTTCGTTCTTTCTCTCCCTCTTTCTCCCCTTTTCTTTTGGCTTGATTCCCAAATAAACAATAACAGAAAGTTAGTATAAGTTGTTAGTTGAAAAAAAAACTCGGTAGTGAGGGGTTAGAAAAAGGGGGACCTGTAGTTAGCTGTAGTTAGATGAGGAGGTGAGGGAAGCCAGAAATCACAAAGAAAAACACAATGTCCACGGGGGGACAATCAGGTTAGGTCTCACCCAACCAAGATATTCGCAGCCCGATCCGGATCCCAGCATCAATCCACGAAGGCTATGTAGATGAACTGCCGGTCTTCACACCCCGTCCAAACAGAAATGCGCAGGAAGATAAGACACAGGAGACAGATAGGTAGCCCAGAGACCCCCGCAGATCCAACACCGGCACAGGAAACCAGCCGGAAAGCAGTCCTTCCAGTCCCACCAGGCGGCATACAGGGGACGCAGCGCATGGATCGGACACCACCAAGTACAGCTCAGGAGGGAGAGACAGTGTTCGGGACATCCGCTCCTACACCTCCCGCAGCAAACAAGAGGTCCGATGTCTGTGAGTGATTCGTCACAGGAGAGGGTCGGAGCAGGGTCAGCGCAGATTCAGGCTCTCAGTATCGTCATTCAGACACTCACTCCATGGCGGCGGAGGTAGATCGGAAAGCAGTCGGCGTTGAGGGAGGAGGGAGAGCGCGACGGTGCACAATCACGTCATCCTGTCCTCACCTGACAACTTTTATAATGATAGGCTACATGCTGCGATCAATTGTTATGGAAACCTGGAGTAGGACCTGAGAGCTTCTATTGGCTGATAAGAGACATGTGACCGTGTATATGCCAGTTGGCATATGAAGATAAACACTTGCATCTTATATTGGCTAATGCAGGTAAATTTTTAGCAATATCTCAGGAACAGTATGTCCTAGAGAGCTGAGACCCGATCTAAAACCTTCCCGGACACCTGATGTACCTGTGTGCCAAATTTGGTGAAGATCGGTTTAGTCGTTTGGTCGTGCATAAAGAACAGACAGACAGACAGATGTCCAGACAGACAAACAGAAACTTATTTTTATATATATAAGATCCATATATATATATACTAGAAGAAGGACCCGGCTTCGCACAGGTATATTTCATCTATTTCATTTAAAGTTTCTGTGCGTCGTATAAAGATATCGAACGTTTGACCTCTACAGTACCGCCCCTTTAACAGTGACTTTGACAGTGACCGCCCCTTTTAACAGTGACTTTCTCAATGACTGCCCTTTTAACAGTGACATTTACAGTGAATGTCCATTTTACAGTAACCGCCCCTTTGACAGTGACTTTCACAGTGGCCGTCCCTTAACAGTGACTTTCAGTGACCGCACTTTTAACAGTGACTTTCACAGTGACCGCCCCTTTAACAGTGACCGCCCCTTTAACAGTGACTTTCACAGTGACCACCCCTTTAACAGTGGCTTTCACAGTGACCGTCCCTTTAACAGTGGCCACCCCTTTAACAGTGACTTTCACAGTGACCTCCCCTGTAACAGTGACTTTTACAATGACTGCCCCTTTAACTTCGACTTTCGCAGTGACTGCCCCTTTAACAGTAACCGCCCCTTTAACAGTGACTTTCACAGTGGCCGCCCCTTTAACAGTGACTTTCACAGTGACCGCCCCTTTAACAGGGACCTTCATAGCGCCCGCCCCTTTAATAACAGTGACCTCCACAGTGCCCGCCCATTTAATAACAGTGTCCTCCACAGTGCCCGCCCCTTTCATAACAGTGACCTCCACTGTGCCCGCACCTTTCATAACAGTGACCTCCACAGTGCCCGTCCCTTTAAGCAGTAAAGAAAAATGGCTGTGTTGTTATGGAAACCTGGAGTAAAACTGTGTTTATAGCAGTTGGGATTTTAAGAAAAAGACTTGCAGGCACAGTGACTGCCCCTTTAACAGTGACTTTCACAGTGACTGCCCTTTTAACAGTGACTTTTACAGTGACCGCCCCTTTAACAGTGACTTTCACAGTGAACGCCCCTTTAACAATGACTTTCACAGTGACCGCCCCTTTAACAGTGACTTTCACAGTGACTGTCCCTTTAACAGTGATTTTCACAGTGACCTTCCCCTTTAACAGTGATTTTCACAGTGACCGCCCCTTTTAACAGTGACTGCCCCTTTTACAGTAACCGCCCCTTTGGCAGTGACTTTCACAGTGACCGCCCCTTTAACAGGGACTTTCACAGTGAACGCCCCTTTAACAGTGACTTTTGCAGTGCCCGTCCCTTTAACATGGACCTTCATATCGCCCACCCCTTTAATAACAGTGATATCCACAGTGCCCGCCCATTTACTAACAGTGACCTCCACAGTGCCCGCCCTTTTAAAAACAGTGAACTCCACAGTGCCCCTTTAAGCAGTAAAGAAAAATGGCTGGGATGTTATGGAAACCTTGAGTAAAACTGTGTTTATGGCAGTTGGGATTTGAATAAAAAGACTTGCAGGCTTGTATTGGCTAATGTGGGTCATGTTTGGGGAATATCTCAGGAACGGAACATCCTAGAGAGCTGAGACCCTGTCTAAAACCTTCCCGGACACCTGATGTACCTTTGTGCCAAATCTGATGAAGATAGGCCCAGTCCTTTGGTCGTGCATAAAGAACGTCCAGACAGACAGACATCTAGAGAGACAGACAGACAGACACAAACTCATTTTTATGTATATAAGAGATAAAGATATTAGCCCTACCTCCAAATGGTAATACATTAGGTGATCATTTATTATATAGAAATGCGTGTATGTTAGGCGTATTTCTGACACAGATTGTGGCGCAAAGGTTCTTAGCACCGCAATCTACATATTTTCCCCGCTCATGCCAGGTCTAAAAAAGGATGGCGTGGGCAGGGAAAGGGATAAAGTTATGGCCATCCAGGTATTGGATACCACCGCCACACGTTGAACGGATAACACATCTGCACAGTGACCGGATAACACTGCCATACCGTGACCGGCTAAAAGAGTATAAGAGGGCACAGTACAGGGAATGACTAGGGGCACTAAACAGGGTGTGGTAAGAGGGAACAATGCAGGGTATAAGAGGGCACAGTACACGGTGAGGAGCACAGTACAGGGTGGGGGGCACAATGACATGATCCTGTGACATTAGAAGGTCCTTATGATAAATGTGGTTCGTACGCCACCATAATGAGAGGCAGAGGAGTCAGACAAGGGTGTGATTATGTGGCTACAGATAAAAAATTTAACTGTCGGCCAGTACAGGCCCAAAAAATTAGGCAATAGTCATTCACCTGACAGCAAAGAACTTTGGATTCTGTGGCTGGAGGTACATTAGGGGGTCATAGGATAAAAATGTAACTGTAGGCCAGTACAGACCCCAAAAATTAGCCAATAGGCATTCACCTGACAGCAAAGAACTTTGGATTCTGTGGCTGGAGGTACATTATGCGGTCACAGGATAAATATGTAACTGTTGGCCAGTACAGGCACTAAAAATTAGCCAATTTGCATTCACCTGACAGCAAAGAACTTTGGATTCTGTAGCTGGAGGTACATTAGGCAGTCACAGGATAAATATGTAACTGTCGGCCAGTACAGGCCCCAAAAATTAGCCAATATGCATTCACCTGACAGCAAAGAACTTTGGATTCTGTGGCTTGAGGTACTTAGGCAGTCACAGGATAAAAATGGAACTGTCGGCCAGTACAGGCTCCAAAAATTAGACATTCAACAGACATAAAAGGCCTTTTATGGCGCTGTATTTACCTAAGACAGGGACCATGATTTTTTCTGGTGGTGGCGGATATTTGAGGGCTGTCATGTGGAAATTCATTAAAACGTGATCGATTCGTCACATGTGTTGAATTCCCTCGAGATTCATGCCTCATTCATTTTTAGAAATGTGAGGTAGTCCACACTATCGTGAGCTAGGCGAGTGCGCTTATTGGTCACGTTCCCTCCTGCTGCACTAAACGTCCTTTTGGACATGACACTGGACGAGGGGCAAGCCAAGAGTTCCATGGCAAATTGTGCCAGCTCTGGCCACAGGTGAATCCTGCACACCCAGTAGTCCAGAGGTTCATCACTTCTCAGAGCACCCACATCGGCCGTTAACCCGATGTAGTCGGACACCTGTCGATCTAGGCGTTCCCTGAGGCTTTATCTGGAGGATGGCTGTCAATGGGTTGGCTGCAAAAATGATCTCATATCCAAAGTCACCAACACATCTTCAAACAGCCCTCTTGTATGCGCGGAAGGATTGGTACCCACAACTGTTTCTCTGTGAGTGGAAATAGGTGCTAGCGCCCGCAAAAGCAGAATGCAGAATTTCTCGAAGCAAGGCCTGCAAGTGCTGCATTCTGACAACCCTCTCTGATGGTATTATCATTTCATCCATTTTGTGTTTGTACCGGGGGGTCTAAGTACGTTGCCACCAAGTACTGGTCCTTGCCCTTTATGCTTTTTATACTGGGGTCCCTCTTCAAACACTGGAGCATGAAGGCCCCCATTTGCACTAAACTGGAAGCTGGAAGTGGTGGAGTGGCATGGCTTCTGCTTATCATACAGGATAATGTCTTCCTGGTTCTCCTCCCCCCAGCCACGGACAACACCAGGGATCCCAGAAACATTTAAAGAATGCTTTTCTTGCTCCTCCTCTGCCCCGTCACCATCCTCCTCTGACTCCTCTTTAGACTCCTGTTGTTGACTTGTCTCAGATGGAATAGCCCCCCCAGGGAATTCATCCAGCATTGCGAATTCCTCATCTTCCTGCTCCTCGACGGCTTGATCAATGACACGACGCAATGCACGCTCCAGAAAGAAGGCGAAAGGTACAATGTCACTGATGGCGCCCTGGCTGCGACTGACCAGTTTGGTGATCTCATCAAATGGCCGCAGAAGTCTGCATATGTCTCGCATGAGCAGCCACTGGCGCGGTGAAAAAAAACGAAGCTCCCCAGAACCTGTCCTGCTGCAGAGTTCGTACAGGTAGTCGTTAACTGAACATTTCTGCTGAAGCAGCCTATCAAGCATATACAAGGTGTAGTTCCATCTCGTTGGGTAGTGGCAAATCAGATGTCTGACGGTCAGCAATGCGAGCGATTGCCGTGTAAAATCTTACAAAATGGCCAGAGATTTTCCTGGCCTGCCACTAGATGTCTTGGACCCTGGGATATTTGGCAACTAATCGCTGCACGACTAAGTTCAAGATGTGTGCCATGCAACACACATGTGTCATTTTGCCCTGTTCCAGCGTGCTCAGCAGATTGGCACCGCTGTCGCACACACCTGAACCAACTGTCAAATTGAGTGGGGTTAGCCACTGATCGACCTGTGACCGCAAAGCTGAAAGGAGTGCACGACTTGTGTGGCTCTTGTCTTCCAGGCACAACAGAAGCAGCACAGCATGGCAACGTCTCACCTGGCACTTCGAATAGGTTCTGGGGTGCTTGGGGGGCGCAGCAGAAGAGAAGGTAGCAGCGGAAATTGAGGAGTCAGCCGAGGAAGAGAGGGAGGATGGAGTAGGAGGAGGAGAAGAAGAGGCAGGCCTGCATGCAATCCGTGGCGGTAACACCAAATCTACACGAGTGCCACGGGTTGCATGCTTGACGGCCGTCAGAAGGTTCACCCAGTGGGCAGTAAAAGATATGTACCTTCTCTGCCCGTGTTTGCTAGACCACGTGTCTGTGGTCAGATGAATCTTGGCACCGACACTGTGTGCCAGAGATACATTCACTTGCTGCTGAACGTGGCCATATAGCTCTGGGATGCCCTTCTGGGAGAAATATTTCTTTATGGGGACCTTCCATTGCGGTGTTTCAATGGCCACAAATTTTCTAAAAACCTCTGAGTCCACCAGTTTCTATGGCAGTAGTTGGTGGGCTAGCAGATCTGACAAGCCAGCGGTCAGCCATTGGGCAAGAGGCTTATCCGGCGTCAACATCTTTTTAGCTCGAACATTTGTGGCAAGAAAGCCTGCCTTTTGCCAGATGAACACGAGGACGGCACGGTGGAAGGTGGAGTGGAGGACAACTGGAAGGAGAAGGAGAGGGAGAAGAGGCAGAATGGGTGTGGCTTTGTGGGTTCTGATTGTGTTGTTCCCACATCATCAAGTGGAGAAAATATGGCACAATAGTGACGTTACCAAGAACTGGACATCGTTCCAAAATTGATGAAAAGACAAGAAGAAAACTGGTCTGGGAGGCTACAAGAGGCCTACAGCAACATTAAAGGAGCTTCAGAAATATCTGGCAAGTACTGGCTGTGTGGTACATGTGGTAACAATCTCCCGTATTCTTCATATGTCTGGGCTATGGGGTAGAGTGGCAAGACGAAAGCCTTTTCTTACGAAGAAAAACATCCAAGCCAGGCTACATTTTGCAAAAACACACCTGAAGTCTCCCAAAAGCATGTGGGAAAAGGTGTTATGGTCTGATGAAACCAAGGTGAACTTTTTGGCCTTAATTCCAAAAGATATATTTGGCGCAAAAACAACACTGCACATCACCAAAAGAACACCATACCCACAGTGAAGCATTGGTGGTGGCAGCATCATGCTTTGGGGCTGTTTTTCTTCAGCTGGAACTGGGGCCTTAGTTAAGCTAGAGGGAATTATGAACAGTTCCAAATACCAGTCAATATTGGCCCAAAACCTTCAGGCTTCTGCTAGAAAGCTGAACATGAAGAGGAACTTCATCTTTCAGCATGACAACGACCTACAGCATACATCCAAATCAACAAAGGAATGGCTTCACCAGAAGAAGATTAAAGTTTTGGAATGGCCCAGCCAGAGCCCAGACCTGAATCCGATTGAAAACCTGTGGGGTGATCTGAAGAGGGCTGTGCACAGGAGATGCCCTCGCAATCTGGCAAATTTGGAGTGTTTTTGCAAAGAAGAGTGGGCAAATCTTGCCAAGTCAAAATGTGCCATGCTGATAGACTCATACCCAAAAAGACTGAGTGCTGTAATAAAATCAAAAGGGGCTTCAATAAAGTATTAGTTTAACGGTGTGCACACTCATGCAACCATATTATTGTATTTTTATATTTTTTCTTCCCTCTACCTAAAAGATTTCAGTTTGTTTTTCAATTGAGTTGTACAGTTTATAGGTCACATTAAAGGTGGAAAAAGTTCTGAAATGATTTATCTTTGTCTCATTTTTTTACATCACAGAAACCTGACATTTTAACAGGGGTGTGTAGACTTTTTATATCCATTGTATGAGCTAACTATCCAATGTATTGACTCTGCAAAGCACAGAGCACAGCAATGACACTGCTCTCTCTCTCTCTCTCTCTCTCTCTTTGTCTCTCTCTCTCAGAATTGCAAAAAACAGCAGAAAATGGCTGCTGGGGAGTTTCTTATATAGTAAGCGGTAGGCAACTTTCCTATTGGTTGCTAGGGATGTTGCTATCCTCAGACAAAGATATTGCAGCCTCATTGGCCCACAAGCTAGAAGCAGTGAGTACTAATGAAAGAAAATCTAGAATATTCACAATTATAAATATATACCGTATTTTTTGCTTTATAAGACGCACCTGATGATAAGACGCACCTAGGTTTTTGAGGAGGAAAATAAGAAAAAAATATTTTCAACCAAAAGGTGTGCTTTTGGTGGATTTTGAACTATTGGTGGTCTGTGGATGACACTATTATACGGGATCTGTGGATGACACTGTTATGGAGGGGATCTGTGGATGACACACTTATGGGAGATCTGTGGATGACACCATTATGGGGGATCTGTTGATGACACTATTATGGGGGATCTGTGGATGACACTGTTATAGGGGATCTGTTGATGACACTGTTTTGGGGGATCTGTGGATGACACACTGTTATGAGGGATCTGTGGATGACACTTATGTGATTATAACACCCATCATCCTAAAGAATACACTGATGTACTGTACATTGGTGTATTCTCAAGCATGAGGGGAGTTATAGTCAGATTAAATATAAACACTATCCAGGGACTGTTCTGTAATTGGCATGTGTTTATATTAAATATGACTATAACCCCCCTCATCTATAGGAATCCACTCATATACTGCAGTACATGGGTGGATTCCTATGGATGAGGGGGGTTATAGTCATATTTAATATAAACACATGCCAATTACAGAACAGTCCCTGGACAGTGTTTATATTAAATACTATAACCCCCTCATCCATAGCAATCCACTCATACACTGCAGTACATGGGGGATGTATGAGCAGAGAGAAGCAGGGCTGGCAGGCACAATAACAGAGGCGCTGGAGCGCACAGTGTGACAGGCATCCAGCACACAGATGAGAAGACCGGGACCCTGGCGCTCAGGTCAGTGCCCCCGGCAGCAGCTGGAGGGGACAGGGGGGAGAAGATAATACTTACTGGAGCTGCAGGCTCCGGTCCCGGGTGCGCACCAGACGTGCGGGCTGGCTGCTGGAGGAGGGGAAAGGGGGAAAAATATTCACTTACAGGATCTGAGGACTCCGGTTCCGGGTGCGCACCGGACGTGCGGGCTGGCTGCTGGAGGAGGGGACAGGGGGAAAACACTTTTACTTACTGGTGCTGCGGGCTCCCGTCCCGGGCGCTGGCGGCAGCGGAGCATAATAATTGCAGCCACCAGCCTGCCCATCCCTGGTGCGGTCTTGTTGAGGAAGCGCGGGCTGGAGGCAGAAACCTTCAGTGAAGCCGCCAGCCCACCCAACAGTTTGGAGGGAAAAAAAGTGCATCTTATAAAACGAAAAATACGGTATATATATAAGATATAGCACTTTATTCTACATCTTCGCGAATTCTCAAAGTGCCGATATTTGCAATAAAAATTCATGGTTCGAATATTTGCGCTCAACAGTAATGATGGACTGTGATTTTTCTTTACTTTGTTAAGTGGAGCATGTCATAATGTAGATTACAACAGTAGTAGAATAGGGCTAAGCATTGTATTGAGCTCTGTACCAAACCTGTCTCTGCACAACAGAACTGATAGTCACAAACACATTATAAAGGCAAAGAATTTCACAAACTAATGCTTGACAAGGCATACTTTGCAGGAGCAGCCCCTGCAGTGGATGACCACTGCAGTTGAATGAACTCCAGTGGCCACTGACAGAGTCCCTCTGTGGGATGGACCACTGCAGAAGCAATCAGCTGTACTGTAGATGAGTCCTAGGGATAGAGATCACTAAATAAAATGAACACTATAAATAAAAACAATTGCTCATAGATGATATCTAGTTGATGCACCTTATAAAGACATTGTGTTCTAATTCAGATGAGGAGCACAGCAATACACTTTAAAAAAAAAAAATAGATCATAGTGCATTACTGTGTGGGGCTGATGTGCTATAGCTATTTTCCTAACATTTGCTACATCTGTGTACAGTACTTATTTATACCAAGCAAAATTATACAGATATATATTATAAAGTTCACAGCTTCCCAGTCCCTTTTCACATATTTCATATCCATCTACATCATCACAAAAAATTATGTATATGACAAGTCAATAAAAGGTACACCTAAATGTATAAATACATGTTTGCACATTTTTGTACATTGTATGCATGAATCTATCTAAATAAAAAAACAACGGATCCATCAAAATATCACAAATATGTGTAACCTTGCAATAACTGTATACTTTTTGAAGAATAAAAAAGTTTGCATTCCATAAATAAAAATATTCTTTAGTTTTTACAGTGTAAGTTTTGTTTTTAGCATTTTTAATCATTGCTCTATAGAGCAATTGAAGGTACAAATGCAACAACTAAAAATATCCCTGTCGTGTTAATGATTAAAAGTCAGCTATCGCAGAAACAATTATTTAAATCAATAGAAACCACAACAGTATTTGAAACACTAATCAATGATATTGTATGCTCCGTGTTTTCATGCCCTTTTAGTTTTATTTACTCTGACAGTTGAGTTGGAAAGCTTCTCTGAGAGTTATGTTGTTTAGAGCACTTTATACTTTTTTATAAAAGTATTTCAAAAACATAAATAAGCATTATATTACTGATTATTATTAATCACACATTACTTAGCAGTAGTAGAAGTACATTCAGCAGCATGTACAGCTATGTTTTATTTTTTATTGATGAACAGTTTTTCAACATTTCTGGAGATTTACTTTAGACACAGGCTATGCAGAAACACAGACTTCCATCAGTGATTTTGAGCCAAAACCAGGTCCAGGTCAAAAACACAGGATAGGTTTCCAACAAACATTTTGTCTGTGTAAGCTCCCTCCTGGTTAAGGTCTCATGCACACGACCGTTTTTTTTTGCGGTCCGCAAAACGGATTTCCGTTGTTCCGTAATCCGTGACCGTTTTTTCTTCCTTGGGTCTTCCTTGATTTTTGGAGGATCCACGGACATGAAGGAAAAAGTCAATGGGGACGGATCCATTTGACGTTGACACAATATGGTGCAATTGCAAACGGATCCGTCCCCCATTGACTTTCAATGTAAAGTCAGGAGTCCCTATTATACCATCGGATCGGAGTTTTCTCCAATCCGATGGTATATTTTAACTTGAAGCTTTTAACTTGAAGCGTCCCCATCACCATGGGAACGCCTCTATGTTAGAATATACCATCTGATTTGAGTTAGATCGGGAAACTCAGATCCGACAGTATATTCTAACACAGAGGCGTTCCCATAGTGATGGGGACGCTTCAAGTTAGAATATACAGAGAACTGTGTAATAACTGCCCCCTGCTGCCTGGCAGCACCCGATCTCTTACACCTGCGGCACCTGAGGGGTTAATTGTGCGGATCACAGCCCCCTGTAAGAGATCGGGTGCTGCCAGGCAGCAGGGGGCAGTCATGTACACAGTTCGTAGTATATTCTAACTTGAAGCGTCCCCATCACTATGGGAACGCTTCTGTGTTAGAATATACTGTCGGATCTGAGTTTTCACAAAGTGAAAACTCAGATCTAAAAAGCTTTTAAAAGTAGCCTACGGACACGGAAGACGGACGCGGATGACAATCTTATGTGCATCCGTGTTTTTTCACAGACCCATTGACTTCAATGGGTCTGTAAACCGTTGTCCGTCATATTTTTTTGACGGACAGGAAACACTGATCCTGGACGTGGATGTACACCGATGCATTTTCCGAGTTTTCAACGGACCCATTGAAAGTCAATGGGTCCACAGAAAATCACGGAAAACGGAAAAAACGGACACGGATGCACACAACGGTCGTGTGCATGAGGCCTAACAATCATAGGTGCAGAAGCACTGACCAAACTCTGAATGAAATCTGCCTACGATCACAGGAGTACCGTAATACAACTACATTCATTTATTATGGTTTGATTTTTGGCATCTATGGCAGAAATCATTGCAATCACAGCAGAAAATTTTGCAAGAAATCTTCTGTGTAAAATGGTCACTAGAATGTTGTTTTCAAAAATGATCGACAAAAAAGTGATTTCCTTTAAAAACCTTATTATATGTTTTATTGTTCTTTCGGCTTCATCCTTCAAATCAATAAAGTAAAATATATAAAAAGTGTATTTGTCTAAAAACTCTAAATCTGTTTTTGATTGGTAAAATAGATACATCCAATAAAATCTTCTGCATAAAATGCTCATTAATACAGAGTAGTGATGGACGAACATCTGCCGGGACGGTTTGCGAACACGATGACGCGAACACGATCAAATGTTCATGAACCGCAAGTCCGCGGCGGGTCCCATTCATTTTAATGGCAGGCGAACCTGAAAAACCTTCAGCTCATATTTGCAGCCAAGAAATAATTACTAGAAGTGCACAAATAGTCCCAGAACATGGACAGTGACATACCAGATGTATTATTCGAATTTACGATCTCCATTCATAATTTTTTTCAATGCGAAATATCAGCAATATAATTTTCGCGTACGCGCATGCGCAAATGCACTATACAGTACCCAAATGCACTATAAAGAAAGTATATTGGTATATAACACCCCGCTTCAATCAGTTTTTTGGGGGGGCGACTGGTATATCACACCAGTAGAAAATATTTGTTCCAATAACGCTTGTCCCTCTATATACCTGCAGTATCACAGCAGAACTGCACACAACTGCCGCACAATACAAATGCACTATAATATACTTTCTAACATAGAAAGTATATTATAACAAAACACGGACACCGGCAATGTGCATTCCGCAATTTGCGGACCTCACATCGCCGGCACTATAATAGAAAAAGCCTAATCTTGTCTGCAATTGCGGACAAGAATAGGACATGTTCTATTTTTTTGCGGAAACGGAAGCACGGATGTGGAAGTGCGGATTCGCAAATGCAGATGCGGACAGCACATTCCGGCCCCATTGAAAAAATTCAAAGTACTGACTTTGAATTTTTTGGGTTGTTTCTGAGACATATAATACACCGTGAAACATAAGATTGTACCTTTGACCTAAGATGTGGTATAAAAAAATACATGGTTTCCCCTCTTTGCAGATAAGACCCGTATCAGGGTCTTGTACTGCACCTACTGACTGCCATTCCATCTTGTCACTACTGGTAGCCAAATCCTGGAGGCTGAGCAATAGATTGTCAGCGAGGGTAATTTCTGGAACTAGGGAGGGCATTTGAACAGTCGCTGGCTTTCTAATGGCAGCTTCTTTTGCTGCCTGATCAGCCAGGGCATTCCCTTTAGCCATGTGCGTTTGGAGACCAGTATGTGCCCTGCAATGGATAATAGCAACTTTGCGTGGTAATTGGATGGCGGCCAGGAGATCATGTACTAGGGTGGAATGTGAGATTTGCTTCCCATCTGCAGTTATGAAGCCTCTTCTCTGCCAGATTACCTCATGATCATGGACAACCCCAAAGGCATGTATAAGCTCAGTACAGACATGGGGAGGAGGCAACTCACCCTGCTCTCACTTGTATCCTAGTAGGAATCTGTGTATATATTTACATCTCTTCCCTCAAAAAGACAACAAGCTCTAGTGAGGGCAATCAGTTCAGCAGCTTGGGCCGACTGAAAAGGTATAGGATTTGATTCCTGTATAACATCAGGGAGCTGAACCACAGCGTATCCTGCATGATAAGTGTTGTCATTAGGGCGGGAACAGGATCCATCCACAAAAACATCAGGTGCTCCTTCAATGGATGTGGACTGTAAGTCAGGCCTAGGTGAGGTATGTTCATGTATAAGCTCAGTACAGACATGGGGAGGAGGCAAATCATCCTGCTCTCACTTGTATCCTAGTAGGGCATTCAGTATAAGCCATTGGACCGAATGTGGGGGCTGAGTATTTGATATGAAGTTGAGGATTAGAGAGCAACACAACTTCATATCCACTCAGTCTTTGTGCTGACATATGTTGAGTATGTATGTTCTTCAACAGGGCCTGAACATGCAGAGTGGTAGGATGACCTAGGGTGACAGGCGTAGCCATCTCAGCGACCATAGCGCAAGCTGCCAAACTCCTGAGACATGCAGGCATGCCCTGAACCTGTACGGGAACCACCTTTGAGAAAAAGGCAACAGGGCGGAATTTGCCTCCATGGTCTTGCGCCAGGACTCCTGCCATGGTTTTACAATTGTCCCTGGCAAATAAGTGAAACATCACGCCATAGTCGGGTAGGCCCAAACCAGGACTTGAAACCATTGCACATTTCAAATGACTAAAAGCTTGTAACATTTCATCAGACCATGTAATGAAGTCAGGCATATCAGTATGAGTGGCTTGTCTCAGAATATTATCATAGTAGGAACAATTAGCAATCCATTGGCGGCAGTAACCAATCATGCCAAGAAAGGTTAACATGTCTTTCTTGGTTTGTGGGCGGGGCAGACCCTGTACGGCAGTAATTCTGGCATGGCTGATTCTCCTCTCACCTTTACTGAGAACAAAGCCCAAATATTCAACATTGTCCATGCACCATTGTAATTTTTTCCTAGAAACTTTGTGACCACATTCGCATAACCACAGTAATAAACGAACACAATCTGCCTGGCAAGCCTCCCGAGTAGAACTACATATGAGGAGATCGTCCACGTATTGTAGAAGGGCAGAACCATGAGGGGCAGTCCAAAGGCGCAGTGTAGCTTGGAGGACAATGGAGTAGACTGCTGGGGAGTCTACATAACCCTGAGGCATTCTACACCAAGTATACTGGCGAAATTTACATGTGAAAGCAAAGAGTGGTCGTGTCTCCTTGTCCACTGGGACAGAAAAAAATGCATTCTTTGAATCAATAACAGAGAAAAACTCTGCATGGGCAGGAATAGCTGATAGCAGAGATGGTACGTCTGGAACCACAGGGGCTATGGGTATGATCTGTGCATTTACCGCTCTAAGATCCGGGACAAACCTAAAGGTATTGTCAGCCTTTCTCACTAGGTTGATAGGTATATTTTAGGGGGAAATAATTCCCTCATTTACCCCTGCCTCTAGGAATTCCATCAACATTGACTCAATCCCCTTTTCTTTTTCTGGGGAAAGGGAGTATTGTTTAATATAAACAGGTGCAGCGCCGGGCTTAAGCATTGCCCTATATGGTGTACAAGAGATAAGGCCAACATCTTGGTCAGTATTTGCCCAAACCTCAGGAGGAACCTGAACAAGTAGCGGATCCTGTGGTTGGCATTCCACATATAGAAAACAATTACCCTTTGGTACATGAATGGGCATAACTGAGGATGTGACATGTATGTGTCCAGTCCTGCTAATCCCTAACTGCAACCTCAACAGAACAAACAAATCTCTCCCTAATAAATTCACAAGACAAATTGGAATGATCCTAAAACTGTGTGTGAACATTTACTGGTGATTGTATGAATGTTGGATCGAGAGAGGAGGAGTTTTATAAGATCTGATCAGTATCCCATTAATTCCCATAGAGGGCTCAGCATCCTCTCTTGGACCACTATAATAATCCTCACATATAGTACTACTACTAGCACCAGAGTCTACAAGAAAAGGGAGTGGACGTCCCTCTATGGTTAACACTATCAGTGGTGATTCCTTATAGTGGTTTGTGATGAGAGTGAATGCTGGGATACTGTCCCCCGGGCATCCTCATTGTGATGTCTGCTGCCCCCAGGCTACAGGAAAGCGAGGGGGGTATTATTCTGGGGCTGTGGCAGTGGTGGGGGAAGATCTCAGATCTGAGCTTGTGGATATCTTTGGGAGCCTTGAGCTTGGGTATCATTTGGAGCATGTTGTCTGAGTGGGTAAGGGCATCGACTGATCCAGTGGTCAGTCTTACCACAATAAAAGCAACCTGCAGGATGATTTCTATTATACCCCCCTTTCCCAGAGTATTGCCCTCTACCCCTTCTACTGCCTTTTCCCTTATTGGGCTGATTCATGGGACAATTCCTATCCTGAGTTTGGAAATGGGCCTCTTTAGTAGGGATGAGCGAACCCGAACTGTATAGTTCGAGTTCGTACCTAATTTTGGGGTGTCCGTGACATGGACCCGAACATTTTCGTAAAAGTCCGGGTTCGGTGTTCGGCGCTTTCTTGGCGCTTTTTGAAAGGCTGCAAAGCAGCCAATCAACAAGCATCATACTAATTGCCCCAAGAGGCCATCACAGCCTTGCCTACTATTGGCATGGCTGTGATTGGCCAGTGCAGCATGTGACCCAGCCTCTATATAAGCTTGGGTCACGTAGCGCTGCACGTCACTCTGCTGATACAAGCGTAGGGAGAGGTTGCAGCTGCGACGTTAGGGCGAGATTAGGCAGATTAACTCCTCCAAAAGACTTCATTCTGTGATCGATCTACAGCTGTGGATCATTGAACTGCTTCTATTCAATTGCTCATTGTTTTTAGGCTGCCCAGAGCGTTTTTCAGTCACTTTTTTCTGGGGTGATCGGCGGCCATTTTGTGGCTTGTGGTGCGCCAGCACAAGCTACCACCAAGTGCATTTAACCATCAATAGTGTGGTTATTTTTTGCTATATCCTACATCAGGGTCAAGCTTTCATCAAGTGCATTTAACCATCAATAGTGTGGTTATTTTTTGGCCATATACTACATCAGGTGCAGGCTGAGCCTGTGTCACCCAAGTGCATTTAACCATCAATAGTGTGGTTATTTTTTGCTATATCCTACATCAGGGTCAAGCTTTCATCAAGTGCATTTAACCATCAATAGTGTGGTTATTTTTTGGCCATATACTACATCAGGTGCAGGCTGAGCCTGTGTCACCCAAGTGCATTTAACCATCAATAGTGTGGTTATTTTTTGGCCATATACTACATCAGGGGCAAGTTGAGCCTGTCACCCAGCGCCTAAAAAATAGGCCTGACATTTATATTCATCCAAATCAGTACTGTTTTAGCTGGTCAAGTTATTTTTAGTGACCGTAAAAGCACAGTTTTTGTTCTGGGTTTAAAAACAATTCCCAAATTTGCCATTCTCAAAATTAGTGGTTTCTGCTGTATCAGGCCTACTTTAAATCTATCCCTAAAAGGATATATTAGATTCAAGGTGCTGATAGGGTCATTCTAAAACTTAACACACACGCTACAGTGCAGATACAAGTCTAATTCTGTGATTAAACGTATACCTGTCACACAGCGCCTAAAAAATAGGCCTCACATTTATATTCAGCTAAATCTGTCATTACCGGTGTGCCTGTATTAGTGTAATACGGTACCTAAATAGATAGCCAGACAGTGTTAGGTGTCTGTAAAAAAAGGCCTGAATTTGAATTCAATACATTGGCCCGAATAATATTTTTCTTATTGTGGTGAACGGTAACAATGAGGAAAACATCTAGTAAGGGACGCGGACGCGGACGTGGACATAGTCGTGGTGGTGTTAGTGGACCCTCTGGTGCAGGGAGAGGTCGTGGCCGTTCTGCCACAGCCACACGTCCTAGTGTACCAACTACCTCAGGTCCCAGTAGCAGCCAGAATTTACAGGGATATTTGGTGGGGCCCAATACTGTTCTAAGGATGGTAAGGCCTGAGCAGGTACAGGCATTAGTCAATTGGGTGGCCGACAGTGCATCCAGCACGTTCACATTATCTCCCACCCAGTCTTCTGCAGAAAGCGCACAGATGGCGCATGAAAACCAAGCCCATCAGTCTGTCACATCACCCCCATGCATATCAGGGAAACTGTCTGAGCCTCTAGTTATGCAGCAGTCTCTTATGCTGTTTGAAGACTCTGCTCGCAGGGTTTCCCAAGGGCATCCACCTAGCCCTTCCCCAGGGGTGGAAGAGATAGAATGCACTAACGCACAACCACTTATGTTTCCTGATGATGAGGACATGGGAATACCACCTCAGCACGTCTCTGATGATGACGAAACACAGGTGCCAACTGCTGCGTCTTTCTGCAGTGTGCAGACTGAACAGGAGGTCAGGGATCAAGACTGGTTGGAAGACGATGCAGGGGACGATGAGGTCCTAGACCCCACATGGAATGAAGGTCGTGCCACTGACTTTCACAGTTCGGAGGAAGAGGCAGTGGTGAGACCGAGCCAACAGCGTAGCAAAAGACAAAGAGGGAGCAGTGGGCAAAATCAGAACACCCGCCGCCAAGAGACTCCGCCTGCTACTGACCGCCGTCATCTGGGACCGAGCACCCCAAAGGCAGCTTCAAGGAGTTCCCTGGCATGGCACTTCTTCAAACAATGTGCTGACGACAAGACCCGAGTGGTTTGCACGCTGTGCCATCAGAGCCTGAAGCAAGGCATTAACGTTCTGAACCTTAGCACAACCTGCATGACCAGGCACCTGCATGCAAAGCATGAACTGCAGTGGAGTAAACACCTTAAAAACAAGGAAGTCACTCAGGCTCCCCCTGCTACCTCTTCTGATGCTGCCGCCGCCTCGGCCTCTTCCTCCGCCTCTGGAGGGACGTTGGCACTTGCCGCCCAGCAAACATGGGATGTACCACCAACACCACCACCTGCTTCACCAAGCATCTCAACCATGTCACATGGCAGCGTTCAGCTCTCCATCAAACATTTGAGAGAAAGCGTAAATTCCCACCTAGCCACCCTCGATCCCTGTCATTTAGGCTGGTGGAGACAGACAGCTTCAAACAGCTCATGTCGCTTGCTGTCCCACAGTATGTTGTTCCCAGCCGGCACTACTTCTCCAAGAGAGCCGTGCCTTCCCTGCACAACCAAGTATCCGATAAAATCAAGTGCGCACTGCGCAACGCCATCTGTGGCAAGGTCCACCTAACCACAGATACGTGGACCAGTAAGCACGGCCAGGGACGCTATATCTCCCTAACTGCACACTGGGTAAATGTAGTGGCGGCTGGGGGCCCCAGGCGGAGAGCTGTTTGGCGCACGTCCTTCCGCCGCCAAGGATCGCAGGGCAACATTCTTTGCCTCCTGTCTCCTCCTCCTACTACTCAGCTTCCTCCTCCTCTTCTTCCACCTGCTCATCCAGTCAGCCACACACCTTCACCACCAACTTCAGCACAGCCCGGGGTAAACGTCAGCAGGCCGTTCTGAAACTCATATGTTTGGGGGACAGGCCCCACACCGCACAGGAGTTGTGGCGGGGTATAGAACAACAGACCGACGAGTGGTTGCTGCCGGTGAGCCTCAAGCCTGGCCTGGTGGTGTGCGATAATGGGCGAAATCTCGTTGCAGCTATGGGACTAGCCGGTTTGACGCACATCCCTTGCCTGGCGCATGTGCTGAATTTGGTGGTGCAGAAGTTCATTCACAACTACCCCGACATGTCAGAGCTGCTGCATAAAGTGCGGGCCGTCTGTTCGCGCTTCCGGCGTTCACACCCTGCCGCTGCACGCCTGTCTGCGCTACAGCGTAACTTCGGCCTTCCTGCTCACCGCCTCATATGCGACGTGCCCACCAGGTGGAACTCCACCTTGCACATGCTGGACAGACTGTGCGAGCAGCAGCAGGCCATAGTGGAGTTTCAGCTGCAGCACGCACGGGTCAGTCGCACTGCAGAACAGCACCACTTCACCACCAATGACTGGGCCTCCATGCGAGACCTGTGTGCCCTGTTGCGCTGTTTCGAGTACTCCACCAACATGGCCAGTGGCGATGACGCCGTTATCAGCGTTACAATACCACTTCTATGTCTCCTTGAGAAAACACTTAGGGTGATGATGGAAGAGGAGGTGGCCCAGGAGGAAGAGGAGTAAGAGGGGTCATTTTTATCATTTTTAGGCCAGTCTCTTCGAAGTGACTCAGAGGGAGGTTTTTTGCAACAGCAGAGGCCAGGTACAAATGTGGCCAGACAGGGCCCACTACTGGAGGACGAGGAGGACGAGGATGAGGAAGAGGTGGAGGTGGAGGAGGATGAGGATGAAGCAGGTTCACAGCGGGCTGGCACCCAACGCAGCTCGGACCCATCACTGGTGCGTGGCTGGGGGGAAACACAGGACGATGACGATACGCCTCCCACAGAGGACAGCTTGTCCTTACCTCTGGGCAGCCTGGCACACATGAGCGACTACATGCTGCAGTGCCTGCGCAACGACAGCAGAGTTGCCCACATTTTAACGTGTGCGGACTACTGGGTTGCCACCCTGCTGGATCCCCGGTACAAAGACAATGTGCCCACCTTACTTCCTACACTGGAGCGTGATAGGAAGATGCGCGAGTACAAGCGCACGTTGGTAGACGCGCTACTGAGAGCATTCCCAAATGTCACAGGGGAACCAGTGGAAGCCCAAGGCGAAGGCAGAGGAGGAGCAAGAGGTCGCCAACGCAGCTGTGTCACGGCCAGCTACTCTGAGGGCAGGGTTAGCATGGCAGAGATGTGGAAAAGTTTTGTGACCACGCCACAGCTAACTGCACCACCACCTGATACGGAACGTGTTAGCAGGAGGCAACATTTCAATAACATGGTGGAACAGTACCTGTGCACACCCCTCCACATAATGACTGATGGTTCGGCCCCATTCAACTTCTGGGTCTCCAAATTGTCCACGTGGCCAGAGCTAGCCTTTTATGCCTTGGAGGTGCTGGCCTGCCCGGCGGCCAGCGTTTTGTCTGAACGTGTATTCAGCACGGCAGGGGGCGTCATTACAGACAAACACAGCCGCCTGTCTACAGCCAATGTGGACAAGCTGACATTCATAAAAATGAACCAGGCATGGATCCCACAGGACCTGTCCATCCCTTGTGCAGATTAAACATTAACTACCTTCCCTTAACAATATATTATTGTACTCCAGGGCACTTCCTCATTCAATACTATTTTTATTTTCATTTTACCATTATATTGCGGGGCAACACAAAGTTGAATGAACCTCTCCTCTGTCTGGGTGCCGGGGCCTAATTATGCGACAGTGGCCTGTTCCAGTGGTGGGTGACGTGAAGCCTGATTCTCTGCTATGACATGAAGACTGATTCTCTGCTGACATGAAGCCAGATTCTCTGTTACGGGACCTCTCTCCTCTGCCTGGGTGCCTGGGCCTAAATATGTGACAGTGGCCTGTTCCAGTGGTGGGTGACGTGAAGCCTGATTCTCTGCTATAACATGAAGACTGATTCTGTGCTGACATGAAGCCAGATTCTCTGTTACGGGACCTCTCTCCTCTGCCTGGGTGCCGGGGCCTAAATATGTGACAGTGGCCTGTTCCAGTGGTGGGTGACGTGAAGCCTGATTCTCTGCTATGACATGAAGACTGATTCTCTGTTGACATGAAGCCAGATTCTCTGTTACGGGACCTCTCTCCTCTGCCTGGGTGCCTGGGCCTAAATATGTGACAGTGGCCTCTGATAGGAAGATGCGCGAGTACAAGCGCACGTTGGTAGACGCGCTACTGAGAGCATTCCCAAATGTCACAGGGGAACCAGTGGAAGCCCAAGGCGAAGGCAGAGGAGGAGCAAGAGGTCGCCAACGCAGCTGTGTCACGGCCAGCTACTCTGAGGGCAGGGTTAGCATGGCAGAGATGTGGAAAAGTTTTGTGACCACGCCACAGCTAACTGCACCACCACCTGATACGGAACGTGTTAGCAGGAGGCAACATTTCAATAACATGGTGGAACAGTACCTGTGCACACCCCTCCACATACTGACTGATGGTTCGGCCCCATTCAACTTCTGGGTCTCCAAATTGTCCACGTGGCCAGAGCTAGCCTTTTATGCCTTGGAGGTGCTGGCCTGCCCGGCGGCCAGCGTTTTGTCTGAACGTGTATTCAGCACGGCAGGGGGCGTCATTACAGACAAACACAGCCGCCTGTCTACAGCCAATGTGGACAAGCTGACATTCATAAAAATGAACCAGGCATGGATCCCACAGGACCTGTCCATCCCTTGTGCAGATTAAACATTAACTACCTTCCCTTAACAATATATTATTGTACTCCAGGGCACTTCCTCATTCAATACTATTTTTATTTTCATTTTACCATTATATTGCGGGGCAACCCAAAGTTGAATGAACCTCTCCTCTGTCTGGGTGCCGGGGCCTAATTATGCGACAGTGGCCTGTTCCAGTGGTGGGTGACGTGAAGCCTGATTCTCTGCTATGACATGAAGACTGATTCTCTGCTGACATGAAGCCAGATTCT
Source organism: Bufo bufo (assembly GCF_905171765.1). Lineage (NCBI taxonomy): Eukaryota > Metazoa > Chordata > Amphibia > Anura > Bufonidae > Bufo > Bufo bufo. The sequence goes on from NC_053392.1 coordinate 389,604,056, forward strand.
CTGTTACGGGACCTCTCTCCTCTGCCTGGGTGCCTGGGCCTAAATATGTGACAGTGGCCTGTTCCAGTGGTGGGTGACGTGAAGCCTGATTCTCTGCTATAACATGAAGACTGATTCTGTGCTGACATGAAGCCAGATTCTCTGTTACGGGACCTCTCTCCTCTGCCTGGGTGCCGGGGCCTAAATATGTGACAGTGGCCTGTTCCAGTGGTGGGTGACGTGAAGCCTGATTCTCTGCTATGACATGAAGACTGATTCTCTGTTGACATGAAGCCAGATTCTCTGTTACGGGACCTCTCTCCTCTGCCTGGGTGCCTGGGCCTAAATATGTGACAGTGGCCTCTTCCAGTGGTGGGTGACGTGAAGCCTGATTCTCTGCTATGACATGAAGACTGATTCTCTGCTGACATGAAGCCAGATTCTCTGTTACGGGACCTCTCTCCTCTGCCTGGGTGCCTGGGCCTAAATATGTGACAGTGGGCTGTTCCAGTGGTGGGTGACGTGAAGCCTGATTCTCTGCTATGACATGAAGACTGATTCTCTGCTGACATGAAGCCAGATTCTCTGTTACTGGACCTCTCTCCTCTGCCTGGGTGCCTGGGCCTAAATATGTGACAGTGGCCTCTTCCAGTGGTGGCTGACGTCAAGCCAGATTCTCTGTTACGGGACCTCTCTCCTCTGCCTGGGTGCCTGGGCCTAAATATGTGACAGTGGCCTGTTCCAGTGGTGGGTGACGTGAAGCCTGATTCTCTGCTATGACATGAAGACTGATTCTCTGCTGACATGAAGCCAGATTCTCTGTTACGGGACCTCTCTCCTCTGCCTGGGTGCCTGGGCCTAAATATGTGACAGTGGCCTGTTCCAGTGGTGGGTGACGTGAAGCCTGATTCTCTGCTATAACATGAAGACTGATTCTGTGCTGACATGAAGCCAGATTCTCTGTTACGGGACCTCTCTCTTCTGCCTGGGTGCCGGGGCCTAAATATGTGACAGTGGCCTGTTCCAGTGGTGGGTGACGTGAAGCCTGATTCTCTGCTATGACATGAAGACTGATTCTCTGCTGACATGAAGCCAGATTCTCTGTTACGGGTCTGCTCTCCTCTGTCTGGGTGCCGGGGCCTAAATGTGTGACAGTGGCCTGTTCCAGTGGTGGGTGACGTGAAGCCTGATTCTCTGCTATGACATGAAGACTGATTCTCTGCTGACATGAAGCCAGATTCTCTGTTACGGGACCTCTCTCCTCTGCCTGGGTGCCTGGGCCTAAATATGTGACAGTGGCCTGTTCCAGTGGTGGGTGACGTGAAGCCTGATTCTCTGCTATAACATGAAGACTGATTCTGTGCTGACATGAAGCCAGATTCTCTGTTACGGGACCTCTCTCTTCTGCCTGGGTGCCGGGGCCTAAATATGTGACAGTGGCCTGTTCCAGTGGTGGGTGACGTGAAGCCTGATTCTCTGCTATGACATGAAGACTGATTCTCTGCTGACATGAAGCCAGATTCTCTGTTACGGGTCTGCTCTCCTCTGTCTGGGTGCCGGGGCCTAAATGTGTGACAGTGGCCTGTTCCAGTGGTGGGTGACGTGAAGCCTGATTCTCTGCTATGACATGAAGACTGATTCTGTGCTGACATGAAGCCAGATTCTCTGTTACGGGACCTCTCTCCTCTGTCTGGGTGCCGGGGCCTAAATATGTGACAGTGGCCTGTTCCAGTGGTGGGTGACGTGAAGCCTGATTCTCTGCTATGACATGAAGACTGATTCTCTGTTGACATGAAGCCAGATTCTCTGTTACGGGACCTCTCTCCTCTGCCTGGGTGCCTGGGCCTAAATATGTGACAGTGGCCTCTTCCAGTGGTGGGTGACGTGAAGCCTGATTCTCTGCTATGACATGAAGACTGATTCTCTGCTGACATGAAGCCAGATTCTCTGTTACGGGACCTCTCTCCTCTGCCTGGGTGCCTGGGCCTAAATATGTGACAGTGGCCTGTTCCAGTGGTGGGTGACGTGAAGCCTGATTCTCTGCTATGACATGAAGACTGATTCTCTGCTGACATGAAGCCAGATTCTCTGTTACTGGACCTCTCTCCTCTGCCTGGGTGCCTGGGCCTAAATATGTGACAGTGGCCTATTCCAGTGGTGGGTGACGTGAAGCCTGATTCTCTGCTATGACATGAAGACTGATTCTGTGCTGATATGAAGCCAGATTCTCTGTTACGGGACCTCTCTCCTCTGTCTGGGTGCCGTGGCCTAAATATGTGACAGTGGCCTGTTCCAGTGGTGGGTGACGTGAAGCCTGATTCTCTGCTATGACATGAAGACTGATTCTCTGCTGACATGAAGCCAGATTCTCTGTTACTGGACCTCTCTCCTCTGCCTGGGTGCCTGGGCCTAAATATGTGACAGTGGCCTATTCCAGTGGTGGGTGACGTAAAGCCTGATTCTCTGCTATGACATGAAGACTGATTCTGTGCTGATATGAAGCCAGATTCTCTGTTACGGGACCTCTCTCCTCTGTCTGGGTGCCGTGGCCTAAATATGTGACAGTGGCCTGTTCCAGTGGTGGGTGACGTGAAGTCTGATTCTCTGCTATGACATGAAGACTGATTCTGTGCTGACATTAAGCCAGATTCTCTGTTATGGGACCTCTCTCCTCTGTCTGGGTGCCGGGGCCTAAATATGTGACAGTGGCCTGTTCCAGTGGTGGGTGACGTGAAGCCTGATTCTCTGCTATGACATGAAGACTGATTCTGTGCTGACATGAAGCCTGATTCTCTGCTACGGGACCTCTCTCCTCTGTCTGGGTGACGGGGCCTAAATATGTGACAGTGGCCTGTACCAGTGGTGGGTGACGTGAAGCCTGATTCTTTGCTATGACATGAAGACTGATTCTCTGCTGACATGAAGCCAGATTCTCTGTTACGGGACCTCTCTCCTCTGCCTGGGTGCCTGGGCCTAAATATGTGACAGTGGCCTGTTCCAGTGGTGGGTGACGTGAAGCCTGATTCTCTGCTATGACACGAAGACTGATTCTGTGCTGACATGAAGCCAGATTCTCTGTTACGGGACCTCTCTCCTCTGTCTGGGTGCCGGGGCCTAAATATGTGACAGTGGCCTGTTCCAGTGGTGGGTGACGTGAAGCCTGATTCTCTGCTATGACATGAAGACTGATTCTCTGCTGACATGAAGCCAGATTCTCTGCTATGGCATGAAGAGACTGATTCTCTGCTGACGTGAAGCCAGATTCTCTGCTATGGGACCTCTGTCCAATTGATATAGGTTAATTTATTTTTTATTTTTTTTATTTTAATTCACTTCCCTATCCACATTTGTTTGCAGGGGATTTACCTACATGTTGCTGCCTTTTGCAGCCCTCTAGCTCTTTCCTGGGCTGTTTTACAGCCTTTTTAGTGCCGAAAAGTTCGGGTCCCCATTGACTTCAATGGGGTTCGGGACGAAGTTCGGGTCGGGTTCGGATTCCGAACCCGAACATTTCCGGGAAGTTCGGCCGAACTTCTCGAACCCGAACATCCATGTGTTCGCTCAACTCTACTCTTAACCACTTAAGGACCACAGGTTTATACCCCCCTAAAGACCAGGCCCTTTTTTACAAATCGGCACTACACTACTTTCACCGTTTATTGCTCGGTCATGCAACTTACCACCCAAATGAATTTTACCTCCTTTTCTTCTCACTAATAGAGCTTTCATTTGGTGGTATTTCATTGCTGCTGACATTTTTACTTTTTTTGTTATTAATCGAAATTTAACGATTTTTTTGCAAAAAAATGACATTTTTCACTTTCAGTTGTAAAATTTTGCAAAAAAAACGAGATCCATATAGAAATTTTGCTCTAAATTTATAGTTCTACATGTCTTTGATAAAAAAAAAAATGTTTGGGTAAAAAAAAAAATGGTTTGGTTAAAGTTAAAGCGTTTACAAACTATGGTACAAAAATGTGAATTTCCGCTTTTTGAAGCAGCTCTGACTTTCTGAGCACCTGTCATGTTTCCTGAGGTTCTACAATGGCCAGACAGTACAAACACCCCACAAATGACCACATTTCGGAAAGTACACACCCTAAGGTATTCGCTGATGGGCATAGTGAGTTCATAGAACTTTTTATTTTTTGTCACAAGTTAGCGGAAAATGATGATTTTTTTTTCTTTATTTTTTTTTCTTACAAAGTCTCATATTCCACTAACTTGTGACAAAAAATAAAAACTTCTATGAACTCACTATGCCCATCACGAAATACCTTGGGGTCTCTTCTTTCCAAAATGGGGTCACTTGTGGGGTAGTTATACTGCCCTGGCATTCTAGGGGCCCAAATGTGTGGTAAGGAGTTTGAAATCAAATTCTGTAAAAAATGACCAGTGAAATCCGAAAGGTGCTCTTTGGAATGTGGGCCCCTTTGCCCACCTAGGCTGCAAAAAAGTGTCACACATCTGGTATCTACGTACTCAGGAGAAGTTGAGGAATGTGTTTTGGGGTGTCATTTTACATATACCCATGCTGGGTGAGATAAATATCTTGGTCAAATGCCAACTTTGTATAAAAAAATGGGAAAAGTTGTCTTTTGCCAAGATATTTCTCTCACCCAGCATGGGTATATGTAAAATGACACCCCCAAACACATTCCCCACCTTCTCCTGAGTACGGCAATACCAGATGTGTGACACTTTTTTGCAGCCTAGGTGGGCAAAGGGGCCCATATTCCAAAGAGCACCTTTCGGATTTCACAGGTCATTTTTTACAGAATTTGATTTCAAACTCCTTACCACACATTCGGGCCCCTAGAATGCCAGGGCAGTATAACTACCCCACAAGTGACCCCATTTTGGAAAGAAGACACCCCAAGGTATTCCGTGAGGGGCATGGCAAGTTCCTAGAATCTTTTATTTTTTGTCACAAGTTAGTGGAAAATGATGATTTTTTTTTTTTTTTTTTCATACAAAGTCTCATATTCCACTAACTTGTGACAAAAAATAAAAACTTCCATGAACTCACTATGCCCATCAGCGAATACCTTGGGGTCTCTTCTTTCCAAAATAGGGTCACTTGTGGGGTAGTTATACTGCCCTGGCATTCTAGGGGCCCGAATGTGTGGTAAGGAGTTTGAAATCAAATTCTGTAAAAAATGACCTGTGAAATCCGAAAAGTGCTCTTTGGAATATGGGCCCCTTTGCCCACCTAGGCTGCAAAAAAGTGTCACACATCTGGTATCTCTGTATTCAGGAGAAGTTGAGGAATGTGTTTTGGGGTGTCTTTTTACATATACCCATGCTGGGTGAGATAAATATCTTGGTCAAATGCCAACTTTGTATAAAAAAATGGGAAAAGTTGTCTTTTGCCAAGATATTTCTCTCACCCAGCAGGGGTATATGTAAAATGACACCCCAAAACACATTCCCCACCTTCTCCTGAGTACGGGGATACCAGATGTGTGACACTTTTTTGCAGCCTAGGTGGGCAAAGGGGCCCATATTCCAAAGAGCACCTTTCGGATTTCACAGGTCATTTTTTACAGAATTTGATTTCAAACTCCTTACCACACATTTGGGCCCCTAGAATGCCAGGGCAGTATAACTACCCCACAAGTGACCCCATTTTGGAAAGAGGAGACCCCAAGGTATTCGCTGATGGGCATAGTGAGTTCATGGAAGTTTTTATTTTTTGTCACAAGTTAGTGGAATATGAGACTTTGTATGAAAAAAAAAAAAAAAATCAGAATTTTCCACTAACTTGTGACAAAAAATAAAAAATTCTAGGAACTTGCCATGCCCCTCACGGAATACCTTGGGGTGTCTTCTTTCCAAAATGGGGTCACTTGTGGGGTAGTTATACTGCCCTGGCATTTTCCAGGGGCCCTAATGTGTGGTAAGTAGGTAAATGACCTGTGAAATCCTAAAGGTGCTCTTTGGAATATGGACCCCTTTGCCCACCTAGGCTGCAAAAAAGTGTCACACATGTGGTATCGCCGTATTCAGGAGAAGTTGGGGAATGTGTTTTGGGGTGTCATTTTACATATACCCTTGCTGGGTGAGAGAAATATCTTGGCAAAAGACAACTTTTCCCATTTTTTTATACAAAGTTGGCATTTGACCAAGATATTTCTCTCACCCAGCATGGGTATATGTAAAATGACACCCCAAAACACATTCCCCAACTTCTCCTGAGTACGGCGATACCAGATGTGTGACACTTTATTGCAGCCTAGATGCGCAAAGGTGCCCAAATTCCTTTTAGGAGGGCATTTTTAGACATTTGGATACCAGACTTCTTCTCACGCTTTGGGGCCCCTAGAATGCCAGGGCAGTATAAATACCCCACATGTGACCCCATTTTGGAAAGAAGACACCCCAAGGTATTCAATGAGGGGCATGGCGAGTTCATAGAAATTTTTTTTTTTTGGCACAAGTTAGCGGAAATTGATATTTTTAATTTTTTTCTCACAAAGTCTCCCGTTCCGCTAACTTGGGACAAAAATTTCAATCTTTCATGGACTCAATATGCCCCTCACGGAATACCTGGGGGTGTCTTCTTTCCGAAATGGGGTCACATGTGGGGTATTTATACTGCCCTGGTATTCTAGGGGCCCTAAAGCGTGAGAAGAAGTCTGGAATATAAATGTCTAAAATTTTTTACGCATTTGGTGAGTTCAAGTGAGATTTTATTTTTTGACACAAGTTAGTGGAATATGAGACTTTGTAAGAAAAAAAAAATAATAATTCCGCTAACTTGGGCCAAAAAAATGTCTGAATGGAGCCTTACAGAGGGGTGATCAATGACAGGGGGGGTGATCAATGACAGGGGGGGTGATCAATGACAGGGGGGTGATCAGGGAGTCTATATGGGGTGATAACCACAGTCATTGATCACGCCCGTGTAAGGCTTCATTCAGACGTCCGTATGCGTTTTGCGGATCCGATCCATCTATCAGTGCATCCGTAAAAATCATGCGGACATCTGAATGGAGCTTTACAGGGGGGTAATCAATGACAGGGGGGTGATCAGGGAGTCTATATGGGGTGATCACCACAGTCATTGATCATGCCCCTGTAAGGCTTCATTCAGACGTCCGGATGCGTTTTGCGGATCCGATCCATCTATCAGTGGATCCGTAAAAATCATGCGGACATCTGAATGGAGCTTTACAGGGGGGTGATCAATGACAGGGGTGTAATCAATGACAGGGGGGTGATCAGGGAGTCTATATGGGGTGATAACCACAGTCATTGATCACGCCCCTGTAAGGCTTCATTCAGACGTCCGGATGCGTTTTGCGGATCCGATCCATCATTTAGTGCATACGTAAAAATCATGCGGACATCTGAATGGAGCTTTACAGGGGGGTAATCAATGACAGGGGGGTGATCACCACAGTCATTGATCATGCCCCTGTAAGGCTTCATTCAGACGTCCGGATGCGTTTTGCGGATCCGATCCATCTATCAGTGCATCCGTAAAAATCATGCGGACATCTGAATGGAGCTTTACAGGGTGGTAATCAATGACAGGGGGGTGATCACCACAGTCATTGATCATGCCCCTGTAAGGCTTCATTCATAAGTCCGTATGCGTTTTGCGGATCCGATCCATCTATCAGTGCATCCGTAAAAATCATGCGGACATCTGAATGGAGCTTTACAGGGGGGTGATCAATGACAGGGGTGTAATCAATGACAGGGGGGTGATCAGGGAGTCTATATGGGGTGATCACCACAATCATTGATCATGCCCCTGTAAGGCTTCATTCAGACGTCCGGATGCATTTTGCGGATCCGATCCATCTATCAGTGCATCCGTAAAAATCATGCGGACATCTGAATGGAGCTTTACAGGGGGGTGATCAGGGAGTCTATATGGGGTGATCACCACAGTCATTGATCATGCCCCTGTAAGGCTTCATTCAGACGTCCGGATGCGTTTTGCGGATCCGATCCATCTATCAGTGGATCCGTAAAAATCATGCGGACGTCTGAATGGAGCTTTACAGGGGGGTGATCAATGACAGGGGGGTGATCAATGACAGGGGGGTGATCAGGGAGTCTATATGGGGTGATCAGGGGCTAATAAGGGGTTAATAAGTGACGGGGGGGGGGGTGTAGTGTAGTGTAGTGGTGCTTGGTGCTACTTTACTGAGCTACCTGTGTCCTCTGGTGGTCGATCCAAACAAAGGGGACCACCAGAGGACCAGGTAGCAGGTATATTAGACGCTGTTATCAAAACAGCGTCTAATATACCTGTTAGGGGTTAAAAAAAACACATCTCCAGCCTGCCAGCGAACGATCGCCGCTGGCAGGCTGGAGATCAACTCTCTTACCTTCCGTTCCTGTGAGCGCGCGCGCCTGTGTGCGCGCGTTCACAGGAAATCTCGGCTCACGCGAGATGACGCCTTTTGGCGTTAGCGTAGCCTGGGGGAGCCGCCGCAATGACGCCTTTCGGCGTTACAGTTGCGGGAAGTGGTTAAGGTCTCACCATTTCAAAACAACAACATTCGGAGATCATTTGTTTAACAGTAAGCTGGAGATGTGGCTGTAGATTGGTAAGGAAAGTCTGAATGAGCATAGAATGCATATTATCCTGAATACTTATTCCTGCCTCCAGAGTCCAAACTTCATTAAACCTTTTCCAAAAATCTATAACAGACTCTCCTGATTTTGTTTACAGGCTACAGCAGTTGGCAGCGAGGACCTAGTCTGAAAACACCTCTCTATTTCACACTTAATTTCTTCCCACATTGTGTCTATTCCCGCCTCAGTATTTAATTTATAATTTCCAGCCGGGGTATTCGGGGGCTCTATAGTGCTTATAGAGGGAACCTTGCTCCAATCCCAGGGGTAATTGTGCCCTACTATCCCATATATTATAAGGCGCATATCCTCCTGTGTCAGACATCTCCCTTTACAAGCTCTCTTCAAATCATGAAATGTCCCAAATGAAGAGGATGAGGGTTTAGGGCAGTGCTTGACAATCCTATTAATATCATCTACATCAAGAGGTTTCTTTAACAAGATATCCCCTACAGTCATAAAAGGGAACTGTTCCTCGGGGTCACTGTCAGGAAGAGGTATATGTTCAGGTTTGGGAAAATACTTTTGTGATCTAAGGCGCATGGGAGATATGACATTCCCATCACCGACAGCACCAGCCGCTGGATCCTGACCATTTTGATCAGGCATAGGTTGGGGCAACTGTGGAGGCGGCTGCGGGAGCTGGGGAGCTGTAGGTGGTTGGATGTTAGTAGCAGATACGCTGCCAGTAGATCTAAATCATCTTTTGAGAGGGATGGATATATCTTTGGGATATTTGCTAAATAGGGAGGAGGGGGCTTCTGAAGTGAACCCCTTGTCAATTCTTTTTCTAACTCATGTTTCTTTTTATATCCCTCCTGGTTCTCTGCCTTCTGTTTCTTAACCTTTTTATTTGATCTGTCATACCAATATGGTGCATAAGTAATAAAAGCAACGGAGCGGGGGCGCAGCCTTAGCGCAGGGCGAGCTGACTTAGGGGGAAGACCGGAGGCTAGGAGAGGGTTAAAATGGCCGGGTGTATGTTTAGGGGTTGGTTTGAGTTAGGTGGGGAGGAGTTGGTTTTAAGGCGGGAAAATATAAGACTGGGAGGCGGAGCTTTGGGTCAGTTGCAGCCTTCCAGCGTGGAATTTAGTCGACATGGCCTCCCTGGACGAGTTGCTGGCGGCAGTGAGGGACGCGGTGCAGGTACATGGAGTGGATTTTATGCAGCAATCCATCCAGGCTGCCCTCCTCCCTCCCGCCCCTCCGGTTGCTGTAGCTCGCGCTGTCAGGGCCAGGAGATCTGTCCCCCCTGAGCGCTTGAGCCCAGAAGCTACCCCCCGGGTCCGCCGACGCATTAGAAGCCCCGCCAGGGACCCTCCGCTGAGGTCTGAGGTGTCTTTGGCCAACCGGACCCCCAGACGCAGCGGGAGGAATTCAGCATCGCGTGGCGGGCCGGCGGGAGAGGGTCAGGTTTCCCCTAGACCAGTCTCCCTTTCAGCACGGGGGAGGGATCGTTCCCAGGCGGCGACGTCCCCACGAGAAGCTCCGCGTCGGGGTCGAGCCAGGAGGACATCACCTGTGGAGAGAAGAAGTGTCGCGGCTGGGCTGTCTGCTGGCTTGGGCCTACTGGTGAGTGAAGAGCTGGCGTCTCCGGCGCTGCGGCGGAGGGTTTCTGGCCGGCAGCTTCAGTGTGAGGAGGATCGGTGCGCAGCGGCTGGATGTGATGCAGGTACGTCGCGACCCCGTGCGGTGGGTCGGCGGCATGGCAGCCAGATTAACGTCAGGGAGGAAGCTGGGGCCCTATACACGGAACGGCGGCATGGTGTGGCGGCTGGCTGCAGGACTGCAGCTGAGTCGGTAATTGGTGGAGCAGGAGCGATTTTGGAACAGCGGCCAGAGGATGAGGCCTGCCCCGCTGGGGTGCGGACGGTTACCCTCCCCTCACGCCGGCGTTCTGAGGGGGAGGCTGCGCTTATGGAGGAAGGAGATCTGGAATCGGGAGAGGATGTCGCGGCAGGCGGAAGGGATGACGCAACTCTGGAACTGGCCGTGCCATGTGGAGCGAGCTCGCCGGCGGGGACTTCTCCGAGGGAAGAGGCGGCTGCCGGAGGATCTGTCCGGGGACGGCCAGGTGAGATGACGACGGGGCAGATGTTAGCTGGGAGTGATGTTCAGTATAGTGGGGGGGGGTTCAGATAATTTGGCGCGGGATGTTCTGTCAGGGATGTTGTCTTTGTTGTCACGGTTGGGGTCAGGAGCGCCTTCATCTCCGGCGTCGGTCTGGGCGCCCGTGCAGGCGGGCGGGACCCTAGAGCAAGGGACGGTGCAAGGTACGGCGGGTGTTGGGGATAGCGTGGGCACCGGTGGTGTGCAGGCCTCTGCGGCGGGGGGTAGAAGTGAAGCGGGGGATGGCGTTCGGTTGTCGGATGCAGCAAAAGGTGAAATTTACGTGTGCTTTGAAGGGCCACTGGGGTCTCATTTAAAGCAAGAAATCAGGGAGAAGATATGGAGGGATGAATATGTAGAAATATTTTACTTGCTTCCTTTAGAAAAATTTAATTTGGATCGTGGAAGGCCAGATGACAGTAAAAAGGAGGATGAGGAAAGGAGGCGGTACAGGTTGATCCCACGTACTTTTCAGAATTGGCTGCAGGCATTTGCGATTTTGGCCAGCGTGGTTGGGGAGAAATCGCCTGAACATTGCTCTGCACTGTTCTGTTATATGGATGCGATAGGGGAGGCTCATCGGACGTATGGGGGTGTGGCGTGGCTCAGGTATGATGAGCAGTTCCGGCAACGGAAGGCGGTTAGGCCTAATATAAGGTGGGACCATAAGGACATCGGTCTCTGGATGCGATTGATGGCGGCACCTAGGAGTGGCCCGCAGCCTTTTCGGGGATCGGCCGGGGGTCCCTCGGCTTCTGAATCACAGGGAGGAGGTAGAAAAGGCTGTTGTTGGCAATACAATGAGGGACATTGTAGGTTCTTGTCAGATTGCAGGTACAAGCACGAGTGTTTCGGTTGCGGCGGTTCCCATAGTTTGTCACGCTGCTTCAAGCGAGGGAAGGGTACGGGACCCGAGGTTGTGCAGAAGAGGGGTGACTCCGGTGAGGGTGGGAGAGATGGAGCCCTATTTAAAGAGTTATCCAAATAAGGAGGTTGGGCGGTTTTTGCTGGCGGGGTTTACTAAGGGTTTTGTGATCCCGTGTAGTTCAGTTGTGCCGTGTTTGTCGGTGCGGAATTTGCCATCAGCGTTGCGTCATCCGGATGTGGTGAGGGAGAAGATTGAGAAGGAGGTCGCTGCGGGCAGGGTTGTAGGCCCCTTTAGTGAGCTCCCCTTGCCCGACTTGTGGGTGTCCCCGTTGGGGTTGGTGCCCAAGAAGGAACCCAATAAGTTTAGACTTATTCATCATTTGTCTTATCCGCAAGGGGGGTCTGTGAATGATGGAATAGCGGATGAGTTGTGCTCTGTGTCTTATACGTCCTTTGATGCGGCGGTGCGATGGGTTAGGCGTTTTGGGCAGGGCGCCTTGCTTGCTAAGACGGACATTGAGGCTGCTTTTCGGTTGTTGCCCATTCACCCGGATAGTTTGCAGTTGCTGGGATTTCAATGGGAGGGTTGTTATTATGTGGATTGTTGTTTGCCTATGGGCTGCGCAATTTCTTGTTCATTGTTTGAATTGTTTAGTTCTTTTCTGGAATGGGTGGTGAAACAGGAGTCTGGATGGAACTCGGTGCTACATTATTTAGATGATTTCTTGTTTTTGGGTCCGGCCGGATCCAAGATGTGTCCGGTGTTGTTGCGCACGATGGAGCGAGTTGCAGGGAGGTTTGGTATTCCTTTAGCCGGGGAAAAAACGGAAGGGCCTTCCACGGTCATTACGTTTTTGGGGATAGAAATCGACAGCATGGCCATGGAATGTCGGTTACCGGACAATAAGGTGTCTGATTTGTTGGAGGAGGTTGTTTTTCTGAGGAAAGCTAAGAAGGTTCAGCTTAAGCGGGTTCAGTCTGTATTTGGAAAATTGAATTTCGCTTGTCGTATTTTGCCAATGGGTAGGGTTTTTTGTCGGCGTTTAGCGTTAGCTACGGCTGGGGTGGTCGCCCCTTTTCATTATTTGCGATTGCCGGTTGTGGTAAAGGAGGATTTGGCGGTGTGGGAGAATTTTCTGGGGGAATATAATGGGCGGTCAATGTGGATGGAGGAAGCGATTAGTAGTGTGGATTTGGAGTTGTTTTCTGATGCCGCGGGTTCGTGTGGATATGGGGTCTTTTGCCAGGGGCAATGGAGTGCGGGTGCGTGGCCTGTGGAGTGGGAACGGGCTGGTCTCCTTAGCAACTTGGTTCTGTTGGAGCTTTTTCCCATAGTTTTGGCTACTGAGTTGTGGGGGGATTGGCTCAGGAATCGGCGAGTTCGGTTTTATTGTGACAACATGGGGGTAGTGCAGGCGATTAATAGCCAGACGGCTAATTCTCCGCCGGTGTTAAATTTACTCAGGCATTTGGTGTTGCGGGGGCTGCGCTTGAATGCATGTTTTGTCGCGGTACATGTTCCGGGTGTAGATAACTCACTCGCAGATTCCCTTTCTCGTTTTCAGTGGGATCCTTTCCGCAGTCGGGCGCCAGGCGCCGAAGTTCAGGGCTTGTCCTGTCCCCAGTGGCTCTGGAGCGTGGCCTTGGGGTGTCAGCGGGCTTGATTGGTCAGTCACTCAGTAGAGGTACGTGGTCGGCATATTCGTCAGTGTGGTTGTTGTGGGAGGAGTTGATAGAGCGGGTTGGGGGGTATAGTTCGGTTGCGGAGCTTCAGACTTTGTTGGTTTTTTGGGTAGGTTCATGTTATGCTGAAGGTTTGTCTTTTTCTGTGGCGTCTAAGAGGGTGGCGGCTGTTGCCTTCTGGTTGCGGGTGCGGGGACTTACGGATGAGTCTCGGTGTTTTATGGTTCGGAAGGCGCTGAAAGGTTATAGGCGGGGTACGATTCGTAAGGACGGTACACGGCCGGTTTCTTTTGATGTGTTACAAGTCTTGTGGGAGAAAGCAGGTGTGGTTTGTGTGTCTGAATTTGAAGCGCTTTTGTTTAGGGCGGCGTTTTCATTGGCCTTTTTCGGAGCCTTTCGGATTTCGGAATTGGTTTCTGCCAGTCGTTCTGGTGATGGTGGTTTGTTGAGGGAGGATGTTTGGTTAGGAGAGGGCGGTTTACGGTGTGTGATACGCAGGTCAAAAACAGATCAGTTAGGTAAGGGTGCAGTTTTGTGGCTCAGGCCTTTGGTCGGGTCTGCGCTTTGTCCGGTGCGTTGTGTGACTGAGTATTTGGAGGTGCGGCCTGATGGTATGGGTTCTTTGTTGGTTCACCGGGACGGTTCGCGGTTGTCGCGTTTTCAATTTATTGCGGTATTTAAAAAATGTCTGGGCGCAGCTGGGCTCCCCGTTAATGAATATGCGTCTCATTCTTTTAGGATAGGGGCTGCGACGGAGGCGGCCAAGTGGGGGCTCGGTGAAGAAGTGATTAAACGTATTGGGCGTTGGGAGTCGGATTGTTTTCACTCTTATATTCGGCCTTATTTGTTGTGATTGTGGGGTGGGTGGCGTTGTTTACGGGATTCAGTGTGTTGGATCTGTTGTCACAACTATGTTATTTTGTTTTAGGGGCGGCGCCGTGTCTCGCATGGATCTTCGGGCATTCCTATGTCTACTGGGGGGCCTTACGCGCCGATGTTAGAAGGAATGGACGCCAGTTGGGTTTCCCGGTGGAGGAATTGCTAGTTCGTTGGATTGGTTTGAGGGGGCTACTTTGGAGGCGGGTTCTGCCTGAAATTCACATAAATGCCACTTTAGATCGGCCCCCTGATATATTGGTGCTTCACGTTGGAGGCAACGATTTGGGGGTGCGGCGTTCCCGGGATGTTATTCGGGATATCAAATTGGATGTGCTACGCTTATTGTCGGAGTTTCCGGATCTGTTGCTGGTGTGGTCAGAGGTGGTGGCGCGGCGTTGCTGGCGGTTTGCTAGGTCTGTGGAGCGGATTAACAAAGCCCGGGCGAAATTGAATAAGGAGGTGGGGCGGTTTGTGCGCAGGCAAGGTGGGATTGTTGTTCGTCATCGGGAATTGGAGGCGGCGTCGCCTCAATTCTTAAGAGATGATGGTGTACATCTGAATGATGTGGGCATAGATATGTGGGCTTTGGGAATCCAGGAGGGTTTGGAGACGGCCATTAGGGTTTGGCGGGACGCCCACAGGTGAGGTTTCACCGGTGGTTGTCGGTGGCTGATGGAAATAGGATCCTGGGGAGCAATTCAATGGTTAAGAGGTGCAGGACATGTTGGAGCCTGCATCTCAGATGGTTTGTTAATGACGAGGATGGGTCCCCTGTTTGGGCTACAAGGCCTACAGGGGGGATACTAGTATACTTCAAGGAGTTGGTGCCCTTGGGTCGGTGAGTGCGGCCAAGGGTAAGTCTTTAAGTGAGGCGGTGAAGGAGGATACGGCTCGTTTGGGTTGCCCTCCAGGATCCTTGTTATGTGTGTAAAATGCCGGATGTTATTATGGTTATTGTTATTATTGTTATTATTATTATTATTAATGTATATGGTGTACGATGTGGTTTTGTTATGCGTGGAATAATAAAGTTGGCCACCATGGTCATTATACCAAGCAAGTAAGTGTTGGTGTGGTTTATTTAAAAGGGGGAACAGGGTAGGTTTTTGTAGCCGGAGGAGATTCTTCCATCCTATTAAGTAATAAAAGCAACGGAGCGGGGGCGCAGCCTTAGCACAGGGCGAGCTGACTTAGGGGGAAGACCGGAGGCTAGGAGAGGGTTAAAATGGCCGGGTGTATGTTTAGGGGTTGGTTTGAGTTAGGTGGGGAGGAGTTGGTTTTAAGGCGGGAAAATATAAGACTGGGAGGCGGAGCTTTGGGTCAGTTGCAGCCTTCCAGCGTGGAATTTCCCTCCCTCCCACCCCTTTTTTATTGATTTTATTTTGAGATTGGTGATCGTAGTAGGGCTGATGGAAATAGGATCCTGGGGAGCAATTCAATGGTTAAGAGGTGCAGGACATGTTGGAGCCTGCATCTCAGATGGTTTGTTAATGACGAGGATGGGTCCCCTGTTTGGGCTACAAGGCCTACAGGGGGGATACTAGTATACTTCAAGGAGTTGGTGCCCTTGGGTCGGTGAGTGCGGCCAAGGGTAAGTCTTGAAGTGAGGCGGTGAAGGAGGATACGGCTCGTTTGGGTTGCCCTCCAGGATCCTTGTTATGTGTGTAAAATGCCGGATGTTATTATGGTTATTGTTATTATTGTTATTATTATTATTATTATTATTAATGTATATGGTGTACGATGTGGTTTTGTTATGCGTGGAATAATAAAGTTGGCCACCATGGTCATTATACCAAGCAAGTAAGTGTTGGTGTGGTTTATTTAAAAGGGGGAACAGGGTAGGTTTTTGTAGCCGGAGGAGATTCTTCCATCCTATTAAGTCAGCCAATTTTCCCCTCCGAACTTCATAAACTGCATGTCCCACTGAGGGTCTGGACCATAATATGGGTAAGCTTCAATGTCACCCAAACATAACCCTTTTACCATGTCCATATGGAAGGTGTCATTAGCCCCTTCCCAAGGGAACGGATTTATACTCTTCATCCCCTCTGTCCATCCTGCCATATTATCCACCCAGGGAGTAACTAGATAATGATTAGTCCCACAGACCCGGGCTACATAATCCTTGCATGTTTCTCCCACATGTGGAGGGAGTGGAGAGACTTTTCCTTTCTTTGCACCCATTTTTTATAATTTAATTGAGACGGAAGCAGTGCAGAACTCTTTCCAGGACTGGCTGTATTGAACTGTGAAGGCTCTGACAAGTCCTGTCAACTGGGTAGAGGACTTATGTCTGTGCTCAACTTCCTTCTCAATTGCCTATTAGTATTATCCCTTAAAAACTGTCTCTTGCTTTCACCAGTTTCTGGGTTAGCGGGTTTCCCCTCGCCAGAGTGGTAGGGGGTCTTACGGTTCTCCAGGACAAACACAATAAAGTTAGTACATTTTTTACAATATCATTGGCTGCTTACCTTCAGCATAAAATAAAATTACTTAATGTTTCATAACATCATAACATAACAGAGAGAACAAAAAAGTGACAGATAAGAAGCGGTAGACATGGGGTGACAAGAGAGACCAGGGTGCAGACAATATTTGAATTCTTGCCAAAAGAATTCCTGTTTTCTAAATCCTTCCCAAAAAGGATTGCTCTATCTGCCATTAGTCTATATAAAAGTCTACCTTGCCAAAAGATAGATTAATCCTTACCGAAAGGATTGCGCTATTAAATTCTTACCAAAAGAATTTATCTTTTAGACTTGGCCACTATTCTATCTTGCCTAAAGATAGATACTATATCTTTCAGTGTATCTGAACTGGATTCAAAATAGAAACAGGAATTTTCGGAAAGCATCGAAATCTCCCAATCCTGAAGGCAGGGATTTTCCATACTTTCCGAATTCCTGTATGTTCTATCCCGGACTCGAGCCCCCAGCTGAAAGGGTCTTTCTTCTGCACCCTGCTTTCCCTTCGGACGTCCGGAGAGTATATTTCAAAGAGACACAGATACACGCTTCTAGTGTCACTACAAATAACTCTGATTTTATCTGTGTTCTCTCAGTCTTATATACATTCATTCTAACAATCATTAACAGGTGTGGTTTACATATGCAAGGTTGCTGAGTACAAACAATTCCCTATATAGGCTATTGCAAACATACTTGACTGATGTCCTTGGTACAGATCAAATAGCATTTCTTTATAAAACTCCTCACTACATAGCATATGGCTTGCTTTATTTAACCCTTCAGTGTCCATATTCAAAAAAGGATCAAGGTCCTCCACAGGTAATTATAGACCAGTTAGTTTAACTTTTGTTGTGGGAAAAATGTTTGAAGGACTCTTAAGGGACTATATACAGGAGTATGTGATTATAAATAATATTATAAGTGATAACCATTATAAGTTGTCAGACTAACATGATTTATTTTTATGAGGAGGTGAGTAGTAGCCTGGACAGAGGGCTGGCTGTGGATGCAGTGTTTCTAGATTTTGCAAAGGCTTTTGATACTGTCCCTCATAGACGCTTAATAAGTAAAGTAAGGTCTATTGGCTTGGAAAGTATAGTTTGTAATTGGATTGAAAACTGGCTGAAGGACCGTGTCCAGAGAGTTGTGGTCAATAATTCCTATTCAGAATGGTCCCAGGTTATAAGTGGTGTACCCCAAGGTTCAGTGCTGGGCCCTTTATTATTTAATTTATTTATTAATGATATTGAGGATGGGATTAATAGCACCATATCTATTTTTGCAGATGACACTAAGCTGTGTAGAACTGTACGGTCTATGGAAGATGTCCACAAACTACAAGCTGACTTGAACAGTGAGTGATTGGGCATCAACTTGGCAAATGAGGTTCAATGTGGGCAAATTTAAAGTTATGCATCTTGCTAGTAATAATCTCTGTGCTTCATATGTCCTAGGTGATGTAGCACTGGGAGAGTCACTTATAGAGAAGGATTTGGGTGTCCTTGTGGATGGTAGATTAAATTACAGCATACAATGTCAATCAGCTGCTTCTAAGGCCACCAGGATATTGTCATGCATTAAACGAGGCATGGACTCGCGGGGCAGGGATGTAATACTACCACTTTACAAAGCACTGGTGCGGCTTCATCTGGAATATGCAGTCCAGTTCTGGGCGCCAGTACATAGAAAGGATGCACTGCAACTGGAAAAAGTACAGAGGAGAGCGACTAAAATGATAAGGGGCATGGGAGGGTCTTAGTTATGAAGAAAGATTAAAATAATGGAATTTATTTAGTTTTGAGAAGAGACGTCTAAGGGAGGACATGATGAACCTATACAAGTATATAAATTGGCCATGCAAAAAATACGGCGAAAAGCTGTTCCATGTAAAATGTGCTCAAAAGACAAGGGGGCACGGCTCCGAATGAAGAAGAAAAAGTTCAGTCTCCAGAAGCATCAAAGCTTATTTACTGTAAGAACTGTGAATCTGTGGAATAGACTTCCTCAGGACGTGATCACAGCAGGAACAGTGGACGGTTTCAAAAAGGGTTTAGACGAATTCTTAAAAGTAAAAAACATTAATTCTTATGAAAACGTAGAAATCTGAGTCTCACTTTCTTCTGGGATTCAAGTCCCCACCTATCCCTTGGTTGAACTTGATGGACGTTTGTCTTTTTTCAACCGTATTAACTATGTAACTATATACAAACTATTGGCAAGGTTATTTTAAATAGTTAAATATTACAAGTTCATAAAATAAAGAATAGAAACAAAGTTTCAATAAATAGGGAAACAAGACACTATTGTTTTCAATTCAGTGCTGCTAAAGATTGAAATATAATTAAAATGTGAATCATAGCCACAAAGAACATATAATATTAAAGAAAAATGATAAACCAAGCACTGTTTTAAGGATTCTTAGGTCTCTGTTTTTGTTGTTTATTTTCTCTCTAAATGAATCTTATGAGATACTACATCAATTTAGACAGCTAGCTGTAGGCAAACATAGAAGCTATAACAGATATTTGAACTGAATCCTTGTAGCTTCACATGTACAGTGCGATTTACCTAACTGGCTGGAAAATCCTTTATAGCAGATATTTCTTCATTAACAATAGACATTTAGAATGTGACTAGAGATGATCGAATCGAAGCTGACGAAATGGAATTCGTTCAGAATGTCAGGAAAAATGTGATTCACCCCGAGAGGCGAATTTCCTCACACTTCGTGGTAATGAATCACCTTTTTTTTCAAAAATGGCTGCTGCACGTGTGAGGACATGGAGAAAGGAACTCTGGGAAGGCGGGATCACCCATAATGCCATGCATGTAGTCAATCAGCAGCCATCCCTGTGATGTCACAGCCCTATAAATAGCATCAGTCATCTTAGATTCTGCGATTTACCAGTGTACTTAGTGCAGGGAGAGATATCTGCAGGCCCTAGGGTCAGTGTTAGAAAAAACATCATTGTGCTAAAAAAACGATTTATAAGTGCAGGGAAATATTATTCAAGGTGCAGGGAAAGGATAGGGAGGAATTGTTCCACAGCATTTGTGTACAACAGGGTTCAGTTGGGGAGGTTGACTGGGTAATATGAACAATCCTATTACACCTTGGTGCACTGACTGGGGATCCAAATTGCCATTATACAGCTCTGTCATTCCAGCAAACAGTTTTTGTTTTTGGGGTGCAAGTGCTGTTTTATACAGCCATTAAAGACTTG
Organism: Bufo bufo; assembly: GCF_905171765.1. Classification (NCBI taxonomy): domain Eukaryota; kingdom Metazoa; phylum Chordata; class Amphibia; order Anura; family Bufonidae; genus Bufo; species Bufo bufo. Next base: position 389,623,863 of record NC_053392.1, read on the forward strand.
ATTGTGGTGAAAAAAACGATTTATAAGTGCAGGGAAAGGATAGGGAGGAATCGTTCCACAGCATTCATGTAGAACGGGGTTCAGTAGGGGAGGTTACTGACTGGGTAATAGGACAAATCCTACTGCACCTTGCTGCACTGACTGGGGATACAAATTGCCATTAAACAGTTCTGTCATTCCAGAAAACCATTCTTGTTATCGGGTGCAAGTGCTGTTTGATACAGTCATTAACAAGGTTTATTACAAGGAAATATTTCTACAGTATATCTTATTTGACCTTGTGCGGTGCAGTTATATGTTAAAGAGAACCTGTCACCTGGATTTTGAGTATAGAACTGAGGACATGGGTTGCTAGATGACCGCTAGCACATCCGCAATACCCAGTCCCCATAGCTCTGTGTGCTGTTATTGTGTAAAAAAAAACGATTTGATACATATGCAAAATAACCTGAGATGAGTCCTGTCCCTGACTCATCTCAGGGACAGGACTCATCTCAGGCTCCCTTTAAGCCTTTTTTGCCATGTATTAGTGGCAAAAGAAAAATATATTCGCCATCCAGCGTTGTACTTATCTGTTGAAAAGCCTTTTGTGTACTTTAAAAGTAGAAAAAAAATTATGGCCTAATTGCCGTTCAGCGGTGCAGTGATATATTCTACAGACCTGTTTGCCGTGTATTAGTGGCAAAATAAAAATATATTTGCCTTTTAGCATTGCACTTATCTATTGAAAAGTCTTTTGTGTAGAGGAAAAGAAGAAAAAAAAAATAGGGCCTAATTCTTGTTTAGTGGTGCAGTGATATACTCTAAAGCTCTGTTTGCCGTGTATTAGCGGTGAAATAAAAATATATTCGCCGTTCAGCATTGCACTTATCTGTTGGAAAGACTTTTGTGTAGTTTAAAAGAAGAATAAAATTAGGGCATAATGACCTTTCAGGAGTGCAGTGATATATTCTACAGCCCTGTTTGCCGTGTATTAGTGGCAAAATAAAAATATATTCACCTTTTAGCGTTGCACTTATCTGTTGAAAAGCCTGTTGTGTTGTGTAAAAGTAGAAAATAATTAGGGCCTAATTGCGATTCACCGGTGCAGTAATATAGTATAAAGCCCTGTTTGCCGTGTATTAGTGGCAAAATAAAAATGTATTCGCTATCCAGCATTGCACTTATCTGTTAAAAAAGCCTTTTGTGTAGTTTAGAAGAAGAAAAGAATTAGGGCCTAATTTCCTTTCAGCGGTGCAGTAATATATTCTACAGCCCTGTTTGCCATGTATTAGTGGCGAAATAAAAATATATTTATATACCATAAACAAATACAATGGGCATTGCCTGTGATACAATTACCAAACACAATTAACTTAATTACTCACAGGCAGAAAACACACATTTTTCCCAAAACACAGAACACCTCAAAACCCCACATATCCCCATAAATTATACATCCACGGATAGCTCTGATCTGGGCGAACAACATGTCCAAAAATCACCCAGATCCGAGCAGGGGTTCCCGGATTCCATGGAAGTCATATTTGACCAACTGCAAGCATGGCTTTCGTGCCCAAAACAGTTCCACAGATTTCGGCTGTGCGACCGGTCTATCTTCTCATTCAAAGTTAGTATATGGGCCATAATCCTGAGGCAAGAGGCTGGCAAACAGGCCCCTACAAAACCCAGTAGCAAGGTTATTTTCGCCACATTGTGTTGTGTAAAAGTAGAAAATAATTAGGGCCTAATTGCCGTTCACCGGTGCAGTGATATACTCTAAAGGCCTGTTTGCCGTGTATTAGTGGCAAAAAAAATATATATTAGCCATCCAGCGTTTCACTTACCTGTTGCAAAGCCTTTAATGTTGTGTAAAGGTAGAAAATAATTAGGACCTAATTGCCATTCACTGGTGCTGTCACTGATGAAGTAAGGGAGAACACCAAAAGACAATCAAGAAGGAAGGGGAAAGACACTAGGCGTCACCGCTAGGGAAGGAAAAGGGTCACCACCTATAAAACCCTGCTCCTGGCCCTAACTCCTATCCATATGGGCACCTCTCGATGGTAGAGATACCCATACACAGGAACCTAGATAACCCTGGTGACCCTCAGATGCCCTAAAGATAATGGCTGGGCAGAGACCACCTGTTCCTTCCCTGGTGAAGGAACTAGCGTCTCACTGAGGCCTAGTAAACAACCGGGGGGGGGGGGGGGGGGGATACAAAACACGACAAGCGGAACACTTAACTTCAGAGGATGAAGGATGAACAGTAGTGTTGAGCGAACAGTTCGAGCATAGTTCGGGTCCGTACCGAATTTTGGGGTGTTCGTGACACGGACCCGAACCCGAACTTTTTCGTAAAAGTTCGGGGTCGGGTTCGTCGTTCGGCATGTATTTTGGCGCATTTTGAAAGGCTGCAAAGCAGCCAATCAACATGCATCATACTACTTGCCCTAAGATGCCATCGCAGCCATGCCTACTATTGGCAAGGCTGTGATTGGCCAAGTGCAGCATGTGACTCAGCATGTGACTTTATAAGCTTGTGCGCACGTCGGGACGTGCTCACTCCCGATGTGAATAGAACAGGGATAGACGCAGCTGATGCTAGGGCGAGAATAGGCAGGGATAATTGAATAACTGGAAGCAAATTTCTCTCCTCCACCTGTGATTCATCTGAACAACTGCAGCTGAGCTGCTTTTTTGATAGGGATTGGCTATTTTTAGAGTGGCCAGAGTGATTTTTCCATCCACATGTACCTGGGCTGACCGCCGGCCGCCATTTTGCGACTTGTAGTGCTGCAGCAGAAGCTGCCACAGTGTGCATTCCAAAGCTCCAAACAAGTCAGACATCTACACCTGGGATTCAGACCAATAGCGATTTAGCAGCACAGTCCAAGGCTATTTTTTTTAAAGGTTGTGCAGACCATTTTGTGGCACATGTTACTGGGCTGATAGGCGGCGGCCATCTTGGGACTAGTGCTGCAGCACAATCTCTCCCAACGTCCATTAATCACTTGTAATAGTGGTCTGTGCCATAGAAATCCTACATCAGGGACTTGGGTGTGCTTGTGTCACCCCTACTAATACCAGTCCACCTGTAATCCATACAGTGAAAAGAGGGAATTTTTTTTTTATTTAAAAAAGGCCAAGTTAGTTTATCTGGCGTTCAATATACTAGATACAGTTAGGCCTGCGTTTCATACATCTGGAATTAGCAAACTAATGTGCTGGGGTTGGGAAAACATATATGTACCCATACTAGAATCTGTCAAAGAAAGCGTTACTCACATATAACAGTCATTCCATCTGTAATCCATACAGTCAAAAGACTGAAAGTATTCCAGTGAGGGAATTCTTTTTATTTAAAAAAGGCCAAGTTAGTTTATCTGGCGTTCAATATACTAGATACAGTTAGGCCTGCGTTTCATACATCTGGAATTAGCAAACTAATGTGCTGGGGTTGGGAAAACATATATGTACCCATACTAGAATCTGTCAAAGAAAGCGGTACTCACATATAACAGTCATTCCATCTGTAATCCATACAGTCAAAAGACTGAAAGTATTCCAGTGAGGGAATTTTTTTTATTTAAAAAAGGCCAAGTTAGTTTATCTGGCGTTCAATATACTAGATACAGTTAGGCCTGCGTTTCATACATCTGGAATTAGCAAACTAATGTGCTGGGGTTGGGAAAACATATATGTACCCATACTAGAATCTGTCAAAGAAAGCGTTACTCACATATAACAGTCATTCCATCTGTAATCCATACAGTCAAAAGACTGAAAGTATTCCAGTGAGGGAATTTTTTTTATTTAAAAAAGGCCAAGTTAGTTTATCTGGCGTTCAATATACTAGATACAGTTAGGCCTGCGTTTCATACATCTGGAATTAGCAAACTAATGTGCTGGGGTTGGGAAAACATATATGTACCCATACTAGAATCTGTCAAAGAAAGCGGTACTCACATATAACAGTCATTCCATCTGTAATCCATACAGTCAAAAGACTGAAAGTATTCCAGTGAGGGAATTTTTTTTATTTAAAAAAGGCCAAGTTAGTTTATCTGGCGTTCAATATACTAGATACAGTTAGGCCTGCGTTTCATACATCTGGAATTAGCAAACTAATGTGCTGGGGTTGGGAAAACATATATGTACCCATACTAGAATCTGTCAAAGAAAGCGGTACTCACATATAACAGTCATTCCATCTGTAATCCATACAGTCAAAAGACTGAAAGTATTCCAGTGAGGGAATTTTTTTTTATTTAAAAAAGGCCAAGTTAGTTTATCTGGCGTTCAATATACTAGATACAGTTAGGCCTGCGTTTCATACATCTGGAATTAGCAAACTAATGTGCTGGGGTTGGGAAAACATATATGTACCCATACTAGAATCTGTCAAAGAAAGCGGTACTCACATATAACAGTCATTCCATCTGTAATCCATACAGTCAAAAGACTGAAAGTATTCCAGTGAGGGGATTTTGCTTATAAAAAATAATATATTTCATTGTGGTGCGAGTTGAATCGCAACAATGAAGAAAAATACTATTAAGGGACGAGGACGCGGTCGTGGTGGTGTCCGTGGAGCCTCTGTTGCTGGTAGAGGACGTGGCCGTTCGGCCCCAGGCGCACACAGTAGGGAACGAACTCCCTCAACTAGCCGGCAGAATGTACCGCAATATCTCGTGGGGCCCAATGCCGCTCTTAGGATGGTAAGGCCTGAGCAGGTACAGGCATTAATCGATTGGGTGGCCGCCAGTGCTTCCAGCACGTTCACCACATGGTCTTCCACCCAGTCTTCTGCGGAAAGCGCACAGGTGGCACCTGAAAACCAAGCCCATCAGTCTGTCACATCACCCCCAAGCATATCAGGGAAACGGTCTGAGCCACAAGTTATGCAGCAGTCTCTTCTTCTGTTTGAAGACTCTGCTTCCAGGGTTTCCCAGGGGCGTCCACCTAGCCCTTCCCCAGTGGAGGAAGACATACCATGCACTGACGCACAACCACTTATGTCTCCAGATGAAGAGGACATGGGAATACCACCACAGCAGAGTCACCGACTCTCTGATGATGACGAAACACAGGTGCCCACTGCCGCGTCTTTTTGCAGTGTGCAGACTGAACAGGAGGAGGTCAGGGAGGGAGACTGGGTGGAAGACGATGCAGAGGACGATGAGGTCTTAGACCCCACATGGACTGAAGGTCGTGGCGATGACTTTCACAGTTCAGAGGAAGAGGTAGTGGTGAGACCGAGACAACAGCGAAGCCAAAGAGGGAGCAGGGGGCCAAAGCAGACGAGCCGCCGCCCCCAGAGTTCGCCTGCTACTGGACATCGCCAACAGGGACCCAGCCCCACAAAGGCAGCTTCAAAGAGTTCCCTGGCATGGCACTTCTTTAAACAATGTCCTACCGACAAGACCCGAGTGACTTGCACGCTCTGCCATCAGAGCCTGAGGCGAGGCATTAACGTTCTGAACCTCAGCACAACCTGCATGACCAGGCATCTACATGCAAAACATGAACTGCAGTGGGGTACACACCTTAAAAACCAGGCACTCGCTGAGGCTCCCCCTGCTCCCTCTACCGCTGCTGCCTCGGCTTCCGCCTCGAGAGGAATGTTGCCACCTGCCGAGCAGCAAACAGAGGATGTGCCACCGACACCACCACCACCGCCACCGTCAACTAGCGTCTCCACTATATCACACAGCAGCGTTCAGCTCTCAATATCTCAAACCTTAGAGAGGAAGCGCAAATTCCCCCCGAGTCACCCTCGAGCCCTTGGCCTGAACGCCAGCATTTCTAAACTGCTGGCCTTTGAAATGCTGTCATTCCGGCTGGTGGACACAGACAGCTTCAAACAGCTGATGGCCATGGCTGTCCCGCAGTATGTGGTTCCCAGCCGCCACTACTTCTCCAAGACAGCCGTGCCTTCCCTGCACATGCAAGTGTCCGATAAAATCAAGTGTGCACTGCGCAACGCCATTTGTGGCAAGGTCCACCTAACCACAGATACGTGGACCAGTAAGCACGGCCAGGGACGCTATATCTCACTAACTGCACACTGGATGAATGTAGTGGCGGCTGGGCCCCCGGCGGACAGTTCCTTGGCGCACGTCCTTCCGCCCCCTAGGATCGCAGGGCATCATTCTCTGCCTCCTGTAGCCTCCTCCTCCTACTCGGCTTCCTCCTCCACTGCTTCCACCAGCTCATCCGGTCAGCCACACACCTTCACCACCAACTTCAGCACAGCCCGGGGTAAACGTCAGCAGGCCATTCTGAAACTCATATGTTTGGGGGACAGGCCCCACAGCGCAAAGGAGTTGTGGCGGGGTATTGAACAACAGACCGACGAGTGGTTTCTGCCGGTGGGCCTCAAGCCAGGCCTGGTGGTATGCGATAATGGGCGAAATCTAGTGGCAGCTCTGGGACTAGCCGGTTTGACGCACATCCCTTGCCTGGCGCATGTGCTGAACTTGGTGGTGCAGAGGTTCATTCACCACTACCCCAACATGTCAGAGCTGCTGCATAAAGTGCGGGCCGTCTGTGCGCGCTTCCGCCGTTCACATCCTGCCGCTGCTCGCCTGTCTGCGCTACAGCGGAACTTCGGCCTTCCCGCTCACCGCCTCATATGCGACGTGCCCACCCGGTGGAACTCCACCTTGCACATGCTGGAGAGACTGTGCGAGCAGCAGCAGGCCATAGTGGAGTTTCAGCTGCAGCACGCTCGCGTCAGTCGTACTGCCGAACAGCACCACTTCACCACCAATGATTGGGCCTCCATGCGAGACCTGTGTGCCCTGCTGCGCTGTTTCGAGTACTCCACCAACATGGCCAGTGGCGATGACACTGTTATCAGCGTTACAATACCACTTCTATGTCTCCTTGAGAAAACACTTAGGGCAATGATGTTAGAGGAGGTGGCCCAGGTGGAGGAGGAGGAGGAGGATGAGGGCTCGTTTCTAACACTTTCGGGCCAGTCTGTTCGAAGTGGCTCAGAGGGAGGTTTGTTTAAGCAGCAGAGGACAGGTTCACAAGTCGCCAGCCAAGGCACTGTACTGGAGGACGAGGAGGATGAGGAGGAGGAGGTGGAGGGGGACGAGGATGACGCAAGTTCACAGCGGGGTGGCAGCCCAGGCCCATCACTGGTGCGTGGCTTGGGGGGATACGGTGGACGATGACGATACGCCTCCCACAGAGGACAGCTTGTCCTTACCCATGGGTAGCCTGGCCCACATGAGCGAATATATGCTCCAATGCCTGCGCAACGACAGCAGAGTTGCCCACGTTTTAACGTGTGCAGACTACTGGGTGGCCACCCTGCTGGATCCCCGGTATAAAGACAATGTGCCCACTTTAATTCCTGAACTGGAGCGCGACCGTAAGATGCGCGAGTACAAGCGCACGCTGATAGAGGCGCTCTTGAGAGCATTCCCACATGTCACAGGGGAACAGGTGGAAGGTGAAGGCAGAGGAGTGGCAAGAGGTCGCCAACGCAGCTGTGTCACGGCCAGCTCATCTGAGGGCAGGGTTAGCATGGCAGAAATGTGGAAAAGTTTTGTCTCCACGCCACAGCTATCTGCACCGACACCTGATACGGAACGTGTTAGCAGGAGGCAGCATTTCACTAACATGGTTGAACAGTATGTCTGCACACCCCTCCACATCCTGACGGATGGTTCGGCCCCATTCAACTACTGGGTTTCGAAATTGTCCACGTGGCCAGAGTTAGCATGTTATGCCTTGGAGGTGCTTTCCTGCCCGGCGGCCAGCGTTTTATCTGAACGCGTATTCAGCACGGCAGGGGGCGTCATTACTGACAAGCGCAGCCGCCTGTCCACAGCCAACGTGGACAAGCTGACCTTCATAAAGATGAACCAGGCATGGATCCCACAGGACCTGTCCCTCCCTTGTGCAGAGTAGTCCTTATTAACTGCCTAAAACATGTCTTGTTGTGCTACGGGCCACTTCTTTATTTGATACAAATTTTATGAAACCCACAGTTGAATGAAACTCTTCTCTGTCTGGGCGCCGGGGCCTAACCAGATGAAAGTGGCCGGTTAAACTAACGGGTGACATGAAGCCATAACCTCTGCCATGCTACCTCTGTCTTCTGTCTGGGTGCTGAGGCCTAAGTCAAATAAAGCGGTCTTCTGCTGTGCTGGGGGATATGAAGCTAATCTCTGACCTCTCTCCTCTGTCTGGGTCCAAAGGCCTAAATCACTGAAAGAGGCCTTCTCCTGTGGTGTGTGATATGATGCCAGAATATGTGCTGTGGGGCCTCTCTCCTCTTCCTGGGTGCAGGGGTCAAATAAACTAAATTGTGGCCTACTCCTGTGGTGGTTGATATGATGCCTGATTCTCTGATGTGGAACCTCTCTCCTCTGTTTGGGTGAAGGGGTCAAAGTAACTAAATGGTGGCTTCTCCTGTGGTGGCTGATATGATGCCAGAATATGTGCTGTGGTGCCTCTCTCCTCTTCCTGGGTGCAGGGGTCAAAGTAACTAAATGGTGGCTTCTCCTGTGGTGGCTGATATGATGCCAGAATATGTGCTGTGGGGCCTCTCTCCTCTTCCTGGGTGCAGGGGTCAAAGTAACTCAATGGTGGCTTCTCCTGTGGTGGCTGATATGATGCCAGAATATGTGCTGTGGTGCCTCTCTCCTCTGTCTGGGTCCAAAGGCCTAAATCACTGAAAGAGGCCTTCTCCTGTGGTGTGTGATATGATGCCTGAATATGTGCTGTGGTGCCTCTCTCCTCTTCCTGGGCGCGGGGGTCAAAGTAACTCAATGGTGGCTTCTCCTGTGGTGGCTGATATGATGCCAGAATATGTGCTGTGGGGCCTCTCTCCTCTTCCTGGGTGCAGGGGTCAAAGTAACTCAATGGTGGCTTCTCCTGTGGTGGTTAGTATGATGCCAGAATATGTGCTGTGGGGCCTCTCTCCTCTTCCTGGGTGCAGGGGTCAAAGTAACTCAATGGTGGCTTCTCCTGTGGTGGCTGATATGATGCCAGAATATGTGCTGTGGGGCCTCTCTCCTCTTCCTGGGTGCAGGGGTCAAAGTAACTCAATGGTGGCTGATCCTGTGGTGGCTGATATGATGCCAGAATATGTGCTGTGGTGCCTCTCTCCTCTGTCTGGGTCCAAAGGCCTAAATCACTGAAAGAGGCCTTCTCCTGTGGTGTGTGATATGATGCCTGAATATGTGCTGTGGTGCCTCTCTCCTCTTCCTGGGTGCGGGGGTCAAAGTAACTCAATGGTGGCTTCTCCTGTGGTGGCTGATATGATGCCAGAATATGTGCTGTGGTGCCTCTCTCCTCTTCCTGGGTGCGGGGGTCAAAGTAACTCAATGGTGGCTTCTCCTGTGGTGGCTGATATGATGCCAGAATATGTGCTGTGGGGCCTCTCTCCTCTTCCTGGGTGCAGGGGTCAAAGTAACTCAATGGTGGCTTCTCCTGTGGTGGCTGATATGATGCCAGAATATGTGCTGTGGGGCCTCTCTCCTCTTCCTGGGTGCAGGGGTCAAAGTAACTCAATGGTGGCTTCTCCTGTGGTGGCTGATATGATGCCAGAATATGTGCTGTGGTGCCTCTCTCCTCTTCCTGGGTGCGGGGGTCAAAGTAACTCAATGGTGGCTTCTCCTGTGGTGGCTGATATGATGCCAGAATATGTGCTGTGGTGCCTCTCTCCTCTTCCTGGGTGCAGGGGTCAAAGTAACTAAATGGTGGCTTCTCCTGTGGTGGTTGATATGATGCCTGATTCTCTGCTGTGAAACCTCTCTCCTCCATCTGGGTGTAGGGGTCAAAGTCTTTCAAAGTCGCCTTCTCCTGTGCTGATTGATATAAAGCTGATGGTTGTGCCATCTGACATGGTTGCCAGGGTCTGATTCAATGGGGGCCTACTCCTGTGGTGGGTGATCTAAATGCCTGATTCTCTGCTGTGAAACCTCTCTCCTCCGTCTGGGTGTAGGGGTCAAAGTCTTTCAAAGTCGCCTTCTCCTGTGCTGATTGATATGAAGCTGATGGTTGTGCCATCTGACATGGTTGCCGGGGTCCCATTAAATTGGGGCCTACTCCTGTGGTGGGTGATCTAAATGCCTGATTCTCTGCTTTGAAACCTCTCTCCTCCGTCCGGGTGTAGGGGTCAAAGTCTGTCAAAGTCGCCTTCTCCTGTGCTGATTGATATAAAGCTTATGCTTGTGCCATCTGACATGGTTGCCGGGGTCTGATTCAATGGTGGCCTACTCCTGTGGTGGGTGATCTAAATGCCTGATTCTCTGCTGTGTAACCTCTCTCCTCCGTCTGGGTGTAGGGGTCAAAGTAACTAAATGGTGGCCTACTCCTGTGGTGGGTGATATGATGCCTGGTTCTCTGCTGTGGGACCTCTCTCCTTTGTCTGGGTGCTGTGGTCAAAATAATAGTAAGTGACCTTCTCCATTGGTGGGTGACTTGAAGCCTGATTCTGTGCTATGGGACCTCACTCCAATTAATATTGTTTAATTTTTATTTATTTTATGTTAACTCATCATTTCCCTATCTACATTTGTTTGCAGGGGATTTAACTACATTTTGCTGCCTTTTGCAGCCCTCTAGCCCTTTCCGGGTGTGTTTTACAGCCTTTTTAGTGCCCAAAAGTTCGGGTCCCCATTGACTTCTATGGGGTTCGGGTTCGGGATGAAGTTCGGGTCGAGTTCGGATCCCGAACCCGAACATTTTTCGAAAGTTCGGCCGAACTCGTCGAACCCGAACATCCAGGTGTTCGCTCAACTCTAATGAACAGGACTTCAAGACGAACCACACTCCAGCTCTTCCAGGACCAAATGAAGCTATCCCAAGCAAGGAGTGATGGGAAAAGTCAGACTAAATAGGGTGTGGTAGAGGTCACATGATCCACACACAGACAAAGAGAAACCAAAAGAGGCTGTCAGATAACTAATGTGCAGATATTCTTTTAGACCTTCTCAAACCTGGCACTGGAGTGACAGTACCCCCCCCCTTCTACGGGTGACCTCCGGGCACCCAGGACCGACCTTATCAGTATGAGCTCTGTGGAATGCTCTCACCAGACGACTAGCATTTACATCGGTCGCTGGAACCCACATCCTCTCCTCTGGTCCGTACCCTCTACAATGAACGAGATACTGGAGGGATCTCCGGAGAACTCGGGAGTCCACAATTCTGCTGATCTAAATTGCCGTCCACCATGACAGGAGCGGGAGGCAAGGAGGACGGCTCAACATGTTCGACACATTTCTTTAGCAACGATTTATGAAATACGTTATGGATTTTCAATGCCTGAGGAAGTTCAAGACAGAAGGCTACAGGGTTAACAATGGCAGTGATCTTATATGGACCAATAAATCTTGGGCCCAACTTCCAAGAAGGCACCTTAAGTTTAATGTTTCTTGTAGACAACCACACAGAATCACTCACTCTCAGGTCCGGACCACTCATACGTCTCCTGTCAGCCACACGCTTATACCTGTTGCCCATCTTTTTTAGGTTATCTTGGATTTTCCGCCAAATAGAAGACAAAGAAGAGGAAAATCATTCCTCCTCAGGAATGCTGGAATTTTGAGCACCAGAAAATGTACCAAACTGTGGATGGAACCCATATGCCCCAAAAAACGGTGACTTATCAGTGGATTCCTGTCTACGGTTATTTATAGCAAACTCAGCTAACGACAAAAATGAAGACCACTCTTCCTGATTCTCTGAAACAAAACATCTCAAGTAAGTTTCCAGATTCTGATTAGTGCGCTCCGTCTGTCCGTTCGACTGAGGATGAAAAGCCGAAGAGAAGGACAATTGTACACCAGGACGAGTACAGAACGCTTTCCAGAATCCCTCTATCGGACACCACATCAGAGGGAATGCCATGTAGTTTCACGATATTGTTGTCACTACCAGAGCTCTGAGACGTTCTCACAGCTCTGTTTCTCCACCCCTGTGATGATGTCACTACCTGAGCTTGGAGGAGTTCTCACTGCTCTGTTTCTCCGCCCCTGGGATGAGGTCATTACTTTCTGTTTCCTTCCTCTCAGCTGTTTCTCCTATGTTTGATTTCTCTGCCTTTAAATCACCCCTCCTCCTTTTGTAGAGTGTGGATTATATTTCTCATTTGAGTTGTAGCTCTTGCTTGAGTATCTTCACTTGTATGCTATCATTTCACTGGACCTGTGTTCTGCTGCTGCAAGTACTCCTGATATTGCCACCTGTCTTTGGATCCGTCTTCTCTGCTGCTGCAACCCCTTCAGCTAAGTGTGCAGACATTGTAGTGTATCTGTTTGTTTTCTGACCGGATCCGAGGCGACCACGGTTCCCTCCATATACTGAGCAGGGCACCGGTGGCCGTGCCCCTTCCACTATTGTAGGGGTTACAGTGGTCATTAGTCTTAGGTACGCGGGCATGCCTCGTTCCACCTTTAGGATCCGGGTATGTGCTTAGCAGCGTAGGGAAAGCTTTGAGGGTCTGACAGGGGTCACCCTTTATCCTCCCTAGTTTGGGTCCGGTCAGTGGCTCTATTTTCTGTGTATGCTCTAGTTGCTCACATACAGCCGTGACAGTTGTCGACAAACACCTGTGCAAGCGTTTTAGCATTGGGTAGACTAGGTAATGCAATAAAGTGTGCCATTTTACTAAAACGATCTACAACCACCAGAATCACAGTTTTTCCCGAATAATTCGGTAAATCCGTGATAAAATCCATGGACAAATGGGTCCAAGGTCTGGACGGGATGGGCAATGGAAGCAGAGATCCGGAAGGCCGAGTATGTGTCACCTTAGCACGTGCACAGGTACCACAGGCTGACACATAGTCCTCAACACACTTGCGCATCCCCGGCCACCAAAATCTGCGAGAGATGAGATCGACAGTCGATCTGCTCCCAGGGTGCCCAGCAAGCACCGTACAGTGATGTTCCTCGAACACCTTGTGATGTAATTCGAAGGGAACAAACAACTTCCCCGGAGGACAAGAGACCGGAGCATCCTCCTGTGCCTCCAACACCCTGGCCTCAAGATCAGGATAAAGAGTGGATATGACAACCCCTTCAGATAAAATGGGACTAGGGTCATTAGACTCACCCCCCCAGAAAAGCTACGCGACAAAGCATCCGCCTTGACGTTCTTAACCCCAGGGCGGTAAGTGACGATGAAGTTAAATCTGGTGAAAAACAATGACCATCTGGCCTGCCTTGGGTTCAGTCGCTTAACCGACTCCAGGTAGGTCAGATTCTTGTGATCTGCAATTACTGTAATAGGGTGAATTGCTCCTTCCAACCAATGCCGCCATTCCTCAAATGCCAACTTAATGGCCAGTAATTCCCTATTCCCCACATCATAATTCCTTTCAGCAGTAGAGAGTTTTTTAGAGAAAAATGCACATGGGCGCCATTTACTAGGTGAAGGACCTTGTGACAAGATTGCTCCTACCCCTACCTCGGACGCGTCAACCTCAACAATAAATGGCTGAGTCAAGTCCGTTTGCATCAGAATAGGGGCCGAAGCAAAACATTCTTTCACAGCAGAAAAGGCCTGTAATGCCGCATCAGACCAGACAGAAATATTCGCACCCTTCCTAGTCATGTCTGTTAAAGGTTTAACCACCGATGAATAGTTCAAGATAAATTTACGGTAGTAGTTGGTAAACCCCAAAAACCGCATAAGCGCTTTCAGATTTTTGGGTCGATCCCAGTCCAACATGGCACGGACCTTCTCGGGATCCATACGAAAACCTGAGGATGAGAGCAGGTAACCCAGAAATTGCACTTCCTGTACAGCAAATACACACTTTTCCATCTTAGCATACAACTTATTCTCTCTTAGGATCTGTAACACCTGTCTCACATGATCCTAATGAGTCTCTATATCAGGCGAATAAATTAGTATGTCATGAAGGTATACAACGACAAACCTCCCCACCAGATGATGAAAGATGTCATTGACAAAGTGTTGAAAAACCGCAGGAGCATTGGTTAACCCAAAGGGCATGACCAGGTTTTCAAAATGACCCTCAGAGGTATTAAATGCGGTCTTCCACTCATCCCCCTCCTTGATCCTTACCAGATTATATGCCCCCCCTCAGATCCAACTTAGAGAACACCTTGGCACTGACAATCTGACTAAACAAATCCGGAATCAAAGGAAGGGGGTAAGGATCACGGACGGTAATACGATTGAGCTCACGGAAGTCCAGGCATGGTCTCAGGGTACCATCCTTTTTCTTTACAAAGAAAAACCCAGCAGCCGCTGGGGACTGGGATGGTCTAATATGTCCCTTTGCCAAACTCTCGGTAATATACTCTCGCATGGCCTTTCTTTCGGGTTCCGAAAGATTATACAACCGAGATTTGGGCAATTTAGCTCCGGGAATAAGATTGACGGGACCGTCATACTCCCGGTGCGTAGGCAACTCCTGATTACCACTCTCAGACAAAACATCAGAAAATTCTGAAATGAACGAGGGTACAGTTTTAGTGGTCACCATAGAGAATGATGCATTAAGACAGTTATCCATGCAAAAATCACTCCAATCGAGAATCTGTCTCGCTTGCCAGTCGATGTTAGGGTTATGTTAGCTTAACCATGGTAAGCCCAACACCAACGGAGCAGGCAGACCCTCCAATACATAACAGGAGATAGATTGCTGTTGCAAATCACCCACTCTTAAATGAATGTCATTCACTACCTGCGACAGACATTTTTGGGTGAGAGGTGCTGAGTCAATTGCAAAGACAGTAATACTTTTCTCTAATGCATTAGTAGTCAACCCATGAATGCGTACAAACTCTCCAACAATCAAGTTAACTCCTGCCCCACTGTCGATAAATGCTTCGATTTTCACAGTTTTGGACTCTAGCGCCACCTCGGCAGTCAGGAGAAAACGGGTACTACCAGTAAAAGACAAATGTGGGTTTTCTTGCTCCACACCACCAATAGTAATTTGAGGATTAAAAGTTTTTTTCTTTTAGTTTACATCTTGATGCTGCAAGTAAGGAGAAATGTTCACAAAATGTCCCTTCTTGCCACAATAAAAGCAGACTCCCTTCACATGCCTCAAGCTTTTGCCAGGAGTAGCTCCTCCTAACTGCATAGGCTCATCACAAGGCACAACTACCAGTGTCTCTCCACCATAAGTGTCAAAGGAAGCAGTACCCTTATTGGACAGTACGTCCTGAAGGTAAGGACCCCTAGATCTCTCCCTCAGGCGTCTATCTAGACGTACAGCAAGGGACATAGCTGCCTCCAATGACACAGGATTTTCATGAAAGGCCAACGCGTCCTGCAGTCTCTCAGAGAGACCCTGACAGAATTGGCTGCGGAGAACAGGATTGTTCCACTCAGTATCGGTAGCCCATCTCCTAAATTCAGAGCATTAGGTCTCCGCGGAACGATCTCCCTGCCGCAAACTCCGTAACTTGGTCTCGGCCTGAGAGATCCGATCAGGGTCATCGTAGATGAGACCCAAGGCTCTGAAGAATTCATCTACCGACCGGAGGGACAGTGATCCAGTCGGCAGAGAAAAAGACCAAGATTGGGTGTCCTCTTTAAGCAAAGAAATAATCATACCCACACGTTGACACTCATCCCCAGAAGAGTATGGACGCAGCTTAAAGTATAATTTACATGACTCCCTGAACCAGATGAAATTGTCACTACCCCCGGAAAACCTGTCCGGGAGAGCCACCTTCGGTTCAGGACAGGCCTGGGACCCACCACCGGAACCAGCAGCCTGTGGACTCTGAATCTGCAAGACTGCAACCTCCAAAGTCAGCTTCTGCATCTGTTCGACCAGTGCAGTCCTAGCATCCATAGCTGCACAGATCAGAACAAAAAATGGCGGTATGGGCTTGGGATAATGTTTTACGGATGAAGTAAGGGAGAACACCAAAAGACAATCAAGAAGGAAGGGGAAAGACACTAGGCCTCACCGCTAGGGAAGGAAAAGGGTCACCACCTATAAAACCCTGCTCCTGGCCCTAACTCCTATCCGTATGGGCACCTCTCGATGGTAGAGATACCCATACACGGGAACCTAGATAACCCTGGTGACCCTCAGATGCCCTAAAGATAATGACTGGGCAGAGACCACCTGTTCCTTCCCTGGTGAAGGAACTAGCGTCTCACTGAGGCCTAGTAAACAACCGGGGGGGGGATACAAAACACGACAAGCGGAACACTTAACTTCAGAGGATGAAGGATGAACAGGACTTCAAGACGAACCACACTCCATCTCTTCCAGGACCAAATGAAGCTATCCCAAGCAAGGAGTGATGGGAAAAGTCAGACTAAATAGGGTGTGGTAGAGGTCACATGATCCACACCTAAACAGGAGGTGTGGACATACCAGCAACACACAGACAAAGTGAAACCAAAAGAGGCTGTCAGATAACTAATGTGCAAATATTCTTTTAGACCTTCTCAAACCTGGCACCGGCGTGACAGGTGCAGTAATATAGTCTAAAGCCGTGTTTTCTGTGTATTATTGGCAAAATAAAAATGTATTCGCCGTCCAGCGTTGCACTTATCTGTTGAAAAGCCTTTTATGTACTTTAAAAGATGAAACAAATAGGGCCTAATTGCCATTTAGCAGTGCAGTGATATAGTGATATAATCTACAGCCCTGTTTGCTGTGTATAAGTGGCGAAATAAAAATATATTCGCCGTCTAGCATTGTACTTATCTGTTGAAAAGCCTGTTTGTGTTGTGTAAAAATAGAAAAAATTAGGGCCTTATTGCTGTTCAATGGTGTAGTGATATACTCTAAAGGCCTGTTTGCCGTGTATTAGTGGTGAAATAAAAAATATTTGATCTAACATTTGGTTATTTGATCTAACAGTATTTCAGACAGATAAGTGCCAGGCCCTGCACAGGGGAGTTGCGGAGGCCTAAATGTTTCTGTCGCAGGCATAGTTTGCAGCAGAGTAAGGGGGCATGGCAGAAGGGGTCGCAGCGAGAGGCCTGAGCTCCCGGTGTCATCTAGTGGTCGTGCCTTGACCAGCAACCCAGCGGTTCTTGAATGGTTGACTCGATCATCCACTTCATCCCAAGTGACATCAGACACCCCAGCCAAGAGTCGGTGGGTTCATCTGACACGCCGCTTAGTTGGCATGGCTCGGGAGCAGTTCCTGTGCCCCCACTTGTCCTGAACCTTCCTCTCTCATTTTCAGGTCCCTCACCGCAAGAAGTATTATATGCCATAGGCTCGGCTCCACTTTTCAGTGAGGAAAAGCTACTAGAGGGGAGTCAGCAGCTACTGCCCAGCCAAGATCTGGAGGAGATATCCCCCGCTTCCTCCGGTAGGCCTGGAGTCAGCATGGTGGAAACAGTGGGAGGTCGGGAACTAAACATGCCCGGGGTAGACCACCCCCATCGTGGGAGCCTAAATAGCGGTGCATGGGTTCAAGGAGGCAGTGGTGGTAGCAGTCAGTCAGTGCGGCGTGTTGGGGGTAAAATCACCTACTTGGCGGTGTGGCAGTTTTTTTTTTAAGCTGCCGGAGGAGGTGAATGAGGTGTAAGGGATCGCTCTCTCTCAGAGGTTCGCAATCACAGACTTCTCCTCTGACAATGGGGTTCAATAAAGGTGCTTTATTTTGGCACTTCAGCACCATCACACACATAAACATCGAAAATAAACAGCTGCCCGTCTGGGCTCTACCTAATACATGTATTGTCTCTACCTCACCTATAGAGCGGCGTTCATACACAGGATTAGATCCGGATTACTCAGCCATATACGGTCCAGCAGCCTCCAGGCTGTGTCCAGACCAGCACCCTTTGGGGGGAGATGGTCCAGAAGTCCTCACGACTATGACCATGTGACCTTCTTTCCGTAGTCATCGCTGGGCCGCCCAAACTTCAGGCTTTACAAAGCCTTGTGGCCCCTCAGCCCTCCTGGCTGAGACCATACAGAGCCTCTGTAGGCCTCTGTTTCCAAGTTTTCCCTCCCTCCAAGTCATACACAGAGGGTTGTTTTATCCTTCCTTGATTATAGCAGCAGATCTCACCTGCAATCACCTCCGGCAAAATACAATACATGTAGTGGAAGAGTGTGGACTGGCAGATCCACTACCACACCTATCCCCCAGTCCACATGAAATCCAGCCCAGAACAAAACTAGACAAAACTGTCTCAGCAAACTACACTTTGCTGAAACCACTGTAGCTTTCTGGATTTCAGTTATCTCACCCAGCTGAGGTATCTGGGTGGGATATACACACCTCCCAGCACTTATACTGTACACATCACCACAGTGGCCTTATGTAGAATATGTGGGCAGAAGGTGAGCATGGCCAGGGTGCCAATGTTGGCACCACGGCCCTGCATCAACATAGGCAGTATTGCCATAAAGTGGCCTGGGAGAACCGTGGCTTCGATGTGGTGGTGTAGTCTACCGCAGCAACAGCTGCATCACCCAGTGGCACGCATCCAGTTTCATGACAGTCACGGCTCCACCTCCTCAGCTGAATGGAGCTGTCTGTCCTTCCCATCATCTGCTGGTCCTGATGCTCCTGCTCGTCACTAATTCTGTCAGCAATCGATCACCAAAGCGATTGCCAAGAAAAAACAGTATGTGTGCACTCATCCAACGGCGCAGAAGCTGAATGTGCTCCTGTCCAAGTTGCTAGTGCTGCAGTCCCTCCCTTTCCAAGTGGTGGACTCTGAACCTTTCAGAGAACTGATGGCTTGTGCCGAGCCAAGGTGGAGAGTCACAAGCCATCATTTCTTTGCCAAAAAGGCAGTACCAGCCCTGCACACACATGTAGAACAGAAGGTGGGCCAGTCCTTGAGCCTGTTGGTGTCTGCCAAAGTGCACCGCAGCGCCGTGTGGAGCTGTAACTAGGTCAGGGACAATACATGGGTCAATGTGGTTCCTGCACAGCCACACCAGCAATTTGGTCAGGTGACACCGCTTCCGCCTCCACGTTGCCACGCCGTTAGTCTAGCGGCAATGTCCGCCTCTGCCTTCTCATCCTCCACCGTGTCTTCAGCCTCCACTGCAGGGACAATTTACAGTGCCCCTCCAGCATACCACATGTGCAGGGCATGGCGGTTTTATGCTGTTCTGCACCTTGTTTGCCTTGGCGAATGGAGTCCATCAGCAAGAAATTGAATCTTGGCTTTCTACTCAACAACTGAAAATCGGAACCATGGTGACCGACAATGGGAAGAACATTGTGTCGGTGCTGTGTAAAGGCGGGATGAACCATGCCCCCTGCATGGCCCACGTGTTCAATCTGGTTGTCAAGCGGTTCCTGAAGTCTTCCACTTATCTGCAAGACATCCTAAAAATGGCGAGGAAACTTGGCATGCACTTCAGCCACTCGTACACGGCAAAGCACACCCTCCTTGAGCTGCAGCGGCAGAAAGACATCCCCCAACATAGGCTGATATGCAACGTTTTCACCTGTTGGAATTCCACCCTCCATATGTTGGACCGACTGTACAAACAGAGAAAGGCCATAAACGATTTCCTGATGATCCAAACAGACAGGAGTACTCTCTTGTGTGACTTCAATGTCAGCCACACATAGAGCAGAACCTGAACCAGCGGGTGGTGGCATACTTGAGAGTGCACCCTGCCAATCTACCTTGAAGATCCGCTTCTGGGCAGCCAAACTGGATTTCTGGCCGCAACTGGCCGAGTTTGCCCTGGAATAGCTGTCCTGCCTGGCCAGTAGTGTGGCATCAGATCGGGTGTTTAGTGCGGCGGGGGCCATAGTTACACCAAAAAGATCTCGTCTGTCCACCCAAAATGTGGAGAGACTAACCTTTGTGAAGATGAATCAGGTGTGGATCAGCCAGTATTTCCACCCACCAATTCCTGATGCATCAGACTAGATCATCCATGGTGCCACACCAACACTTTGACAAAAGAGAACAATTTCTTCTGGCTACCTGCCTCAGCTACTATTCTGATGCTGCCACCCGCCTGATGTCACACATCTGATGACAAGTGTTCCTTCTTTCACCCACCATCTTCAGCGGGTACTGGTATTGGCACCCACCTCAACACTATGTCACCTTGCCACTCTGTGGTCTCCTCATGCTGCTTTCACCTTACCAGTATGTCACCTTGCCACTCTGTGGTCTTTTGATGCTGCCGCCACCTCCACACTCTGTCATTGTGCCACTCTGCGGCCTCCTGATGCTGCCGCGACCTCCACAATTTGTCATTGTGCCACTCTGTGGCCTCCTGATGCTGCCGCCACTTACAGACTCTGTCATTGGGCCACTCTGTGGTCTCCCCATGGTGCTTTCACCTCACCACTATGTCACCTTGCCACTCTTTGGTCTTCCCATGCTGCTTCCACCTACACACTCTGTCATTGTGCCACTGTGCTGCCTCCTGATGCTGCCGCCATCTCCACACTCTGTCTTTGTGCCACTCTGTGGTCTCCTCATGCTGCTTTCACCTCACCACTATGTAATAGGGCCACTCTGTGGACTTTCTCATACTGTTCCCACCCTCCCAGTTCATGACTGGGCCACTATTTAGCATTTTTGGCTTGGCTGACATCATCATTTATTTGACCCTTCTTCTGATCTGTCAGAAGGAAGGTAAAATGAGACGCACAACAGATCCACTCTGTGTAGCAGCTTTAAGGAATGTATGGTCCCATTAGAATTGGCTCATGATTTGGTAGCTAAAAGCAGGAGTGGGTACAAAACACAGAAGACTTGCAAATATTCTGTTCACGTGTCATCTCTGTTTTGGATCTACTCCTGTTTTTTTTTTTTTGGGCATTAGCAATACTGATGGATTACTGACCAAATGCTGACTGAGTGAAGGTGGATGCTCCACAGTCAAGATCTGTTTTTGTGGGTTATTGTTCTGATGTATCAGAGGAAGGGCAAGATATCAATGATGTCAACACAAACTTACTGCTGACACCCTCTCCAATCGGTCTGGGGGGGGGCTCTACTTGTATAAGTGTTTAATAGAACAGGTTTTGTTGACATCTATGGGGAATCAGCTGACGACGGTGTACAAAGAGTGCACTTTTGTTTGGCACTAACATTGACCTGTAAGCTGAGTTCATACTTGAGTTATTTGGTCAGTTATGGCACCGTGACTGCCCAAATAAGTGAAGTGTGCAGTGATTCTAAGTGTGACGCCTGTCATCTGCATGTCATACGGACTCAAAGTATTATTTCACTACCAAAGCAGACTCCCTATGCATGTTACTGCAAGGCACAGTGTTCTACACCACTATAAAGGCTCTCAGAAGCCCAAAAATAGCAGTTTTTTAACCTAATTTGCTGCAAATTTATTCGGATCGAACTAAAAAATTTTCCCAAAAAATTTGGAGAACCGGCGAATCAAATTTTAAAAAAATTCACTCATCTCTAGATGTGAATAAAGAAATTTAGTCAATGTACAGAACAAAGTATTCATCTTCATGTCATATAACATTAGGAGCAAAGAACAAATTGAAATAAGATAAACACGTAAGAAGAGAAAGGGACAAAAACTGATCAAATCAGCCATCGGATAGGAACAATGAAGTGTAATCAGCAGCACGTCTTTCAGGCATGTTGTTTTTGTGACTTGGATACTGATTCATCTCAAGCTAATAATTATGATTCAAGTGTTTATTTCAAAGATAATTCATTTCCCATTTCTTTTTTATCTTCATCTTCTGTCAAACCTTATTTGGATTTGTTATTTTCTGTGACTGGTTTACTTTAAATTGATATTGATAAAAGTACATTTCCAATCATTGGGGGGGGGGACGTTCTGAGTTATTAAAATATTATGTCTTTTTTTTTCAATTTAAATGCCTATAAGTGGCACACCAAATAGACTTGAAGGTAGGAAATAAACTCTCCTGCGTGCAGTAACTGCCATGATAATACTCCACTTATTCATCATGCCACTACACTTATGTAGATGACCCAGGTTTTTCTGTAATTTTAGATAACTGACAAAAATGTACTACATAAGGTAATTTAACTAAGGATAGCAGTACTATATACAGTATACAGTATAAGAAGCAAATATGGTGCTCACCTCAGTTTGCTGTGAATGAGTGAGTTGAATGGCATAGGCATATTTCAAAAAGGAATTAACTAATTAGCATATCTCTTATCTAAATAAAAATGAATTTATGTCTGTCTATTGTCTCTCTGTCTGTCCTTTATGCACAGCCAAACAACTGGACCAATCTGCTCCATATAGGTACATGGGTACATCAGGTGTCCGGGAAAGTTTTAGACTGGGTCTCAGTTCTCAAGGACGTATCGTTCCTGAGATATTACAAAAAATATATTAGCCAATAGGAGCTCGCAGCTTCACTCACATTCTAACTGCCATTCATACATTCACATGAGCCTTATTATCCAATAGGAGCTTGTCCAAAACAACTCAGTCACTTTTCTTCACTGTTAGGGGGCAGGCTAGTGTGGAGGTCTTATATTAACCACTTCAGCCCCCTTAGCTTAAACACCCTTAATGACCAGGCCACTTTTTACACTTCTGCACTACATTATTTTCACCGTTTATTGCTCGTTCATGCAACTTACCACCCAAATGAATTTTACCTCCTTTTCTTCTCACTAATAGAGCTTTCATTTGGTGGTATTTCATTGCTGCTGACATTTTTACTTTTTTTGTTATTAATCGAAATTTAACGATTTTTTTGCAAAAAAAAAGACATTTTTCAATTTCAGTTGTAAAATTTTGCAAAAAAAACGACATCCATATATAATTTTTTCTCTAAATTTATTGTTCTACATGTTTTTGATAAAAAAAAAAGTTTTAGTAAAAAAAAAAAAATGGTTTGGGTAAAAGTTATAGCGTTTACAAACTATGGTACAAAAATGTGAATTTCCGCTTTTTGAAGCAGCTCTGACTTTCTGAGCACCTGTCATGTTTCCTGAGGTTCTACAATGGCCAGACAGTACAAACACCCCACAAATGACCCCATTTCGGAAAATAGACACCCTAAGGCATTCGCTGAATGGCATAGTGAGTTCATAGAACTTTTTATTTTTTGTCACAAGTTGGCGGAAAATGAAGATTTTATATATTTTTTTTCTTACAAAGTCTTTTTGCAGCATAGGTGGGCAAAGGGGCCTACATTCCAAAGAGCACCTTTAGGATTTCACAGGTCATTTTTTACAATTTGTCACACATCTGGTATTGCCGTACTCAGGAGAAGTTGGGCAATGTGTTTTGGGGTGTCATTTAACATATACCCATGCTGGGTGAGAAAAATATCTCGGTCAAATGCCAACTTTGTGTAAAAAAATTGGAAAAGTTGTCTTTTGCCAAGATATTTCTCTCACCCAGCATGGGTATATGTAAAAAGACACCCCAAAACACATTGCCCAACTTCTCCTGAGTACGGTGATACCAGATGTGTGACACTTTTTTGCAGCTTAGGTGGGCAAAGGGGCCCACATTCCAAAGAGCACCTTTCGGATTTCACCGGCCATTTTTTACAGATTTTGATTTCAAACCACTTCTCACGCATTCGGGCCCCTAAAATGCCAGGGCAGTATAACTACCCCACAAGTGACCCCATTTTGGAAAGAAGACACCCCAAGGTATTTTGTGATGGGCATAGTGAGTTCATGGAATTTTTTATTTTTTGTCACAAGTTAGTGGAATATGAGACTTTGTAAGAAAAAAAAAATCATCAATTTCCGCTAACTTGTGACAAAAAATAAAAAAATTCTAGGAACTCGCCATGCCCCTCACGGAATACCTTGGGGTGTCTTCTTTCCAAAATGGGGTCACTTGTGGGGTAGTTATACTGCCCTGGCATTCTAGGGGCCCTAATGTGTGGTAAGTAGTTTGAAATCAAAATGTGTAAAAAATGACCTGTGAAATCCTAAAGGTGCTCTTTGGAATGTGGGCCCCTTTGCCCACCTAGGCTGCAAAAAAGTGTCACACATGTGGTATCGCCGTACTCAGGAGAAGTTGGGCAATGTGTTTTGGGGTGTCTTTTTACATATACTCATGCTGGGTGAGAGAAATATCTCGGCAAAAGACAACTTTTCCCATTTTTTATACAAAGTTGGCATTTGACCAAGATATTTATCTCACCCAGCATGGGTATATGTAAAATGACACCCCAAAACACATTGCCCAACTTCTCCTGAGTACGGCGATACCAGATGTGTGACACTTTTTTGCAGCCTAGATGCGCAAAGGGGCCCACATTCCTTTTATGAGGGCATTTTTAGACATTTGGATCCCAGACTTCTTCTCACGCTTTAGGGCCCCTAAAATGCCAGGGCAGTATAAATACCCCACATGTGGCCCCATTTTGGAAAGAAGACACCCCAAAGTATTCAATGAGGGGCATGGCGAGTTCATAGAATTTTTTTTTTTTTGGCACAAGTTAGCGGAAATTTTTTTTTTTTGTTCTTTCTCACAAAGTCTCCCTTTCCGCTAACTTGGGACAAAAATTTCAATCTTTCATGGACTCAATATGCCCCTCACGGAATACCTTGGGGTGTCTTCTTTCCGAAATGGGGTCACATGTGGGGTATTTAGACTGCCCTGGCATTTTAGGGGCCCTAAAGCGTGAGAAGAAGTCTGGAATATAAATGTCTAAAAAATTTTACGCATTTGGATTCCGTGAGGGGTATGGTGAGTTCATGTGAGATTTTATTTTTTGACACAAGTTAGTGGAATTTGAGACTTTGTAAGAAAAAAAAAATATATAAAATTTCCGCTAACTTTGGCCAAAAAAATGTCTGAATGGAGCCTTACAGGGGGGTGATCAATGACAGGGGGGTGATCAATGACAGGGAGCTGATAAGGGAGTTTATATGGGGTGATCACCCCCCTGTCATTGATCACCCCCCTGTAAGGCTCCATTCAGACGTCCGTATGTGTTTTGCGGATCCGATCCATGTATCCGTGGATCCGTAAAAAACATACGGACGTCTGAATGGAGCCTTACAGGGGGGTGATCAATGACAGGGGGGTGATCAGGGAGTCTATATGGGGTGATCACCCCCCTGTCATTGATCACCCCCCTGTAAGGCTCCATTCAGACGTCCGTATGTGTTTTGCGGATGCGATCCATGGATCCGTGGATCCGCAAAACACATATGGACCTCTGAATGGAGCCAGCCTTACAAGGGGGTGATCAATGACGGGGGGTGATCAGGGAGTCTATATGGGGTGATCACCCCTCTGTAAGGCTCCATTCAGACGTCCGTATGTGTTTTGCGGATCCGATCCATGTATCCGTGGATATGTAAAAAACATACGGACGTCTAAATGAAGCCTTACAGGGGGTTGATCAATGACAGGGGGGTGATCAATGACAGGGGGGTGATCAGGGAGTCTATATGGGGTGATCACCCCCCTGTCATTGATCACCCCCCTGTAAGGCTCCATTCAGACGTCCGTATGTGTTTTGCGGATCCGATCCATGTATCCGTGGATCTGTAAAAAACATATGGACGTCTGAATGGAGCCTTACAAGGGGGTGATCAATGACAGGGGGGTGATCAATGACAGGGGGGTGATCAGGGAGTCTATATGGGGTGATCAGGGGTGATCAAGGGTTAATAAGGGGTTAATAAGTGACAGGGGGGGTGTAGTGTAGTGGTGTTTGGTGCTACTTATTACTGCGCTGCCTGTGTCCTCTGGTGGTCGATCCAAACAAAAGGGACCACCAGAGGACCAGGTAGCAGGTATATTAGACGCTGTTATCAAAACAGCATCTAATATACCTGTTAGGGGTTAAAAAAAATCGCATCTCCAGCCTGCCAGCGAACGATCGCAGCTGGCAGGCTGGAGATCCACTCGCTTACCTTCCGATCCTGTGAACGCGCGCGCCTGTGTGCGCGCGTTCACAGGAAATCTCGCGTCTCGCGAGATGACGCGTATATGCGTGACTCTGCGCAGAGCTGCCGCCTCCGGAACGCGATCCTGCGTTAGGCGGTCCGGAGGCGGTTAAGGGGGCATGTCACAGTGAGAGGGACACTCTTAAAGGGCAGGTCAATGTTAAGGGGGTGGGCTGCTGTTGAGGTGATTGTTAAGGGGGCATAATGCTGTGGAGGTCACTGTTAAGGGGGCAGACCGGTATGTTAGTCACTGTTAAGCGGGCCATAAAAATGGCTGCCATTCTAAATGAACAGCTTTTACAATTCTGTAGTAAACTGTCACTTTTGACTTTAGATATGTTGTTATATGTTGTTAATTAAATGTTTTAATGTTTAGTAGAATGAATTTATCTCCTGTTCTGTAACTTGCTTAATTGTGTCAGAGATCGATTGTGATTTACAAATTAAATATGTGCTATGTTATTTATCATTTTTTGGTACTTGCTTTGAAAGTATTACTTCCCAGTTAATCAAAGTGATATAATCATGCAAATCTTCTGCCTAGTTTTTTCTAGTAGAAAAAAAGTATTGTGTAAGATTAATAGTATTCTCACCAGAGAGAGAAGCCCAGGATAAGGTTTAGAATATACTTTAATCATGTTGCCAAAATAAAGTTATTTCACTACAAAATAGAATTTATTGTCTACGTCATTCAGCTAAATAAGTATTTTAAAAAGCAACAACAAAACAGAGACTAATCTATTAGAACTTTATCTGCACAATTTTTTGTACAAATTACATGAATTCGATATATAAAATACAACTTTCAGGAATTGCAAATAGAGTATCTGATTGACTTACTAATCTCTTTTTAGTGGAACAAAGGAGAGCAAAGTATGATTGCTGTTGTGTACAGTCCCAGCATGGAGACTATATTTTGTCCCTTAAGTCTGCTCTATTTGTTTGAAAAAAGTTGTCTTTACAATTTGTAGCCACTGCATTTATCAGCTGATCACTGCACTCCTCCTCTTGGCACCAACTAAGTCGCAACCTGCCAGGCATGTTCACCAGGCAGCAGCAACTCCAGGAAAAGTATATCACTACAAGATAGTCATTCAGATGATTAATGTTTCATGTAATAGATCGCTGGCTAGAATCTACCAATCCAACAAGCGGTGGCTCATATGCCTTATTAGAGCACATGGACAGGTTGTTGTGTTGCATAATGAAGTTGAAAAGTGACATAATTCTAGTCTATTTGATCAATTCAGTTAATAGCTAATTCCCCTACAGGTTTATTGAATAAAAGTTTTAAGGATAGATTGATCTTTCATTCATCCTACAGTAGAGTGTGTAGCCTTGGTGCAGTTATTGAAGTTCTTTAAAAAAACTGACACACAGTTATAGCTAGCTAGAGACAAAGTACTGTATGTTCTGCATAAAGAAGGTCCATTTGAAGGGAAATTGGATTCAGTGATATACTACTACAAAATTGTGACTTTTTAGTGCCACAATTCAGGCAAAGGGAGCGTCATAAATCTCTTCCTATATATTGTTCATTTAAAGGGGTATTCCAGTCATGTTAAATTATCTACTATCCAAAGGATAAGGAATAACTATTAGATTGGTGGGGGACCTACAGCTGGGGGGCTCATCAGGGTACATGGGCCCTGTTCTCATGATCGGTGAGGGTCCTAGTGGTAGAACCCATACCAATTTAATAGTTATCGCCTATCCTATGAATAGGGGATAACTAAATGTGACTGGAATACCCCTTTAAAAAATAAAGCCAAACATTTGTAAAATTTAAATATAGAATTTCCATTATTTGGGTGCTACCATCATATGTTATAACCTTTTTTGCACAAAAATGCACAGTGTATTTTTAGCCATTTTGTGATGTTTTTTTGACAGTGTGTTTGAAGTTTTGGCATAGTGTGTTCGAGTTTATATATAGGCAAGTATGTAACCCTGTAATTTCATGAAACAAAAAAAACTGCCATTAAAAAGCATCCATTGGCATTTGGATTTTTTCAAGCAGGGCAAAAAATCAATGGCCGTCCATGGGATAAAAATTTGCTGCAATAAAAAAAAAATGCCATTGACCTGCACTTCAAGTGTCAAAAATTCCACTAGAAAAAAAAATATGTCCCATTAATGTCCTATCTAATAACTAACTTGAAATATTATTACATTCAATGAATTACAGTGAATTCAGTGAATCACAACTACTATTGGTGCTGAGAGAGACAGAGACCTTAAACTGTCATACACAAATTTTCAGGATAATCAGAGCACTTCCAATTTGGGTATAATGAATTTTTAACCAAATTAAATTGCTGGACTGATTCGGCTTAATACATTTTGAGTGATTAGCTCATGCTGCAGGTAACATTTAATAAGTTTGTAGTGCTTCTTCCGTGTCTTCTTATTTTAGTATTTGAAATGTTTTCTTTTTGTTCTGTATTGCCCCTTTTACATGTTTATTTATCCATGTTGGTTTTCTCCTGTTTCAGTTTTTATATCCATATAGTATGTACCTCTCTTGATGAAAATTTTAGACTGCTTTGAATAATAATAATAATAATAATAATAATAATAGTAATAATAATTTACTATCTGTACTCTTATTTTTGTGTTTTTAAAGGTATCTGTTACCTAGTTTATGCTGTCCAATCTGAGAGCAATATAAAGTAATGACCCTGATTCCAATGATGTATCAGTTACTGAATCACGTGCTATAGTTTTCATAAAATTGACCTTTATCAACTTTTATTGGAGCCTAGAAACTAGTAATCAATATTCATAAGCAGTAACCTTCTCTGCTCTCCCTCCACTGATTGACAAATTTCTTCCTACGCTGTGTATTAAGAGAAATCTGACAATCAGCATAGGGTGAGTGGAGGTCATCACAGTTCCTAAATATTGATTACTACACTTACGGCATACACAGTATCATGTAGACTACATCCTAATCTCCTGCTGTGGCTGATAAATGGCAATAATATGGAAGCTGTCCAGACTCTAGAATCAGGCTTCTCAGTTTGGGCAGTATAAGCCTGGTGACATATTCCCTTTAAAGACAAAAATATGCATAAGGTCTTCTAGAGGCTCATCTATAGAGAAAAATCTAATTTCATATATGTCTTACAGTTTGTTGTTAGATCAGTCAGTAAATATCAGAGCTGGACAATAATTGGAAAGTGATATTATCGTTGTTACGCTGAGCGCTCCGGGTCCCCTGCTGGTCTCGCAGCGCTCACAGCGTATGTCCCCAGGCAGCACTCCAGTGTCTCGGCGTGTGCGTCCTCGCTCTATAGGGCGCGCGCGCTCCGGGACTCTTAGATTCAAAGGACCAGTGCACCAGTGATTGGTGCCTGGTCCAAAGGGGTTATTAAGGGTTAAGGTTGTGAGAGGCAGTGCTGACTTAATTAGGCTGCACCTGTGCACTGCCCATTTATACCTTCTCCTCCCACAGCCTTCTGCCGGATCTTTGTGCCTTGTGCCTCAGAGAAAGTGTTCCCTATGATGTTAGTTTGCCTTACCTGTTGCCGTACCCGTTGCTACCGTCCACTCGCCTTTGAACCTTTGCCGCCTGCCCTGACCGCTGCTTCGTCCGACTACACTCTTGCCTTCTCCCTGTGTACCACGCCTTATCAGTTGCCAGAGAGGTCGAGTTGTTACTAGGGGACACGACCTGGTAGTTACCGCCGCGGCAAATCCACCCCGCTTTGCGGCGGGCTCTGGTGAAGACCAGTAACTGCTTAGAACCGGTCCTCTAGTACAACCCGCGCCATCGCCTCTCTGGTGCAGAGGATTCACAACCTGTCCTGCCGGTTCGTGACAGTAAGATCCGGCCATGAATCCCACTGATGTTCCCCTGCCAAGCCTGGAGGACCTCACCACCATTGTGGCCCAGCAGGGTCAACAGCTGGCCCAGTTGACCGCTATGTTGCAGCAGCTCCTGCCTTCTCTGCAACAGCCAGCTCCTCCGTCTGCTCCTGCTGCATCACCACTGCCTGCAGTTACCACCGGTTCCAGAATCCGTTTGTCCCTACCAGACAAATATGACGGAGATCCTAAGCAGTGCCGTGGGTTCTTGTCGCAGTGCTCTCTCCACCTCGAGCTTCTGTCCGACCAGTTTCCTTCTGAGCGAGCCAAGGTAGCCTTTATTCTCAGTTTACTGTCCGGGAAGGCCCTGGCCTGGGCTTCACCACTATGGGACCGCGCAGATCCTGCCACCGCATCCGTCCAGAGCTTCTGCCTAGAGTTCCGGAATGTTTTTGAGGAGCCTGCCCGGGTTACCTCCGCAGAGACTGCCTTACTAAATTTGACCCAAGGAGGTTCTTCCGTGGGTGACTATGCCATTCAGTTCCGCACTCTGGCCTCTGATCTGAACTGGAACAATGAAGCCCTTTGTGCCACCTTCAAGAAAGGACTTAACAGTGAAGTA
Source organism: Bufo bufo (assembly GCF_905171765.1). Lineage (NCBI taxonomy): Eukaryota > Metazoa > Chordata > Amphibia > Anura > Bufonidae > Bufo > Bufo bufo. Next base: position 389,654,093 of record NC_053392.1, read on the forward strand.
AAGGACGTTCTGGCTGCACGTGAGCTTCCTTCCACTCTTTGTGACCTCATCTTGCTGGCCACTAGGATAGACAAACGTTTCGCCGAAAGACAGGAGGAACTCCTCCTTGAAAAGGAAAAAGCTTGTCCTAGACGCTTTCCTCGTCTGGCTCCCGTTTTTCCGCATCCACCTCAACCCGCTACTGGGTTTTCCGCCGTGGAAGCCATGCAGGTGGATCGGTCACGCTTGACTCCGCAAGAACGAAGCCGCCGCAGAAACGAGAACCTGTGTCTGTACTGTGCCAGTACCGAGCACTTCCTTAGAGATTGTCCTCTCCGTCCACCGCGTTCGGGAAACGCTCGCACCTAGTAAGCGTGGGAGAGGCGTTGCTAGGTGTGGATTCTTCCTCTTCACGTCTCATCATACCCGTGCAGTTGATCATCTCTTCCAAGTCCTCTTTCTCCGCAGCCGCCTTCTTGGATTCCGGTTCAGCTGGCAACTTCATTCATGCCACCTTGGTTGACAAGTACCGTATTCCAGTAATCCGTCTACCCAAGCCGTTTTTCATCTCTACTGTTAACGGTGAGAGACTCTCAGCCACCGTGCAGTTCCGTACCCAGCCTCTACAGATGGACATCGGAATATTTCATACCGAGACTTTAGAGTTTTTTGTCCTTCCCTTCTGTTCTTCCGAACTCCTCCTGGGTCTGCCGTGGCTTCAACGTCATAGTCCTGTCCTGAATTGGTCCACCGGTGAGATCCTGCGTTGGGGCTCCTCCTGTTCGGACCGCTGTCTCAAGCCTGCTCTGGTCAAACAGAACCCGCAAGTTTCTCCGCCTTCTGGGCTGCCCAAGCCATACCATTCCTTCACGGATGTCTTCTGCAAGAAACAAGCTGAGGTTCTTCCTCCTCACCGATCCTATGATTGCCCGATCGACCTGATACTCGGTTCTACTCCACCTCGGGGCAGAATTTATCCTCTCTCACCTCCTGAGACTCTTGCCATGTCCGACTATATACGTGAGAACCTACAGAGAGGATTCATAAGAAAATCTTCTTCTCCTGCTGGGGCCGGTTTTTTCTTCGTGACAAAAAAAGACGGCTCCCTCCGCCCCTGCATTGACTACAGAGGTCTTAATAAAATTACCATCAAGAACCGTTACCCTCTGCCTCTAATCTCTGAGCTATTTGATCGTCTCCGAGGGGCTAAGATCTTCACTAAATTGGACCTCCGAGGGGCCTATAATCTGATCCGTATCCGTGAGGGAGACGAATGGAAGACCGCCTTTAACACAAGGGACGGCCATTTTGAGTATTTGGTGATGCCCTTCGGCCTCTGCAATGCACCTGCTGTCTTCCAGGAATTCGTCAATGACATTTTCAGGGACTTACTTTACACCTGCATGGTCGTATACCTGGATGATATCCTCATCTTTTCCTCCAATTTGGATCAACACCGGGTCCATGTGCAACAAGTTCTTACTCGTCTCAGGAGAAATCGCCTATACGCTAAACTTGAAAAATGTCTATATGAACAGACCTCCCTGCCTTTCCTGGGATACATTATTTCAGCCCAAGGACTTCAAATGGACCCAGCCAAACTCTCGGCGGTTCTGGATTGGCCACGTCCCTCTGGTCTCCGGGCCATACAAAGATTTCTGGGCTTTGCGAATTACTACAGGCAATTCATCCCTCACTATTCCACTCTGGTAGCTCCTATCGTGGCCCTCACTAGAAAAGGAGCTAACCCCAAATCCTGGCCTTCCCAAGCCGAGGAAGCCTTCCAGTCCCTGAAATCCGCCTTTGCCTCTGCACCCGTTCTCTCTAGACCAGATTCCACCAAGCCCTTCTCTCTTGAAGTGGATGCCTCCTCGGTGGGAGCCGGAGCCTTCCTCACCCAGAAGTCTTCCAGGGGCAAGACTTCAACTTGTGGCTTCTTTTCAAAAACATTCTCTTCCGCAGAGAGAAATTACTCCATTGGGGACAGGGAACTGCTGGCTATTAAATTGGCACTAGAGGAATGGAGACATTTACTCGAGGGCGCCACACATCCTGTGTACATCTTCACGGACCACAAGAACCTGGCTTATCTCCAGTCTGCTCAGAGATTAAATCCCCGTCAGGCTCGTTGGTCTCTGTTCTTCGCCCGCTTTAACTTTGAGATCCATTTTCGTCCGGCTTGCAAGAACATTAGGGCAGATGCTCTGTCTCGCTCCTCTGATGTGGTGGGCGACGAGTTAACACCTCGATATATTATCCCTCCAGAACGCCTTATTACAGTCGCTCCCGTGGACCTGCGCCTTCTTCCTCCTGGCAAATCCTACGTACCTCCACGTCAGCGGCTGCGAATTCTCAAGTGGGGCCACGCCTCCCCTTTTGCCGGTCATCCAGGGGTGCTAAAGTCTCTCCAACTTATCTCCCAAAGGTACTGGTGGCCTTCTCTGGAGAAAGATGTCTCGGACTTCGTCCAGGCCTGTATGATTTGCGCCCGGGATAAATCGCCTCGCCAGAGACCAACGGGTCTCCTCTTGCCTCTACCTGTTCCTGAAGTTCCCTGGTCTCACATCGCCATGGACTTTATTACTGATCTTCCCTCCTCCCATGGCAAGCCCGTTATTTGGGTCGTGGTGGATCGCTTCTCCAAGATGGCTCACTTTGTACCCCTGCCCGGTCTACCCTCTGCACCCATGTTGGCCAAACAATTTTTCCAACACATCTTCCGTCTCCATGGCCTTCCCAAACATATTGTCTCGGATCGTGGGGTACAATTCGTCTCCAAATTCTGGAGGGCTCTATGTGCCCAGCTCGGGATCAAATTGGACTTTTCTTCTTCGTACCACCCTCAATCTAACGGCCAAGTAGAACGGGTGAACCAGATTTTGGGTGACTATCTGCGTCACTTTGTATCCTCTCGCCATGACGTCTGGGCTGATCTACTATCCTGAGCGGAGTTCTCCTACAACTACAAACAATCCTCTGCCTCTAACAAGTCTCCTTTCTTTGTAGTTTTTGGCCGTCATCCTCTTCCACCGCTGCCGCAGTCTCCCACTCCTTCTTCTGTACCTGCCATTGACAGTCTTGTACAGGATTTTTCCTCCATCTGGCGAGAAACCCACGCTGCTCTCCTCAGGGCTTCCGCCTGTATGAAGGTTCAAGCTGACAAGAGACGCAGATCTCCACCGGAATTTCGCCCGGGTGACAAGGTGTGGCTCTCCTCTAGGTACATCCGATTTAGGGTCCCAAGTTACAAGTTGGGCCCTCGTTTCTTGGGACCCTATAAAATCAAGAGTCGTATCAATCAAGTTTCTTATCAGCTCCATCTTCCTCCCTCCCTCCGAATCCATAACTCCTTCCATGTCTCCCTTCTTAAACCTGCTATCTTTAACCGTTTTTCTCCCAAGCTTGTTTCTCCCACCCCTGTCGCCGGTACCTCCGATATATTCTCTGTCAAGGAGATCTTGGCGACCAAGATCTCCCGGGGGAAAAGATTTTTTTTGGTCGACTGGGAGGGCTGCGGTCCTGAGGAGAGGTCATGGGAGCCGGAGGAGAACATCCTGGACCGCAGTCTCATCCGCAAGTTCTTCGGTACCAAAAAGGGAGGGAGACCAAAGGGGGGGGTACTGTTACGCTGAGCGCTCCGGGTCCCCTGCTGGTCTCGGAGCGCTCACAGCGTATGTCCCCAGGCAGCACTCCAGTGTCTCGGCGTGTGCGTCCTCGCTCTCTAGGGCGCGCGCGCTCCGGGACTCTTAGATTCAAAGGACCAGTGCACCAGTGATTGGTGCCTGGTCCAAAGGGGTTATTAAGGGTTAAGGTTGTGAGAGGCAGTGCTGACTTAATTAGGCTGCACCTGTGCACTGCCCATTTATACCTTCTCCTCCCACAGCCTTCTGCCGGATCTTTGTGCCTTGTGCCTCAGAGAAAGCGTTTCCTATGATGTTAGTTTGCCTTACCTGTTGCCGTACCCGTTGCTACCGTCCACTCGCCTTTGAACCTTTGCCGCCTGCCCTGACTAGTGATGAGCGGGAGGTGCCATATTCGATTTTGCGATATTTCGCGAATATTCGCATGAATATTCGTGTTATATTCGTCGAAATCGAATATTCGCAATTATTCCAATTATCGCGAAATTATTTTTTCGCATATTGCGAATATTTATCTTGATAGTATAAGGCAACGTTCCTATGCTAATGACTATGGCTAGGCTAATATGTGTATTTTACGAAATTTCGTAATATTGCTCTAACTTCGTCTCTTAGAATATTACGAATATTCTAAAAGACGAAGTTAGAGCAATATTAAGAACATTTGCAAAAGTCGAAATTGCGATGCGAGTAATATAACACGAAATAGTCGCATGAAGATTTAAACTTAGCACTGCTATATTCCATATTCTAGCCTAATATGGAATATAGCTCTGCTAAGGTAGCACTGCTATATTCCATATTAGGCTAGAATATGGAATATAGCTGTGCTAAGTTGAAATCTTCATGCGACTATTTCGTGTTATATTACTCGCATCGCAATTTCGACTTTTGCAAATGTTTTTAATATTGCTCTAACTTCGTCTGTTAGAATATTCGTAATATTCTAAAAGACGAAGTTAGAGCAATATTACGAAATTTCGTAAAATACACATAGATTGTATTTAAGCTAATATACTGCTATAGTAATAATTTTTAATAGTGTACATATTTTACAAAACTTAAGTTCAGAAGAGGCAAAAAAAAATTACAGGAAAAAAAAGGGATTATAGCACTATATTAGCTAAATTACAATCTATATGTGTATTTTATGAAATTTCGTAATATTGCTCTAACTTCGTCTTTTAGAATATTCGTAATATTCTAAGAGACGAAGTTAGAGCAATATTACGAAATTTCTAAAAGACGAAGTTAGAGCAATATTAAGAACATTTGAAAAAGTCGAAATTGCGATGCGACTAATATAACACGAAATATTCGCATGAAGATTTCAACTTAGCACTGCTATACTCCATATTCTAGCCTAATATGGAATATAGCAGTGCTAACTTAGCAAAGCTATATTCCATATTACTCTAGAATATGGAGTATACCAGTGCTAAGTTGAATTCTTCATGCGAATATTTTGTGTTATATTACTCGCATCGCAATTGCGACTATTGTGAAATTTCGTAAAATACACATATAGATTAGATTGTAATTTAGCTAATATGGAATATAGCAGTAAGTTGAAAACGCCAATGACTGGAGCAGCCAGGAAGCCAGGAATCCAAAGGACAGGTAAGAACAACTTTAGGGAAGTGGGAAAGAAAAAAATATAATAATAAAAAAAAAGAAAAAAAAAGAATATTCGATTTCGCGAATATATAGAACGATATCCAAAATATTCGCGAAATCTCGAAATTGCAGTATTCGAGAAAAAAATTCGCAATTCGAATATTCGCGCTCAACACTAGCCCTGACCGCTGCTTCGTCCGACTACGCTCTTGCCTTCTCCCTGTGTACCACGCCTTATCAGTTGCCAGAGAGGTCGAGTTGTTACTAGGAGACACGACCTGGTAGTTACCGCCGCGGCAAATCCATCCCGCTTTGCGGCGGGCTCTGGTGAAGACCAGTAACTGCTTAGAACCGGTCCTCTAGTACAACCCGCGCCATCGCCTCTCTGGTGCAGAGGATTCACTATCTGTCCTGCCGGTTCGTGACAATCGTGTACCCCACTGTGCAGATACCACAACTCTGAAGCCTGACACAAACTATTTATTAAAGACCACTATAGAAAATTACATCCGAGCATATTTAACAGCCTTAATACATGGACCCTTTAGAAGTTTAGAAGTAGATTGAAGTATAGGGTAACAAAACAGGAGTTGGAAGCTCTGTTTAAAAGTAATGATGAACAGATTCGGAATGATGAGATAAAGTAGCACAATCGCTATTGGTTTTCAAGGTATGGGTTTAAAAAGAGATCCAATCCCAAAAGATGTTCTCTCTGATATCTATGATAGGGACATTTATTTATTTGCATCCCATTTCCCCTTCCCATCAGTCCCTAGTACTGTAGTTAACAAAAACATATTCCCCATCGGGCTGTCTCTCTTCAATGACTTGGGGAGGAAAAGGATGAGCGCCAAACTTCCAATCTGTGATGTTATATGTAAATATATATATATAGGTGATAAATACATAAAAACAAGTAATAAGAGCTTTAGAGCTTTTCCACTCATTTCATGCTTATGCTTTTCCACTCACTTCATGCTTATGCTCTTGATAAAGGGGACTTAGTTGTAATCCCCGAAACGCGTCAAGCTTTTTAATAAGAATAAAACAAGCATCCTTGGTTTGAAGTCCCCAAGTTTACTTTCATCGCGAGGACGGGGTGTGTATCCATCTTACAGGCAACCTCGGCGAGGGGGGTAAGGAGGACAGGTGTCTTGAGCTTATCCTGTTCATCCTCCTCCCTGGTGAAGGGCACTGTATGATATAAATTACACTGTTGGAGTTACACGTGAGAAAATCTTTTATCGTATGTTGGTCTAGGAATTCCACCATAGTTTGACTGGTCTTTGCTGCAAACCACAATTACTCACCTTATCTACCTGCTCCTGAGGAAGGGGGATATTACATAGACCCCCAAAACGCGTTGAGCTTGTTTTATTCTCAATAAAGAGAGATTTCATGAAGTTAAGGATCCGCCTGCTGTTTCCATCTTCACCGCAGATTTGGTCCACTTACCTGGATCTCTACCATTCTACAAACGACCTCGGATCAGGGGGGTATCACCCCAGGTGTCTTGAGTTTATCCTGGAGGTGACCCCCCTTGTGAAGTGAGTGGAAAAGCTCTAAAGCACTTATTACTTGTTTTTACGTATTTATCACCTATATACAGTTGCAAGAAAAAGTATGTGAACCCTTTGGAATGATATGGATTTCTGCACAAATTGGTCATAAAATGGGATTTGATCTTCATCTAAGTCACAACAATAGACAATCACAGTCTGTTTAAACTAATAACACACAAATAATTAAATGCTACCATGTTTTTATTGAACACACCATGTAAACATTCACAGTGCAGGTGGAAAAAGTATGTGAACCCTTGGATTTAATAACTGGTTGAACCTCCTTTGGCAGCAATAACTTCAACCAAACGTTTCCTGTAGTTGCAGATCAGACATGCACAACGGTCGGGAGTAATTCTTGACCATTCCTCTTTACATAACTGTTTCAGTTCAGCAATATTCTTGGGATGTCTTGTGTGAATCGCTTTCTTGAGGTCATGCCACAGCATCTCAATCGGGTTGAGGTCAGGACTCTGACTGGGCCACTCCAGAAGGCGTATTTTCTTCTGTTTAAGCCATTCGGTTGTTGATTTACTTCTATGCTTTGGGTCGTTGTCCTGTTGCAGCACCCATCTTCTGTTGAGCTTCAGCTGGTGGACAGATGGCCTTAAGTTCTCCTGCAAAATGTCTTCATAAACTTGGGAATTAATATTTCCTTTGATGATAGCAATCTGTCCAGGCCCTGATGCAGCAAAGCAGCCCCAAACCATGATGCCCCCACCACCATACTTTACAGTTGGGATGAGGTTTTGATGTTGGTGTGCTGTCCCTCTTTATCTCCACACATAGTGTTGTGTGTTTCTTCCAAACAACTCAACTTTGGTTTCATCTGTCCACAGAATATTTTGCCAGTACTGCTGTGGAACATCCAGGTGCTCTTGTGCAAACTGTAAACGTGCAGCAATGGTTTTTTTTGGACAGCAGTGGCTTCCTCTGTGGTATCCTCCCATGAAATCTATTCTTGTTTAGTGTTTTACGTATCGTAGATTCGCTAACAGGGATGTTAGCATATGCCATAGACTTTTGTAAGTCTTTAGCTGACACTCTAGGATTCTTCTTCACCTCATTGAGCAGTCTGCGCTGTGCTCTTGCAGTCATCTTTACAGGACGGCCACTCCTAGGGAGAGTAGCAGCAGTGCTGAACTTTCTCCATTTATAGACAATTTGTCTTACTGTGGACAGATGAACAGCAAGGCTTTTGGAGATACTTTTATAACCCTTTCCAGCTTTATGCAAGTCAACAATTCTTAATCGTAGGTCTTCTGAGAGCTCTTTTGTGCGAGGCCTCATTCACATCAGGCAATGCTTCTTGTGAAAAGCAAACCCAGAACTGGTGTGTGTTTTTTATAGGGCAGGGCAGCTGTAACCAACACCTTCAATCTCATCTCATTGATTGGACTCCAGTTGGATGACACCTCACTCCAATTAGCTCTTGGAGATGTCATTAGTCTAGGGGTTCACATACTTTTTCCACCTGCACTGTGAATGTTTACATGGTGTGTTCAATAAAAACATGGTAACATTTAATTCTTTGTGTGTTATTAGTTTAAGCAGACTGTGATTGTCTATTGTTGTGACTTAGATGAAGATCAGATCACATTTTATGACCAATTTGTGCAGAAATCCATATCATTACAAAGGGTTCACATACTTTTTCTTGCAACTGTATATATTTACATATAACATCACAGATTGGAAGTTTGGCGCTCATCCTTTTCCTCCCTGGTGTCGTTTTTATCACCTCACGGGTTACGGATTTAGTTTTTTCTGTTCTATGTTCATTGACTTAGTGTTTAAACTCTGTTTACACTGATTTGAGCTGCCTACTTCTTTTTAGTGACTTTTTAACCCTATCTTCACATTATCACAGTCCTGTTGGCGCCCGTCTTTCCTTGTCTTCAGGGGCATTCAGTTAAACCCTAGATAGAGTTGGGATAACCTCGTTTTCTTTTTTCTTTTTTACGCTCTTGATCTCTTCAATGACAGCATAGGCGGCTGCCTACTCCATCTAGCCTTTGTTGCTTCACTGCGGCTGAAATAATTCTTGTTTGAGTAAATAATGAAGAATTCACTAATGATTTTCATGAGCTTAAACCATGGATAAAACCAGAATAAAACCATTTAATTTCTATAGGGTTTAAGATAAAACAAATGATCAGTGAATCAATTTACTTCTTGCCCCAGTACTATCCCTAATTGGGACTCAGATTTAAGTCAGAACAGTCAGAGCATAAGCAACTAAGCTCTTTCCGAAATGGTCCAGAAATGTTAACAGCAGATAAACTGTCAACCATATTAAAAACTTAATTAAATGTTAGATTTTAGTGCTTAAAAACTTTACATCAGATTTAAAATCAACCAGGATGGCAGTATGCATCAAATTAAAAATATTTTTTTTTATAAATTTAAAATAATTTTGCATGAAAAATATTAGAATAGTAACTCATGATTATGTCAAAATGTTGGGAACTGCATAGCCATCTTAGCATTTAATGAATTCCATGATATTGACAGATGTTGTCAAACTAAAATGTATCTACAGTTTGCATTTCGAAATGTGTCTACCTACCTATTTCTTCCAAATTTTCTTGTAAGGAATGACAGCTGAAAAGCTAAAATTGACCCCATTTATTATTAATTATTCATGCATGGCCTTCACATTCTGCTCATTCTGACTCTAAACTCACATTTGCTTCCAATTACTGTATATTGAATTTGAATGGCCTATTCAGATTTTTACCTTGAAAACACTTTTAAAGAACATGCTTACTCGAGAAAGGTTCTCAACATCAACAGTTGTATACTAGTTAGATGACAGTTATTAAGGAACTGGAGACATTTTGCTGTGTTAATTATAATGTAATACAGTATATACAGTACTATAAAGTCTATGACAAAATATACTGTATATACAAAATACTGTATATAATATAAAGTAGATGTACATATAATATAAAGTAGATGTACAAAATATGAGGCTAAACATACATTTCTCTAAGGCACTTCTCCCCGCCGCCATTCTAATAATTACCACTTTGAAAATAAAAGTTCAAGAGTTTAAAGTTGATTTCATTCTTCCTATTTTTGTGCTTGTATGGTGATAATAATTTCTTTTGAACTGTGCAGTGCATGGCTTTTCAGCAATTGTAATTAATTTTTAATCTACAGTTTGCCATTTTAACATAAGTGAGCATTTTTATGCATGCTTCAGTAGAATAATGAATTAGACACAGTTGGGTGAGATACAGTATGCTTTATGCTGCATTCCTATTTATAATTATAAATGCTAACATACGTACTTATATGAAGCATGGAGCAAGGGTCAGAAATGCTATAAGAATTTTAAAGAAGGAAACCTAATGCACAGGCATTATGACATTTATTGTATGTTAATGAACATGGTATGATAATAAAATTAAATAGAGAAAATTTGGGAAATAGAATGTAAATTCTGTTTCTGATGGCTATGGAAGAGTTCACAACCCCGCTATATATTTCCATTGTTCTTCTCTGTTATAGGAGCAGAACAACAAAAATAAGGAAAGTGCCGGATATGGAACATACAGTAACTGAGAGGAATAGTGTTGAACAAACTCCATTGACTACAAAGTACAGTAGTCCGTTTTTGTTCAGAATCCTGCTTTTTACCAGACAAACTAGTCTTTGAAATTATTAAATTGTTTTAGCAGTAATTTAATTTTCCCATGTGGATTCTAATGGATGCTGGTCCCATTATTTAGTGCTAGGTTTGCATGTAAACCATAGGTCTGGAGGGCATGAAAGGTCTCCCTGCCTCAGGTCTTCTATGGCTCTGCCAGTAATTCCCCATGCTGAAACTACATCTCCTGACAACTTTGCCCTTTGGAACATACGTTTTGAGCTGAGGGCAGAAATACCTACATATGGCAGAAGATGACAGGTCATGCGCGATAGTTGTGACCTCACCTATAGATGCTCCATGTGATGCCACGTCTATTGTTTTATTGGCCATCTGTAATTTAAAAACAGCCTTATAACTAGCTGGCTCCTGATGAAGCTTATTACGCTAAACACACATCGAGCTGGCCATGATTTTATGAAATATTGAAAGCTACTTGCTCAGTCCTTTCCCACGCCCCCTTCCCCTCCCCCTGTCCTTTCCTCCTCCCCTCCTCCCCCTGATTAATGTTATTAAATGCTCATATTTATAAACCTTATGCCTTTCTGGCTTGTAATCATAGGAGCATTCATGCCGCTCTAACTGTTAATCTGCACAAAATGCTATATTTATATCTTTTGGAGCACAAGCTAATATTCTTGCTCTCTAGCAGCTAACCCAGACGTCTGAGCACTCCTGGCGTCCGTCAGTTGCCCAGCAACAGGCGCTGCATCCAGCCCTTCTCCCGGCTCCTTTGACTTACCCAGGCCGTTCTGAGATTTTTTTTTCGTCACATATTGTACTTCATGTCACTGCTAAAATTGGGTCAAAAAAGTTAATTTTTTTGCATAAAAAAATACAATTTTTACCAAAAATTTAGAAAAATTTGCAAATGTCAAACTTTCAGTTTCTCTACTTCTGTAATACATAGTAATACCCCCAAAAATTGTGATGATTTTACATTCCCCATATGTCTACTTCATGTTTGTAGCATTTTGGGAATGATATTTTATTTTTTGGGGATGTTACAAGGCTTAGAAGTTTAGAAGCAAATTGTGAAATTTTCAGAAATCTTCAAAATCCCACTTTTTATGGACCAGTTCAGGTTTGAAGTCACTTTGTGAGGCTTAGATAATAGAAACCTCCCAAAAATGACCCCATTCTAGAAACTACACCCCTCAAGGTATTTAAAACTGTTTTTTCAAACTTTATTAACCCTTTAGGTCTTCCACAAGAGTTAATGGCAGATGGAGAAACAATTTTGAAATTTCTATTTTTTGGAAAATTTTCCAATATAATCAATTTTTTCCAGGAGTAAAACAAGGGTTAACTGCCAAACAATACTCAAAATGGGTTGCCCTGATTCTGTAGTTTGCAAAAACACTCCATATGTGGTCGTAAACTACTGTTTGGCCGAACGGTAGCACATAGAAGGAGGGGAACACCATATGGGTTTTGGAAGGCAGATTTGGCAGGACTGGTTTTGTTTATACCATGTCCCATTTGAAGCCCCCTGTTGCACCCCTAGAATAGAAATTTCAAAAAAGTGACTCCATCTAAGAAAGTACACCCCTCAAGGTATTCAAAACTGGGTTTACAAACTTTGTTAACCCTTTAGGTGTTCCACAAGAGTTAATAGCAGATGGAGAAACAATTTTGAAATTTCTATTTTTTGGAAAAGTTTTCAATATAATCAATTTTTTCCAGGAGTAAAACAAGGGTTAACTGCCAAACAACACTCAAAATGGGTTGCCCTGATTCTGTAGTTTGCAAAAACACCCCATATGTGGTCGTAAACTACTGTTTGGCTAAACGGCAGGACATAGAAGAAGGGGAATGTCATATGGTTTTTGGAAGGCAGATTTTGCTGGACTGGTTTATTGACACCATGTACCCTTTCAAGCCCCCTGATGCACCCCTAGATTAGAAACTCCATAAAAGTGACCCCATCTAGGAAACTACGGGATAAGGTGGTTGTTGTTTTGGGACTATTTTAGGGGTAAATTAGATTTTTGGTTGCTCTATATTACTCTTTTTGAGGCAATGTAACAAAAAAATTAAATTCTAAAATTGTTTCTACATTCGCTATTTAGTTTTGTGGAACACCTGAGGGGTTAACATAGTTTGTAAAGTAACTTTTGAATACCTTGAGGGGTGTAGTTTCTTAGATGGGGTCACTTTTTTGGAGTTTCTAGTCTAGGCTACATCAGGGGGGGCTTCTAATGGGACATGGTGTCAAAAAAAAAACTGTCCATCAAAATCTGCCTTCCAGAAACCATATGGAGTTCCCTTCGTTCTATGCCCTGCCGTGCGGCTATATAGCCATTTACGACCACATATGGGGTGTTTCTGCAAACTACAGAATCAGGGCCATAAATATTGAGTTTTGTTTGGCTGTTAACCCTTGCTTTATTACCGGCAAAAAGGATTCAAATGGAAATTTTGCCCAAAAATGGGTGTTTTGGCACCGTTTTTATTTTATATTTTTAATACCGTTCATCCGAGGCGTTTGGGCAAAAGTTATTTTTATAGCGACGACTTTTACACACGCGACGATGCCCAATATGTATGGCTCTCAGACTTTGCAGACACTAAGCAGGCATCCTAAAAACTGCGGCCCTCCAGATGTTGTAAAACTACAATTCCCACCATGCCCTGCTGATGGCTGTAGGTTGTCTGGGCATGCTGGGAGTTATAGTTTTACAACATCTGGAGGGCCGCAGTTTGAGGATGCCTGCACTAAAACTAATATTTTTTTGGAAAAAAAAAAAAATGTTTCCGTGTCTCCAAAGTCTGAGAGCCATAGATTTTTATGTTCTCTAGTGGACTGTTGGGGATTATAAAAATTTAGTACTCCATGGAAGTGTGATACTCCCTGAAGCAATCGATAATGCAGAGGCCCGGATGATCGGGGCACGTGTCACACTGAGTGGTGGTGTCCTTCCGTATCCCCCTCTTGTGACACACTCTGCACTTTTTTTGGGTTCGTCCCTTCTTTCCAGTATGGGGGACCACACCTGGAAAGTGTTGGCCAGGGACGATCCGGGCGCCTCCAATTCCCGAGGTACTCCGGCCTGCTCTTTCCCGGTCCGAAAAGATCAGGGCCTTGAGGACTGCCTCATAGAATTGGAGGAATGTCCCTGTGCTGCCAGCGCTTCAGGATAGTACAAAAGAGTTGTACATGGCAACCTGCACCAAGTAGACCGCAACTTTTTTGTACCATGCCAGGGTTTTGCGCATGGCATTATATGGCTTGAGGACTTGATCAGAGAGATCAACTCCTCCCATATACCGATTGTAGTCGACGATACAATCGGGCTTGAGGACCGTTGCCGCGGTACCTCGCACAGGGACTGGGGTGGTGCTGTTACTGTGGATTGTGGACAGCATAAGGACATCCCTCTTGTCCTTATACCTGACCAGCAACAGGTTTCCACTGGTAAGGGCACAGGTCTCACCCCTGGGGATAGGTACCTAGAGGGGGTAGGCAGGGAGGCCGCGTTGATTTTTCCGCACGGTCCCACAAGCGAACGTGGATCTGGCGGCAAGGGACCTGAACAAGGGGATACTGGTATAAAAGTTGTCCACGTACAAGTGGTAACCATTATCCAGCAGTGGGTACATAAGGTCCCACACGAGTTTCCCGGTAACACCCAGAGTGGGGGGACATTCTGGGGGTTGAATACGGGAATCTCGCCCCTCGTACACACAAAATTTGTAAGTGTACCCTGAGGTACTCTCACAAATTTTGTATAGCTTCACGCCATACCTCGCCCGCTTTGTGGGAATGTATTGGCGGAAACTGAGTCTCCCCTTGAACGCAACGAGAGACTCATCAACCGCGACCTCCCTTCCAGGTACGTAGGCCTCCATGAATTTGGCCCCAAAGTGATCGATGACCGGCCGTATCTTATACAGCCGGTCATAGGCAGGATCACCTCGGGGTGGACATGCTGCATTATCGGAATAATGCAGACATTTCTGGACGGCCTCAAATTGGGAGCGTGTCATGACCATACTGTACAGTTGGGTCTGGTATAGGACGTCCCCACTCCAGTATTGCCTGACACTGGGTTTTTGGACTAGACCCATATGCAGCACGAGGCCCCAAAATGTCCTCATCTCGGCTGCACTGACCGGCGTCCAGCCACCGGGTCTAGCCAAAAATGAGCCTGGGTTTTGAGCGACGAACTGTTGGGCGTACAGATTCGTCTGCTCCACCATCAGATTCACCAGTGGGTTACTGAAAAAAAAACTAAAATAGTCAATTTCAGTAAACCCCACTGTGGGAATCTGGATTCCAGGATTGCCAGCAAAATCCGGAATCTCAGGCTCAAAGTCCACTGGGGGACACCAACTAAGTTCATCGGCAGGGGGCTCCGGTGGACTTATTTGGTGGGCCGGGAAACCAGTACGAACCCCAGGGCGGCTCGTACTAGGGTGGGCCACAGGATCCCTAGCATGTGGGGCCCCTGGCTCCGCCTGGCGGCGTCTCCGCCGCCTTGGTGGCTCATCGTCATCCGATGATGATGAGGAGGATGCGGATGACAAAAGGAACGTGGGGTCATCCTCATCCTCACTGGGGCTCTCAGAGTCGGAGGCAATCTGGGCGTATGCCTCCTCGGCCGAGAACATCCGACGGGCCATGGGTGTGTGTGCGTGTATGTGTGCGTGTGTGGAAACCTTTATTATATGTGCGTATGTGTGGGGGCAACGGGTGTTCACGTACTAAAAAAGGCAAAAAAAGAAAGGGCAAGTGTTAGGAAAAAAAAAGTTCAAATTTGCTGATCAGCGGTACAACTGGTGGGGGTTGGGGGGGCTGGTGGGGGGTGGGGGGCTGGTGGGGGTGGGGGGTGGGGGGCTTGTGGGGGGGGGCAAGTGGCAGGGGGGGTCTGGGGTCTGATGGATGGATCAAAAAAAGTTTTGAAATAAAAGAACTTATTTTTTTTTCTAACTTTTCCCTTCTTTCCCTGCCTAACGGTGCCTCTCCCTCACTGACCCTAACCTACCTGGGTGGCGATGGGTGCAGGATGGTGATGGATGGCGATTATGGGGACGCAGGAGCTGGTGCCGAACGGTGCTGCACGGTCAGGGTGCTGGACAGGAAGAGGAGGGGAGAGAGGAGCGCAGGAAGTTTGAATCTCGCGCCTCTCTCCCCTGCTCCAATCAGCACCCTGGACAGCGGCGTTCAGCACCAGGGCCAGCACCGCCTCTCCAAATCCTCGGACTGCGATAGGTGGTGTATAATTACGCCACCGATCGCAGTCTTTTTCCGGTTCATCGGGTCACAGGACACCCGAATGGACCGGAAACGCAGAAAACCGCAGGTCTGAATTGACCTGCGGTTTTCTGCGATCGTCGATACGGGGGGGTCAAATGACCCCCCCCTGCATTGTTACGGGATGCCGGCTGAATGATTTCAGCCGGCATCCCGTTCCGATTAACCCCCGCGGCGCCGGAATGCCGATTTTAAGTCAGGACGTACCGGTACGTCCTGTGTCCTTAAGGACTCGGGAAATAGGGCGTACCGGTACGTCCTATGTCCTTAAGGGGTTAAGGGGTATCATCTCACCCCAAGTATATATTGAAAGCTACTTGCTCAGTCCTTTCCCACACCCCCTTTCCCTCCCCCTGTCCTTCCCTCCTCCCCTCCTCAACCCTGATTAATGTTATTAAATGCTCATATTTATAAACCTTATGCCTTTCTGGCTTGTAATCATAGGAGCATTCATGCCTCTCTAACTGTTAATCTGCACAAAATGCTATATTTATATCTTTTGGAGCACAAGCTATTATGCTTGCTCTCTAGCAGCTAACCCGGACGTCTGAGCACTCCTGGCGTCCGTCAGTTGCCCAGCAACAGGCGCTGCATCCAGCCCTTCTCCCGGCCGCCCCACGTGACCGGACGCTGCGCTGCGCTCCACGGCTTGGTGCGGTGCGGTCCACAGGACGGCCGCACCTGCCGATGGGGCGTAGCGTTCCGATCACGTGATCAGACCATCCCACCCCCAGAGGCGGTCGCTAGACAAAGGGCGCGCGTTCTGCTGCTCAAATACAGCGTCCTCATGGCAAATCGGTGTGCAGCTGATAACATCAGATCAGCTGCCCCAGAGGTGCCCCTCTTTAAAGAATCTGTGGGGTCCTCCTTCCCTTAGGACCATCAATGTCCTTTTCTTCTAATCCTATTGATCCACTGATCTAAGGTATGTCCCTGTTCCATTCTTTTTTCCCCAATATATGTGAACTCCTTCTTTTTTCTAGATCCTCATGTTAAATATATTTTTCCTTGCAGGATTACTTTTGCACATTTTTGGATCTCTTCCCCTGATGATTTATTACTTGAAACGTGACACGTTGGGAACCATCCTTTAGGGCATTTATAGGGATACCCGCCTTATCTAGGGTAAGGTATCTGGACAGGGCCGCCCCTTGCGGGGTAGGAACTCTGTGTAGATAGGCAGGGGAACAGCAGCATTGCCCCTTTCCCCATCAGGGCTTACTAGGGACAACGGTTCCCTGTACCAGTCTACATCCTGGAATTACCTACGACCACATCTAACCCTCGGCCCAGACGCGGTATTATTTCCACCACGCTAGGCTGATCCCTATCAGGGGGCGTCTGAATGGTAAGACTGTTCCATACATTCTAGCCATATTTCAAGCATCTGTTTGTGGCGCTATATATTTTATATAAATTAACAGTAAAAGTTATATTTTAAGCTCTCCCAAATTCTCTATTGTTCACCCCTGAGGAAGCCAGCAGAGTCTGGCGATACGCGTTGGACTTGTTTCCTGACCACCACGCATACCTCCACCATGTCATCTTTAATGATATGTATTTAGCTTTCCACTAATTTCATTGTTGATGGATTACATGCATTATATGTTTCTGTTCATTTGTATGTGTGGGAGTTTGCTTATGGAATTGTGGTGAGTCAGGTAGGGCATGTTACACGATTTACTTACATGGCCCAGATTCATTGTATACAATGTTTTTAATTCAATCTTTGTTGTGTCTGTTGTCTCCAATAAATTTTATACTTTTATAGATGTGCGGCTTTCATCTCAGTATTCTTTTTCTCTTGAATTCATACAGTGCGTTTTATACCGTGTGCCGGCACTCCTACTTTAATTTTGATGTGCCCCCGCTCTTTTGGATTATAAAACCACAGTGACAAAGTTATCTTCATCTTAGATTGTGAGCCCTATTGGGGGACAGATTGATGCTAATGTCTGTAAAGCGCTGCGGAATATGTCAGTGCTAAATAAAGGGTAAAATAAAATTTACACCAGTTTTCTGCTTTATATGAAGACAGAAATCTATGGCAGCTCAGAGATAAATCTCTCCCAATATACCCGTATACTTGCATAAATCTAACTGTGATTGAACATAGGAGATGAAGGAAAGATCAGTGTCAAACATAGACAGCAGTCCAGCTGCTCAGGAGTTATGGTAGTGCCACACACTGAGAAATATCAGGTTCTGGTAGGTTAGCAGATGGTGAAAACACAAGAAATTCAGTTTTTGATTGATTCAGTTTCAGGTAGACAGAGGAGATGATGTTAGAGACAGAAGACCGACAGTCACTGGTATTCAATAGTACACCAGGGTTGATGTCACAGGATGAAGTATATATTTAAGTGTCATTAGCATAAAGATGGTACTGAAAACCAAATCTACTAATAGTCTGTCCAATTGGGGCTGTGAAGAGAGAAAAGAGGAGAGGACATAGGACTAAACTTTAAGGAACCCCAACAGCAAGAGGGAGAAGAGAGGAAAGGAAATAGAACTAATGAATGATATGCTGAAAGAGTGGCCAGGCAGAAAGAAAACCAAGAGAATGCAGCATCTTTTCAGCCAATAGATTGAAGCATGCTGAGTAGTGTTGGTCGAGCACCAAAGTTCTCGGGTGCTCGAGTAGAACACCTCGGGATGCTCGAGTGCTCTACCGAGCACCCGAGCACAATGGAAGTCACTGGGAGAACCCAAGCATTAAACAAGGCAGCCCCTGCTCTGTAGAAGGGAGAGTGTCTGGTTGACATGAAAAGGTCAGAAAATGATGGTAACACCACTGAAATGGTTCGGGAGCAGCATGGGGAGGTTGTCTGGATGCATGTTGGACTCCCAGGTTGCTGCTGGGAACAATGTTGTCCGAGTAGTACACCAGTTTTACAGACTAACAATAATACACACCAAACCACAGATAAAATCGATTTTAGAGGAAAAATTGTTAGGAAACATTCTTTCCTGTATATTTATTTGTATATAAATTGCAAGTGCTGCCAAAAATGACAAGGAAGAGGCACTAGAATACAACCTATATATAACATAAAGGAGGGCCTCATTCACATTGTGGTACAATTGTTCAGGTAGTGGAACACCTACACTCATAAAGCCTATGCACTAATTGAAAGGTCTGTCAAAAATTTCAAGGAACCGGCACTCCAATACACCCTATATTACACATAAAGGAGGTCATTATACACAGCCTTGAAAAATGATGATTGATGGCCTTCTGATGACCATCTAAAACATTAGGGGTGAGGGCCCGCTGCTGAGCTGACCATCTAAAAAATTTTGTGGGCGAGGGCCTGCTGCCTGGCTGACCATCTAAAAAATTTTGTGGGCGAGGGCCTGCTGCCGAGCTGATCATATAAAACATTAGGGGCGAGGGCCTGCTGCTGATCTGACCATGGAAATAATTATGGGCGAGGGCCTGCTGCCGAGCTGATCATCTAAAAATTTAGGGGTGATGGTCTGCTGCTGAGCTGACCATCTAAAACATTATGGGCAAAGGCCTGCTGGTGACCCTCTAAAACATTATGGGTTAGGGCCCACTGCTGAGCTGGCTCTCAAAAACATTAGGAGCGAGGGCAGCCTAATAAGCATGTTGATTAGTGATGAGCGGCATAGGCAATATTGATATTTGCGATATTTTGAGAATTTTTGGCCGAATATTCGCCATAAATTAGCAAATTTGAGAATTTGTGATCTCCAGTCATTGTTTGATTGCGAAAATCGCCAATGTAATATATTCGCAATAAATTCACAATAAATTCACAATTAGAATATTCAACGCAAATATATAGCACTATATTCTAAATATTCGCGAATTATCGAAGTGGCAATATTTGCGATTTGAATATTTGCGCTCAACACTAATGTTGATATGATTGAAGGAAATTGAACCAAATACCCTTTTTAGTGGTGAAAGGGGTGCATGCAAATACAATGTATTCAATACACCATAAGACATCCCGCACAAATCATCTAGATGCGTAAGGGCCCAAGAGAATGGCTACAAAATCCTATCACAATGGTATATTACCCCAGTTAAATCTGCCCGTTTCAACAGACCCACATCAGTAGATTGTTGGAGATGCCAAAGCGAGGTAGGCACCTTTCTCCATATTTGGTGGACTTGTTCTCCCTTAAATAAGTGGTGGGCTGAGATCTTCCAGATTAGCAATCAGATTTGTTCTTGTAACATTACACCTTCCCCGTACGGAGCCTTGCTCTTCTTATTCAATGACGGGTCATCTCTGCCACCCACATTCCTTTTTAAACAGCTCTTATTGGCAGCCCGTCTCTTAATTCCTAAATACTGGTTGCAATCCAGTCTCCCCTCAACAGAACAATGGAGATTAAAGGTAGACCAGATCCACCGTTTCGAAGAAATGGCCTCTTGGGAATCGAGAACCCATTTGACTTTTCTGAGAAAGTGGGCCCCATGGACAAAGTATAGATTTTCCCAGCACTAATCCTTTTTTGTCTTCCTTTCTTTCCGAAATATGGATCGCCCAACCTAAAAAGGAGCTACCCCATGGGTCATACTAATTAAACAGAGGCTAGAGACTTAACTTTTTGAGTATACTATACCTTATCCATTCATACTCCTATGATTATACTCCTATGATTATAGCAGTACTATCATTGCCAATTGCATGCCGTCTCCCCATCCAGCTGATGTATAACTATAACAAGCTATGTATCTTCCTATCTTTGGAATATAACTCTAAATTACTTATATTAACTCATGCTCTACAAGTTATTCTTGTGCTTAAGTGTATGGTACCGATTTACACCATTGTTGGTGTTATGTTACGTTGTAATTTTTTTCTAAGAATTCAATAAAATTCTTTTAAAATAAAAAAAAAAAAAAAAAAAAAAAAAAAAGCCACATTTAGAGTGCCTTTATGTTCAGCCGCTTTTCTCTGGTGGAGTAGAGAAGTCAGGGGCATCCAATTTGTGCTGAGAAGATGAACTGAGGGTGGTCTGGCTATCACTCTGTGTACCTTCTTCCCCCATTTCCATCTCTTCCACATGCAAAGCGTCCACCTTAATTGTGAGCAGCAAGCGTTTTAGTAGACACAGAAATGGGATGGTTACGCTGATAACAGCAGTATCGCCGCTCACCATCTGTGTTGATTCCTCAAAGTTGTGTAAAACCTCCCAGAGGTCAGACATTAATGCCCACTCGTCACCTGTGAAGAGCGGAAGCTGACTGGAAAGGCGACGAGCATGTTGCAGCTAGTATTCCACTACTGCCCTCTGCTGCTCGCAAAGCCTGGCCAACATGTGGAACACGTCGCACAACAGTCGGTAAGCTCACAATTGCAAGCACTGCTGCAGCGTTGCCAGACCGGCGGCAGCTGTAGATGACTTTCAGAAATGGGTACACATGTTGCGAACCTTCACCAGTAGCTCAGGCAAATTGGGGAAGGTTTTGAGAAACTGCTGAACCACTAGCTTGAACACTTGGGCTAGGCATGGTATGTTTGTGAGCTTGCCGAGCTCCAATGCCGCCACCAAGTTACGGCCACTACCATGCCTGGCTGTAGGTTGAGTGGCGAGAGCCTCAGCTCAGTCTGGTTTCTTGTTCCCTGCCACAGCTCTGCGGATCAGTTTAAGCCTGTTGCCGCTTCCCCACTGCAGTGCTACACTGCTTCCAGCTACTAATTAATGACTGACTGGTGCTGCAAGATGATAATTCAGAGGTGGATGTTGGAGGAGGAGGCCGAGGAGGAGAAGGGGGGGGGGGTTGCAGCCACTAATGTAGGTGGTGGTGGAAACACTGATGGAAGTAGGGCCCACAATCCTTGGCGTCGGTAGCACCTGTTCCATCCCAGGGTATGATTTGCTCCCAGCCTCCACAACGTTCAACCAGTGTGCCATCAGGGAAAAGTACCGTCCCTGGCCAAAAGCCCTTGTCCATGTGTCAGTCGTTAAGTGGACCTTCCCAATAACTGCGTTGGTCAGGGCACAGGTGATGTTACGGGATACATGCTGGTGTGAGGCTGGGACTGCACACTGTGAAAAATATTGTCGGCTGGGGAGAGAGTACCATGGGACAGCCACTGCCTGCGGAAAGCCTCAGTGTCCACAAGCCAAAATGGCAACATTTCCAGGGACAGCAATTTGGAAAGGTGCGCATTTAGTGCTATGGTCTGTGGGTGGGTGGCTGGGTATTTGCGCTTTCATTCAAAGGTTTGGGGTATAGACATCTGTATGCTGCGCTGGGACATAGAAGTGGATGTGCTAGCTCATGGTGCTTGCAAAGGTCTAGGTGCATGGTGGGCCTGCGTCTTAGACAGGGGATTGGCCAGCACGTAATACAGGGGAAGAGGAGGCAGTGGTGTGACCTGCAGACACTGATTGTGGACCCAGGCTATGGCCCACCTATTAGGGTGCTTTGATGCCATGTGGCGGATCATGCTGGTGGTGGTGAGGTAGCTAGTGTTCACACCCCCGCTCATTTTGGCACAGCGCAGGTTGCAAATGACAATTCTTTTATCGGCCGCACTTTCCTCAAAAAAGCGCCAGACTGCGGAACACCTACCCCTTATCAAGGGAGATTGCCGCAAGGGGGTGCTCAGTTGCGGGCCTGTTTGGTGTGGCCCACCTTCTCCCTTTTGCCACCCCACTGCCTCTTCCAGCCTGTTGCGGTGATGCGGATCCCTCCCCCTCTGTACTGCTGTCCTCGCTTGGCTTGCCACCTTCCCAGGTTGGGCCAGTGACTTAATCGTCCAACAGCTCCTCTTCCACTTCCTCACTCTGGTCATCCTCCTGACCTAACAACAACCTCAGTTATTGACAACTGTGTTTGATCCTCATCATGAACATCTTGAAACACTAATTGCGGTTGACTTATTGGCAACTGTGTCTCATCATCATCATCCACCTCATGAAACACTAATTGCCGTTCCCCCCCATCATCTTCTTCTGACTGTGGATGCTCCAGAGTTTGAGAACAGCTCCTCGGAATATCCGAGTGTGGGATCACTTGTTTGCCAAGACTCTCCATGGTGGGTGGAAGGAGTATCAGGGTAAGTATTCTGTGGACCAGACTCTTTGCTACTGACACTGGACTTTGTGGAAGACAGGGTGGTGCTTAACAGACTAGAAGCATTATCTGCTGCAAATAAACCGACCACCTGGTCGCACTGGTCTGACTTAGAGATTTTTGTCCTGCGCCTCCCTGCAAACTGGGACATGAAGCTAGGTATCGTGGATGAGTGTGTTTCTTGTGCTCTGGCAGCAGGCACAGTTTCACCGCGCCCAGGGCTACAGCCTCTGCGTGCACCATCAGCAGCACGGCCACTTTCCCATCCCTTGCTGCTCGCCTTGCGCATATTAAATGGTATATATGCTTGCAAGTATCTAACACGTACAGTAGTGCAGGTTTTGTAAGTGTATGCGCAAATAAAGTACACAGAATGTCACAGATATTTTTAGGATGCGCACTCATTAAACAGGAGGTATAGTGCAAGTAATGTCGCTGTCACCACCGCCTAATAAAAAATTACACTGAATGAATGTCACTGATATTTAGGATGCACACACATTAAACAGAAGGTATAGCGAAAGTAATGTCGCTGTCACCACCGCCTAATAAAAAATTACAGAATTCTCTCGCAAAAGGTACTAGAAATATTGCAGTAAGAAGAAACCTATAAAAAAAAAAATGTCATAATAAAAAAATTCAGTGTTGGTGCATGTTTTTTCTCTCCTTTCAGATTTCATACAAATTCCAATTGGGGTAATTCCTGTTATCGGGTTATATACCACCTGTTAGTTTAAGTCAATTATAACTGGAATGTCAATACTATGTTGCCATAATGTGTCTTGTAACTACGTTACTTGTCAACATTAGAAACCAGTGTGCCCCTACTATGGTCAATATGAACAGGTTCCAAAGCAGCATTAATTTAATGTTTAGCTGGACATACAATACCTCCGTGTTTATAGTAGCGGTGATACCATATCTCATGTAACCGGTATGTTGGACCAGATTTCTGATATAATGATGAAGCTTCTCAATGACCAGAGTTTCTATGTTTTGCTGTGGGGTTAGTTATTAGTATAAGGAACTTTCCAAAAGTGTTGTTCCTGAAGTTAGAGTTTGTATTCAGCTCACCTCTATCTACACTGTACTGCTGAATCCTTTAGTCCTTCCGTGTGCCTGCACACGTGTGAATGCGTGGTAGCTATGTGAGCACGCCAACTTTTGCTCAATCATAGCTCCCATCATAGCTTTTTAGTCTGAGCTTGAGATGGAGCACTGTGAAATGATACTCCAAACTGAGGTTAGCTCACTTCTGTTGATTGCTTGCCATAACTTGATACACGGAAAACAAAAATACATGTAAACTGAAGGAAACATAGCAAGATATATGTATAGCTGGAAAATTGATGTTATCAACTAAAACTGTTGATGTGTTCAGGGGACTCATCAGGCATAAGGCAGTAACTCTCACATATGTTCCTAGCGCATGTGGTGTTGTGCCTCTGGTACGACGGAGTCTCACTGGTCATATCAAAACAGATTTTGCAGCTCTCTAGCGGTGTTGCTGGCTACAGCTGATGTGCAGCCAACCTCCTGGCGCTCATATGGCCGTAGCTTGCCTTCTGACGGAATCCAGTTGGCCCCTCTCTTCTGGATGGGTGCTTGCCAAGAGTGATCAGAGACCAGGAGGTGTGTCTCAATGCACAAGATCACTCCTAGCTTGATGTGTCAGACTTATTGTTCGATTTGAAACACATAGGACAGATATGCAGGGCCGTGCTACATGCTGTACTTTATCGTTTATAGCGTTTCTATGTTTCCTTCGGTTTACATGTATTTTGGTTTTCCGTGTATCAAGTTGTGGCAAGCAATCAACAGAGGTGAGCTAACCTCAGTCTGGAGTATCGTTTCACAGTGCTCCATCTCAAGCTCAGACTAAAAAGCTATGATGCTTAGTCAGCTATATACTATAGTCCTGATCAAAAGTTTAAGACTAGGGATGAGCGAACCCGAACTGTATAGTTCGGGTTCGTACCAAATTTTGGGGTGTCCGTGACACGGACCCGAACCCGAACATTTTCGTAAAAGTCCGGGTTCGGTGTTCGGCGCTTTCTTGGCGCTTTTTGAAAGGCTGCAAAGCAGCCAATCAACAAGTGTCATACTACTTGCCCCAAGAGGCCATCACTGCCATGCCTACTATTGGCATGGCTGTGATTGGCCAGTGCAGCATGTGACCCAGCCTCTATATAAGCTTGGGTCACGTAGCGCTGCACGTCACTCTGCTGTTACAAGTGTAGGGAGAGCTTGCAGCTGCGACGTTAGGGCGAGATTAGGCAGTGATTAACTCCTCCAAAACACTTAAGACAGTGATCGATCTACAGCTGTGGATCATTGAACTGCTGCTATTCAATTGCTCACTGTTTTTAGGCTGCCCAGAGCGTTTTTCAGTCACTTTTTTCTGGGGTGATCGGCGGCCATTTTGTGGCTTTTGGCTATATCCTACATCAGGGGCAAGCTGCCACCAAGTCCATTTAACCATCAATAGTGTGGTTATTTAAATCTATCCCTAAAAGGGTATATTAGATTCAAGGTGCTGATAGGGTCATTCTCAATAACTTCACACACACGCTACTGTGCATATCCAAGTCTAATTCTGTCCGTAAACGTATACCTGTCACCCAGCGCCTAAATAATAGGCCTCAAATTTATATTCAGCAAAATCGGTGGCTATTGCTGTAGCTGCTCAAGTTATTTTGTGTCCGTCAAAGCACAGTTTTTGTTCTGGGTTGAAATACAATTCCCAACCTAGCAATTTTCTAAATTAGTGGTTTCTGCTGTATCAGGCCTACTTTAAATCTATCCTTAAAAGGGTATATTAGATTCAAGGTGCTGATAGGGTCATTCTCAATAACTT